>NC_084931.1:23992333-24617333 GCF_958298935.1 Phragmites australis
ATTACATATTCATGTATTGAATAATGTTTTGTCCTTGATGTTTGTATAGCCAAAGGGGGAGAAATGAATGAAAAATGAGAGAAATGAAAAATTTGCACCAAATCAAAGAAAAATCTTGCATAAATGAAAATATCCATTCATCAAGGAGGAGCATTTGATTTTGTGTTTTTGAGTTGTTATTGCTCTTTTGAGGGTTCTGGATTGTCTTTGCCTCTTTTAGGCCTTATGCAACATTTCTTATGCCAAGTAACATATTTTTTGCTCTTTCTTGAGTTTTTGGTCACGTAGATGAACCTATCTTCTTCAAACCAAAATTTTTGTGCTTTGAGGTGTTGTCAGTGCACTCATCAAGGGGGATTGAGAAACCGAGTTAAAATGTGCCTTGATTTATATGTGATGAGTAATTGATAAGGTTGTCGATTTGGTTTGTCGAGTTTTGGATTGTTTGAGCTTGGTTTGAGCATTTTGATTATGGACTAACTAGAATTAGAGTTGAAGAAATATGTTTGCTTGTCTCATGGTGTGCAGGTGACGGATGCAACTTACCAGTCGACGGTGGGTGATTAGGGCTAAACAGGTGTTTGGTGTCAGACGATCAATGAGGCTAGACGGAGTTAAGGGTGATACTAGCCATACACGTGGAGATCAAGCAAAGCTTGAAACGGAGAATGAATACAACGTATTGACAAAGTCAAGCGAAAAAGATACCGATGCAAGTGAAAAGGTGGCCTGAGGGATTGAGAGCGGGAGAGACTTGTCGGCGGTCAGGATCACAAGACGGAGTACACGTGTCAACATCATAGCGCTCGCTTAAGGTGTAAGTAAGTAGCGAGTCACGCTTTGAGAAGCATGGAGAGGGTTTCACGATTAGGCCTTAAAATCGTAGGAGGATTGGATGAGTATGTGGCATAATGACAAAACTTGCGTTAAGATGGAGCTAAGTCATGAAGGCGTTGTGACCGTTCGATGGACGGAGCAAGAAATAGACCAAAATACCCTCGGTGGTATGTAGCAGTGTATTCCAAGAGAGGGGTATTTTGATAACAAGCTAGAAAATTTAGTGGTTAAGTTTACTAGGCCTATAAATAGAGGAGCAAGGCTATGAGAGAGTTTGAATCAGCCACTTAAGCCTCTTGTGCAATCCATTTGAGAGCCTAATGCTAGGGTTTTAGAGGAGAGGAAGATGAATGCTTAGCCTATGTAATAGGTGAGAGTTTTTGAGAGGAAAATTCTTATGATCTGCTTAAAATAGGGTTGATCTCTTTGAATAATGAACTTTATATTTTTGTATATACTTGAATTCCACTCCTTCTAGTCTCTCTCTATTGGTTCCCTTGTAAGTTTGCAAATTTTCTTTTTTCAGTTGTGATTTTCTTATTAATTTTTGTTTTTGCCTTTGAGCTATGATTTTTCAACCTTAGGAAGTTGTTCTTCTGGTTGCTAGAGATATAAACGTTAATATACTCATATATTTGAGAGTGTCTTGAATCTCCTTTTCTCTAGAACATGAACTTGGTGAGTTGTTTTTTTTGGTGATTGTCGTTTTGTTTTGTTATTCATTCAAATTTTAAATTTTTATCCTCAAAGACATATAGAATGATCTTGAATAGAGCTTAAGTTTCATATTCCATCCGTAGAGTCTTCTTGTTTTGTCTGTTTAAAGTTTATGCTTTCGTTTGTACGTTTTGAGGTACACTAGGTGAATAAGAAATAGATCATCTACTTTGTAAAAAATTTGTAAGACGTCTATTCATCTGCTCTAGTCGCCATTCTTGGTCGTAAAACTATTGATGCTTAGTCTTAGGCTTTGGTCTCGGTAGTTCGTGAGTACAAACTTGTTTTTTTTTTCTTTCTTTCAAATATCTTGTGTCGTATGAACTCAGTTCCTTTGGTTGTATGGATGAATGTATGAATCATGTTATCCCGTGCTATGTAAATGCTTATGTATTATATTAGAAATACATTGCAACATTACCTCTGTTCAGATTTTTTTTGGCCACCCTAGAGCTAACACATTAACACATCAATGCCCTCGTCATGCCGTGAGTCCATGACCGAGAGACATGACCTGCATATAAGCTCCAGCCAATCATTGCATCTCGAATAAATGGCGCGATCCAGCCCAACATAAATGAATTTCCTCTCCCAACTCAACGCAGACTCGCACCCAACCTAATCCCATAACCCAATTGCATGCCCCGGCTCTGACGCGTGACTACCGACGACTTGACGAGCTATCGATGGAAGGGGGTGCAGTCGGTCTGCTGCAGCAGGGGCTGCCACTCCTCAGCTCGGCAATAAATTTGCTCCAATTCTCACATGGTGATGGCGGGGGAGCACTACAGAATTCAGGTGGAGCCGGCCGGCCGGCCGGGCGTACGTACGAGCGAGCTTTGACGCTCGTCTCTTGCAATTCACTCGCCCGCGCCCTGCACACTGCACCTGCTAGCCGCCAGCGCCTCGATTTAATTCGCTTCCACGGCTCAATTTCCGGTCATTTTGTACGCTGCGGAACATTGAATTTGTCGGTCGGGCACACGGTCCTCCGCCGGCCCGCGCTTGCATTCATCATCGCGTCATGCGCGCATGATTAGGTTATGTTTGAATCAGGTAGAGGTTATAGAAAACTAACTTGTTTATGATGTAAAAAGCTAGCAAGTAAAAAATTAAAAACTATTTAGATCTCTAGTAAGTGATTGGGTTGCTGTTTTTAGATATTAATTGTCTATAGTACCTATACTTTTATTATTATTTTTGACATCAAGCTCCTATCCAACTGCTATTAAGCCTATTGTTAGGCGGCAAGTTTCTATCGTCGTCATGCCTTTTTAGTGCCAGGCTGCATCCTGTGTTTTGTAGCAGTTGCTGTCGCTACCCTGTACTATGCCAAGCTGCATTTTATATGTATATATGATCGATATCTAGCTAGCTTCTTCACGTGTATATAGTTTTCTGCTAATTAATAGTTTGTGTTGTCATGGTTATATTACTTGCTATCTAGGACTAGGAGCAAGCTTCTAGATCCTATGAAGTAGCTTGCTTGTGTGTCGATCTTGGTGGTGCCTAAGAATTATGTCCACACAAATTAAAAGGCTCATGTGGCATGAATAAAGATATTTATAGGTCCTTACAAAAACTAAAGTGCACGAATAAAAAAATAAAAGGTTTATGGTTCATATAAATTTAAATATTTGTTCATATAAATAGCCTCTCACAATCACTCTCACATTACAAACAAAACATTAGTAAGGTTATTATGGAAGATATTCATGTCTTGATCTTCGTCACCTAAATGATTATTAGCATCACTTCGTTGAGATGAAGAAACCACCAAGATTGGCATGTAGTTTTCATCACGATCACACATGTCAAAGTTTGCATCCGTCATTGCACTTTCTCAAATGAAGTTATAAAGAGTCATACATGCAAGTATTATTTTGGTTTGCTTTATCATTAGATATGATGGTAAGTCCAACAAAATCCTCCACTTCATCTTTAAAACACCAAAATAAACACTCGATGATGTTGAGAAGAGGTGTGTAAAAAATTGAATACCTCATTTTTTTTCCATATTAGACTATTGGCTATAGCACTATTAAATTGCATAGTATCCCATATTCCTTTCATAATCCTGATCATAGGGCTATTTACTTTTTTCCTTGGACTAGTAGCACGTGTACTAGTGCTACTAGCTCTCTTCATATTAGTGCTACTCATAGGACTCCCATCATATTTGTCACCTACATCACCTTCGTCACCTACATCACCACCAATGTGTTTGCCAAGAATACAAAAGGATGATACATCTATAGCAGTATGCTCAAATACCACTTCAAGTTGATCTAGACACTCTGAGGGGTTATTCACGAGCTTCTTCCATTCGAAATGTCCCTGAAAAAATAGATTGAACATTAGTCAACAAGTATAGTTGCAAAAATATAATGAACAAGTATTATTCGAACAAAAGAGTGCATACTTTTGTGTATGTTTTCCAAAAGCTATCATCAGCCACTACCGTTCTATTTGCTCGGCTAAGTCCAATTTGTTTGTTCAGCCACAACCAAAAGCTAAATGCCCCCTTAAGTCCATCCCATCTAGTTTTTAGCTGAATTCTAGAGTATCGTAACCCTGTGCTTATATAGTACTTTTCAGCTATGTTCTTATAGGCTCCATAGGTCATAAATTTATTATTCCTATTCCCAACCCTTATTTCCTTAACACAAAGATCACATAACACAGTAGTATTGGCTGAAGTCCAATTAGCCTTGTCATATAGCTCTTCCCTCTATTGCAGATTTGTCATATAAAAAAGGAAGCAAAATATCTAAGCATTTAGAAAGAAATACATGTTACGTCATAATGTGCATTTCTAGATGCTCTAAATGTACATAACTTTTTCAGTATTTAGACACATACACCAATAATAGGATGCTACAACATGTCAACATATGGCAAGCAAATTGCAGCCAGAATCATATTAACTGTCATTCAGATGCTTTGTCGATGCAAGCTACAGCTAGCTGATAAGGCAAAAGCCTACCTATCAGATTGATATCATCCTATCAGATAGTGTTAACTGTTAAAAGAATCTGTTGATGAACATCAAAAGCATATCTATCAATTGTAACTGTCATGCTGAAACTCAAAAGGAAGTAAGACCGCAACCAAAATATATGAGTGCATTTCAAGCTTATGTACAACATATGCTATTTCAGAAGGCAAACTATCATTTCTGCGCTTAGCTACATTTGACATTGCTAAAACACCTCTATCTATATCTTCTTCAACTGTTTCTTCTCCTAGCACTAGAAGTGGAAAGGCCGGACCTTCATGCATCAGCTAAAGATTAATAAATACAATGTTCATCTTCCATGTATGCTATCCAAGAGCAATCACAATAGCTACGCCTCAGAAATGACAAGAGCAATCATTGGAATGAAAAATCAGATGAGCAAGAAAAATTCCTCAGCGATGATCCGTGACCAAAACCTTCATCCTCTTCATCTGGGCAAACAACTGCATCGATCGACCAAGGAGTGCCAGCATTCCCACATGCACCGACAGTGAACCGAGGAGTGCCACCACTCCCACCTACGACGGCGATGACCCGAGGAGTTCCACCACTCCCAGCTGCGACGGTGGTGACCCGAGGAGTTCCACGTGCGCCTCTAGTAGCCGCTCTGGCCGTTCGAGGAGTATGGAACGGCCTAGCCGCTGTGGTAGTAGGATCGCTACCTGATCCGGTGCGTGTCACCATGGCGACGCTACCTGCGCTGGCGTATCGAGAAGGGCCAGTGCCCTGACGCCCACCTGCGACCTCTGCCTCCCTGATGTTGCCGACCGACAAAGAAAGCAACATCTCCTGGTACAACATCGGTTGGGGAAGTTGGTCGGGGGCCTGGAAATTGAGCTCGAGCCCCTCTATTCCACTGGATCCGCGTCGAGGAGTAACACCACGGCCTCCAAGGGAGGTGTCAAGCTTAGAGAAGAAGTCCCTGGCGACGGGATTAGGTAGCGGTGTGATGGGATCCACGAAAGCATCGTCGTCCCTGTGCTCTGCAAAAAGTTCCATCGACGATATTCGAGGCTATGACAACGGCGATGGTCAAGCCGCAACCCCAATAATGGCTAGGGTTCTACGAGCATGAGAGAGAGATGGGCGGCGGCGATGGTGGCTACAAGCGTGAGGGAGAGATGGGCAACGGCATCTGTGAGCGTGAGGGAGAGATGGGCGGCGGCGACTGCGCCCGTGAGGGAGAGAAGGCGAGCGTGAGCGGAAAGAATGCATGAACGTGAGGGTAAAGGGTAAGGTCGTGGGAGTGAAGGGCAAACGGTTCTTTTTGACATGCATTAGGTGAAAATAGGTATATAATATGTAGCTTATAAGATTATTATTAGCTGGGTGGTTGAATTATTGTTAGCTAGAAAAAAACTAAGTTGTTTAGATCAGCTAAAGTTTTTAAAAATAGCTTTCTATAAGCTTAGCTGATCCAAAAAGGATCTAAGCTTTACCACTAGGAATCCAAATAGGTATCTAATATGTAGTTTCAGATCATGACTTAGTTTATTTTTATTTAGCTACAATCTAATATGAAAGGATGACTGTTGCAAAAACACTGTTGAAAATGGTACTTTAGCGATACTGTAGCGCTAAGATCTGGACTGTTCCCTCACGATCCGACGGACGGTAAAAATACCAACTGTGCACCTCTGATTTTGGCGGAGGATGCGAGTCCCCGTGGTCCACGCTACAATAGCGTAAATTAATCTTGAGGGTTCTAGCTCCTTAAGTCCTTTTCTTTTAGACCAGCGTTTTGAGGTCTGTTTTCACATTAATATTAAGGAACTGCTATACAACAGTCGATATATTCTTTTTCCTTTTGTGATTTTAGTCAAATCTACCGTCGGATGACTCGAAAATTCCTGCTTCGGCCGAAGAAGTTGTCGTCTTTTCTGGCGGTTGCGGCGTGCTTGGTTTCAACGTTTTCACTGTGTTCAATTGGGGACCCAATGTATACTTTGGAACTGCCATAAAACAGTCGATACAATTTTTTTCGATTCCGGTCAAATTTACTATTTGGTGCCTTTAATTTCGCGCTCAGGCCGACAAGGCCATTGTCTCCTCGAGCAACTATGGTGAGTTAGGATGTGGTTTGACTAGGTTAGCATGGGCAATGGAGCTTTGCTGTGGGTAGCAACGGTGGGCGAGGCAACAAGATCGTCCCAAACACCAAGCTGGGCTAGCTGAGCAGCCAAACTACATGCATGCATGGACCATGGTGCTAGAGAGCCACCGGAGACATGAAAAGTACAGACTTATGGCGAGGAGTGGTGTGCCAGAAGCAAACGAGAAGGCGGGCAGTGTCGACACTGCTCTTGCATATTATCAACGGAGGTATTGGAGCAGTTGGATTAAGACCCGACAAAGACCAAAAAAAAAAAAGCGGATGCTATTATCAACCGTATGTTTTTATTTTTATTTTTTAAACAACGTCTATGATGAGTATCTAAGGGTTCATAGTTATCTTCTATCTATGCTTCCCTCATGCTCACGCTTTCGCATCCCTCGATCAAGTTTGTGTGCTTGCCCCGCCTCCCATCCTCCTCCACCGAGTCGGCGGCGCTCTTGCCACCGTCGCCTGCTGCCGATCTAACCTGATGTCCTTGTCTCTCTTGCCCTGTCACCGGTCCATCGACTATTCTCCACCATCCATGGCCGGCGGTGCTCCCGCCACCTCGCTGCTCTGGCCACATGCTCGTCTCTTTCGTCGGACTGGCCTCTTCTCCTCAGAATCTCTTATAAATCCAACGATGAAGGAACCCCCAAATCAACCCTCTCCCTAACCTCCGCTGCAAAAAAATTAGTTGATTGATATGTATTATACAGTCGCTCACTTGATCGTTCCAGTGAAAAGGTATACCTACTAGGCTCGTCCATGATTCGATCATGTTGGCGAGGGACTCGATCACATCATCAGCCGTTGTTCAGCGAGAGGCCGGTTGATCTCACCGCTCACCATACATGCATGTGCCAGGGAAATTAAGAGCATGAAGCTACTGTACTAGTACCACGTAGCTAACGTTTAGGGTGGACCGGCAGCGCTCCTGCAGTCACCGTCCGCTGCCGATCTAACCTGATGGCTTTGCCTTTCCCTACCTATTTACCAGCTATCCTTCACCGCCCGTGGTCGCTCGCTTGATTGTTCCAGTGAAAAGGTAAACCTGTTAGGCTCGTCCATGATTCGATCAGTTGGCGAGGGACTCGATCGCATCATCAGCCGTTGTTCAGCGAGAGGCCGGTTGATCTCACCACTCACCATCCATGCATGTGCCAGGGAAATTAAGAGCGTGAAGCTACTGTACTGGTACCACGTAGCTAACGTGTAGGGCGGACCGGCGGCATCGCCGTCATGATAGATGTACAAGCAGCAGATGGTGGCCCGGCCGGCTTGTGTGGATCCGATCAGCGTGGTCCTCTCCTTCTCCGGGGATGCCGGCCGCCCGGTCGATCGACCCACCCACCGGCGGGCGGCGTGTTCCAGCGCAGGGCGTACGTGCAGGGTGCTGCAGTGGGCGGTGGTTGATCGATTGCGCGGCCGGTCCGGCCGGCGTACGTGCCGATGAAAAGTGAGCCCGCCAGTGCAATAAATCGCCGCAAGGAGTCCACCGGCTGCGCCGTCCTTCCGTACGTGATTAATCCCGCCGGCCGGCCGGGATCCGGCGACTTGAGCGTGCGAGCGAGAGATTCACGGGGCGGCGGTCGTTTTGATGGTGTGCTCAACGATCACGCAGCCTGGCTGCAGGGTCCAGCGCGAGCAGCAGTGGTAAGTAAAGGGCGTGTTCGGTGGTTCGAAGACAGATTTTATCGCGGAGGGTTCTCTTGCAGGAGCTAGATCAGGTCCTGTCCAGTATTCGGTTGTTAACCATGGCTCTGGCATGCCATATTTTTGGGCCAGCCACGGAGAGGTGTATGGGAAACTTCGGTACTCCGTTTCACATAGTGATCGAAAAGCAAAGAGCGCAGCAGTACAAACTTCGGTATTCGGTTGCTAAACCTAGCTGCTGTAAGAGAGTGGTAAGAAAAGTGCCTTCTTTCTGAAAAAGATTGGATTACGAGTGATTAAGGCAACTTTGGATTAAAGGCAGCGCCTAGATATCACTTAATTTCATATTAAACATTGTGTATATATATATATATATAACTCCCTCTGTTTTTTTTTTTATTTGACGTTCTAGAATCCGTGCCATCAAATTTACAGAGTTTGATCATTAATATGTTTAAAACTATCAAAATTTTCGATTTGAAATCTATATTACTATATTTGTCTTAGAAACGTTTTAATAAAAATATAATTTTATTATATATAGACATAAAGTTATAAAAAAGTACTCCTCGAAGTCACTTCTTGGAGACCGTAAAAGTCAAAAAATCAAATAAAAAAATAGTGGGAGTACTGTATTGTTACCTAGAAGAATCCACAGCCGAGGGTGAAATTTTTACAATTTGATCATTGTTAAAGACACATTTCACATATAGACATATGAGGAAACAATTTCTAAAAATCGATTTTTTTTTTCACAACGCCGTGACATTTGGCGTCGTGACAATTGGCACTGTGCTAGCTACCATGTTTGATCTTCTATATTAGACTTGCAAGATAATCCGTGGCGGCTACCACGGTGCCATACTATTTAACAATGGTGCCAATAGTTATGGTGTCATAAAAATGATCTATTTTTAGATATTATTTTTCCATAGATCTATGAGTAGAAATTTATTTTAAGAAGCACCAAATTCTAAAAAATTTACCAGCTGAGGCCCCCTCCTACCCCTCCTATGGCAAAGTCAGGGAGGACAAGGTGCCATTTGAGCTTTAATTTCCCGTGTGTTGGGTCAATTTTTGCACAGTTGCGGGGCGCTATGAGGAATTAATTGAGGATCTTGAAATCTTGCGCTGGTATTAATCCCAACCGTTGTTGACCAGGAGTACAACAACAACCAACATGATCGCTCGGGTGTACAGTCCATGATCTTATTTGAATATTTGTCTTCATGTCTGTGCTCAGAGCCCATGCTCTAGATTAGCTTGTAGCCCCTCTTAGACATTAATTAGTTATTTATCTAAGTAAAAAGATATTGTGACAAGTAATTTAAAGATGAAATTAACTTTTTGAGTAATCCTAAATGATTGTGAGACAATAAACTAGCAAGATACATACATCATTGAAAGTTTGTTTCTTAATATCATTTTCTTACTCTTTTTCTTCTGTTAAATATCACCAAAGAAACAAAGTATTAAGAGTGATCTAAGTACGATTAGCTTGTCTAATCATCTCAACTCTCAAGGCTCATAACTACCAGCTCAATAGCCTCTGTGGCCCGTGGCACAACCAGATACTCATATTTTCCACGACAGAAGTAAATACACTGATGGCCGGTCACCAACGACCCCGATCGCCGTCACCGGAGACCACATCACCGAGCGCCCACGTTCTCGACCTTCAAGAGATCTCTCAGCCAGAAAGATCCTTCACGTTCTCCTGCTGTAGGAGATCATCGGCGGTCGGACCGTTTTCGCAAGATCCAGGCTCTGAAGCCCACCTCGATCTGGTCTTTTTCTGTGTTCTCAGGTGAGCAAAGCGCAGGGATTTCTTAGCCCTAGGACATTGGTCCGCGAGGCTGGCTGTAGTTATTCATTTTATTGGTGTCCTTTTTGTAATTTGAATATGTACTCAACTTTCGAAAAGCAATTCTAGACTGTCTGGGACACGGTTCCTGAACTGAAATGCAACCTAAAAAAATTCCTGCAAAAGTATTCGTGCTTTTGAAATAGGCCTCGAAAGTTTTTTTTCCCCGACAGATCATCTAGGACCCTCCAGTTCCAGGACAGTTCTGCCGTTCAAGAAGATTTTTATGTGGCGATGCAAACTATAATAAATAATCACCGGTACGCATGAAAACAGAGCAGGGGGTCAGGGATTAACTCGTGCCGATCCAAATGCTCCATGCATGCATTGTGACCCGCACGACTGACAGTGCCGTCCCTGTGGAACGTACAGAGCCCGTGGCGCCCTTTGGAGGGTGCAGTGCTGCACTGCATGTCACATTTGCACGACACCGGTTCTGGGAAGAAGCCTGTGGGCTTTTGTGCGTGTCTCGCTCGGTACCATCTCCAGTCACTTCGAGACTCAATGTGCCGCAATGATAGGAGAGACGGACTCCGTCCGTGGCGCACGCAGGAGCACGACGAGCGTTGCTCGCTGGCGCTGTTTTCGAACAGGTGCCGGACCCGGACGCGATATGAAAATGAGCGGAAATGCCTACGAGGCGCGGAAGAAACTGGCCGGAGACGAATATGACGGCTGCGCACGCCAAGATCAGCGAACGCGCGCACGGTGCGGCGGCGGCGGCGCGGCCGGCCCCGTGCTCCTCGCGAGTCTCGTTGCCGCACGTCTATGCTGTTAGAATTATTGGTGCCGGTCATGAAATAATTTTTAATAAATTTTAAAGACTTATATTGCGGAAAGGTGATCTATGTTGAGATCCACTCTTCGTTAGTACCATATTAATAATGGAGGTGAAGATGAGAGTTTTCCCCTATATATATATATAAAGATCTCTACCTTTTTGAAAATAAGTACAACATAGATTGATAATTGAGAGTAGTTTTAAAATTGAAAACGCTATCATTTAGTGAGTCTATATAAGAGTTAGAGTTTTATATCTTTCTCTTTCTATTGTGTTGTCACTGTAGTCTACTCCATCCCAACGTTGACGTGCACCGGCAACCGGGAGAGCAGGTCTCCGAAACCCTCGCTCTTGAGATCTTGCACCGAGAGAGGGCGAATAAGGTTTTTGGGAAGCGCTCCAGTGACTGCTCAAGTTCTTCAACACGACTCGTCTTCCTAGTCGCTTGGACGCTGCCCGCTGTCATCATCAACAATTTCGGCGTGTCGTCAGCAGGATCGATCATGCCATTAACATGGTGCAATCAGCATCATCAGCAACCTTCACCACGCTGGACCAGTACGTAAAAATCATGTTTCTCGTACTTTATTTTTTGCAGTTCCTAATTTTGAGTATAGTAGATCTAGTCATATGTAGTGATTTCGTACACATGTCTAGATTATGCTCTGATGATATAATCATATCAGTTTATCAGTTTTTGCTTATGAATTATTTATAGATTAATTTAAACCTAAAAGTGCCTTATATCCATCAATCCAAAAACTTTATTGTAGGCACTTAGGTTTATCAATTGCTGGTTTTGTTGATGCACTGAGGCCAGATAAGTTTTCTGGTATGCACTTTAAGATATGGTAAGTCAAGATCACTCTGTGGTTGACGGTTATGAAAGTCTACTGGGTGGCTAATGGCAAGCCGGAAGGAACCCTTACTGCTGAGCAAGAAAAGACGTTCACGGATGCTAATACACTCTTTGTAGGATGCATTCTTAGCGTTCTTGGTGACCATCTTTGTGATGTGTATATGAACATACAAAGTGAGAAAGAGTTGTGGGATACACTGAATGCTAAATTCGGTGCATCAGATGCAGGAATTGAACTGTATATTTATCGGAGGATTAACTCCTGTCGCAGGGATCCTGAGGGACCCCTTTTTAGAGATTCGGCCGGGGGGATGATCCTGAATATGTTCGCCGGAGAAATGAATGGGTATGAATGCGATGGCTGGTGGGGTGGAATGATCTACTACGGATCGGAGTGAATGCGCTGGTGTTTAGACAGGTTCGGGCCGCACGGAGACGTAACACCCTACTCCTGTATGGATACTATAAAAGCCTTGGGAAAGTCCCTCAAGGATGTTACTAGTTACAAGAGAGTTTTTCTATCTTAGAGCCTGGGGCTTCTTGTTCTTCGATCGGTGTGTAGCCGCCGGCTTTTGGGTGCTCTCGATCTTCTCATCTCTGCTTGTCTGCTTCTTTTTGCTCTCTGTTGGCTTCGCCCCTTTTTCTCTCTGCCTGCCGGCGGCTTTAAATACCCACCGGCAGTAGCGTGCCCCAAACGGGAAGGGGGGGCACGAGTTCCGAGACACCATAAATGGAAAAGGTGTCATCATTACCTCTGGGCGAAGTGACCGGGTGTGGAAAATGCGTCCCATGCCCGGTCATCCGTCACCATAAATGCACTGGCAACAGACGCCGTGGAGAGGCCCCACCGGGCAGCCGCGGAGCGGCCCAGCGTGCCCGCCTGGTCTTGTTCTCCTGCCACAGTAGCGTGGCAGACGAAACGCCTCGGCCCTCACGACGTTATTCCAGGACAGGCCGGATGGCACAGGATGGGACCCGTGCATTCAATGATCCCACGCCCTTCTGCCAGAATGTGGCAGGAACTGACACCGAGCGTGACGGGAGCAGTTGGAGGTGACAGGCCACGCACGCTCCTTAAATGCGGCCTTGGGCCTCTGACTGGCTGACACCTCATCAGTGGGCTCCTTGGGGGCCACTGTCAGGGGGCTCTCTGAGTCGTCGGGGAACCGAGTGCTCGGGGGGTACTGTTCACCTCCCCGAGCACTCTCTCCCGGGTACACTTGTACGGCTCCTCGGGGGACCGAGTACTCGGGAGCTGCTGCACGCAGCCCCGAGCACTCTCTCCCGGAACTTCCTTCAGTGGGTCCTCGGGATACTTGGGCGCCCAGGGGGCCGTCGCTCGCGGCCCCGGGCACGTTTCTCCCGGTACTCAGCTTTCTTGATCATCGGGGGACTCGGGTGCTCGGGGGCCACCGTATACCTTCCTGAGCACTTTCTTCCCGGCACTTAGACTTCGTAGATCATCGGGGAACTTGGGTGTTCGGGAACCACCGACCGTGGCCCCGAGCGCCCTCTCCCGGGACTCGATCTTTTTTACCTTGCGGAGGAGACTCCACGGGATGGCGCCATGTGACGGATTGCTGGCCTGGCCTCGGGATTCGGGGACCCCCGGTTCCTGGTTCACCGACAATATTATGGAGCAGTATCATGACTACAAGATGGTTGAAAATCGCTTTGTAGTCGAGCAAGATCATGAGGTTCAGTGCATCATGAAGGAACTCGAACTCCTCAAGATCAATGTACCCAACAAGTTGGTGGCTGGAGACATTATTGCCAAGTTACCTCCTTCGTGGAGAAACTTTCACACTGTTCTAAAGCACAAGAGACAAGAGATTACTGTTGAGAGTTTGATCGCGTCTCTTGATGTTGAGGAGAAAGCTCGGGCTAAGGATGTGAGTCTAAAAGGAGGCGAGGGACAGACTAGCACCAATATGGTGCAAAAGCCCTTCCACAACAAGAACAAAGGGAAAGATAATAATTTAAGAAAAACTACCACCTTCAAGAAGAAGAAGATGAACACAGCAAAACCGTCTTGCTTTGTGTGCGGTGAGATTGGACATTTCGCCAAGGATTATCCAGACCACAAGGGAAGAAAGGCTCCACAAAAGCAGAACTCAAAGATTGCTAATGTGGTGACCATTGGTGAAGCTGGAAACGGAGTTGCAGGGTATGAAAATTTACCTTTAGTATTTTCAGTATTTCAGTCTATTAATTGGTGGATTGATACAGGGGCCGATGTTCATATGTGTGCTGATATCTCAATGTTCTCTTCTTATCAGGTCGTCTTTGATTCTTCCGTCCTAATGGGGAATGAGTCACGTGCTTCTGTTCGTGGTGTTGGCACGATAGATTTGAAGTTTACTTCGGGTAAGATCGTACAGCTGAGGAACATGCAGCATGTCCCTACAATGAACAAGAATCTAGTTAGCGGCTCCCTTCTTTGTAGAGACAGGTTTAAGGTGGTGTTAGAGTTCAATAAAGTAGTAGTTTCAAAGCATAGACAATTTATTGGTAAATGCTATTGTGCGGAACTGTCCAAATAATATTCTAATTAATTACCAGGAGGATCATTATTCATAATCACAACCTTGATGATTAAACAGAATATTATCCTGGTAGTCCTGGCACGTGTTTTGTGCCCAAGATCGAAACACATGCCTTCCCAACATGTACATCACAATAAAACTTAAGGAAGAGCAATTAATTAACATTATATTACAAGTTCTTAAGCATGTAACAAGTTATCATAATTTACAGCAAAAGAGAGCTAGGGAGAGACTAAAACCTGCTCAACTCCTAACCAACAAAAGAACTAAGCAGCGGAAGACTACAAGCTATACAACAAAAAGGGGATGGAGCCATATGCCCTTAGGCTCCATCACAAAAGCACGACCACCCAGAGTAGGATGCACTACTCTTGCCCACCACCTGCACCGGCGGGCACGAAGTAGCCAAACACCGCATCTTCCTCAGCGACAGGAGTACCTGAAAGCGCAGGCATGAGTACGAAGGTACTCGCAAGACTTAAACCATATAGAGCACATATACATAGCTCGACTCCAAGGATTATGCATTGATCAATAGCAAGGATGAACCACAGGTTAAGTAAAACATATGCACTAAGCCTCCTTGACATATGTGTGAGCGACTGAAACTTAACCAAAACATATGATAACTACCCTGCAACTAACAATGAACAAGTGTAACTGTAAAAAACATGTGTATCAGTAAGTAACAAGTGCCCACATCACCATCTCCCACATACCGAAACACAAACCATACTCGAAACTCTACGATCGAGTGTAGATGAAACAATAGCATGCTCATGACCGAGAGCGCGGCAGTTCAAACTGTTTATACACCCTGCAGGGGGATACTCCTGAACCCACACGACATGAGGACCATTCGGCTTGTGCCACCGACCAAAGTGCACACAAGGGGTACTCATGACAACCTTTCCCAACCAGCCTCAACCGTGTGCGGCATGCATCGCTCAGCGCGGCGATACTAGGACTACTCCCGGAGCAAATTAGTACCGCTTACACCGTCGATGTTCACGCCCACAAAGCCACAACTGCGAAGGTATTCGGCTTGCCTTACCATTAGATCGGCATGTGGTGAGTAAGGTAAGTGCTAAAGCCAACAACCCCGACGTTCGGCCTTAAACGATGCAAGTGGTCTATGGTGCTTGGGTTTCCTCTCCCGACATGCGCCCTGGACTTTCCATCGAGGCAGACGACACCCTTAACACCGCTCACATCTCGTCTCATACTCACCACTTATACAACCATGTCAACCTCAACAAGTGTATGTAATCATAAGAAGGTCCTATGCTCACGAACAACAGGATGCGCCGTCGTTCGACTTCTACCGAATGACCTAAGCATGGCTAAGCATATAAGTCGAACTCATACCTAGACATTGACAATACCTCAAGGCTACAAGGAATGTAGATACACAAGTATTCAAAGTAGAAGAATGCAATCGGCATAGGTTTTACCCATTGGTACCCGACACTGACTCACTAAACATGCATATATATATATAAGCATATTTCATCAATTTTAGACTTATCCAATTACACAAGAGGGATCAATATGCTTAGTTGCTTGCCTTGATGCACTGGCTCACAGAGGTGGGGTACCTCTAGATCGCCCTCGCTCGTCGGGATTGTCGGTTCGGCGTTCTCTAAAAAGAATAACGCGTGCAATGCCATGAGTATGGATGAAATGCAACAAGGCATGCCAAAAGATGCACAAAACATGTTAAAAGTGCAAACATGTGAGCTAGAACAAAATTGGGACTCAAACCAATTTGAAAAGTTGCCGAAGTGCGGAACCTCCGGATAATTATCCAGAACCTCCGGACATATGCGGACTATCCGCAAAATTATGCGGAACATCCGGACATTACGCAACTCAGACAAACTCTGGACTATCCGGAGAATTCTTTGGATACTCCGGACATATGCGGATCCTCCGAACTTTTGTCCAGACACTCCGGACCTGGGCTGAAAATGTGCTTTCGACGATTCGTCGTTCGATTTAACCCAAACTTGAATCTATGCTACATACTCCTACGCATATACCATAGCAAGGGTTCTAGACTAACTTTGTAGTTTAACCCTAAGAAAATCTTGAACACAATTCAAATTGCCATTTTTCCAGAAAGTGCGAACCCTCCGCACTTTTGCTGACTATCCGCACTTTTATGCAGATACTCCGCACTGCCCAGTACTTCTCTGATTTTGGAGAAAAATTGCCATTGCGATCTTTTCCAAACTAAAGAGGAACATGTTTGAGATGGTTTATAGAGTCTAGAATTCACTCATCAACCTAGCAACTCGATTCCTAACTCAAATCTCATCTAAATCCTCATTTTGGTCCAAAATCTCAAAAACTCATGAACTTTGCTAAAACTCAAAATCGATCAACCAAATTACGAATTCTTGCCATGTGGAGCCTAAGAGACTTACTCAAGATGCTTGTGGAGTTGGGTGACGGTCGGGAAGTGGAGGAAATGGAGGGAAATCGAAGAACTTTGGTGTTCCTTGTGCTCCAACCAAGAACACCAAAAGACATCAAATCCGGTTCGAATCTTTCAAGAAAACGAAAACGAAACATAATGCTTAAAAAGTATGATTATGCTTAATTACGTGATTAAGAATTTGGGACGTGACAGCTATGAGTGCAGAGGCATGTTCCATTTTTCCCTTTATGATTTCAGCAATAAGTATGTGAACCATATTTGTTGCAATGCTAACGATGATGCTACTGTTTGGTATTTGCGGTTATGTCATTTGAATTTTAGTTCTATGACTCGACTTTCCAGCATGAGTTTAATTCCAAATTTTTCCATGGTCAAAGGTTCTAAGTGTTATAGTTGTGTGCAATCAAAACAACCTCGTAAGCCCCACAAGGTAGCCGAGGAGAGAAATTTGGCACATCTAGAACTCATACATTCAGATTTGTGTGAAATGAATGATGTGTTGACGAAGGGTGAAAAAAGATATTTCATGACTTTGATTGATGATGCGACTAGATATTGCTATGTTTATTTGTTGAAAACGAAAGATGAGGCTCTAGATCACTTTAAAATCTATAAGGCGGAAATTGAGAATCAACTAGAGAGAAAGATCAAAAGAATTAGGACAGATCGTGGTGGAGAGTATTTCTCTAGTGATTTCAATTTATTCTGTGAGAAATATGGGATTATTCATGAGAGGACGCCTCACTATTCACCCTAATCAAATGGGGTTACAAAAAGGAAGAACCACGCATTGACTGACTTGGTTAATACCATGTTAGACACTGCGGGATTATCTAAGGCACGGTGAGGGATGTCCTGTTGACTTCATGTCATGTCCTGAATAGAGTCCTCTCAAGGATAAGGAGAAAACCCCATATGAAGAATGGGAAGGGAGAAAGCCACCACTTTCTTATTTGCGCACTTGGGGATGCTTGGCGAAAGTCAATGTACCAATACCTAAAAAGCGCAAGCTCGGATCTAAAACAATGGATTGTGTCTTTCTGGGATACGCTCATCAGAGCATTGTTTATAGGTTTTTAGTGGTTAAATCTAAGGTACCTAACGTGCATGTCGATACAATGATGGAGTCTAATGATGCAATGTTTTTTGAGCTCATATTTCCTATTAAAGATTTACATAGCATGTCTAGATTATCTTCTAAGATAATCTCTGAACCTACTCTATCTCTTGAGAATATTGAACAAGTACATGAGCAAGATCCTGAGAAGAATGACAGTGAAGCTCCTAAGAGGAGTAAGAGACAAAGGATTGTAAAGTCTTTTGGTGATGATTTCACTGTATACCTTGTGGATGACACTTCCAAGTCTATTTCAGAAGTGTTTGCATCTCCAGATGCAGACTACTGGAAGGAGGCTGTATGGAATGAAATGGATTCCATCCTCACAAACAGAACATGGGAGGTCACAGAACAATCTTATGGATGCAAATTTTTGGGTTGCAAGTGGGTGTTCAAGAAGAAGCTTAGACCCGATGGTACTATTGAAAAGTACAAGGCTCGGTTTGTGGCCAAGGGTTGTACCCAAAAGAAAGTCGAAGACTTCTTTGACACTTATTCACCTGTTACGAGATTAACTACTATCCAAGTGCTACTTTCCTTGGCTACCTCATATGGTCTTACCGTTCATCAGATGGACGTTAAGACAATTTTCCTTCATGGAGAGTTGGACGAGGAAATTTATATGGAACAGCCTGATGGGTTTGTAGTAAAATGTTAAGAAGGTATGGTGTGTAAGTTATTGAAATCCTTGTATGGCCTTAAACAAGCTTCTAAACAATGGCATGAGAAGTTCGACAGAACTTTAACATCTACAGACTTTTCGATCAATGAGGTAGATAAATGTGTGTACTATCACCATGGTGGGGGTGAGGGAGTTTTATTGTGCTTGTATGTTGATGACATATTGATATTTGGTACAAACCTTGACATGGTTAATGAGGTCAAGTCTTTCTTATCTCAAAACTTTGATATGAAAGATCTGGGTGAGGCTGATGTAATCTTAAACATCAAGTTAATCAAAAGAGAGAATGAGATTACTATTACACAATCTAATTATGTTGAGAAAGTCTTGAGTCGCTTTATCTACCAGGATAACAAGCCTTCTCCAACACCTTATGATCCTAGTGTGATACTTTGAAAGAATAAGAAAAGTGGCAGGGACCAACTGAGATACTCTCAGATTATTGGATCACTCATGTACCTAGTTGGTGCTACAAGGCCTGACATCTTATTTGCTGTGAGCAAATTGAGTCGCTTTACTTCTAACCCGGGTGATGAACATTGGTGTGCGCTTGAACGAGTCATGCGCTATTTGCTTGGTATTATGAGTTATGGTTTTCACTATTCCTGGTACCCATCGGTACTAGAGGGTTATAGTGATTCAAACTGGATATCTGATGCTGATGAGATTTACGCCAGAAGTGGATATGTATTTACTCTAGGTGGTGTTGCTGTGTCATGGAGATCTTGCAAACAAACCATCTTGACGAGGTCAACTATGGAAGAAGAACTCACTGCATTAGACACAACCATTGTTGAGGCAGAATGGCTGCGTGAGTTGTTGATAGACTTACCTGTGGTTGAGAAACTGGTACTAGCTATCCTTATGAACTGTGATAATTAGACGGTTATTATCAAAGTAAACAGTTCTAAGGATAATGACAAGTTCTCAAGGCACGTAAAGAGACGATTGAAGTCTGTCAGGAAATTGAAAAACTCCGGAGTGATAACCTTGGATTATATCCAAACGGCTAAGAACCTGGCAAATCTCTTTACAAAGGGACTATCATGGAGTGTGATGGATAATGCATCGAAGGAGATGGGTATGAGACACATGTGAGTTATATCATAGTTGTAACCCAACCTATGTGATTGGAGATCCCGTGAATTAGGACATGGGAAGAACAAGCTATTGGTCTAACTAGAGGAGAGTACCTTTGTTGTTTGACCCACTCGAGTGAAGATGCAATACTCTTAGATATCTGTAAGGCAGGTTGGCTAATGCCTTAATGTGTTCTGTTGGCTTTAAGTAGCAAAGATGATGACCAGGGTATTCTTGAAAAAACACACCTATATGAGTCTGAATGTTGGTCGCAGTCTATGAGATTTTGGTGATCTCTAGTAAACTCATGAAGAGACCATGGAGTAGGACTTATATGCTTCACCCACGGGGTAGTCTTCTGGCAGCCAAGTATCAGTTATGACTTTAAGTGAAATTTGTTTGCACAAAACTTGCAATTCAAGGCATAGTCCATTGTTCAAGTTGTGAATGAGTGTAGTTTGATGTTCTAGGTGGATGTTCAACTTAACAGTCTTCATTGAAACACTGGTATATCAAACAATAGTGGGAAACTGGTAATTCTCTGTGGGACTTTGAGATCTAATAGATGATTGTTAGAATTATTGGGGCCAACCCATGTAATAATCCCTAATGAATCTCAAAGGTCCATATTGTGGAGAGGTGGCCCATGTTGAGGGCTACCCTTTATTAGTACCATATTACTAATGGAGATGCAGATGGAGGGTTTTCCCCCTATATATATGCAATGACCCCCACCTCTTTGAGAACAAGTACAACATAGACTGCTAATTGAGACTATGCTTAAAATTGGGAACACTCTCATTTAATGAGTGTATATAATAGTTAGGGTTTTGCCTATTTCTCTTTCTATTGTTCTGCCGCTGTAGTCTACTCCATTCCAGCGTCGCGTGCACCGGCAACCGGGAGAGCAGATCTCCGAAACTCTCGCTCTTGAGATCTTGCACCGGAGAGGGCGAATAAGGTTTTTGAGAAGCGCTCCGCGTGACTGCTCAGGTTGTTCACCACGACTCGTCTTGCTGGTCGCTTGGGCGCTGCCCGCTGTCATCGTCAACAATTTTGGTGCGTCGTCAGCAGGATCGATCATGCTATCAATACGGTGCAACCAGCATCTTCAGCAACCTTTACCATGCAGGACCAGTACGTAAAAATTATGTTTCTCGTATTTTATTTTCTGCAATTCCTAATTTTGAGTATAGTAGATCTAGTCATATATAGTGATTTCGTACCTATATCTAAATTATGCTATGATGATATGATCATATCAGTTTATCAGTTTCTGCTTATAAATTATTTATGAATTAAATTAAACCTAAAAATATCTTATATTCCGTTATATGCTACAGGCAAGTCGCAAGCGCTACTTCACATATCGAGTGACGTTGCGCTGGAGCCAGTGTTAACGGAGGGGGCTGCATGCATGCATGCATGCACCAGAGGCCCAGAACGCAGGGGGCAAGCGTACGTACGGGTCCCCGGGGACAGCTCCATGTGTTCTGAACTTCTGATGCGTTCATCACGCAGTCACGCTGCACTGCAATGATTTCTCTCTCTTCTTAGGGAAAACTGTAAAAACCCCTCCAAAAGTCACTTGGATTTTGACTTTCCCCCCCAAAGTTGTTTTTGTTGCAAAAAGCCCCCCAAAAGTTTGACTTTGTTGCAAAAAACCCCCTAAAAATTCAAAAAAATAAAAAAATCATTAAAAAAAATTCTAAAAAAAACTAGAGACAATTCTAAGACCTTCTGTGAAATTTGTTTTCAAAAATAATATCCTTTGCATCATATTTCATGGAGAGGAAGTTTGGAAAAAAAAGAAAAATATGCAGCTCATTTATTAACTCATGTTATTTTAAATTTGTCATGTCTACCATTATTTTTCCTACACAAATAATTATTTAAGTAAACTAATAAAAGTGGTTTCACTAATTTTGGGGGTGTTATGGATTAGTTATGAATTAATCTATCTGCAACCCATCTACTGAATCCTGCACGTTACAATAACTATTTCAAGATTTCATGTATTTTTACAAGATAGAGGATCATGTAAGAAGACTAAAAAATTTTGTTTCATGATTTTTGGATTAGTAAATAATTAACTATGCATTTAACTCGAATTAATAAATGAGTTGCACGTTTTTCTTTTTTTTCAAACTTACTCTCTATGAAATATGATGCAAAGGATATTATTTTTGAAAACAAATTTCACAAAAGGTCTTATAATTGTCTCTAGTTTTTTTTAGAATTTTTTGTGATTTGTTTTAAATTTTTTTGAATTTTTAGGGGTGTTTTTGCAACAAAATCAAACCTTTGGGGGGTTTTTTGCAACAAAACAACTTTTGGGGGGGAAAGTCAAAATCCAAGTGACTTTTGGGGGGGTTTTGCATTTATCCCCTCTTCTTATGTCTGGGAGTAAGACCAGAATGAATAAACGAATGAGTGGCCATAAGTGTGGATGCAGCAGTGCATGTCAGCGTGGGCGAGGGATGTGCCGTCCCATCAGTCCCTTGAACTCTCTCTGGTCTCTCTCTCTTCTCGGCCCGCGCACTTCTAGCTCTCGTTCCCTCTATTGGACATGTACTCGCTATCCTCTTTCCGCCATCGATCTGTTTCTCTGGTTAGCACTCTATTGTTCCTTTCCTTAAGTGTTTCTGCTTAACATTCTAATTCTGCTCCTGTCGGCATCATATGGCTGACAGACTGTCAGTGTAATATCACACTGGAGATGATGAAGCAGTGTGCTCGTCCTCATATACTGTGTACAGGTACTATTATTACCACATGGATCAGAATGATGATGATGATGATGCAAGCTAGTGAGAACAGATCTGCATTGGGCATTGTCTGTCAGGTCTATTAAAAATGCGTGCATGAGCAGATGTCTGCACCGTAGAGGAACGAGATGTAGGGTCTGTTTGGACCGAGCTCAACGGAGTCCCGCCAATTCGTCGGTGTGCCAATTCTTTGGTAAAGGATTCGGCCGCCGAGGAATCGGTCATGCGTGGGCGCAAAATTGTACTGACTCTGGCACGTTTGCTGGAGGGAGACGTGGGTGCTGGACCAAGCAGCAGTCCTCGTGTACGTGGGCGTGCCAATTTTAACACAGCGCGTACGGGCGTTGTACCAAACGTGCGCCCATAGGAATGCACGTCCCACGGTGGAATGGCAATTCTTCTCGATCGCACTAGCTCCCAGAAGAATCCGACTCACGATCGATTTACCCTTCCAGGGTCGCAATGATAGCCTTCGAGAAAGCAGTTGGATCGTGCAATATGTGCCAGCACACCTCGCACAGAACAGCCGACCGAACAAGTGTACTTCCGTGCCGTCGCCATCGAAGGGCCACGGCCCTCACGTACCAGACGCTCATTGCTCGATCTGCCGGCGAGACGCTGCTCTGCATCGCAGATGGATTGGTCGAACGGCCGTGACACATTGTGATCTTTATTTCTCTGTTACCTGGACTTTAAGAAAGTTGCCGAAGCTGCCGATGATCATTGATGTATTATTATTCATCGTGCATGGAATTGATGAATAATTATCCCGGTGCGCCACGGCCGGGCTGGACCGTCACGGTGAGCTCGGCGTGGAGCAGGGCCCGTGCCGTGCGGTGCGGAAGGTCGTTTCGCGGGCGATCGAGGGGCACGGTGAATCGGCGCCGCAGCGGAAGCGCGGAGCTGACGATTTCTTCACGCGCCGGGAGAGCAGGAGCAGCGCTGCGCCCGGAGTAGACCGCGTGGACCGGTTGGACTCGTAGTTATCGTGCGGCGGCCCAGGAAAGTTGTTTCTGCGGTGGCCCAAGCAAGTTGCCTCGTGCGGCGGCCCAGGCAAGTCGTATAATTTTTTTAAAATTACACGACTGTTTTAAAAAATTATAATAATAGATTATAGTTTTTCGTTCATCGTATGAGAATAAGATCTATTCTCTATAAACGGGCCACATCTTAAGAATCTTACCTATCAGATAATTAAAACTGCGGTGATGTGCCATGTGTCACTTGTTCACCAAGCGAGATCTTGTTGTCGCCCGGTAAACGGGTGACACCTTTCTCTCGCCTAATAAACGGACAACAACAAGGTGTCTCCTAATGAACGGACGACACCTTCTTTTGGTCGAATTAATTTTATTTACGGCAGAATAGGCGTATGTGCGCTGTAATTTTTTTTGTCAAAACGTCCATTGTTATTAGATGTTTGTGCGATATTTTGAATACCCAGATTTAACATAAACGGAAAGTTGAGCATGGTGATTTTAATGGGAACTTCGACATACACGGACGTTGGCATGCACGGTACATGATCATTATAACCGAAACAAGTACCACGTTTAAACCTAACATGCCTTAGCGAATATAAACAACATGATTATAACATCTGGTCTACTGAGTGCAACGTGAGTATTTTCCCTTCCTCACTGCTTCTGATCTCGCTTCACGCGCCCGACATACCCTCTCACGCTTCCTCTTCCTCTCCGCCTCACGGGCCTCGACCATCATGCGGTTATGCTTCTCCCTCATCTTTTGCTCCTCCTTCTAAATGTGCTTGCGCGTAGCCTCCCTCCTCTCGCCGGCTTCCATCTCATGGAAGCATCTCTAATTGGCGTGATGCTTAGTGTGAAGGAGGAACACATCCATTTTCAACTACTCGGTATCAGCCATTATAATAAGTCACATAGTAATGGCGGCGACTGTAATGAAGACCAAAATATTAAGTGGTAAAATCTTAGTTATGTTTGGAATAGTTTGACCATAAGTTATTACCCGGGGGTGGGAGCCAACATTGGTGCTTCCCTGGGGTGGATCATACTCATAGTTGTGGCACATGAAGAATCTTCTTTCCGTAGGTGTAGGAGAACTCGGAGGACTTCATCACTCTATAAAGATCTCCACACCGATACATGGGTACTTCAATCCCATTAAGCATAGTACCCGACATGTATTTCTTGGAGAAAGGACGGACATCATTTTTGTCGAAGTTGTGGTGGTTGAGGCTAGTGGTTTGATTCTACATATGTCCAGGAGATCATTTATTTATATAGCAGATTCGTGCTGGTGCATGGACTAAGTCTACAAAATTGGCCTTGGAAAGCAGTTAATTCTGCAGTAAGGTGTGATCAAATCAACTGAAAAAACTACTTCTGAAAAGGCTACTTCTAAAAAAATCTATATCTGAAAAAGGCTACTTCTGAAAAGCTTACATCTAAAAAGGCTACGTTTGAAAAGACTAGATCTAAAAAAGCTACTTCTAAGAAGTCTAGGTCTAAAAAAGTTGCTCTAAAAAGACTACTGATGAAAAGGGTAATTATGAAAAGGCTAGGTTTGAAAAAGCTGGGTTTGAAAATAGAATACATGCTTTATTATCATGGTTGGATGTGTACGAGTAATACAAATTTGACGGTACTATTACACCGTGATAAAAGGATGTATACTACTACAAAACATCTATGAAAGACTCATGTATCTAGAAACTAAAGTCACATCGATCAATGTAGGGTAGGGGTGGGAGGGGGCGAGGAAGAAGGGGGGCGGGGCGATTGACGGTGAAATGAGAGGGTTCGTTTGGTCTAACTGAGTACGAGGAGTCTCTCTACAAATGTACGATAGGAGTATTCACGGGGATGTCAATTCTTCTAATGTCCTCTTGGTAGGGTGAGAACTATATCACTATGATCATCCGTATAATTTTTTTGAAAATATTATTCATTGTGACATTCACATTTCTGCAGGCCTCCGACGATGACCCCGACAACTGCAACTAGACGAGATGGATCAATCCTCTTATTCTACAACCTATTCAAGATTACATTCACCACCTGTGAGACCAA
This sequence comes from Phragmites australis, assembly GCF_958298935.1. Taxonomy (NCBI): domain Eukaryota; kingdom Viridiplantae; phylum Streptophyta; class Magnoliopsida; order Poales; family Poaceae; genus Phragmites; species Phragmites australis. The sequence goes on from NC_084931.1 coordinate 24,017,848, forward strand.
ATCTTCGACTTGTGAGAGAGGTGGAGAATATGCCAAGTCCTTCTATAATAGACTTGGAGGACCCTTCTGTATGCATCGATCCATGGTGCACTTGCCCGTGCCACAATTGGGACGCTCCTCCTCCACCTCGTGTTCCTCCTCCTCCTCCTCTGTCTGTGCAATATGGTGCTAGAGGATATTGGGACTCAGGAGCGTTCTCATAGTTCACTCTAAGTCAATACGATTAGAACCACTGTCAGGACGACATTGTAATTTGTGTATCGTCCCATCAATCTTTGCCCTTTTACGTTCCTTAAGGTATGTTAGGCAAAACACTGGTACACCACTATGGGTATCGTATATGCCATTGTACATTAGGTCGTGTTTATTATGATTGTTATGGAATGCTCGTGTTACAACTCTATGGTTCGACACAAAATAAAAATAGTGTACATGTAATATATTATGACACTAACAATAACATGGTAGCATGTACCATTACACTAACATTAAAATACTACCATAACACCGATAATAATATAACACCATGAAACTAACAATAATATAGTAACATATAGGTTACATCCCCTCTTGAGGATGACCCCCTTGTTGCATCCGCCCTCTAGACTGTGCGCCTCTACGCTCTCACCTGGTCAGCTGAGTACATCAACGGGTCCGGTGGAATGATCGTCCACGTAGGCCGTTCAGCGGGCGGTGGAGTGGCGTAGTTGTCCTGGGTGGGTTGTGTCCCCGTAAGTGACGCGCCATGTAGCTGTAACACACCGAACTCATCACTCTATCCAAAGATGCACACGTACCCAGGGACTTGACTACCGTCCCTATTGAGCAACTCCATGTAGCTACCCTGCACCTCTACGTCCACGTGATCGTCGATCTCTGTACATGGAACAATGAAGAAAATATGTTAGCACTGATAAAGTGTGACATACATAACAATTGGTTATTCATGAAGCGAGTGTTGTATCTGAGCCGAGGACGCAAGAACTCAAAGGATCTGGGTTCGCTGTCACACCCGGTTTTAACGGCCAAAACCAGATGCGGCCTATGTGTGCCCAGGATGTTCAACACACATAAGGACGTCACAGGTGAAGTAACAAAAGCAATAATTTTATTAAATAAACATTAAACTCTTACACAAAGTCTTCACCTAAACAACTCCACTAACCAATCTATAACTATTAAATGATGGCAACGGAACGAAAGCATCGGCTACCAAGCACTCCACATGCACCGACTGGAAGACACGCTCCTAGAACACCAGGTCGTCATCTTAAAAGTCTTGAAAGTCTTCCACTGAGCAGCATATGTATTGTGGGAGATAGCAAGGGTGAGCACATGGAGTACTCAGCAAGTGTGGGAGAATAATGATATGCAGGCTTTCAACAAGAATAGACTAACACATGGTATTTTTGCGTAAATGCAAGTAAAGAAAACATATTTGGACTCAAAAGCATTAAACAGTTATTAAATGAATGTAACACATACAGTCCAACACCCAACATACAAGGCTCCCCACCTTGCACACCATAACCGTCTAGTACTCCCTGTACTATAACCAAAACCATAACCATCTAGTACTCCCTGTACTAGAACCTTAACCAAACTCATAACCATTTCACCACCGACTAATCATGTGAGGATCCAAGTCTCTCATATCCGTGAGCACGGCTGATATATCAGTTTTTACACTCTGCAGAGGTTGTACAACTTTCCCACGAGTCGTGATTTCATCACCTGCAAGCAGATGACTAAAGTCTCCATGTTGCAATGCCGGCCAAGCAATATACACACGCCAGTGGTGTGTTACCAGGAGATCACTACGAAGCCTTTACAAAGAATCCTCCCAGTATGTGTCACCAACACTCCAGGTTTCACCGCTAGGTGCTACCACCTAGAAGCCCCCTCTTGTGCCATGTGGTTTCTGAGAATTACCTTCCCTCATCCACACCTCCCATCTGGCCCACACAACAATGGAAGAACCCTAATTAATCGGCTAAGCCTTCCCATATCAGTCTCGTGTTTGTACGGAACTTCTTGGGTTGTCGCTCCATGAACCGGTCCTTACTTAGGTTACTTGAGCAAGCACTAAACCAACATCATAACCATGACAACCAACAAAATCACTTTGCTCAAGGCCTAAGGTTCCATGTTGCTAGACCATTAACCAGTTAACCACTATTGTTGCATATGTTCATTAGTCAAGTATATGACACTTCCCATTATCCCAAAAGCATGGCTAAGCAATCTACCCATAAAAGACACCTAGCCATAAACCATCTAGGTTCCAAGGGATGATAAGGGAAAATCTAGGGAAAACCCTAACATAGGTGACTACCCATCATATTGACACTGCATGCAATTTTGTAAAACAAAACATTTAAAAATATAGGTTCAATATGATCAAGGACACTTGCCTTCTCCTTGCTGCTGCTCAGTGTATTCTTGCTCCTGGTCTTGATATTCTTCAAATTAATCCGGGGTGTTGACGACTAATCGCACAATAACTGGCAAAGCACACAAACAAAATATACTAAGAACAGAGCACAAACCAGAGAAACAACAAGACAAAACCTATCTAGAAAGATAGAGCTCGGAGAAACGAATCTATCGGCGCAAGAATCACTTAAAACGGAGCTACGACGGAAAAGATATGCTTAAAACAAGATTAGGATTTATTTTAATTAAGAAAAGGACTTAATTGTAATTATGGAAAAATATAGGGACTAAACTGTAAAAGGATAGGGGCTTTTAGGTAATTACAGAAAAGTCTAGGGGTCTTATTGCAAAAGAGCTATTTTCTGGAATTTTTTGGAATTATTTTTGTACTGAAAAAGCTTGAATTGTTGACTGAGCTGGCATGGCACGATGACAAGGATGACACATCAGCATATATGTCGACGTGGCAAGATGAGGTGGCAAGGTATTGCTGACTGGGTTAAGTGGACAGGTGGCGGTATGGGATTGGTGGCCGAAGGGGTATAAAGGATGATCTAATCTGGGCCGTGCGTCTCGGATCTAATGGCTCAGAGAGGGAGGGGCTGCTGAGAGGATGAACACGGCTGAGCCGAGGGGATCACGGCGGCGATCTCGCCGGAGATCGGCGCAGACCTCGTCGCCGGCGTCGGTCCTCAACGGCGAGCGGCAAATAAGCTTCAGGAGGGTAAGGGGATTCCGATTGAGGTCTTACCTCGTGTGGCGCGGCACGAGAGAGGCCCAGCGGCGGTGAGGAAGGCGGCAGCGCATGGAAGCTCGTCGGGAAGGGGTCTCCAGCGGCCGGGAAGCGAAGAAAAAGGTACCAGTGAGTTCGGAGGTCGATGGAGGAGCTTCTGGGCGGCTAGTCGGCGGCAAAGCGCGACGAAATTGGCGAGTTGGCGAGCTCGGTCGGCTCTAATGGCGGCAGCGGCAGGCTCTCGGTGATTCGGCGAAATAGAGCACGAGAGGCAACGGCTTTTGGCGAGATGGGACGGAGGGGCGTCGAGTGCTATATATAGGCGACGGGATAGTGGAGTTCGTGGCACGCACGCCAAGAAAGAGGGCGACGACACAACGGTCTCGTGCTCGGTTCGGACTCCGTCCGGAGGTAGGAGATGGTCTTGACCCGCGGGACCCACATGACAGAGGGTCGGGCGAAGGCGGCACGGGCGGAAGGCATGTTCACGGGCGAGCGCGGGCTCGTGCGGCTGGCTGGGTCGGCTCGGGTGCGCGGCGTGGCCTAGGAGGAGCGGTGTGAGGCAGGGGAAAGGAATGGGCCAGCATGGGAGAGTGGGCCGAAGGAGGAAGGGTGGCTCGGGAGGGAGTTTTAATCTTTCCTTTTTCTTTTTCATTTCTTTTCTTTTTTCCAAATCTATTTTCTATTCTTTTCTAAACATTGTTAAATCTATTCTCAAGCAAACAATTCAAACAAGTCAAACAAAAACCTAAATGCCTAACTTCAGCATGAATGCATTCAAACAAATAATACACCTAATTCAAATTTGAATTTAAATTCAGAAATTAGGTTTTATCCTATGCTATTTGTTTAAACTCAAATTAAATCTAGGAAAATTTAAGAGAATTGCAAAATTTGAAAATCTGGGTGTGACATTCGCGGAGGAAGGTTACGTGAACCCGCTGCCGGTGCAGAAGTGATCACTAGCGTCAGAGAAAGAATGCATAGCCTAGGCACCACTGTAGTGTGGGTCACTAGCCCCAAAGAAAGATTGCTTGGCGGCGCAGCCATAGTAGGGGCCATAAGTCAGGTTGGAAGATGACCTTGATAGCTCGGCGATGAAGGTTGGATGTGCTGGTGGGTGCGACGGCTCGGTGATCGTGGCCGATGGGCATGATGGGAGAGCAGCCGATGCTCGAGCTCCTGTCACAATGTCTGAGGACGACCTGCAGCTGAGTGACATGAAGACCTTGTTCACCTGCCGGATAATCCGCCAAAACGCCGCACTCACCTCAGCCCTGGGGACCATGAGGCCACTATCGATCCACACCTTGGTCTCTCATTCTTCGACTTAAACCTGGTGCAAAGTGTCCTTATGTAAAGAAAAGTTTCATTTGATTACACAATTTTTTTTGTATCAACAAGTGTAGTAAATTAGGAGTCGTGTACTATTATACGTACCTCAAGCAAACATGCATGGTCCCTATGCGTTGGGTACATGTTGCGAACATTCAGCACGTGCCATGAAAGCTTGGTCGGTGTGTAGGTGACCCAGATGCATGTCCAAGCCATGAACCACCTTCTCTGCACAACGTCTTGTACATGTTCACGAGACTCTTGTTCTTGAATTGGCGGAAGAAGTTTGCATCCGAATGCCCCATGCACCACGTACTCCACAAATCTAGCCACACATGTCCCATCATGCCATCGTCCGTTCCATTCTGTAGATCCTGAATTGCCTTGAGCATCCCTGCATGCCAGTTATATACAAGGCAAATGTTTGATTGAGAACCAATAATTATCATCCTGACATGGAACAAGAACCAATACCAACTTCTAGTGTTCTCACTCTCTACAAATGCAAAGGATAACGATAGCACTTGGTTGTTCCCATCAACCCCAATAACAGTCAAGATATGTTCCTTGTACATGCCGGTAAAAAAAGTGTCGTCGATGTAGAGGATATGTCGACAATGTTCAAAAGCTTTGATACATAGTCCTAATGCGAAGAAGCATTGCTTGAGGACATATTTGCCAAGTTTGGACATCAATGGGTACTTATCAATATCGTAATATGTCCTTGGGTTCCTTCGAGCAATGGTTTGCAGCAAGTGTGGAATATTGTCATATGACGCTTTGTAGGTGTAACACCCTAAACTTTTATTTTTGCAATAGATTAAAATTTTGCTAGAATTTAAATAGGAGTTTCAAATTTTGTTCAAATAGAAGGAAATTAATTTCTAAATTTAAATTGCCATAGGTTATATTCTTGTTTGATGCATTCATACTGCAGTAGTTGCAATGGGGTTTCATGCTGCAGTAGTCGCTTGTTTAAAATCTCTTTTGAAAATGGTTCAAAATCATAAAAGAAAAGCAATTTCAAATTTGCAAAAGCTTCCCGAGCCGATTTCTTTCCCTCGGTCCAAAACCGCCTCTTCCCCTCCCTTCTTTTCTTAGTTGGGTCGGTTTCCCTCTCCTCCTTCCCACTTGGGCCACGGCCCGTTCTCCCTACCCCTCCTCACTATCTCGGCCCGAGCCGCCTGGCGGAGCCAGCCTCTCCCACGCGCACCGCCACCTCAAACTGACAAGCTGGCCCGGCTCAAGCCAGCCGAGCCGCCCGAGCCACCCCACCCGAGACGTCTCCCCTTCTCCTACCTTCCGCCAACTCAATCCCCTCCACATCGGCCGCCAATTCCGAGCCTCCCCGTAGCCTCCCTTGCTCGGTAATGGCCAGATCTAAGGACCTTAATTCATCATTACTTCCCCCATCAATTCCCCCTTCAATCTTGCCTTCAAACCCCCTCAATCAATCCCAAAACCGTTGGCTTTATGGCCATGGTCGCCACCCATTTCAACCCCGAACCCCGTCCGCTCCACTTCACCCCACGCATATTTAAGCTACCTTGAACCTTCTTGGCAAAGTTCCACACCTCCATCACCCTCTCACGCCCTCTCTCTCGCTCGAATTTGCTGTCCGCGCCCTCATCTTCTTCAACTCCGGAGAGGTTGCGCGGTCGCCACCCTTCTTTTCGTATGCACCATCTCTGACTGAACTAACTCTTTCTTCAGCACCTTAGGGCCCTCTAGAGTCGATCTCGGGGCACGTCGTCATCGTTTGGCCTTCGGAGCTCATCCCTGACGCCCCTCCAATTGCCGTCGCTGCCATCATCGTCGCCTCACCACCTCGCCTCCACTCCGTCTCCATTTTCGCTCGGGGTGAGCTTGCCGCCCTCCCCTCTCCTTTTCTGCCGCTCATCAGAGATTCTCGACCGCTGGAGCGCTGTTCCAGCCACCCTCTGACTTCCTGCCGCCATGCCAAGACAGCCGACGCCTCTGGTCCACAGTGGACTAGTGGACCAAGGGCCTTTTCTTCGGTCCACGATCTCATGGACCTATTCCGTGGGTTTTCAGTAAAAAAAGTAATTCTTTTTTTGCTTTATGACATCATAATTAAGATTTTCAGTTTAAAATTTATTTGGTTTATTCTCTGAAATTAAGTAAAATTTGCAGAAAAGCCCCTAGAACTTTAAATGCTTATAAGTTTTTGTTTGTAGCTCCGATTTGTGTGATTTTTATGCTCAAATTCTTGTAGCGACATGTAGAATCTTTTTATTGGTTTTTTTAACCTAGTTTTAGTACTATTTGGTATACTGTTCTTAGTTGTTTTCCTTGTGTGCTTTTCCGGTGTGTCGATTAGGAGGTGACCACTTCTGGAACCTACAAGATCAAGCCTTTGAAGACTTCGAGCAACCCTCAGGTGAACGCAAGTGCCCTTAAATATCTTGCTCCTGTTTTAGGATTCATATGTAGTTATTTATCCTTCATTGCATGCTTGTCAAAAATTGGAATCCCATGTTAGGGTTTACTAGCTTTTGTATGATTATTCCTTGTCGCCGTTGATGAGTCATGGTTAAGGAAGGGTAGATATGCTAGTGCTGTCATAGTTGAGTAAATGTTAATCTTGACTAATGTTTATGCAACAAGAATCGGGTATGGTAATCTTCTAGTAACATGGTATAGGGATCCTAACTGGATGGTTGGTTTGAGGTTTTGCTGCACAGCAAGTTTGTGGTTATTTCTATGTGGGATCCTAAGGACCGACCCTTGAACATGTAACCAAGCTAATCCATGCAACCACGAGGCCTATATGGGTACGGTCTGGCCAACTAATTATCCACCCCTCTGGTTTTGTGGGTATCAATGGACGGTTGATGGCACAAGAGGCGGCTTCTACAGTGATGGAATTTTCTGTTAGCGGTGAAACCTCAGTGGGTGAATATGGATCAGCGGGAGCTTTGTAAAGGCCTTGTATTGAAATGCCGACTCCACACCCCAGAAGTGAGAAGCAACACGGGAATCACAACTCGTGGGGAAAGCTGTGCAAACTCTGAAGAGTATCAAACTGATCGGATCAGCCGTGCTCACGGTCAAGAGTGGGCTTGGACTTCTTCTTGATTAGTTGGGATCAGGGTTCTAGATTGGATGGATGGGTAGCTAGGTAATGGGATTTCCTGGTGAGTCTTGGTAGTCGGATGGAATCCGATGAGTTATCTGTCTTGTTATAGTTGTATATTCACTTAGTAAATAGGATGTCTGTTGTTGGAGTATAGGTCAAGGTTGCGTAGTGCAGTAAACCAATGTCTAGCATTTTCTTGACCTAAGCCCTATTTCATGTTTTCTCATGCTTGTGGAGTACATTATGTACTCATACCTATTGCTCCCTCTCTTGCATCCTTCTAACGTTTAGAAGCCATCTATGAAGCTACATCCTTCGATGAGGACAACTTCAACCCAGAGCTCTTGTTCTAGGCTGGTGTGCCCCCGGTTGATGCCTATGGAAGATGGAAGACCCGCTGGTGCTAAAGCTCTCTTGTTCCGCTGTGTTTTCTTTAGACCCTTGGGTCCTTTTGTATAAGTTATTAACATTACTGTAATAATAATACTGTGATGATACACTAATGATGTAACACATGTATAGAAATTTGATCCTAGCATACATGTGTTGTACCCAGTTTTGTTCCTTTAAAACTGGGTGTTACAGTAGGTCCCGAACCACATCTCAATTGCCTTTCTCTTTGCCATCCATGCCTTGTTGTAGCTGATATTGTACTTGTACTCCTCCTCAATTTGCCTGATTATGGACCCTTGTTCGTAGTTTAGGTTGTTCACAATCTAGGTGTACATCACATTGGCGACAAAGATTGAGGTGATGTTCCTGTGACTAGGCTCAAGTTCGTCCATCGTGCAAGTGTGGTTGGGTGTACATCACATTGGTGTACATCATAGTCTCTCTTGCCTGACTTGACAACACAAAACTATCGTCTAAGTGATGCCGCCCATTGAGTCATAGCATCTTTGACTGTCACACCCTGATTTTCAGATTTCTCAAATTTCTTAAAATTTTCCAAGATTAAACTATAGATTGAATAATTATAGTAGGAAAATTCCTATTTTCTAAATTCAAATTCAAATTTGAATAGTGTTATTATCTGTTTGAATGCATTCATACTGTAAATAGGCATGTAGGGTTTATTTGGTCTTTGTTTGGATTTTATTTGGCTTTGTTTGTTTTGGTTTTGCTTTAGAATAAATAGAAATAAAAAGTAAAAGCCTAAACCTAAACCTAACCCTGCCCAACCCTCTCTCCCTCCCGGCTCGTCTCTCTTCTCTCTCCCGGCCTGGCCCGTCAGCCGAGCTGGCCTACCTTTCTCTCCTCGCTCCCCTTCTCTTCCCAACTGGGCCTCGCCTAGCCCAGCCTGTAGCCGTAGAGCAGCCTGCCCGCACCGAAAACGCCCCCACGCGACCCGCCTTCACCCCGCACCAGCACTTTGTCTTCGTTCTGGATGCGCCACCGCCATCGTGTCTGGGTTTGAAAACCACCGCAACCCAAGAGTCCCGAGCCGCTTTGAGACCCTCTGGCCGCCTATATATGTCAACTGCTGCCTCTCGGGTCTTTCCATCAATCGAAGACGTCGAGAACTTGAGCCCTAGTCGCCGAAACCGAGCTCGCCACCGCCATAACCGCCGCCTCCATCTATGTCGCCTCCCGCCGTTCTTGAGCCGTCCAGCCTCGGTCGAGCCGCCTAGTAGAACTACCGGCCCTCTCTAAAGCTTGTGCCACCACTAATTTGGGTCCCTGGCCACCGGAACAGCCCCGCCGATGTGATTCTGAGCTCCCTCACCGTCTCCGTCGCCGTTGACCATCTTCCGGTGCCGCTCTGCCCTCGGTAAGCCCCAAAACCGACTCCCTATGAGCATCTTCATCTGTGTCGCCGCTCGCCGTCGCCGCCGGTGAGCTGGAACTCGATTCTAGTGGGTTTCTGGTGAGTCTGCCACCACCTTCCCCTTGGCGCCTCCGTGCTTACTCTCTCCGATCACCCCCCCTTCACCCTGAGCCGTTAGATCTATCACGTGCGGCCAGGATTAGAACATTGCATACCCCTTCGCCGGCCAAACAGAGTTTGCCGCGTGTCGCCTCTTAATCCAGTCAGCAGGCCAGCCAGTCAGCCGCCAACTCAGTCACCACGCCAGCTCCACCTCGCCTATTTTGCCGACGTGTCAGCCCAGTCATGGCCAATCAGCAAGCCACGCAATAAATAAGGTTTTTCAGTATAAAAAAATTCTAGAAATTACAGGAAATAGGTAATCTTGTAGACCCTTGAACTTCTCTATTTTCACAAAAAGCCCTTGTCCTTTTTATAGTATAGTCTCTAAACTTTTCCAAAATTACAAATCAGTCCCTCTATTTTTACAAAAGGCCCCTACCTTTTCTGTTTTATTCAAAATAGGTTCTTTTATTTTTCAGTTTTTTTTAGCTATAACTTATTTGTTTTAGCTCCGATTTGAATGATTCTTGTGCTCAAATTTGTCTAAAAACACGATCTATCCAATCATGCCAGTTTTAGGTGTCAATTCTCATATTTTTATAGTAGTTTTCCCTTAGTAACATCCAGATCTCTATAACCTTATCCTTCCCCGTAAGAACTTGAGTCAAATTATGTTCTCCTTGTCTAGCCCATTCAAAGATCCTAGTCTATCATTTTTTTTCCTTTTATTTGCAGTTTGGAGTTTATTCGATGTTGCTTTTGTTTGTCGATAGAACTCACGATTAGTCGATAACGCTTTGGACCTGTTCGAGGGATTTTAAGACCAAGATTACGACAACACTGAGCAACATTGGGTAAAAGGCAAGTGTACTTCTTGATCATCTTGAGTCTATATTTTTTAAATGTTTTATTTTACAAATTGCATGTAGTGTCTGTTAATATGATAGGTAGTCACCTATGTTAGGTTTTACATAGTTTTTCCCTTATCATCCCTTGAAGCCTAAGTGGGTTGTGGTTAGAATGTCCAACTGTAGCCGAAGTGGTTGAAGGTTTCAAGGGATCTACAGCTGATTGTGTCATCAGAATTAAAATCTCATCCTCATCCTCCTCATCATCATCCACAAAAATGCTCTCGAACTTCCCCGGAATATGTGTACCTATACACGTATCATTTGGTCTAGTTTTGGAACTAGCCTCATCGAAAGTAACCTCACATGTTTCAATAATTTTGTTAGTCTCCAAAACAAGCACATGATAGCCACGAGTATGAGCATGATATCTAAGAAAAATACTATCAATTGATATGTACTCAAATTTATCTACATTTCCAGATTTCAGCACAAAGCACTTATAGCCAAAAACTCTAAAATGAGATACACTAGGACTATGTCCAAACCTCAGCTCATATGGAGTTTTACCCAATTTAGATCTCAAGAAAACATAGTTTGAAACATAAAAAGCAGTAGATATAGTTTCAGTACAAAATTTTCTAGGAGTAGAAAATTTATCTAATACGGTCCTACCCATCTCAACTAGAGTTCTATTCTTCTTTTCAACTACACCATTTGGTTGAGGTACTTTAAGTGATGAAAATTGACGTTCAATCCCTTTTCCAGCACAAAAGTGATCAACAGAAGAATTATTAAATTTAATTCCATTATCATTTCTAATCACTCTCAGAGATCCTAGGAGATCAACAGACAATCAAGGAACTAAACTTCTAAACTAACCAAAAGCTTCATCCTTAGATGCCATGAAGAAGACTCAAGAGTATCTAGAATAGTCATCAACAATAATAAGCACATATCATTTACCTTCAAAAGATTGAACTCTAGAATGCCAACAATATCAAGCTGTAAAAGTTGACCGGGTACATTTGTCATGACCATGGTAATAGGTGGATGTGAACCTAAATGCATTACCATATCTACAAGAAGAGCATACTAATTTGATATCACTTTCAAGCTTAGGCAAGCCACGAATAAGATATAAACCACTAACTCGAGTGAGGTGATATAGACCAATGTGACCAAGTTTATGATACCAAAAGAATAGATTTTTAGAAACATTAGCAACAAGACATGTAAGCTTAGAAGAAGGTAATGCATCAAAATCGGCCTTAAAAACTCTTCCCAAATGTGAGATACTAAAACCAAGATGTCACACCCGGTTTTATAAATGGATAAAACCAAATGTAAACCACATGTATGCCAGAATCAAGTTTCATACATGCAGCGACTTCATTAGTATATCACACATAATGCCATTATTACAATGTTTAACTTAAACAAGATAGAAAGACATAAAAGTCTTTAACTAAAACCCACTAGCAAAATACAGCGAAGCTTCCATCTTCCATAGGAGATTGACAAGGGGTCCACCCGCCTAGCATTCTTCAACTTCATTGATGTAGTAGTTTGGTTCTCCTTCATTGTCTGAGCAGCATTTGTTGTACATTTGGATGGAAATAGCAAGTGTGAGTACATGTTGTACTCTGCAAGTGTGGAAAGTAAATGACATCCAAGCTTAAATAAAAGAACAGGTTGTAACATGTTAAATTTGCATAAATGTCAACTATGCTATCGTAGAGTTATAAAAGCATTCTATTTATCTACGTGATTCATCACTAGACTTTCATCTCCTAGAAACATCTCTACATGTTCCCAACTACCTAAAAACCACTTCAGATTCCCAAACCATCCGAATTGATACCCATCATAGGTAACAAAGAACCATCCAACCAAATCAACTAATCCAAACTAACTAATTATGTGAGGATCCAAGTCTATCATGACCGTGAGCACGGGTGATATATCAGATTTTACACACTATAGAGGTTGTCTAACTTTCCCTACGAGTCGTCTTTTTCTTGTTGCCGTGTCCGCGAAACACTCAGCACACGTTCATGGTGTGTCACATACCACTACACATCCCATACCACTAACCATATGGTTCTGACCTTAGCCGTCCCCACATATTCACTCTTATGATTTGGCACGCACAACACTAGAATCCACTAATTAATAGGTCAAGTCTGTCTCATACCAGGTCTTGTGGTTGGTACAATACTTCTTGGGTTGTCGCTCCATAAACCGGTCCTTACTTAGGTCACTTGCACAATTGCCAAACCAACAACATAATTGCGACCACCGTCACTAGAACCTCTTTGCTCAAGACCTAAGGTTTCATGTTGCTATACCATTACCAAAATTTCCAACTCATAGTTGCATAGTTCATTAGTCATGTTTTAATTGACTACCCATCCATACTCTTATGCAAAGCTAAGCATAAGCTACCCAACATAATCACTACTGACAACTAGGCGACAAATAATATAGTGAACAGGGTACTATAAGTAAATAAGATTCAGAATTAACAGCATGCATATTTGAATCAAATAACATATTTAAAAAAAAACTAGTATCAGAATATTTAAGGACACTTGCATCTTCCAACTTGCTGCTTAGATTCTTCAAACACTTGGTTTTGGAGGTTCTCGAACTGCTCCTCGTCTGCTCTCGAAAAACACCAGAAAATAGCTAACATCTATGAAAGAGGTACTAAAACATAGTACACGCTGCTACGAACACGAGAGCGTGAAAATCATCTAAATCATAGCTAAAATAAGAAAGTTACGCTAAAAACGAGTTTGGGATTAAATCTATAAAAGAAAAGGACTTATTTTGAATAAAATAGATAGGATAGGGGCCTTTTGTAAAAATAGAGGTACCTATTTGTAAATAAAGAAAAGTTTATGGACTAAAGTGTAAAAAGATTGGGGCTTTTTGGTAAATATAGAGAAGTTCAAGGGCTAAAGTGTAAAATTGCCAATTTTGCCAAATTAAAAACAATTAGAATGGATTGGGTAAAGGCTCTGCTAACGTGGCTTGACACGTCGGCTCTAAGGCTGAGGTGGCTGTTGACGTGGCAGGCTGAGGTGGCACAAGTGCTGACTTGGCTTATGTAGCCACGTGTCATTGTGTGATTGGGTGGACGAAGGGGTAAGTTTGGATCTAATCTCGACCATGACTTCTAGATCCAATGAACAAGATGCATCTCGGTCTCCTGATTGGTTCCGGCGATAGAGACGGCGATGGCTAGAGGGGAACAACGGCGGTGGACTCGTCGACGCAAGAGTAAAGCTCGTCGCTAGGCACAGAGGGTCATGGCGAGTGGCGGAACACGGCATGGAGGCTTCGATAAATCTGTCTGAGGGAAGAGGGAACCTCACCGAGGCTTACCACGGTTTGGCCATGACACACAGCGGTGAAGAAGCTCAGTGAGCGGCGGAGGAGGTCTTCCGGCAGCCGGGAAGCGATAAGGAGGGGTCGACGAGCTTGCTCCTGACCCTGCGAAGCTGGAGACCCGATTGGTGAGGGTGGGGTGGCTCCGGAGCGGTGGCTGCGCAAGCTACGGTGAGGACGGCAATGGTAGCGATGGACCTAGGGGATGATGGCGACTTGGATGGGGAAACAGAATGAGTGGGAGGGGCATGGACTTGTATATGCGGGGGATATCTCGTTGGGAAGTCCATATTCGGCGGGGTTGTTGGGATTTGGCTCAGAGAGGGCGGCGATGCTCGTGGCTAGCTTGGACTCGGACGGCAACGCGAGGAAGGAGGAGGCGTGTCGCAGGCGCCAGCAACGGCGAAAGGTGTCTCTGGCCGGGCACCAACAGAGCGGACTGGTGGAGGTGGCAGCAGGCGTGCACGGGAGACGGGCCTGGCCTTCAGGTGGCCCAGGAGAGGAGGTAGGGTGAAGAAGAGGAGGTCGGCCCAGGCTGGGCCAAGGAGGAGAAGTGGGTCGTAGGGGAAAAAGGAAAAAAAGAAAAGGAAAGAGGTTTCGACCTAGGGAAGAAAATTGGATTTTCTTTTATAAAACCTTTTCAAACTTTTCCAAGATTTCAAACGGCACGCTTCGATGCTTTTAAAAAAATTATTTTTCACACAATAGAACCCTAATGCCTATTCCAGCATGAATGCATTTCAACCAAGATATAACCTATGGTAAAATTAAATTTATTTTACAAAATAGGTTTTAACCTTTTCTATTTAGTTAAACCCTAATTAAATTCCAAGAAAACTTTAGGGGATTATAAAAACCAGGGTGTTACAAACCTACCCCCTTAAAATGAATCTTGCCCTCGAGATTCGGAACGATCAGAGAAGAGCTGCGGAAACTCGACTTTCAGATCAGATTCTCTTTCCCATGTCGCTTCTTCTGTGGAATGGTGTCTCCATTGCACCTTGCACATACGGATTCTTCGGTTCCTGATGATCCGCTCTGATGTCTCTAGAATCTTGATAGGATACTCCATGTAGGTGAGATCCTCTCCAACTTCTATTTCCTCTAGGGGCATTTTCTCCTCAGGAACTCGTAGACATTTCTTTAACTGTGATACATGGAAAACATCATGAACATCTATTAGCTAAGGCGGTAGCTCCAATTGATACGCTACTTCTCTATATTTTTCAAACACCTTAAAAGGTCCTATAAACCTAGGTGTGAGTTTTCCTTTGACTTTAAACCCACGGAAACCTCTAATCGGTGAGACTCGTAGATATACGAAGTCACCTACTTCAAAAGTCAACTCACGACGTCGATGATCAGCATAACTCTTCTATCGTGTTTAAGCTTTTCTCAAATTTTTCCTGATCTGTTGTACTTGCCTTTCTGCTTCTCTCAGAATTTCTGGGCCAAACACTTGAATTTTGCAAAGCTTCAATAGTGTCCTACATTTTCTTCCATACAAAGCTTCAAACGACGACATCTTCAAACTAGCCTGGTAACTGTTGTTGTAGGAGAACTCTGCATAGGGAAGATTTTTATCCCAACTAGTCTTGTTTTTCAACGCACAAGCTCTCAACATATCTTCTAGAATTTGATTTACCCTCTCAGTCTGACCATCGGTCTGCGGATGATATGCCGAACTAAAGTTTAACCTGGTATCCAATGACTCATGTAGCTTTTGCCAAAACCTGGAGGTAAACTGGCTTCCTCTATCATACACTATTCTCTTGGGTACTACATGCAAACATACAATTTGGGCAATGTACAACTCAGCAAGTTTAGTTCCTGTGTATGTGGACTTGACTGGAATAAAATGAGCAACTTTCGCAAAGCGATCCACTCTAACCCAAATAGAATCATATCCAGCTTGAGTTCGGGGAAATCCAATGATAAAATCCATACTAATTTATTCCCATTTCCATTCTGGTATCTTCAAAGGTTGAAGCAGTCCAACGGGTTTCTAATGTTTAGCTTTACTCTCTGACATATATCACATAATGCTACATACTCTGCAATCTCTCTTTTCATACCATACCACTAATACTGATCTTTAAGATATTGATACATCTTGATGCTTCTAGGATGAATAAAATACGTAGACTCATGCGCTTCTCAAAGTATAGTTTTCTTTATAGGTTCGATACCTGGGACGCAAATATACTTCTCAAACCATAATGTTCCATTCTCATCCTCAGAAAAACCTGGGGTTTTACCCTCCTTGATACGCTGCTTGATTTCCATTATCTTCTCATCCTCGAGTTGTCCTTTACAAATTTCTTGTTCGAATGACAAATCGACTTCCATTACCATGGCTTCTACGTTGTTTAACAATCTGAGATTGAGTCTCTCAAACTCTTTGCATAACTCGGGTCATTTGTTTTGCACGGTCATCATTTTGAGACGAGCCTTTCTGCTTAAAGCATCGAAAACTACATTCGCCTTCTGGGATGATAATTAATTCCCAAGTCATAATCCTTGATAAGCTCTAACCATCTTCGATGTCTGAGGTTGAGATCAGGCTGAGTAAAGAGATACTTCAAACTTTTATGATCCGAATATATCTCACATCTTTTTCCAATCAAATAGTGTCTCCATATCTTGAGTGCATGTACCACGGCGGCTAACTCTAAATCATGTGCAGGGTAGTGTTCCTCGTGCTTCCTCAATTGCCTTGATGCATAGGCTACAACATGGCCTTCTTGCATAAAAACACATTCTAATCCTTGACGAGAGGTGTCACAATAGATGGAGAACGGTTTTTGTGTATCTGGCATGACTAATACTGGCGTAGATGTTAGTATTTTCTTCAACTCTTTTAACTTGCCTCACAAGCAGGGGTCCATTTAAATGTTTTACTCTTCTCAAGTACCTCAGTGATAGGCTTTGCAATCTTGGAGAAATTTTCTATGAACCGACGGTAGTAACCTGCTAATCCAAGGAAACTACGGATCTCAGAGACATTCTGGGGAGGCTTCCAATTCAAAACGTCTTCCACCTTTCTGGGATCAACTGATATTCCTCCAACGGAGATGATATGACCAAGAAAAGAAACTTGATCTAACCAAAACTCACATTTGCTCAGCTTAGCATACAATTGATTATCCCTAAGCTTCTATAAAACCAATCTCAAATGTTATGCATGTTCCTCTTCATTCTTGGAGAAAACTAGGATGTCATCAATAAAGACTACTTCAAACTTATCCAAGTACTCCATGAATACCTTGTTCATCAAATACATGAAGTAGGCAGGGGCATTGCTCAATCCGAAAAACATGATCGTATACTCATATAGTCCATAATGGGTGGTAAAAGTGGTTTTAGGGATGTCTGATGCTCGAATCTTCAACTGATGATATCCTAAGCGAAAAGATCGATCTTGGAAAACACACATGCACCTCTAAGCTGATCAAATAAGTCATCAATCCTAGGAAGAGGGTATTTATTCTTGATGGTTACCTCATTCAGGGCTTGATTATCTATACACATCTTTTGGGTATCATCCTTCTTGGGTACGAAAATTACCGATGCACCCCATGGTGACGAACTAGGTCGGATATAACCCTTATCTAACAACTCTTGCAATTCTTCCTTAAGTTTCGCAAGCTGATTAGCAGCCATTCTATATGGCCTTATTGAAATAGGAGCCATACCAGGTACTAGTTCTATAACAAACTCGATGTCACGATTAGGGGGCATACCTGGCAAATCTTTTGGGAATACATCCAGATATTCGCATATGACTCGAATGCTATCAATTGAATTTCCATCAGCTTGATTGATTGTCCCTCTGACCATTGGTGATTCTTCTTCAACGTATTCCACTTCTTTTCCTTCTTTAGTAGACAGACGAACAGCTCTTCTTGCACAGTCGATAATTCTATTGAATTTGGTTAACCAATCCATTCCTAGTATGATATCTATCCATTTGGATTCCAAAACAATAAGGTTTGTGGGAAATTCTACCCCCTTATTTTAATTCTAAGGTTAGGGAATACATGACTTGCTTTCATTTCTCCACCTGGGGAGCTAACAATCATTCTATGCTTCATAGAGAGATATAGGTAGAATGTATCTTGACACATACTTGGTTGATAAAAAAGAATGTGGTACTACAGAATCAAATAACACTGTAGCAGGGTTGGAGTTGATAAGAAACATACCGATCACGACATCTAATGCATCTTGAGCTTCATCAATTGTCATACGGTTCACATGGCCTCTAGCAACATTCTACTTTGCTTGATTCTGGGGTTGATTTCCATTGCGGTTCTGCTGGTTTGCACCTTGGACGGGTGGCTGAATTGGACGCTTCTGAGGGCATTGGAAAAAAAATGTTCCTCTACTCCACAATAGAAATAACGTTTTCCTTTGGCAGAGGCTTGAGTGTTGATGCCAGAGTTGTTCCTTTGAGGGGTCTGATTTGAAGTGCAGGGCGCTTGAAAGTTGGAGCGCTGGTATTGTCCTGCATTCCTGGAGGAGCTTTTATTTGTAGACTGGGTCCTGAGCTAACTGTACTGCTGACCAGAATGATTCATAGATCTAGACTGAAAAGAGTCATAACGGTGCCTGGTGTTGCTGCTTGACTAACCTGGGCGGTCCATCTTGCACTTGCACTCAATCTCGTTTCTCTTGTGCTCTAAGATAAGAGCACGATCTATAAGGGCCTGGAAGTTTTTGAAATCACAAAAAGCCATAGAATATTGTAGTCCATCATTCAGTCCTTCCAAGAAACAATCTAGCTTCTTCTCATCGGTATCCACATCCTCTGGTGCATACCGAGACAGCGAAGTGAATCTAGTGACATACTCATTCACAGTCATTCCTTCATGCTTTAGTGCTAAGAATTACTTTCTCTTGATCTTGATAGCTCCTTGGGGGTACATGATGAGCATGGAAAGCATTCTTGAACTATTGCTAGTTGATGCTGCCAGGTTCTTCATGAGCAGCGACATAGGCATCCCACCAGTCTACGGCGGGTCCCATCAGCTGGTGTGAAGCGAACAAAATTTTCTCCATGATGTTGCACTGAGTGATTAAAAGCTTCTTCTCGATGACCTTGAGCCAATCATCAACGTCCATATGTTCAACAACATAAGAGAAGGTGGGCGACTTAGTCCTTTGGAACTCTTCGAGCTTGTCACGGGGTTGTTGTGGCTGTGCAAGGGCGGCGGTGAGGGGATTCTGCTACATTTGGGCCATTGTCTGGACCACTCTTTGTAGAATCTGAATTTGCACTGCCAGAAGCTGTTTGAGGGAAGGCTGCGGCAATGGTGGATTGTCATTGCCTTGTCTATCACAAGCATTGACATTAGCGTTGGTGTGGTCCCTTAGGTTCACCATCTAACATAGAGACGAGAAGGTGAGGAGAAGGGGAAAAAGGTATAACAACAACAGCAAGAACGGACAAGATAAACAGAGATAGATACCCAAACTAACTAATATATTACTATTATTATAAGGATGCATTCATGAAGAAGCTCTTCACAATACATCACACACTCAAACAAAGATCCAAATCATCACATAGCATACCACCAAACTCAACCAGCTTACTAACTAGCACACGATTCTAATGACTCATAACATCTAAAGGGGTAGCTCACTCTGTGCTTGAGCTAACTTGCCTCTGACATACTGCAACTCCTCGGTGATACAGTCTAGCTCACGACTCAGCTCCAAGGCTAGGGAAGTCTGCTCTCCAAGCTTGGTAGTGCCTTTTGTGGGGACAGGAAGAGCGGTGACGTTGGTGAATCCAGTATGCGCTGAGGGTAGTGAAGGAACTGGATGAAGATCAGCTCTTCGTTGTGGTGGTAGCAGAGGACCAGAAGGGCTTAGCGTGCAGTGTCACGGATTCCAGCCTCGAAGGTAGCTCTTGGTGAGATGGTGTTGTGGATGCTCGTCACTTCGTAGGCTCCAGGCTCTGGTAGCGAACCGTAGATCACCACTTCGACTTTCCACTCAGGAGGAGCATTGGCATAATCAGTCTTTACTCAGGTGCCTTCTCGTATCCTAGACTATGAAGTATCTCCCAGAGCTTGGCGGGGAACCATCTTGTGCGGTGTCCATCGGAGTGGTAGACACAACTCCAACGCTGGACACGGGGCGGTTGTGGTCTTGCAAAAGCCATAGCACGGGTCGGGGTCAACAGTCGAGCAAGGAGATGATCACCTGTGCTATTGCATGTAGTTAGATGGGTACATGTCATATACAACATTTTGAAAGGGAAAGAAGAAGTTAGTAACATGGCTCAACAGCCAAGAAAAGCACACAAAAGCCAAGGCAAAGTTTTCAAAAATAGTTTTCTTAACCAAAATAATCCTTAAGGCTCAACCATTCTAATTAGCCTTGGATCATACGGTCAACACAGCTCTGATACCACCTCTGTCACGCCCAATTTTATAAAGGGATAAAATCATATATAAACCACATGTATGTCAGGATCAAATTGCATACATGCATTAACTTCATCATTGTATCACACACAATGCTATTATTACAATGTTTAACTTAAACAAGATAGGGGCTTTTGGTAAATACAGAGAAGTTCAGGGGTTAAAGTGCAAATTACCAATTTTTCTGAATTAAAATCAATTAGAATTGACTGGGTAAAGGCTCTACTGACATGGCTTGACACGTCGGCTTCTAAGGCTGAGGTGGTTGTTGACGTGGCAGGCTGAGGTGGCATAAGTGCTGACTGGGCTTATGTAGCCATGTGTCATCACATGATTGGGTGGATGAAGGGGTAAGTTTGGATCTAATCTCGATCGTGCATTCTGGATCCAATGGCCGAGATGCATCTGGGTCTCACGATTGGTTCTGACGACAAAGACGATGGTGGTCGGAGGGGAATAGTGGCGGTAGACTCGTCGGTGCATGAGCAAAGCTCATCGTCGGGCACAGAGGGTGATGGCGAGAGGTGGAACATGGCGTTCATGCTTCGGCGAGAGGGGACCTCACTGAGTCTTACCACGGTTTGGCCATGACACACGGTGGAGGACGTCTTTTGGTGGTCGGGAAGTGACAAAGAGGGGTCGACGAGCTTGCTAGAGAGCCAGTTGGTGAGGGCGGGGTGGCTCCGGAGTGGTGGTTGCGCAAGCTTCGGTGATAACGGCAATGGCAGCGGCGGATCTAGGGGATTATGGTGGCTCAGATGGGGAAACAGAACGAGAGGGAGGGGCGCGGACTTATATAGGCAGGGGATATCTCATGGGGAAGTCCAGATTCGGTGGGTTTGTTAGGATTTGGCTCAGAGAGGGCGGCGACGTCCGTGGCTGTCTTGGACTCGGACAGTGGCGTAAGGAAGGAGGAATCATCTCGTGGGCGCCAGCAGTGGCTGAAGGTGTCTCCAGTCAGGGCGCCAATAGAGCAGGCTGGCGGAGGTGGCAGCAAGCGCGCGGGGAGCCAGGGTGGAAAAGAGGACGCCGGCTCAGGTAGGGCCAAGGAGGAGAGGTAGGCTGCAGGGAAAAGGGGAAAAAAGGAAAGGAAAGAGGTTTTGGCCCAGGGAAGAAAATTGGATTTTCTTTTATAAAACCTTTTCAAACTTTTTCAAGATTTCAAACGGTGCGCCTGGATGCTTTTAAAAATTTATTTTTGACACAATAGAACTCTAATGCCTATTCCATCATGAATGCATTTCAACCAAGATACAACCTATGGCCAAATTAAATTTATTTTAGAAAATAGGTTTAAACATTTTCTATTTAGTTAAACCCCAATTAAATTCTAAGAAAAATTAAGGGAATTATAAAAACCAGGGTGTTACACAAGATCACCTGAAGCATCTAACACTTTATATTCATTTTTCTTAAAGCACACCTCAAGATATTCATCAATCATTTGTGAGACAGAAAGCAAGTTAAATTTCATGTTCTCGACTAGAGCAACATCTTTGAACATAAACTTGTTATTTACCTGCATTATACCTTTTGCAACAACTAATATAGAAGAAACATCCCTAAAAATAATACTTTCAGCACAAGATGCACGTACAAAGGAGGAGAACCAATTTTTATCACCAGACATGTGGCGTGAGCATCCGAAATTGACTAACCATATGTTCTCCTTCCTCACTTGAGAAGTCTCGTTACCGTCGCTGTCAAGTACATCCTCGGTGCAGCTTTCTTTGTTGCTTGCCATGACACACAACCCAGTCAAATCATGCAATGTCTTGCTCTTGGATGTTGTGTCATTCTCGCTACTCTCCGAATCAACATCACTCAAATTGACTTGTTCAAGTGCCAAAAGAACTCGATGCACAATCTTGCGGTTGAGAAAGCTCTTTTTCTTCTTGTCGTTGAAAGGTCGCTTCTTTTTCTCCTTCTCCTACTTTGATGTTTTATCTGCCAGCTTAGGACAATTAGAACGAATATAGTTAAGATCACCACATTCATAGCATGTTTGAGGACCTCCACTTCATCGCTTCATCGTACGCACATTTTGTAATGCTTTAGAGAAACGAGTTAAGAGTAGTGCTAAATCTTCTTCAGGGATCAACTCAAGGTGATCATCGATTAGTGAAGATATAGAAGATAAAAAAAACTTGATGAAGAAGATTCAATATGAGACATGCTAGGTTGAGAGACCAAAGCAATTGATTTGTTAGTGTTCTTCATAGCAAAGACAGCTAGCTCACGAGTTTTCAATTTAGAATAAAGAACATCTAATGTAAGTGTACTCGTGATAATATATTCTCTAATATATGTCACCTTCATCTCTCATACTGACATGTCTAAAGCTTCTAGCAGTTTTCATGCATTTTCAGCATCGGTACATGCAACATTAACAGCCTTATTGTTCGCCTCGACGGTTGGCATGTTCTGCGCTATTACCTCAATGTTCTCTGGATTCACGTATGGCTTGTAGACCTTTTCCTAAATTGCAAATCCTTGTGCTTGAATGTAGGTCTCCATCTTCGCCTTCCAGAACTGAAAATAAAATCCATCGAAAACACAAGGTTTTGTGGAATACCTATCTGAAGTCATGTTTCTAATTACCAATTAAGATCAATTAGAAAGGATTAAGGCTCTAATACCAATTGTAGAATCGATTACACTCGAATAAGGCAATTAGAGGGAGATGAATGATTACGAAAACCAAAATTCAAAAATTAACTCACAAAAATAAAAAAAGATTTAAACTCAGTATTCCACTCGAAACAGATTGTACATGCTCTAGTAAAATTGATGTAGAGTAAGATTTGTAGATCAAATTTCCCTCAAATTTGTACAGTAGGAATTAGATTCAAATATGAAACTAATCCAACAAGAATTAGGTAAATCGGATATGTGGATTAAGAATTATGCCTACTCAAAATAGACTGTATCAACTAGAATCAGGTAGGTCAAAACCTAGTCGAGTTGACAAAAATCTACTAGAGATCAAATCAAATTAACTCGAAATTTTCTCAGATCAAACACTATATATTCTAGTAATATTTTGGATGCATTAAATAAAGATCAAACTCAATAAAAATATGAAATTAATCAAAAACTAAAACCAAGCACGCAGAACATAGAAATCAGAAAAATATGAAATCAGCAACTCATCAACTTACGAAACTCAATTCTTCATTGCACTAATAAGTTTACAAGATGCCTCTCCAAATTATCCAACAAGGATTTTCATGAAATCCCAAAATAGCCCTCTAGAGTTTCTCTATTTTTCACCCTGCTACGTTATCTACCTAATACAACAGACCTCTCTACTTATTGGATAGCCACACATACAAACATGACCGAATAGAACTACAAGTCTAAGTCGTATTCCTATATCCTCTTCTAGTCACAAGAGGACAAAAAACTTCTGTTAGTTAAGCTAATTAGCCAACAACTCTCACGTAATCATACATGCAACATCTCGCATCCATGTACGTAATCATACATGCATGTACGTAACCCACTCGAAGTCCGTCTCTGACACTAACTCTTATCTCAAGCCCAGCCACCACACGACTCCCTCATGCCAGCTCCCACTTGAACATGAATTAGTCTTCATCTTCTCTCACGATCAGATCACCTCATGCGTCCATTGCAAAACCTTGTCTCCATATGCATTATTCTCTCAGCTCGAACGTTCTGCATGACATCCTCGATCACCACGACCTTAGTTCCTCCTGAACCTAGTTGCCGAACCTTAGTTCCTCCCTTAAGTTCGCTAACCTGTCATTGACTACGTTCGCCATTGAGCAACACTTGCACATGAATTAAACAACAAACGAGTACGAGCATAAGTCCTTCCTGACTTGACTCAAGATCAGTTCACACAACACTACTCTTACGAGTATATTGCATCATCTCTATGTTAATACCAGCGTATAAGCCAACTATGCTAACACTAGCGTATCCAAGTAACATCTTAGCAACTCATAAACATCATCCTAATGTCATTATGCTAGATCACTTTGCCTTGCCAATTTTATCATTCAACCAATTTTTCATCACATGATCTCACATAACTACCATATCCGGACACACCAAATGTAAGACCCCATCACACGGCATCTCTTTTATGCCTCATATATCAGTCCCTGGACCAAGTAGCTAATACGCACGATATAACAGTTATAGTATCGCAGTCAACTTCGTATATGAATATTAAGGTTCAAAGTACAAAAGGTTTAGAAACCATACAATATATTATAAACCCAATCGAACGGCCAACAAAACATAACAAAAAGCAAGGACTCATAGCCACAAGCAGCTACGGTGTGAACGCGACTTCTACGACTACTTCGCCTGCACCTCCGGTGAAATCAGCATCGGCTTTCTCATCTGAATGACAGCAAGAGTGAGTACAGAAGGTACTGAGCAAGCCCTATACTACTTTGAATTCTTGATAGATCCATAAAAGGGTAATTCAAGGATAAGGCTTGACGGTTTTAGTTAGCGCAAAGCAGATTTATGTAGGTATTCTATTGTACCATCTACTATTGACCTTAAATAGTTTGAATAGTTCAAAACCAAGGTAACAAGCCATATCTGGTGGTTTTTAGTCCTAGGCAGGGTTCGAAAATTTGTCGGTACCTGACCAAAATGCGCGATAACTGGCCATCTTGGTCTGGCTCGGTTTCAGAAACCGAACGGTAACCGAATTCAAAAAAATTCAAAAAAATAAAAAAAATCAAACAAATTCTAAAAAAACTAGACACAATTCTAAGACCTTCTGTGAAAAAAAAAATTCAAAAATAATGTCGTTTGCATCATATTCTATAGGTAGGAAGTTTGAAAAAAAATGAAAAACATTGAAGAGTGCGGCTCAGTTATTAACTCATATTAAGGAAAAGTTTAACATGCAAACACATTTTTTTCTTGTGTAGAACGTATCTTAAGAGGATCTTTAAAATTGATTTCACTTTATTTAGAGTTTTATTAATTTCTCTATGATTTTTACAAAGTTCACAAGTATAAAGTGAATATCTTAAGAAACAGCACTGTAATTAACTTTTTCATATCTACTATTATTTTTTCTACGTAAATAATAGTATAAATAAACTAATAAAAGTGGTTTCACTATTTTTTTAGGTGTGATGGGTTAGTTATGAATTAATCTAGTCGCAACACATTTGCACAATCCTGCATATTACAATAACTAATTCATGAGTTCATGTATTTTTAAAAGACATAGGATCATGTAAGAAGACTAACCAAATTAGTTTTATGATTTTTGGATTAGCAAAGAGAAAACTATGCATTTAACTTGGTTTAACAAATACATTTTCTCATAGAAAATTTTGAAATTTTTTATGAGTATACATACTTTTATTATGTAGATCATGTTACAAGGAAACCAACAAAATTTGTTTCACTTGATTTGAAGATCAGATGAATTAGTTATTGATTTTACAAGATTGAGATAATTTTTGGGTTTTTTTGTTGAACTTCACTGAAAATCGAGAAAACTGCTCGATAAATCGAGAAAACCAAGCGGTTACCGACAAAATTGAGCGGTTACCGCTTTGCGGAAAATTCGAGAAAACCACTCGATAAATCGAGAAAATCGCTCAGTAACCGGTCCAATTCGACCGGTTACCGATCGGTTAAAATCGTAATTTTTCCCCGAAATTTCAAATTTATTCAAATGAATTTTGTCCAAAATTTTTTGAAAATTCAAGCGGTTACCGCGGTAATCGCGCTTTTTTGTTACCGCGGTTACCGAGCTCTGGTCGGTAACGTAAACCTTGGTCCTAGGAGGGGCTACACCTCACTCCGCAGTCCCTATGATCACATTTGGTGTACTTCTAGTATCACATAGCTCCTGACAGATTGAGCTAGTAACCTCAGAACAAGGACATTTAATCCACGCACTCACTCATCAAGATGCATGCATCCGGAGTCTAGTCATTAGGGTTACTGCTTTCGCATGTCCATGACTGTGGACACGACTATTCGAATAGGTTTACACTCTGCAGAGGTTGTACACTATACCCATGCGATGTGCTCAGCCTCCAACCGTTGCAAGCAGAGAAACAAATCATACTGAGACACTTCAATCACCTTTCCTTCCAGGCTTTTCTACGAGATTTACCCTCAAGTACCAGAGGCCATGATGTATGGTTGCATTGGGGTGGCTAAGCATGACGGTGCAATGACTCGGTCCTTAAATCATCAGGACAGGTATTTTTTGGCAATGAATACCAGAGAGGTAACTCAAGCACCGAGGAGCATCCTCATCCAGAGTGCTACTCCACCTGCCCCCACCAAAATAGTTTTCACCCCCTTTTTATACATCACCATCCACATCCCACATGACATCAAGGATTTCACAACCATCACGGAATTCTGAACCATCAAGGATCCATGGTTTATGAGTTATCATTCATAACAATACATCTTATCTTCGAGGAGATGTGTTTTAAAAGCGACGTCTCAAAAGACATATTCAATCCTAAGCATGGTAGATATCAAACCATCATTCGTCATTAATATAGATAACAACAGGTAATCCTAGGGTGATATGTAGGTGCAAGGCATGGCATATATTTGATAGGATTGACTATTACAAGTAGTTTGTAAAAACGTAATACATAGCACATGCGATAATAAGTCCAGTTTTAGTTGGTCATGTAGATTATTTGAAACCATAGGTTCAATATGATCACGAAGATAGGACTTGCCTTCTCTAAAGTTTTCTTCAATGTCTTGGTTGTAGTCAGGATCCTCCTCACTTCTGACGCTTCCCAAGAAACACTCGCAGAATTCTCGCGGTTCTGCAAATATGACTATGATATTCAACGGGCTATACTAGGGAGAATAAAATAACATCAAACAGAAAGCCAAATGAGTCTTAATGGATATCACACTATGATGGATAGATATATCTCAAATTTAGATGAATTTTGGTGAAAGAATCGCCAAAATCGGAGTCAGAACGGAGAAGTTATGACTCCTGGAAGATTTAATCTAAAATTAATTGAGAAATATGAAATGACACTATTCATGAGTGGGACCCATGGGTAGGACCCACTGAACAGTAATGGGGCCTACATGAATAGTAACCTAATAGGACCCACGTGAACAGTACTCGGTTGGGCTGAAACGAGCTTGGATTGGGCCTGGTCTAGGCTTGGATGGGACGAACCGAGCTTGGTCTATATAGTACTAGGCTACACAGTGCTGGCCTTGCTTGATTCAGGCCCGTTGGTTCACAGGTTGTGGAGCTGGGTCGACTCACTGGGGCGCGGCCTATGGGCGGCTGGGGCTAGCCGGCTCGACTAGGCCGCGCAGGCGTGATAACGGCCTGGCCACGCGTGCACGTGTGCGTGCACGCGGACACGCTGGCCCGAGGAGAGTAGCGAAGAGGGGATCGACGGCGAGCGATTGCAGTGGAGCGACGCCGGAGGGCTCGCCGAAATCACTCACTCGCTGGGGTTTTACGACGATGGATGGTCACCGGGCTTCTACACGCGAGGACGAGTTCAACTAGGGGCTTATCGGTGGTGGGCTAGGGCCGAAGCGGCACCAAACGGCGGCCGAAGTAGGTCTAAGTGGCAGCGCAGAAATTGGGCAGCATCTCCCCCGCTCTAGCATGCTTTGGGCCACCTACAAGCCTATAGCTAGGTCCACACGACTAACACAGCATGAAGGTCGGCTCAAGAGAGGGCTAAGTGTCACCGGTGGTGAGGAATTATGGTGGTGGTGAAAAAACTCACAGACGCACGCGATTACGAGAAAAGAAGACACGAGGATGGCTATACACAAGCTAAGAGGATACACGAGGGGACGGGGATGCTCACCGAGCTCAAGGCCGGCGAGAAGCTGGACGGCTTAGCGCCTGGCGCGGGCGAGCTCCTGTTAGACTTCTGGTCGATAGAGGTCATAGCGGCAAGAATGACGACAGAGGCGGCGCTGTGGTGGTGGCAAAATGGGGAAACCTACAAAGAGACAGAGACCAGGGCGCTTAATTTATAGAGGGAGAGAGCGCACAGAGAGGCGGAGTGCGTTGTGTTATCCCTGAGGAATAGGGCAGCGGCTGACGGGGATATTTCCCGCGGCATGGCAGCACTACGCCAGCCACGCGCGTGAGCCACAGAAGTCCTGGGCAACAGACACTCGAGTTGTGCGCAGGAGAGAGCGGAGAGAGAGGAGAGAGCGAGAATGCGGGTAAGTGGCCAGGCATTCAATGCGGCAGCCAGATATTTCCCGTGGATGAGGCGGCTATCACGGTGGTGAGCGGCGCAGCATCACGCTGGATGAGGAAGGAGAGGGGGTGAGCAGGCGACCGCGGGATGGGCAACGCGTGGAGGGCCAAGCTTGCAAGGATGTGGGCGCTAGCGAGCGGTGGCTGGCCAGTGCACGCGAGGGAGGCTAGGCCAGTGGCACACTTGCGGCCTAGGCACGGGAGAGAGGGAAGAAGCTGGGCCCACTGAGGTTAACTGGTTGGCTGGGTCGACGAAAGGAGAGAGGGGGTAGACATTGGACCCGAGAAGAAGAAAAAAGAAAAGGAAAAAAGGGTTTGGGTTTAAATTCAAATAGAGGTATTTGAATTTAGTTTTAACTTTGGACTTGGCATAAATTTAGTTGGGATTATTTGAATTTACGAAATGGGAGTAAAGCTCTGAGATTTGGAAGGTAAATTCAAATAAAAAAAATGGATTTTTTGGATTTGAGATGAATAGAAACTAAGAATAGATTTGAAATTGAGAGACATTCAATTTGAAATCTCCACACAAAGAACCATAAAAACTATAAACCAATGCATATGAACTAATTTAATGCAGGGACTATTTTGGAGATAACTCTAGTGCATTTTGGAAATAATTTTAGTGCATCTTGGAATACCTAATCAACTTAATATATTTGAATATGTATTTTTTTTCTTGCTTTTAGTTGGCTTAATTAATCACAAAAAGTTTTAAGTTGGAGTGAATTTGCAATTGATTAGTATGCTAAAACTTAGGACGTTACACCAGGATTTCCTGAAATTCTCAGGGTATATCTCTATCTCCGGGAAGGAGATCATTGAATAAAAGAAAACTACCTATAGGTACCTAGGATATCCAGTAAATAGAGAAGTTTATCTCTAAGAACGGGAAGGAAGACTTCAGATGATGTACGATGACTCCTATTTATACGGAAGTTGTGGACCCTGCAGAGGAGAAGAGAGAGGTCAGAAGTCGCAACAAGACGCTCGACTAGGTTAGATTCATCTAGACTAGCCATGCACCCCCTTGTAACAGACTCAGATCAATACAAGACAAATACGATATATTGTTATTATACTAAGGGAGGCATGAACCTGTTTAAAACCCCCTCTATGTGTTCCTTTCATTCGTCTACTCAAGGCATCCTCCATCTATTTTACAAATTCGTAAGATTGGTAGTTCACCAATCATCGACAGAAGTCTACGCACATGTGCCACTTGTTGTTGTTCTTCTTTACCAACACTTTGTTCGCCAACCACTCCGGGTGCATGACCTCGCAAATCACTCCTGTTGCGAGGAGCTTCTTAACCTCATCCCGAGAATTCTCCTGATGATCAATAGACATCTTTCGGAGCTTTTGCTTCCTGGGATTCACTTTTGGAGCCACATTCTGTCAATGCTCTATCATCTCCTTTGGTACCCATGGCATATCCTAAGGTGACCAAGCGAGATGTCTTTGTTGGCCCAAAGAGTAGATAGCAGCTTCATCTCTTGCTCAGGTGGCAATTCAGCACCTATGTGCACACACTTGTCTTTGTTCTCGGGGCGCAACAGGACCCGCTTTATGTTACCCATGGGCTTGGATTTTGATGATGGGCTCTCTTGCCCCTCCATATCTGCTTCGAACAACATGTGCACTTTTCGTTGACTCGGAGTATGACCATGTTTTATCCTCCGGGTAGTGACTTGATCCCCCAAACGGAGATGACACCCTCCGAACTAGGCATCTTCATACACAGGTAGCTGTGGTGTACTACCACGTCAAATTTGGACAACGTCCCTCTCCTGGAGATGACATTGTATTGGTAAGGAACATCCACCACATCAAACAAGATGTCTTCTGTCCACATTCCTCCCACGCTGAAGGATACCGGGAGCAAAATCTGCCCGAGGGCTTCAATAGGTCTTCCTCCAAAGCCTTGTAGTGGGGTCCCTACTGGCTGTAAGTGGCTCATAGGAATTCCCATTTGATTGAATGCTTCTGCAAACAAAAGATCTGTTGAACTCCCCCCATCGATCAGTACCTAGCGCACCTCAAATCCAGACACATTCACGGAGATAACAAATGCATCTATGTGAGGGTAATAGAGGACTCGCATGTCTTCTTGAGAAAAGGTGATAGGCTGGTGAGACCATCGAAACTTGACGATCAGGGAACTAGTTTCCACGTTGTTTGCCCTTTGTATATACTCTCTTCTTTGCCTCTTGGATTCAAAGTTGTAACTGGATCCCCCGAAAATAGCTAATATCATGCTCCTAACCCCCTTCACATTCTTAACAGTCCTCGCCCCCTCAGAGGGAGCCTCGATCGCATT
Organism: Phragmites australis; assembly: GCF_958298935.1. Classification (NCBI taxonomy): domain Eukaryota; kingdom Viridiplantae; phylum Streptophyta; class Magnoliopsida; order Poales; family Poaceae; genus Phragmites; species Phragmites australis. The sequence goes on from NC_084931.1 coordinate 24,048,565, forward strand.
CTAGGCGGTGGTGGTGGCAACTTATGTGTCTAGGAGTGATGTGAAGGGGGTGCTCCCATCCAAACCGTGAGATAGTAAGGTGGATGAGAGACCTGGGCCACCTCACGCCTCCATGTGGTGCACCGCTCAAGGATCATAAGAAGACTTGGAGCCGAGAGGTCCAGAAGATCATCTGCTTAATCATTCCTTCAAGGCTACAACATGGGGCATAACTTGGTAGTATGGCCAGCATCCTCGCCGTGCACCGCGCAGTATAGAGGCCGTAGTCGTCCGGTGCCACGCCCATGACCCCTCGTTGAGCTCCCACTTCTCTGCTTACTTCGGTCCTATCCTTCCTCGATGTTGAGCACGCTTCGCATGTGACCCCTTGACTAGTAGAAATTACGATGATGGGGCTTGTGCTTATCCGACCATCGGTGGGTCTAAAAGTACATCTAGGTCTCCTATGTGAGTTTTGGCTAATTGATGACAAACGATTAAGGGATTAATGGATTTGCTGAAGTTATGAACAGGTTTTAAGTCCCTTTGGAGAAGTTAAATGACGTTGGCATACCTCTAAAAATAGAGAAGCGGCATGTAGTTGTTCAATAGGGTTTAATTCTTTTATTTTTGAAATTGAGTTTAGATATACCGCTCTATCGAGAGGAATGTGTAATGATAGTCTTGATGATGTCTCGGTGCTCAAAATAGGGAAACAGAAGAAATATCACTTATCATGCAGCATGTCCTTAAATTATCTGAATAATATTGTTAGCCATCATTTAGGAGTTCTTTTTCCTCTTTGGTAAACGCTTTTTGGTCTGATCTACTGCAATTTTCACTCAGTTATTTTGTAGTCAAATTGTTCTGTTGAAAGTTGTGTTGCTTTTACAGACCGGGAATGGTGGTAGGCTGGTACCACTCCTATCCTGTCTTTGGTTGCTGACTTTCAGGAGTTGAGAGTTGACATCAACACTCAACAGGTCTATGCATAAGCCCTTATCTTTTATTCATTGTAAAAATGAGCCTTTTAACTTAGTTTCACAAAAGAGAAAGAATCGCTGTATTTGCTGCAGTCATACTGTAGTGCATGGTAATTCATCAGGATATTTGTAGTATTTTTCATGAAATATTGATGTAATAAGCTAATCTTTCAATGAGGGAGTAGAGTAGTAAACAGTTGTCTGTGCTTGGTTTCTGTTGTCTTATGTTTGCAGTACCCATGGCTTTATCATGTCCCATGCCTCCTGAAAGTTGTCATTGAGCCTAGGGTAAAGCCAATCCTGTTGACTGTTATCATTAAGTGGCGAAATGCCAATATGTGCATGGGATTTAACCCTAACCCTGCCAGGGAGGCTAATCACTCCTCTTGACATAGTTGATAACCTTAACTGGAGCTTTAGACTTGTGTTCACTTGCTCTTTGGGTTGAGGCTAATTCATATTCGGTTTCATGGTTCGTTGTATATGCCTGGCCTGGACTAGGTTAGGAAAACTACTCCCAGAATAATAGGTGATGATGGATATTTTGCATTGTGCCTATTACTAAGTTATTGCAAAACTTATTCCTGTTATACTCCTTTTATGTAAACATTCAATATTGAACATGCAGAATTTTGAAGCTTTAAAGTTTAAACCCCAGAGCTGTTTCTGTTGTGATAGACCCCATCCAGAGTATCAAGGGGAAGGTGGTCATTGATGCATTTCGTCTCATTAACCCTCAGGCTATGATGCTTGGCCAGGAGCCACGACAGGCGACATCGAATGTCGGACATCTATTCAGGTAAGTACTGAACAAGATTGGACCTTACAAACTCTTGTTTTGTCAATTTCTTATAAATAATCAGCTTATCACTGTATTATCTGGCTCTTATTCATGGTCTGAACAGACACTATTACTCTATCGCAATCAACTACCGGAAAAATGAGGTAGAGGAAAAAATGCTGCTGAACTTGCACAAAAGGAAATGGACTGATGGGTTGATCTTGAAGAGGTTTGACACACACTCGAAAACCTACGAGTTCAGATTTTAAGATTTTTTACTCTGCTGTAACGGTGTCTTCTGTATGGTGGCGGAGACTACAAGATCAAGATTCATTTCAGCTAGCTAGAAACTACATTGGTTAGTTCTGGTTATGCTCAATGGTCGTGGTTGCAACTGTATGGTTTAGGAGTTAGGATTGGGCTGTGAAAGATGGGCATTCCCCCCTCTCCCCTGGGCTCCTTTAAAATGACCATGCAGAATGCTTCACCGTTGGAACAAGGGTTGCACGTCTATTATTGTAACACGCAAAGAAATCATCATGCTTCCCTTTATTCGTTCATTAAGAGGAGCCTCAGGTTGTGTGTCGCACATAACAAAAGAAAAAGGTGAATGGATTTTATGATCCAGTAATTATTTTTCCCGGTAGTAATGATACTTCAAAGAAAATAAGGTGAACGGATTCTTCTGATTCAGTATCTTTTAGCGTGGTAAAGATACTTCTGCGATAATCATGTTTCGAACTCCGTGATATTGATTTATTTGAAGAGAACTGCTATTTATCCGTTGCTAAATTTAGCAGGGCTAAATCTGACAAATTTTCAACCATGGATCATGTGTCGAGATTCGTACCTGCCAGCTAGATGTCGTCTTCTCCGGTGAATGCAAGGCCATTGTAACTCTTCTTCTCCAGCGAGTACCTTCATAAACTCCTGTGCCATGCTCTTCTTCTCCGGCGAGTACCTTCATGAACTCATGCGCCATGCTCTTTTTCTCCAACGAGCACTATGAACTCCGGCGAAATTAGGGTTTTGAATTGGGGTTTGGGGTTTGGGTTCCAGGGGATTTAGATCCTCTGGCTATATAGGGACCTACGGGGGAGGCTGCTGGCCCGACGGTGGTGGTGGAAAGTGGATGGGACGGCGAGGCGATGGGGGCGTTGTCCACCGCAGTGGTGGGAGATGGCCAGTTGGCTTGTGGTGGTGGCAGGGGTGTCGGGATTGAAGAGGTTAGGGGCGGGCGATGGTCGTGGATGGCGGATCCGACAATGACGACACCGCCAGAGCTGGTAGGGTGGTGGCGGCGACAGGGGAGCTCAAAGAAAAAAAGCATGGCACGGATTGACGTGAGGATAATATGAGGAGGTGGGAGGAGCCGCGACGAAGGAGGGAGGGACAGTGGAGGTGGGTGGGCCACGCCAGTGCCGGGAACGACGCCAACGAGGCGGTGGGTGACAGCGTGCGAGGCGAGGCGGAGTGACACATGGTGCGAGACGGAGCAAAGCGGATAAAGCTCTGGAGGAGGAGCTAAAGAGGTGGATGACAGCTCAGAACGTATCCACAATTTGACAGATTTTGCCTTAAAATCTAATTAAGATTAATTCACTTAAAGTTATAGTATCGGTTAAAATTATCTAAGGCATGGTCCTTATTAACCGAAACATCAACAAACGTATGAATGTATTATCAGCACACTGCAACAAGTACACTTTTTATACATGGTTTTACTATTTCCGTGAGATGGGTAACATGAATATTACTGTCTGCTGTCAGTGATACCGAAAAACTCAAAAACTCCTCCTGACCCTGAACCCGAACCCCACCTAAAATCCCACGAGCTGAGAATTTCCAAACCCTCGCGCTTCCTGCCTCCCCCTCCCTCCCGGCGAGGCCGCCATGCTCGCTGCCGCCGCCAGCTCCCTCAGCCGCCTCTCCTCCTCCTCCGCCGTCCGCGCCCTCCGCCGCGTCCTCCTCCACGCTCCCCCACTCCCGCCCTCGGCTTCGCCTCCCCTCCCGCCTCTCCGAGCCCTGACCCGCGCCCTCCTCCCGCACCTCGCCGCCGCCCCCCGCTTCTCCACTGCCTCCTGCTCTTCTCCTCCTTCCCGCATAGGTGAATGCGGCGGCGCTCAGGGAATCCCGGCGATACCCGAGGAGGCGGAGGGGGACGGGGCTGAGGAGGAGGCGCAGGCGGAGGCGCTGGTGCGGCGTGACACGGACGCGTACGCGGCGGTGGAGCTGGCGCTGGACTCGGTGGTCAAGGTGTTCACGGTGTCCAGCAGCCCCAATTACTTCCTTCCGTGGCAGAACAAGGCGCAGCGGGAGAGCATGGGCTCTGGTAAGGCACCGACCTTAGCGCTCCCGTCTTAGTAGTGTATTGCTGTGTTTGATTTGGATCTCTGCTACTGCTGTTGGTGTCTAGGTGTGATAGGCATGTAAAGGACATTTGTGGAACGCCTGTGTTAAGTTATCCTGAAATCGGCCCGAATTACCTTTTGTTTTTTCCATTAGAAGTTCAGATATCTTAATGGGGTAATTTGCTGGCTCCAGATTGGCAAAGAAAGCACCTTGCACGCAAATTTGTGCTGTAGTTCTAAATTGCGTATGTCTCAATGCCTGTTGTGTGGACTTAGCATATGCTGTACAGCAGGTAAAATATTGGATCTTTAGGTATAGCTACAAGTTGGTGTAGTTCATATGACCTCGAAGTTTGGATGATGTGAAATATCAATCGTTGTAGGCTAAATGGCAACTAAGCATATTCAAATGCACTGAAGCGGAAGTCATTCTTTGGTTCATCTCCTAATTGCATGTCCGTGTTGCAGGATTTATAATTCCTGGAAGAAGGATCATGACAAATGCTCATGTGGTAGCTGATCATACTTTTGTTCTCGTGAGGAAGCATGGTTCGCCTACTAAGTACAAGGCGGAAGTCCAGGCTGTTGGTCACGAGTGTGACTTGGCTCTCTTGACGGTTGAGAGTGGGGAGTTTTGGGATGGGATGAACAGTCTGGAGCTTGGAGACATTCCCTTTTTGCAAGAAGCCGTCGCAGTGGTTGGCTACCCTCAAGGTATGAGTCTGAGGTTGAGTAGTTGACAGTCTGGTATTCTTTGCAGTATTTTGTATCTAGATGTCAAACTTGTTAGTTTTATGATTCCATCCATGACTATTCAATTCAGGTTGTGCATACAGTACACATGACCATCTATTCTGCAAGGGCACAGTTGAAACATGTTAGTAGTGTTGTAAATGAGTGAACATGATCTAATTGATTGCACCAGCGGACCAATTATTAAATAATAGTGTACACATGAACAGTGGATGCTGTTGGAAAGGGGAAACTCAAACGTCTTTATGATTTCACCACTTTTAAAATTTATAAAAGTAGTTGCTGCACTATTAATTGATAATCAATCATTAAAGCATTCGCAATGAGTGTCTCAGCAATTTCTTTGTAGTAAGTGTACTTTCTAGTTTCTTGTAACATTGTCCACATCGCAAACTATATGACACAAATTGCTACTCCAGTATATCTATTCCACAACTTTCTGTTGGGGAATGTCACGTTAATTTATGCATGCATGTTTGTACTAATGATATTCAAATGACTTAAAATGTGTCCTATGTCACGAAGATTGCCTACTGCTAACAGTTGAGCAGCTCAGTTGGCTTCAATGCTACCGCTAACATTAATTGTTGTGCAGGAAAAAAATTCTGTACTTTTTAGAAAATAGAAAAATGTGTTAAAATGCGAAACGATATATGATTCTGAAGTTTCTATGGCTCAGGTGGAGACAATATTTCTGTCACCAAGGGGGTTGTCTCTAGAGTTGAACCAACACAATATGCCCATGGTGCTACTCAGCTCATGGCTATACAAATAGATGCAGCAATCAATCCAGGTAATAGTGGAGGGCCTGCGATTATGGGTGATAAAGTAGCTGGAGTTGCTTTCCAGAATTTGTCAGGGGCGGAAAACATTGGGTGAATCATTAACTATTTTCCTCTTGCACCAATTAAACCCCTTTCTTTTACCTAAACTTCTTTTCTCAACCCTTTCCTTTTTTGCAGTTATATCATACCGGTGCCCGTAATTAAGCGTTTCATTTCTGGAGTAGAAAAGAGCGGCAAATATTCTGGGTTTTGTACTCTTGGAATATCTTGCCAGGCCACTGAAAATATTCAATTAAGAGAGTGTTTTGGGATGCGGCCTGAAATGACTGGAGTGTTAGTTAGTAGAATAAATCCTCTATCTGATGCTTACAGGATTTTGAAGAAAGATGACATCCTTCTTGAGTTCGATGGCGTGCCTATAGCAAATGATGGGACAGGTGAGCTTAAAAAATTAGTTTCCACATATGCAATACTTCAATATGTATTACCAACCACTTTATGTTGCATATTTTGGTTTTGGTTTTGGTTTTTCTATTTCTTTTAATGCATTACCTGTGTATTTGTTATCTTTTCTGCGAGTATGTAGCACACAATTATTGCTTGGACACATACACATCCCGTACCCCTGGTGCTTGTTTTTGTATACCTGCTTCTGTTCAAATAAGTTAATCTATGTATAAACTATTTTGTAATACATGGCATCTCAGCATCAACCACTGAAGATCGTTAGTTTTTTTATACCTGCAGTCCCATTCCGTAATAGAGAGAGGATCACCTTTGATCATCTGGTGTCCATGAAGAAACCTGAAGAAACAGCCGTTCTCAAAGTATTAAGAGATGGTAAAGAGCAAGAATTGAGTGTCACACTTAGACCTGTGAGTCCTTGCTATATTATTACATTCGATCTGTACCTTTGATTAACCTGGGTGCAATTTTTTTGTTGCTCGCCTGTTACCAAATATAATAGTGATATTCTGTTGCTATTCTTGTTTACCTTTACACAAAGTTTTTCCAGTGCTAGGCATGGTAATAGACTCAACCTCGACAAAACTAAATCTATGCACTATCCTACATAAGCAATATCCCTGTCCAATACCTATTACTAGTTTCAGAAATCAGAACCCACCCATAAATTACTGTAAGTTTGTACTTTGTAACCCACTGAATTCACTATATTAGCCAATGGGCCAATTTTAGACCCTTTGTAGAGTTATTTCAGTATTTTGAAAGGATGATCTGGACAGAGACCAACCCATCTCTTATACAGGTATTGGACCCTTTGTAGAGTTATTTCAGTAGTCCACGAAATTGGACCAAATGGTTTTGTACACAACTCTCCAAGGCCTATTTCTTTGCACCAATCATTTCTTTCTTCACTAGAATCTAGAGCTTTTCATATGTAGACCTTTGAAGCTTGAACTGATCTTATTTGTACTTGCGTTTTTCCTTATGCAGCTACAACCTTTAGTCCTGGTTCATCAATTCGATAAACTACCCAGCTACTACATATTTGCTGGTTTTGTATTTATCCCACTAACCCAGCCTTATCTCCATGAATTTGGAGAAGACTGGTATAACGCCTCGCCACGCCGATTATGTGAACGTGCGCTAAGAGAGCTTCCGAAGAAGGCTGGGGAACAACTAGTTATCCTATCTCAGGTATTATTATATTAATTCACGACCTCCTCATGTTTCTGTACTCTATTTGAAAACATTTTGCATCACACCGTCCGTTAACTTCTAATTGAATCTATCTTTGTACTGAATGTATTTTAGGTTCTCATGGATGATATCAATGTCGGTTACGAAAGGCTTTCCGAGCTGCAGGTATGTTGGTATGAGTATATCCCCTGGTATCCAGTTACATACTACCCAAACGGAGACATAAATTCTGCAGCATGAGCATAGTACACCGAATCTGAAGTACCCTGAACTGATCAGGCTGCATACTAAATGTGATCAGGTAAAAAAGGTGAATGGTGTGGAGGTTGAAAACTTGAAGCACTTGTGCAGCCTTGTGGAAGGCTGCACCGAAGACAACTTGAGATTCGATTTGGACGATGAGAGGGTCATCGTCCTCAAGTACCGGAACGCAAGGCTTGCCACGTCCCGGGTCCTCAAGCGGCACAGGATACCATCGGCTATGTCGAGTGATCTTGTCGAAGAGCAATCGACTAATGGTGAGATCGAGGCATCATGCACCAGCTAACGCGGGGGTTTTCTGTCGACATAGCTCAGGAGTTCCCTGCGGCAGCACAGATCTGAGGAGCACACTTCATTTTCGTGAGGCGGATGCGTCTGCCTGAGACCTGCGGAGCTGTACAATGGCTGCGGTCGCTCCTGCTTAGCCGTTTCAGGTCTGGCGCTAGGAGGGTCCTCCGCAAATAAGATCAATGACCGCCGGAGCTTTTCAGCCTGACATACCATTCTTTTTGCCTCAATACCAATCATTGCTGCGGTCGCTCCTGCTTAGCCGTTTCAGGTCTGGCGCTAGGAGGGTCCTCCGCAAATAAGATCAATGACCGCCGGAGCTTTTCAGCCTGACATACCATTCTTTTTGCCTCAATACCAATCATTCTTTTTCGTCATCATAAGGGCGTCGGAGTGGCGTCCCGATATTGAATTCAGATCATGCATCGTGTATGATCAGGAAACATGGCATAGGAAAAATGAGTTGTCGCTCAATGTCTCTACCAGTTGTACATGGTACTGATAAGTTCGTACTTCGATACTTGCCATGTTGGAAAAATAAGAGCCTTGCTGCCACGTGGAGAAGATCGTGACTGCAGTCGTGGAGTCCGATCATTTATGGACCTGGGCCTATTGGGTCGCATCGTCTCTCCCCTTGTATAGGCGACTTTTCTTTATTTTTATATATTTATATTCTAATATTTGTAAAAATATATGGTCATTTAAAAATATTGCATATCTAGGCTACTGTATTTCATTAGAGGGACGACACCAAGATATCTTTTTTTTTCTCATTATACAAGTTATTGTTTGAGTTAAATTTTTTTTAGAGATAGGTTATAGAATCCTCTACTATATATTTTTTTAAAGAAATTTTTATGATAATTTTAAAATTGTTTTGAACTTTGAGAGCAATAGAATGCATTGTTTTAAATTTTTTTAAAGTTATCGCTTGTTGAATAGGTGATACTTTTATTTTTTTTTTAAAGGATGTTTGTTAGAAAAGTGATATCTTGGTATCGAATATCCAACGAGCGATATTAGTCTAGATGTACAATATTTTAAAATAACAATGTATTTTTGTAAATGTAAAAATAAAGAAAATTCTTGTGTTGGCTGTTTCCTCTCGGAGAAAATTTTACTGTATAACCAACTAACCAAAATCTAATATTAGAAGTCATAAAAAAAAATATCATAAAAGAAAAATATGATAGTACAGGGCATACTTTCATCATTCATCTCATATCATTCGAGTTTTAACAATAACTTATATAAAAAGAAAAAAAAAGAAATTTCACCTATAAATAGGACCTCAATTTTTCTTTTATTCCCCCCTATACAAATTACTGTTTGAGCTAAAATTTCTCCTCTCCTCTCCTGGGCTCAGGGTTCAAAAATGCAACGATTACCGACAAAAAATCGCGGTTACCAACCTTCTCGGTGCGGTTCGGTTTAAAAAGTCGAGTGGTTACCAAATTTGAATTCAAAAAATTCAAACCGACTTTAAAAAAATCAAAAATCCAAAAAAAAAATTGATAAAAAACTAGAGATAATTTCAAGAGTATCTGTGAAAACAAAACTTTAAACAAATCTCGTTTGGACATCCAAATTGACGGGCAAACTTCGGATATCTTTTAAATGGGCTGTTTTGTGTACTGAGCCGAATGTACCCAGCCCGTTTTCGGCCCACGGTCAGTGGATAAGAATGTGTCGGTTTGGAGCTATCTGTGCACTGCAGAATTTCCCCACCCCACCTCCCGCAGCACCACGCGCGGTGCGGGTGACCGCTCGACCTATTACAGTGATCTCCGGCGCAAATCCGGTGAGGAAGCTTCGGTAATCGAGCGAGGGTGGACGGTTACCGACCGCATTGGAGCGGTAACCGAAGGTCTGCCCCAGCACATCGCCAGCCATCGCCACAGCTCGGTAACCGTCGGCCAAGCTTCGGTAACCGCCGCAACCGATTCGATTTTTAGTGTTTATCGGTCAGTAATCGATGTTATATGGTCGGTAGTGATAGATTGCGTGGTATTTCGACAATGCACTGCGTGATGCGTTCGGTTGTGGACTGTTTAGTAGCTTTTTTGTGTAAAATGCTCGCTAAGCGGTGTTACAAGGGCAATAGTTCGTCGTGTAGTCGATTAGGAACATGTAGCGGTCGATTCGCTGGGTTATGGACTTTATTACATTGAATTGTCCGTGTACATGCAAATGTTGGTAATATTCGTGCTAGACAATCGGCCATTTACTATCGATTTTAGGTGCAAATGGTGCTAATATTCGTTCAAATAAGTTTATTAGTTGGCTAACCATTGATAATTTTTGTTCAATTGAGTTGACTAGCAATTTGAACATGTGTGGAGATATTTATTAGTAGGCTAACCATCGAGATTTCTTCTTCCAACAGAGAAATTGCAAACTAAGCAATGATAGATAAAGATGTGGTGTGGCAGCATGGGGACAATTTAGCCCCGGGTTTTAGGTGCAATTATTGCAATAAGGAAAAGAGAGGCGGTGGTACCACAAGGTTGAAAGAACATTTGGCAGGGCGTGGATTGAATGTTGTACATTGTGATATGGTGCCTCAAGATGTACGTGATTATTTCAGACGTGAGCTGGATAGGGCAAGAGATAAGAGGAAGGGAAAGGCTGACGAGAGGGTTCAGAGGCAAGAATCAGCTAGAGTTCAAGTAGATTTGATAAGTGATAATGAGGACACGGAAGAGGAACAGGTGCAGCATGCCATGGCTCAATCGAGGGACGAGGAAGAGTCCAGGAGGAGGGTAGGTGAGTCCTACGAGCATAGAGGTGGTAGTGGTAGTGACAGAGAGGGCTCTTTGTTAAAAAGGATGCTTAGGAGAGCATCGTCAACAAGGGAGCCACCACCAAGTGTCAGGGATTACAATGTTGCTTTAGCAAAAGCCCCTGTGTAGCCGAGGATTAACACCGTGTCATGGAGTGCTAAGGGAAAGAAAGCGAAGGAAGCTATTGGTGTGGCATAGTCTAAATTTTTCCACACTTTAGGCATTCCCGGTAGAAGGGCAGACGATGCATTCTTTGTCACTGCAGTTAAAGAAACACAGAAATGGGGTGAGTGATTAAGTTTGTAATGAATTTAATGTTGTTATACTTCTTTCTTTTTGACGTCTGATCATTTGTTCCGTAACAGGCGAGGGTGTAACATCTCCAACAGGCCAGGATATAGATGGTAAGTATCTGGACGAGAACGAAAATGCCTTGAAGAAAATATTTGACAAGTGGAAGCTAGAATGGCCAGAGTATGGTGTTACCATAATGTGCGATTCGTGGACGGGTCCGACGCACATAAGTATTATTAATTTCCTCTTATATTGCAATGGTCATATGTTTTTTCACAAGTCTGCAGATGCGACTGGCTACAGTCAGGATGCAAAATATTTGAACAAGGTACATTATTTTCCTAAGTTGCTAACATAGTATTTCAATTGTTGCATATTTATTTGGTTCATTCTTTTATGTAGGAGATAAGAGCAGTGGTAACTGATTTGGGTCCACAAAATATTGTACAGATTGTGACTAATAACGGGTCTAACTACAAGAAGTCATGTCAGGTTCTGAGAAGGGAATATCCTGCTATCACGTGGCAGCCTTGTGTGGCGCACACGATAAATTTAATGTTGAAATCAGTTAGTGATTTTAGAGAACACGACATTGTCATCCAAAGTGCAAGGACCATACCGCGATGGCTATACAATCATTCAAAACTACATGAAATGATGAAGGCCGCGATTGCTGGAGAGTTGGTGAGGTGGAATGCCACAAGATTTGGCACTAACTACCTATTTCTTGATAGCTTTCTACGACGAAAGGATAAGTTCATGCAATGGATGGCATCTAGTGAGCTTCAGCAGTCTCGATACATTAGTTCTGATATTGGGAGATATGCACATAGTTGCCTATCCAGCTTATCATGGTGGGACAATCTAAAAATGGTTGTCGATTCCGTCCAGCCATTGTATGCATTCCTCCATTTTACTGATCAGGACAAAGTGCCAATATTGAGTGAGGTGCTCCTGAGATACACCGTTGTGAAGCATGAGTATGAAGCCTTGTATCGGAATGATATAGATTCTTTTGATAAGTACATGGAGATTATCGATCGCAGAATGCATGATCTAGCCAATGGGACCTACATGAATGCTGGTAATACATTCCTACCACTTGCTATCTTATTTGTACTGATGCTTGTGTTTATAATGCTTCTGGTACTAATGCTTCGATCATCAACTTACAGCGGCCACTTTGAACCCCCGCACGCATTACACGTATGGCACAGGTCCAACCTTGTTCGAAGATCTCCGTGAGGCATTTGAGAGGATGACCGATGTTACTACTGCCGCGAAAGCACTTATTGAGGCTGAAACATATCGGACAAAGTCTCTCTCGTTCTCAGGTCCTCTAGCTGCATGGATGGCTTATGACGGCAGGACTCATCCTGGTACGAAAACTTTTACATATCTATCCGTTGCATCATTTTATCTACTTTTTCGAGCCTCATATCACTTTACCTACTTGCAGTGCAATGGTGATCTATGTTTGGTTCATTTACACCTACACTATCAATGCTTACCAGACGCCTAGTGTCACAATGCGCTTCATCTAGTGGGTGTGAGAGGAACTAGAGTACATTTGCTTTCATCCACACCAAAGTTCGCAACCGATTAAGCTACAAAAAGCTCCATAAGTTGGTATATGTCAACTAGAACCTGAGAATACAGAACAACTTGGATGCAGGTATCAAGTCGACTATTGATGATGATTTATTTCAGCGGCTTATAGAGCTCACATTGAACGACGATAACAATCCGCTCCGGGACTGGATGGAGACCGGGAGATCAAATGCAGCCCCTAAGCTTGACGAGGAAGACATAGATAGCGACGTACCCCTGCCTACTCACTTGGTGACAGACACAGCGAACACATCTGACTTACAACAATGTGCTGCTACAGTGGTTGGTGACATACACACAGGAAAGAGGAAGAAGAGCAAGAAGACTAAGGGCAAGGGCAAAAGACAAGTGCAAAGCGATGAGAGTATGGATAGTGACCCAAAGAGCCCAACTTACCAAGAATCGAATGATAGCAGCTCAAAGATTGACAGCGGTGATGATGATGGTCAGGGCGGTGATGTTCCTCCATGCCAATCCTCTATCGTTCCTCCCGTGTAATTCACTGGTGAGAGTCAGTTTTCGCATGCCATACAGGATCAGGACCACGGTGCCCCATCCTCACCAAGGCATATAATACATGGTGGCCACGATGGACCACAAGATAGTGCGAGCTATTCCAACAATTATGGCATGGAGAGTAGTTCTGGATCGTATCCGTACCACTATCATGTCCCCGATGCTCAGTCAGAGCCTCCTATTCAGTGGATCTATGAGTGGTAAGACCCTGAGTTTTACGCCATTTTGCAAGGACAATGGTCAACCACTTCTGCATGGACAGGGCAAACATGGGCTGAGTTTAAGGCAGAGTTGCTATCGACACGACGGCTAATGCTAATGTCCACCGATGAGTACAATATGACCGAATGTAATCGTCCCCCAAGCTGGTGGTTCTAAAGGTGATGCAAATTTACTTTTTGCAACTACTTTATTTCTATATCATATTGTTACACTATTTTTTTCCATCTCGTAGGTTGCACGTGGTGTGGATACCATGGTAAGTACTGAAAGATGGGATGTAATTGCGTTTTTAGCTTTACTACGGATAATTTGATATATATTTATTAATTTCAAATGCTGCATATGTAATATACGCATATATTCGAAGCAACAATTATATGTTCGTGCTTGAATTGCTATTACTATCTGTTTGTTATCTTCGAAACTTCCAAAATATAGCAAAGATCATACCAAAATTTTATATGATATTACAAAACATACCATGGTACTATACTATTTTTTTCGTGATTTATTGGTCAATTTTTTGTTTCTTATGATTTTTCTACACAATTATTGATAATACGTCCATACAACTCAAAAATCGTTCAGTTATCGCAGCAATTCGGACGGTTTTTACTCCCTCAGTTACCGAGCAAACCACTCGATTTACCGAGCAAATCACTCGGTAACCGGTCCAAACTGACCGGTTACCGAGCAGTCAAAATTACGATTTTTCTTAAATTTTAAATTTTACTAAATAAATTTTATCTAAATTTTTTAAAATTTTTGTCCGGTAACCACGATACCTCGGTTACCCCCAGAGCTCGGTCGGTAAGCCGAACCTTAGCCTGGGCCCTGGCCTCTCCCCTTCCCTGCTGGTTCCTTCAACTTCATCAGTGCGTGCTACTGCTACCTGCGCCGCCTAAACAAATACATCCTCGAACCCAGAAGCAGAAGTGGAAATCGCTCGCGAAGCTTAGCAAGAATCACTCGAGCACTCCACTCCAATATCAAGCCTAGTTTCAAACCTTAGAGGAGAGAGGCGCACACGCACTGCGCGAGTGGTAGCAGTAAGATGGCGCTGCGCTGCTCCCTGCCCGCAACCTGTTCGACGTTTTGCGTGAAAGGATCGGAGCACCGGAACCCCCACCGTCCGAGCTCCCCCGCGCGCGCCGCGAGCTTCGTCGGCCTCGCTTCTTGCCCGCAACGCCGGAGACTCGTGCTCGCCTGCTGTGCGCGGGCGCAGGCGAGCGACTCCGAGGCCGTGCAGCTGCTGCTCGGCGGCGCGGCGCGCGGCGACGACACCGACACGGACTCCGAGTCCAGCGACGACGAGGCCGGCGGCGAGGACGCCCAGGCGCGCATGACGGACGAGGAGCGGAGGACGCTGCGTCGTAAGATACAGGAGATGATGGACCGCGTCCCGGAGACGGCAGAGCTGACGGACCCGGAGGAGCGGAAGGCCAAGATGCGGGAGCTGCTGACCAAGTACGAGCTGGTGGTCGAGGTGGAGGACCCGGACTGGCCCGAGGACGCCGAGGACGGGATGGGGTTCAGCCTCGGCCAGTTCTTCGACAAGATCACCATCAAGGCCGAGAAGAAGGACGAGGAGGTAGATGACACGGGGTATCAGAGCGACAAGGAGATCGTTTGGGAGGATGACAACTACATCAAGCCGATCAGGGATGTCAAGACACAGGATTGGGACGCGTCCGTGTTCATGGACTTAGGCCCGATGATTGTGCTTGTGCATAACAGATACAAGAGGTATACATAATTCCTTGCTCCGACTCAAGTGCTCCCTCATTGCAGCTGAAAATCGAAATATCTTATTGATATATGCTGAACCTGCACAATCATGTCAGTAAATGCAAGAAAGCTATTGTGTGCTCTTGTTTTAATTATTGTTTTGGCTAACGAATTAGTTCATAAAATTTATAGAGCATCCATTCGTCCAATGCTACTTTGATAAAGCACGGGTGCTTGTTTTTGTAGACCGCAGGAGAACGAAATGGCGAGGGCTGAGCTAGTTAAGGCGATCGAGATGTTCTGCGAACACAATCTGCCTTCACCAAGGGTACAGAGTTTCTTACGGCTTTCCTACAGTAATTCACTCGGACCTGGTGCTTCAGATAGCATTTCACGGTCTGACTAAGCATATATCATTTGCAGTGTGTGGCGGTAGATGCCTGTGCTGAGCCTGATCTCGTGGATGCATTGAAGGTTTCTGGGTTCCCAGAGATCCTCTTCACCAATGCAGGGAGGATAATACACCGTGAGAAAGGTAGCTTGTATGAGTCATCGTAGAGAAATATTGCATGATTTAATTCGCATATGATCAGTTGCCCCGTGAAGTTTCCTGACCATCATAGATAAATACTGCACCGATTTAATCCGCATATGATCGGTTTTCCTTTGAAGTTTCCTGACCTGAAACCTCTCGTGTTAGTTATTCGGTCTGCGGAGGCATGGTCGAGGATGATGGCGTTCTTCTATTATAAAGCAGCAAGGCCGCCGTTCTTGTGTGAAGCAGATGGGCAGGGTCAAGAAAAGATCCCTTCGATGTCATGAGAACGTGGAGGCGTAGCCTTGTAGTAGTGTAGTATTTCACATCAATATACATTGTTAGAACTTGACAGTTTGCATCAGTGTACACTGTTAGAACTCTAGAGCTTAGACTTTTAACTGTCGCAACAAATCTCCATTACCCAGCTTCTTTGTAACAGCTTCTGACAGTATTTGTCATGCAGTGTAGCCATGTTCTGAAATTTTTGACATAGCGGAGGAACTTGTGCGTTTGGTTGGAGGACGAAGTTAAATGAGATACGATCATTCATGTTTTATTGGATGGAGCGATCTAATTTTTTGTTTGGTTGTATGGGTAGGGTGATCCAGTTTCTTGCTTGATTGGACAGATAGAGCTTGTAGGTTTAGCCAAAACTTAATGAGGCGCACTTGTCATATATTTAGTTTTTTTATCAAAATATAATCATATGAAATATTGTTTTGTTGATTTAATTGTAATGAATACAATGGTACAATCGGATCACAAATTAAGATAAACGGATTAGGAGATTATATCATTTAAAGTATGCTAGCAAAAAATTGTATTTACTCTAATGGTCTAACCAACCAGAATATGTCACACTAATAGAGATAAAAGCTCATCGGCTCTGTCTAGCAATTTCTAGTGGATGAACTCATCCAACATTTGAGAAGAATATTCCATATAGATGTTCATCCTATCTATTTTTTTCTCCAACCAAATACCTCAAAAAATTAGATGATCATCTCTCATCTAAGGATATCCCTCCAACCAAACACATCCTAAGAGTATGAAGACATCAAGTAACATGAATGGAAATGTGTGAGAAACCATCCAATTTGTATTCGAATTAATTAAATCAAACAATCATTCATTAAGATGAGAGCTAGCACACACCCGTCTCTCGACATGCTATACGTTAACCCATATCTCAAAATAACAATCGTAGCCATGAATGATTAAGACGAATCCAATCTCGATAGTCCCGGTATGTATTTTATACCTAAGATTAGAACATACACATTTACAACAAGCTTAATCATATCAAGGTGTAATAAAAGAGCTAAATATATTACAAGTTCAACAATTTAAAACACTACTTGCTAAAACAAAGGATGAGAGTCACTTAAATAAGTTCAGTCTCTCAACATAACCTCAACAACGCTAGAAGAAACAAAATGCAACAAGTTTATATTGCATCATATTAACGTTAACATCTATAAACAGCAAAAGAGGTGGCGCCATTTGCCCTAAGGCACCACCAAGTCACCACGTGTAGCCCACCACTACTCTTGCTCGTCATTGACATCGGAGGGTGTAAAGTAGTCATACACTAATTTCTCCTCACCTGCAAAAACTCAACTATAGTAACCTGAATACGAAGGTACTCATAAGACTTACTTATAGTAGGTACATATAATAATCCGACTCTAAATATAATGTATTTGGAATAAGTAACAAGGAGTCAGTCATAAGATTAAATGAATTTATACGTATAAGCAATTTATTGACTCAAGAATATGAGTACCTAACATATCTTAAAACTTTGACATCCTATCACGAGAGAATAAGTATAAACATAACAATATAAGAACATGCACATCTCATCATAAACATACTCGAGTCACTTCCCATCATACCATATACAATCCAATATCGAAATTCTACGATTGATATGGATGAACATAAACATGCTCATAACCGAGAGCGTAAAAATTCGAATTGATCTTACGCACTGCAGGGAGGTACATCTTAACCCATTCGACTTGGGTACATCCACTTTATCCCCGAGATAACCTTTCTTATACTAGAAACTATACACTTGCACTTTCCCCTATGGTACCGGGGTTACCACGAGCGTGTCTCCGACACCTTTGACTCCCTGCCACCTTGCTCCTCCTCATAATTTTTCTCTTACACGTCATAAGGCCACAAGTCAAGTGTTAGCACGATATATGATAATCGACTCATCCATACATTTATTGAATATGCAGAAGTACAGAAAGTGATTAAACCAATGCAAACAACAGTTGGGCTTGGTCTAATTTTGAAATTGTTCAGAGTTTTTTATGGCTTAATCGATGCAGGTGGCCTATAACATCCAAATTCCTCTCCGAACCTACCCCTAACACCGTTCACACCTTATCACATTCTCTCACAAACTCCTCATCCCAATATCATTTTCATTATGAATAATAATTAAGCCATATAGCTCATGAACGATGGAACGTTTCACCGCTCGACTTCTACCAGTGACCTAAGCTTGCTAAGCACATCGCATTCATTTTACATTTAACAATTATATAATGACACTTCAGGTTACAATGGATCAAGATATACACAATTTCAAGGTAGAGTAATGCAGCAATTAGGATCTACCCATAAAACTCGACATGGACTTGCTAATCATGCACGGCATATATATAGCGATAATTTATCAAAATTAGACATCACAAGATTCAAAGTAAAGGTGAAATATGCATAGATGTTTGCCTTGGTTTTCTATTGCTTCGCTCACATACACCTCAGGTTAGATATCGGCCTCAACCTTTTGCACCGTCGACACATCACTCTCTAATCAAAGGAATAACACATCGAAAAAATAAAAGAACGAGCTAATAGGTATGCTTTATGATGTATGATCATGAACGAGATGCAATATGTCATATCATGAAAACATTTACAAAAGAACACTTCATCGATTAGGCTAGAAGAGGTTTAAATATTGCATGAGACAACCTAAGCTTATTGGATTCTAAGTAGCTAGCGGTCAGATTGTGGGGGTCGAATAGAGAAGAAAACGGTATTGAGTAGCTATTGCGGTCAGACTGGACCTATGGCAGTCAGACTGGCTACAGTGACAATCTGACTCCTAACTATGGAGTCTAAACTTGATTCTACCAGCTAAGTTCCAACCCGGCAGTCAGATCGGCCCAGGTGACGGTCGGATCTCTAGGCATCGCTGGTATCACCTCGACAAGGTTGCTGACGAAGGCTTCAATGATGCCTTCGACCAAGGGTGATACCAAAATACTCTACAAGGTTAGGAGAGTTCATATTTGGTGGTTTGGGTGACATGTACGTGGCCAAACTCGAGGATCCTATAGATGACGTCCATAGATAAGGATAGAGCTTGGGTCTAAGTCAATGGGGTTCGGTTGGAGCTTGGAGATGACGGTGGGAGAAATCTCACCTTGGTCAGGAGAAGCTTCCTAGGGGGTTTGCCGGATCCGGGGAGGATTCGATTCGAAGATTGGGCTTTGGGGTGGTGCTCAGCCTTGAGG
The DNA here is from genome assembly GCF_958298935.1 of Phragmites australis. Lineage (NCBI taxonomy): Eukaryota > Viridiplantae > Streptophyta > Magnoliopsida > Poales > Poaceae > Phragmites > Phragmites australis. Next base: position 24,067,642 of record NC_084931.1, read on the forward strand.
TAGAAGAAAACGCGTGAGAAGCTTCTTCAGCGAAGATGACAACAGGGAGGAGCTCGAGGAAGCTTGGTGAAGCTCGGGGAATGTTTTCTCCGTCGATTTTCAGCTGTCGTGGTAGTTGAGCGTTGCGCTCCCTTGTCTCTCTCTATTGGGTTTGGGGCGAGGTGGAAATGAGTGGGGGAGAGAGTGAAGAGAGGTGATCGATGGGGTTTTATGTGGTCATTTTGAAGCCTAGCGGTCAAACCACAAGTCAGGTCCACGTACGGTGAGTTCTTCTCTTTTCCTACCAATTATTTTCCCTTTATTTTCCTAAATGGTTTTGGGCTATCTAAATTACTCTAAAAGTGATTCCCACTCATAAGTACATGGTGGAAACGCGAGTCGCTTATTGATGTACTATTTCAAAAAGTTTGGAACATTTAAATAAAAACCCAAAAGTATTAAACATGATGCCATGATGCATATGCATGCTTCACGATTAGGTTATGATTTTTAGGGCGTGACAAAATGGATACAAATTATCAAAATTATTCCACATCTAAATTCGAATGGGCATACACATATTATAAAGACTTTTTCATGTGAACAATAGTTTCTACACTAATCACATTCCTATTTTGATAGACAAAACTATGGAAGAAAATACGGTGTTGATTTCACATAGTATGTTGTACTATATATACTTAGCCACCATGTACCTGTTCTACGTAAGTGAAATCACTAGTATTGTGATAGGGCAAAAAAATTCACAGAAAAAAATAATTAAAATAAAAAACTAAGGATTTATCTAGATGGAAGGAAATAATGGTGTATTATTACTTTTTAATGTTGATAGTGCCTATTAATTATAGGTTTTTAAATTGATCGGAATTTTTCAAACAATTGAGAGGGGAGAGATGAAAATCAATTTTGATTATAAACTGTTTGATGTGTAAAATTTATGTTTGAGATCGTTTAAATATATTATAACTCGTTTATTTTGTAGAGTATAGATTTGCGTCCGATTTGATAATGTGATAGGCTAATCAGTTAGCAACTTCTTTTCGAAAGTCTGTTTTTATATTCATCTAGCTTAATTCATCATGCCATAAAGATTTACTGTGTTTCTTGTGAGAATCAAAGTTTATCATTATCTTGCATTGCATAAATTATGCGGATGTCCAAATCGACCGGACAAGAAGATGTTCAATTTGCAAGCTGCCTTTATCTGGACTCAGTTTGTTGTTCATCTTCAAAAACTTGAATGCCAATTTGACATAAGTTACATAGAGGTTTCTACCTCCATATTCGGTTCGTCACCTGGCCTTAACCTAATCCTCTTCTTCGGCCGTGTAAGGCAGGCAGGCGGCTGCAATCATCCTCGGATTCGGCACCCGCACCGCGCGAGCGCGACGGTGGCGTGGGGCACTCCACAGCTCACCCGGGGGGGGGGGGGGGAGGAAGGAAGAGCCTTCCGCTCGCGTCGATCCGGTGGGCGTCTCGTCTCCCGTCGATCTGCGGAGCGACTAGCGAGCGAGCCGCCATGGATTTGGCGCGGCCCAGGAGGATCCCCCTGAAATCCCACCGCCCCGACTGGAAAACAGAGGTTTGTCGACCTTACCCGGCTCATCTGGCCGGTTCGCACGCCGGGGTTTTGAGGCGTGATGTTACCGTTGGATTGTCGAGCTAGGTCATTAGGCGGCGGGTGGGCGCCGGCGCGCCGCGCCAGGTGTTCGATCCATGGCCGGAGTGGGCCGGTGCCCTACAACTGCCTGCGCGTTTGCTCAATGCATCATGACATCAAGTGTTTCGGATACGTTGTGAATTGAAGATTTGTTTTTGGGAATATGGCAGCTCCGATTGAATGCATTCTTATTGATTATTTGTCTTGCGTACTCTTTTTGAACTGTTGCCTTCCTTGCATTATATCACCCGTGATGTGTGTTTATCCCCTGTTTTGCTATCGACAGCTTAGGACAAATTGCATGAGAAGACTTAAGAAGGACAGAATTAACTTGCTGTGGAACATCAGGGCGCAGGGGCGGCTGCCTGCCAATGACATGGTATATAAATGCTGTGCAAACTATTTTTGTCATATTTGGTGCGGTGCAGTTTATGTATGTCTTGCAAATTGTGGATACAAGCTATGCTTCTTTACACATTGTATTCTTCTGTATTGTATCAATGCATGCTCCTGGTTGAAACGAAAAGGAAACTCTGGATGAATTCATTTCCATAGATGATGCTGTTTCTGAATGCTTATGATATGCTTCTTGCATCCAACACGTTACCATATAGCTGAATGTTTGTTCCTAGTAAACTGGCATTCAATCATGTTGTTAGAAATTATCATAAGTTTTCTTCCCATCTAGTCTCTTTCTTATCTACCTGAGGAGCTGGTTTGAAACATTTTCTTCTGTGGAAAATGTTTCTCACATTGACTTGTTAACACAGAGATATTGTTATGGGCTCCAGTTATATTGTTATGACTGTTTCTTGATTATGTACTGTGTCACAATATTAATGAATAAGTAAATCACTGTCTAATTTTGGTTCCAGGCGGTCCCATTACTTTTGTAAATTTTCCTGTTCGAAAGTAGATCTCTTGAAGGTGGCCATGAATAACAAAATGAAAATTATCTTCATCACAAATCCCAATTGACACATACTTGTATATTTGGCATACTTCACATCATATATATTGCTTCGATTTATTTCCATTTTTGTATACCTAATATATTTACATATGTCAACTGACAGAAAACGGTCGACTCTGCAGTCAGGAACATCATCTCCGATGAGCTACAGAAACTTAAACAGTCTGTGGAAGGAAAAGAGGATCAAGAAATGGATGTGATATGGGAATATCAAGGACCACAGGCTGCTACGCCTGTTGAAATTGATAGTGAAGATATATTGCTTGAACTGGAAAGGCTTCTTTATGAAGATCTTAGAGAAGAATCAATCAGAAAAGGTACAAAACTTGCAATTTTTGCTAAATTTTCATCGCCATTCTGCTTATTTACTGATCAGCAATATACTTTGTCCATCTTATCTCCGGAATTCAACTGCAAAAACAATCTGATCAACTGTTTCTTGCATATCTATGTCAGTCACAAGCCTGTTGAAAAGTTTTTCACTCGGATGTCTGGATATTTGTTTCTTTTTTTTTTTGCAAAACTGTTTATTAGTTTTTTATTATGTAATTTACTTGTTAACCATTGCAGAACTAGAGGCACTTGATGAGGAAGATGCATACTTAGCTCAGGCAGTTTTTGATCATATGCAACTAAATGACAAGGAGGTATAGGTTCATTGAGCGTTAATTTCAGAAGTTTGCTTGATTAAGTGTTTTAGCTATACAGGATTTATGTTTTCTGTAAATTCTTGTGACATGATTGTTTTATGTGCTTGGAGTTTTTTGGGTCATGCCTGCCTGATCTTTGAAGAGCAGAGTTTAAAATAATTTCCTCCATGGTTCTGTGCTTCCGTGTGTTACTGTTGAACCTTTTCTCCTTCTGGTTTATCTGGGTGGGAGGAGCTACTAGATAATTGCCAAATTTGCACATTTAATTTTTTTGACGAACTTGTAGGATAATTTCCTGGTATGCAGAGACAATACTAGGGCTCAGAGCTGCACCAAATAGAACAAGGCAGTGGAATGGATGCAGGGTACTACTGAACCCTAAATAGTGCAGTTGCGTGTATTCGTTGTATTTTTTTATCCATAGTGATGGCCATATGTAGTTACTGTATAAAGTTATGAATATACTTGAGCATTTTAATGGCTCAAAGTATATCCATTGAGCAATTTCTGACAGTAAAAATATAAAATTACTGTTTCTTTTCAGTATTCTATGGTATCTGTGTTATCTACTGGAGCAATTTTTCAATGCACTGCTATTCTTATTGTTACTAGACTGTAAAATGTATGTGCATGCTTTTCCTGCATTATTTGCCTCTTTATATTACATCTCACAGAAAATATTGTGGTATATTGAGGCCAAGATATGAACCTATGCATGTGTTATTTGTGCTGAACTTAGTGTTCTGGACGGCTTTTATTTGGATTGCATCTGCGTCACAGCTGGTTATGTGACTATGTCAACCAGATGCATTCAACTTCGTATTACTCTTATTAGTCATTCGTGTTGTGTTTGTTTTCACCTTTTGTTTGCACAGAGACTTAATGGATGCTATAATCAATGTCAGGCTACCGAAAATGCTAAAGTCTGGTGCCCAGTATGCAAACAAGGAGAGCTACGAGACACTCATAACCTCATATATTGTACTTTCTGTAAGCTACGCCTTGACCTTGGAGAAGATAAGGTAGTTTATGTTTGCATCTTTGCATGTCGTATTTATAAATTGTTTGGCAAAATTAATTGTAGAGAACCTAATATCTTCAATCTGTCCCATCAGATTACCCTGGAGTTCTTACGAGAACAGTTGGCCAATGCGCATACGCAGCATTTAGACAGAGGATGCAAATCAGCACCCAAGTTCTGTTTACAGACTATGTTTGGCCTGACTGCACTCTACATACAGTGTGAAGAATGCGGCACTTTCGATGTTGTCGTATAGGTGCCAGAAAGCTGATGCTGGCGGACCAATAGACCATATGTAACACTGAGCACAGGAGGTTGCCGACACTCATAAAGTTATCTCTTTGTTTCCTGTTAGATTAGCTGTTTAACTTACTCTGAGAATATGGTTGTACATCAGAAAGGCACACTCCAGTTTTTTTTTTTTCCCCTCTCAGCATCAGAAGACAACCACCCATGTCCATTTTCAAGTTGAATTGCAAAACAGTAAAAGCGCCATACACATGTCCACCTAGATTGAATATGGCCACTGGACGATGTACAGTGCTGTGTAAATAGCCAGTTGAGTTTTTTCAATATTTTGTTGCCAGCCTACATGAAACTGTGATTGAGCCAGTACTAACTGAAAAGTTCTTTTATCTGGTGATGCTGTTAGCTCACAGGGTTTAGGTTACTACCTTTGGTCTTCTCTTTCACTTCAACCATCAGGAGACGACATTTTTCATTTGCAGTTGGTACTAATGCACACTTATCGTCTCGTTCGTGGTAAAAATTGTTACTGAAATGGAGTATTGGAGTGCTGTTTACCCTCTCTTGTTTATTGATTGGTAACTTAATCAAAAGCCCTTACAGTTACACATTTTTCCAATCAGTTGAATTTTGTAGTGCTTTCTTCCTGTCACTGTGAATGCGTGGATGCAACCTGGGAAGATTTTCTCTAAGCTTTAGTATTCTGCAATGGAAACAGCTTGGGAAGAATGTACCCCATGCTGAATTTATCTGCACAACACCATCAGATTGCATCATTGGACTTGCTCGGCATTTCTTTTCCATTCTGTATCTTCCTCGCTATGACCTTCCTTCAGACTAGACCACATGAAAGCCAAGTGCCAGCACAGCAGCTGCTGCAGGAATTCCACATGTTTATGCTACATGTCAGTATTCTAATCATGGTCACCTTTCATGATGCAACGCCAAATCCTTTTCAATACAATTACAAAAAGGATGGTGAGTGACAGGACCAAAAGGGAATTAGTCTTGCTGATACCAATTAAACTCATTTCAAACTTGACATGCTTGAGTTTAGACTACCCTCCAAAGTAAGAAAGCTGTTGAAGAGAAGTGATAGATCAGGCCAATGGGTAAACTTTTTTTAAGATTTGTTTTAAAAAAATACTTTGCTTGATAGCCACTCCTAACTACCGCCAATTAGACTCATCTCCCCTTTCCACAACGTTCCATTCTTGTTTGGTCTCGGTGGTTAGTTACACTTTAGTAGATGCAGGGAACTGGATTAAGCTGCTGAGCTGGAACAGCAACGTATCGAGTTGACATGATCCAATCTTTTTTTGCGATTTGCGAAACATCGATCAGTATCTCGTGCAGAAGCACGCACCAATTTTTGATCCTCAACAAATTCGTCATGTTATTTTGAAGGAATCTCGCACGGCAAATTTGGGTTAGGTAGACGATTCGGTCAAGCTCCCTGACCCAGTCGAGATATCGCGAAAACCATGGCATTAAGCTGAATTCTTTGCAGGAGAGCTGCAAATGAGAAATCTTCATTCTTTATCCAGTCTTGAATGACAAGGCAAATAACAAGGAACAAGTCAGCTACTCAGCTATATATCAGATTGGCAAGGGCAGTGGAGCTAACCCTCCTTGCAAGCGTCACTAATCTTGGCGTATAGAGGCTTTTTGGTTCGTATCTCTAAGAAGCCTAAGCCAAAATTTGATCACGTCTAGAAAAGTTGGTTTCCGTTTAGTTAAGGCTAAAATTTAGCTGTATTTTAAAAAAATTAGCCGGTCAAATTTTTTCTAAGCTAAGTAAGATTTTGGTATCTAAAATGGTCACCTGATTTTTTGCCGACCAAAATTTTGCAGCACAACTTGGAATGTCCAAAAGCACATCTCATGCAATGGACATGTTCTACGAGGAATAAATTAAATTATTGTATTCTTCTCGAGTTATCTAGACATATCTTTGGAAGGAAAAAGTCATACAACTAATCACCATCCATAGACCAAATCTCACTCGCCTCTACAAGTGCCAAAACGCTCAAGCTAAAAAAACCACTACCATCGCATCATACACATATATACAAAGGTTGAGGAATCCAAAATTCCAAATGGCAGCTAGCATCAGCAAACAAACGAGTTGGGCGGCGTCATTCACAGAAGTCAAGCCAAACAAGAGATTTCCAGCTATGAAAAAAAAATACTAACTCAAATTAATGCTTGGGTAAGCACGGTATGCTGGGTTGTGTAATACATTGTCTACACCATCAAAGTAAAATGATGCATTAAAAATCAGGCTTACACTTGAAAAGAATTTTACTAGTAGCAGTCGAGCTTTTCTTTGCGAGAGATTAGAAAATGACTTTTGCGAGATCGATTTTGTGTATAAGCACGTTTGGAGGTGTTATTGCACTTTAAAGTTGCAATTCGGTTAGGATATCATTCGATGGAAATGCTGTTTGGCTAAGTTAGCTTTTATTAGTAATGCTATTTTATACTATAAACTTAACGAAGACAAAGGTGGCAACACATGAATCTCGTAAGTCATAAACTCATTGTTGGCGCAAAAAATATGGATCCTCGTATCAATACATGAGCACCTTATGTGCAATCCGTAGCATCACACGTAGGGCGTGCAGCTACGGGGATAATTATTGCGCTTTTACGGCAATGAGCGACCGATTTACAAGCAAATTAGCAAATGATAATTAACCCGGCGAGCAACACCTGGGAAACCCAGTTTGGCACTACAACAATGGATCTTTGTCAGCAAATCGCATCCGGGAGGGACCCCGTCGGGGCACGATCGGCCGACAGCTTGTCCTTGATCGTCGAGATCAAGAACAAATAGCAACAAGAGGAAGAAGAAGGAGGAACATGACTACAAGAGCTAGGTAGAAAAATAGTAGATGCATGTTGGTATTTGATTGATTGTTGTATGTTTCAATCGACCATGACTCTCTCATATTTAAAGGGCAGCAGATCTTAGCCGTACAAGGTAGTTCAGCCTTCTTCCATGCGACTAACTTTTTATCCAAACATCCGCCCGTATCGCTGGTCGTGATCGCGGCTACTGTTCACCGGGCAGGGTACTGGTCATCCGGTAGTGTGTACTGTGCATCTGGTCGTGGCTACTGTTCATCCGGTCATAGTACTGTTTACTGATCGGATATACTGTTCATTTAGTAGCGGGATACTGTTTATTTGGTCAAAATACTATTCACTCATCGAAATACTGTTCATTGATCCGAGTATTATTCACTGACCGAAGGTACTGTATACTTAGTCGTAGGTACTGTTTACCGATTAAAAAAATACAGACCCGAAATTCTTCGCAATATATTAATTTGGATCGGCAACACTCGTAACCTATCGAACCGAGTAGATTTTAACTAAATCTCGAATATTTTAGCCAAGTCATATTTAGCAAGTCAATTTTTCGACAACTAAAAATTTTGAAGTCTTGCTTTACGTAATTAGGCCCTTAAAATTAAAGAAGAAATTAGAGTCAAGAGAGTCTTGCATAAAAGGGCCCACCCAACCAAACTCCCCCGACCAACTCAACCATTTCCCACCAACCCCCTCCGCCTCACAATTCCCAGATGGAAGGCCTCATCCCGCTCATCTACAAGGCCATCAAGGATCGGCGCAGCGCGGCCGCCGGCGGAGGACGGGCCTACCCCGCCGCCGTGCCCGTGGACCTGGACGACCCGGAACAGAGGCGGCGGTGGCTGCAGCAGGAGGTTCGGTCCCCCGTCCACGCGGCGGCGCCGACGGGTGCGGCGGGGGAGGGGCCTCACCGGCGGAATCGGTCGCTGGAGGAGCTTGCGGGCGAGGTGGGGCTCTCTCCGGACCGGCGGCCGCGGATGCCGCTGCCCAAGGCCAGGAGCCTCCGCGCCTTCGCCTGCATCGGCGCCGCCTGACCGCCGCCCCCGGCGCGCGCGCGCGTGCACGCGTAGGCGTAGGTACGTTAGGGTTCGTTCGTGCGTGCAAGTTCATCGAGCTGTAAGCTTGTATTACACTATATGCGTGGCTGTGTGTGTCGAGAACTTGAAATTCTATACAATCAGGTAGTGGTTGATGATTTTCTTGTGATTCTTCTCAGTTGTTAATTGTTACAGATCAGAATTGTTATCTCGCTTTTCTTTAACTCGAAGTAATCAATCCTGGCAAGATTTTGCAGTTAGTCTGGCAAAGATTGTACAGCAAATAGCTTGATTTTGCTGTCTGTTTCCACCGGGCACATCGATCGTGTACGAACGATTTTTATCTCTTTTTTTGCCTGTTGAACATGAGTTGAAACTTTTTTTAGGAAAGCCATAATGGTTGCTTTATTGATACCAAATAAACATTACATCGTTCATTAATTTTGATAAAATAAATGATGGAGGTTTCTCAATCCAAACACAAGATTGAGAACCCTTCACTGGACAAGCTAAACTATGAGCGACTTGGAATAAAAGCCGAAGTGTTTACCAGTTGAACAACTTGTTCTGGTTTTTTTTGAGAAGTTCGAATTCAAAACTGCAAACACTTCAGTTTGGGTCAATTTGCGTTTGTACATGTGCCGCGGCCATTCAGATACGAAACTATAACGGAAGCCACATGACCAGCCCAACTAGCCCATAGATGGTACAGAGCTAGTGGGTTGTGCAGGATCTCTGTGTATGCACAAAACAGAGTTTTTAAAATATTTTTTAACATAAATATTTATTTAAATATACTCCGAATGAAAAAGTTTACGAAAATTGATATCTACGAACGGTTAAACCCTTACCGTCCCCTGAGAAATTGGTAAGCAGCCCCACTCGTGCTACAGGCCCTTACTATCCTCCCATGAGACAGGTTGACCTTACAGCCCGAGGATGGTTAGCCCCTGGAATGAACATGAACCCGTGGGGACAATACTCGATGATTTCAATTTTTACTCACATCTTCTCTATTCAAAACAATAGTCTTCTATTGCTCCAAAACTCATGTAACTTTTTTACATGTTTTATAATCTATGTGGAAACTCATTTTAATTGAATTCACCCAAAAAGATTGTGTAAAATTTAAATTAAAATTCTCCAAAAAAGACTACTTTTATAACTTCTAACAATTGTTAGGGCCTCAAATAAATTTCTAAAAAATTAGAAAAAAATCACTAATATTCTTCTTATGTGATGTGATAATTTCTAAAATTATTTTCAATCTGAAGTTATACAGTGAAAAAGTAAATTCCTTTATAATGCTATATGTTTTCACCATAAATAAAAAATACATATAAATATAGCATTACAAAGGAACTGACTTTTTCACCATATAACTTAGGGCTAGAAATAATTTTATAAATTATCACATCATATAAGAATGATATTAGTGAATTTTCTCAGATTTTTAGAAATTTATTTGAGGCCCTAACAATTATTAGAAGTTATAAAAGTAGTATTTTTTGAAGAATTTTAATTTAAATTTTACACAGTCTTTTTTGAGTGAATTCAATTAAAATTGGTTGCACATGAATTGTGTACAAAAATTTCTATAATTTTTTGAATAACAGAAGACCACTATTTTGAACGGAGAAAATGAGAGCGGAAATTGAAGCCACCGAGTACGGTTCCCATGGGTTATTGTATATGCACGAGGGCTAACTGCCCTTTCAGGGGCTATAAGACCTACCCGTCTTATGGAAGGACGGTAAGGGCCTATGTCATGGGCGGGACTGCTAACCGTCTTTTTAGAAGCGGTAAGAGTCTAACCGCACTATGAGAGAGCGTTAGGCGTTTATTTTTGCAAAAATTTTCATTTGATGTATATTTAAATAAATATTTGTGTTAAAAATAAAAAAAAAACTCCACAAAACAAGCCATTGGGCCTTGATGTGGCAAACTGGGCCTGATGAGCAGAAACAGCTTTTATTTTCGTTCTTTTCGAGAATGTGCAATGCACATGTGCCATTAAGAAGAAATTAGAGTTGGTTTCCTTGTTACACCCCCAAAATGGACCGAAACCTTGGCTCACAACATTGCATACCGAATCAAAACTGACTACTCGCACCTAACACAGATGATGTGAGCATAGCTCTTGGTCAGGGTCTTTACGGTGGATCCTATCCATCCGGGTTTGAGTTTAAGACTTAACACATGTGCTCATATTTATAAAATAGTTATATATATATATTATTGACGTCTTAATCTCCGGTTGTTATAGAGATCAGAAATTATACTTCGTAAAAAATTGATGAAAACGCCTTTTTCCTTCTGAAATGCAAGAGTAGCTGATGACATTCCTCTAAAGAAACTGATGACATCCTCTCAAAAGAAAAAAGAAAAAAAGAAACAACTAATGGAAAGGAAAAGCAAGGTGCTCCAATCCAACCGTTGGTGGGGATCAGAGCTGTACTTATCAGGGAAACTAGCAACGTTCCAGCGAATAGGGCACATAGGATTATTTTAGCTGTACACGTTGCTTGGCTGGGGCATGTGAATATCGCAATAATATTTGTCTATATATAAAAAATCTCGCCCCATATTATTCCCTCCAATCATAAATACATGATATTTTTAAAAAAATTTGGTTAAAATTTTAAAATTTTGACTAACAATAGTTTTTAAAATATTTAGTTTGAAAACCTTAAAATCATATGTGCAGGTTTGTCTTGAAAAATGCTATTATAATATCAAACATTCAATGAATTTTTTAAATATATTTTAATAAAAATAATGATCAAAGCTATGCATTAAAGATTATATCTTATTCAAAAGCTATATATTTATAACCGGATAGAGTAATTAATTTGGTGGTTTGTGACCCAAATGTTACCATCCTTCCCATTTTACCCCTGTCACTTCTTTTTAAATCTAGCCATGGAGACAACTCAACAAGCGCACCCACCCAGACAGGTCAAATAGAAGCCAAACTTTTCTAGGCAATTCCTGGCGAAGAGCAGGGCGTAGGTATCATCATCCTGGCGAGCATGTCAGGACCATCCGTATTTTTTGGAGATGCCATGGCGGAGTCGGACGACAACGGTTCCTTTGGGCCGGTGTTCGGGGTGCTGGCCGCCATTGCTGCCCTTACGGCTGCCTCGTTGGCCTTCGGCCGGCTCTGCGTTGGGCGCCGGGCATCTCTCTGCACTGGCTACGACATGGAAGCCTTCGTGGAGCACAGATGCGGCATGTGGGTCGGCAGCGGTGTTTCTCCGGTGAAGAAGGGGTGCGAGTGCGACGCTGAGCTCGGCGGCGCGGAGGAGGTGGAGGCGTCGGATCCCCCGGAAGACGAGGACGAGGAGAGTGGCACGTTTAAGGCATATCTCTGAGATGGTAATCGAAATTTGTGGGACTTTGGGTTTTCTTGGAGTCTCCTTGTGTTCCTGGAATACCATTATATGAAGCTACAATCTTGGAAGGTGTTCTAGGAACAATAAATCCGATCTTGGAGGATCAAGAATAATAATAAAAATGGAGGTTATGTCACTTTCTTTTTTGCTTTGTGTATGCACCCCTCAATCATTCGCATGTTGGTGTTTATCTTGATTAAGATCCGGAGTACGTGCTTGTACAGATTTGGTTTCGTCTACTGCATAATTCAAAGTTGTGTGCAAGGCTCGCGCCATCCTGATCTATCTTGCGCCGTCCCATTAAGATTTGAACGGTCAAAGTGAGCGCGGGAAGGATGTTTGAACTATCTACATACGTATCCTCTACTTTTTAAAATTTTCACCCCTCCTGGGTCATGAATGCTGATTTCGGATCACACGACTTCTGAATCCATGCCGCTTGAATGTGCAAGGCAATTGATCTGAATTCACGCCACTTGAATGGCGAGGCGGGTGATACTATATCCTATACTTTGCCTAATATGCATCTAAGCTTCTATTTCTATGGAACCATCTAAGTATGATTGGCAATCTCTTTTTTTCGAAACCGACACAAAAAAAATATATATATATGTGAAAGATATTGAATGTTCACTTTCGCTTCATAAAAATATTTTTCGATTGCAAAAGAATATAGAGGGGGATGCGGAAGCATAATAACAAATCATCAAGCCAGAATTTTGTCCGCTAACTTTTTTGTCGTCATGCTAAATTAATGACAGTATAAGGAACTTGTATAAATATCTGGCATTGTTGTGCATCATTTATGTAGCACGATTATTATAGTAATTTATATGTAAGTTTATCAAAAAAAAGTTCAGCATGTTTGGTTGTAGGTATTAATTGTGGAAGGACAATTTCTACTAGTGTCCAAACCATGCAAGATGGTATTGTGATCCATCGCATGAATGGACACCAAACATATTTAAAGTCAATTAAGATTTAAATGTTCTGTCCAAGAAGATGAAAGATTAAGATTAAGTTTAACATGTATGCAATTGTCACATGAGCAATGACATGCATAGTAAATTCTGTTTACAAATCTGTAAGAAAAATGCTGAAAAAACCCGAAGCGGTTAACAATGTTATGGTTTGGGTAAGAGCAGTTAACTGAAAAAAATCATCCGTGATCACCATAGTGAGGCGGTTGCATCGGGTGCAGGGAGTATCTAACATATCTCTGATGCTCTGCAAGCTGAAGCTGAAGCATATCTACAGGCTCTAAGCTTTGCAAGCAAGGTTGGTATGATGAGTATTGAACTCGAGACAGATGCAAGCACTCTGAAGTCAGCTATTACCAGTTTAATCCTTGATTCGTCAGTCATTGGGGTCCTTTTTAGAGAGATTAAATTTCTCATGTTTACTTGCTTCAATGTGGTTCGGATTTTGCATAACCCGCGGTCATGTAACAAGGTAGCTCATAAGCTAGTTAGCATTGGTGCCGGTCTTGGTTTGGGTGGTGTTCTACTCTGGCCGGATTCCGTTCTCCACGATGTAATTTCTTTGGTGGCCGCTGATGTTTCGACCTTTGGTTAATGAAGTTATTTTCCATCTAAAAAAAAAAGAACGCCATAAATAAAAGGCGGAAATGTGGACTCATTTCCGTCAAGATTGTAGCACGATTATCTTGTATCATATAATTTATCCTTTGTGTAATTTGAGCATACCATTATATATGCAAAAGAAAGTAATAAAATGAAGCCATAAAAGAACAAATGCGCATCGGTGCTGAAATAATGTAGAGAATATCTTTTATATACCAGCGATAAACTCAGACTTTGATACTGACTCGATGTTCTTTATGTACCTATATTTCTCAAGGATCTTCCGTATACCCAATGCAGTGAAAGAGACGGATCTAGATGTATGAAGAGGGGCTCCCCTCTTCTTCATCTTTTTTTTTTTCTCTTTTTCTTCTCTTAAAAATTGAAGAGGGACTTGGGGGCTCCCTCGTCCCCGTGGATATGCCGTTGACCCAGTGATATACAATAAATTTGTTCTTTGAGATGGGATACGGGGTAGATTAGAGGAGGGAGAAGGATGTTTCGTCGCTACAAAGGTCGGAGATGCCACTGGATGCCTTCTCAGAATTTCGTTTTTTTTATTTTGGAGATTTAGCTCGGAACTCCAGAGCTGGGCAGGCGAGCTCGAGCCCGATGGGCTGTCCTAGACAAGAAGACGATTACCGAATCTTCTCAAAGCACAATCACCAAAAAATACGCGATTACCGATGGATGCCCTACAGAAACTAGCTCTTCCAAACCATGTAAGGTTTTCCGTAGTGATGGGTCGGTGTAACAGATAAGGGGTGCTTCATGAGACGGGCCTCACACTGTCAAATCTCAGTCAGAAGTAGATGTTATCAAAGACCACGGTCTCATCGTGCGAACATCCTCCTAGTCGCAAAGCAAAATCCTGTGACCAACCCTTGTTGGTCATAAGGCAGATTCTCACATAACTAGTCGAGTCTCATTTAATTCTGCACACTCAAGTATTTTCCTTCCCCGAGCGCTCTCTTTCGGCGAAGCATGGTCGTGGGACGGCATGATGTTGCAATGCCCTATCTCGTAGCATTTAAGCTGCGGAATGACCTGATAAATGAGCGTGACGGCGTTCAGTGATAGTATAGGACATGCAGTACGACCAGAGTTGGATGGGTGTGCTTACCCACCATCATGATGAGTTAAGAATAGCTAGACTTCATCAGGGCGTGCAGTATGCCCCGCCGCTCCTGTTGCCCCACCACCATGTCGCCCCGCCACTCCCATTGTCTTGTCGCCCCACCCCATCACCCCACTGCATCGCCCCATCGATGGCCCACTCCACAGTGTCGCCCCGTTGTTGCCGATGTCGCTACCATAATGTCGTCGCCCAACAACATAGGACAGGAGTTCGCAGCAGGTTTAAAATGAATCGTGTGGGAAGTAAGCATGGGCCACTTCGGTGGGTGGGTGGACAGTGGCGGTAGCAAGCGTGAAGGTGATGGTTGTGAGGAGTGTGACGGCAAGAGGAAGGCAGAGGAGGTGGAGCTGTGGAGGGGAAAGACACCTAATAGTCTGAACCTGATGGGCACTCAAAACCCGATGGACGTCCAATGAGTTCTGGTTCGAGTTTAAGTTTTCGCCCGTTTAATACTTCGGATATAGATTAGGTTGGAGCTCTCATGTTTTGGATTAGGCATGATTTTACTCTATCTGAATCTAATCCGACCTATTGCTAGCTCTACTGAGAACATAACGGGATTGATAGTAAGACATACATGGTTAGATTTATGTTCAAGTTCATTCAATTTCTCTGGACAGCGAAACAGGTAACTTATTTTTCCAAAAAAAAAAAAAACAAAGAAAGAAAGAAAAGAACAGGAAACGATTACTTCATAGGTGATGTCACCACTGACATGCAGACCATCTCGATAAGATCCGCGTGCTCGGTGACGACATCAACCGTGTAATTAGGTGATGCTGTTCCCTGCAAGACGTGACGAAGAGCAATCTAGCCATCGGACCAGCTGTATGCATGCATGCACCAAATATTTTGGGTTCATTAAACAACACGAGCGTGTCGTCTCGGAGTCGGAGTCTCAGAAGCGTAACGCACGCATGTTTGGACTCGTGCTGGCGGTTCGCTCTCGCGGCGGCAGGCGGTGATGAATAGCTCGCAGGTGCACGCACCGCTGCACCGGCACCGGCTGCGCTCCCCGCACTACTCAGAATGAATTATTATATATGAATTTTAATTTTTTATTATAAATTATGAGTTCTGCCTATATAAAAATATATATGATATCAATCTCGTCTGTAATATACTTATATACAGAATGATTTTTTAGAAAATTATTTGTGTCTCTTACTACTCATAGATGATTTTATTTAAACCGTATGTGAGTAGTAAGAGTTATAGGCAGTATTTCTTTAAACCTACCTATGAGTAGTAAGAGGTACATACAATATTTGTTTAAACTCATCTATGTTTATTGTCATAGATATAGTTTTTTTTTTTTTAATTATCTATGTCTCCTTTTTCTCCTATAAGCAAATTTACTTCCTCACCATACAAGAAGCAAATTTGCTTAGAGTGAAAGAAAGACACAAGCACACTTTATGATTTATAAAGTAAACATATTGATACATTGTTTAAAACATCAATCACTACTTATTTAGAACATAAAAAATATGCATTTACATATCATAAAAGTTAAGACATATATACACATCACATATTGTTTAGAACACATAAAACTAGCTAGCTAAATAAAATATCTAGCTATAATCATTGGTTGATCGATGCTGTATTTCAAAAGGATGAAATGATTGATATCGTGATGATGCTGTCTTCCAAAAAGACAAAAAAATGGTCTATAAACTTAGATCAATTGACACCGTCTTTCAAAAAATGAGATGATAGATATCATCTTAGCTCCTGCATTTTAGCATAATATTAACCAAGCATCATCTTTAATGAGCATCCCGTAGTCATCTGGATCTGACTGCACCTTGACTATCTCACGTATGAGTCAGAATCAGACTGCGTTGCTGCCAAACCGTCAGCCATGGTTCGGCAAGAAATGAACATTCAAGCTTATCTTGCAATTGATGAAAATGTCTCCATTATGATGAACAACAATAGAGAAATTTTCATCTGGTAGAATAGAATGGAGAACGCGATTGACGGCGTACACAGGGTCGACGAAAAGGGCTTTCACAGCAGTGAACAAGATGAACTACACTAGGTCGAAGTTGATGCAAAGCATACACACCGTCGAAACCGCCATAGGGACAATCTCATTCTGTCACCTCCTGATTGTCGTGAATTGTGTCATTACATATCTATGCTGGAAACAAGGTTATGCCATCAGTAACAAAGATCGAAGCAATAAAAACCTAACAAACTCTACCTAAATTGCGAAAGGAACCATATAATACTCATATTAGTGCAGTGAAAGGGATTCGACCCCCATTAAGATCTCGCTTCTCCGGCAATGATGCGAGTGAGGGCGCTTCTCTCGGTGTAGTGGAACACTTAGAATGACAAGTGAGGAAGAATAACACTCTTTGTCGCTTTATATTGAGGGGAGATGAGTGGTTGTGTGTGGAAAGCCAAAAGTCAAGGGAGACTAGTGATAAAATTTGAAAGTGTTCGTGGGTCTTTAAATACAGAGAATGCTTATAAAACCTATCAGTGTCTACCGAATATATATAGACGAATCTTAACAAAAACTGTCTGTGATAATATTATAGATAGATTTTTTTAAAAATTGACTGTGTTTGTATGATATAAACATACGAATTTATAAAAAGTGTATATAAATTTATTCATACATAGACGTATATCTTATTATAGATATATTTTGTCTAAGAATATTTTATCTACGATAGGTTTAAAAAATTATTATTAACATACCATTTGTTTTCAATAATTCTGTGCTAGCGCTAGCTCACAAGTAGGAGGGGCGCCGATGCCAAAAGTGTGTTCCCGACGTGCTTGCGACATGTAACAGCGGGTGGATGCCCATTGTACATATGCCATTCCCACACCGGCAATGGTGGTGGCGAGTGTTCGTGTATAACGACGAACGTTGTATGTCACAACGGTAGTGGCAGTAGATGAGGCAGCGCTGCCGCGCTGGCCCCTCTTTGATCCGGGCCCGGTGTGCTTCGACGGATGCCTTTTCGCATTTATACCTAAAAAGTTTGAGATTCTAACTTATGGCCTTAAAATTTACATGGTAAAAACAGAGTCAGCAAGAAAAGAAACAGAGAACCGATCCACATAGACCAGCTCAAACAAAACAAAAAAGCCATGTCCAGTCCGCTGCTTGGACTGGAGTTGGACAGGGCGCGTAGACTTGGCGTGACCGTGAATTTCTTTACCAGGTGTGCACGAAAGTAGAGTAACAGTAGGATCCTGTTCAGGAATTTTCCTGATTTCTGCGGGAATTGAACTGCTTGCCGTGAAGGTAATGCATTCCAGTAATTTCTAATAGTAGCTGCCCCTAAGACGTACATATGGTGGCTTTAATACATTTCTTCTTTGAAATTTTGGCCAAGGAGTCTTCACGGACTCATTAAGAACCCAAGTTTGAGTTCAGGTGGGTGGAGCGCATAAAGACATCCATCATCAAATCGAGCCAGCGCTCGATTTCTCGGTGAGCCCTAGCGTGAACTTGGGGTTCAAATGCTGATGGACAGACGTCCACTACAAAATCGAGCCAATGCTCGATTTTTCAATGAGCCCCAACATCGATGTTAGGGTTCGAACATTAGTGGGCAGGTTGCTCATAAGCAAGCCTTGTCATCTGAGCTAACGCTCAGTTTTGGGTTTTATTAGGGTCTATTTGGTAGAGCTCTCTCTGATCTAAGTTTTTTGCGGGAAGTGATTCTTTAGAGAAAGTGATTCTGTGACTGAAAGTGATTCTCTAAAATTAAATATATAGAGGAAGTGATTCTGTGTGGGAAGTGAATTAGGGAAACTGCTTTTTTCAGCTCCCCAGCTTCTAGTTCATTTCAGAGAATCACTTCAACGGATTACACTCAAGGAGCTAAAAGTTGAAAGCTGCTGTTTGGCAGAACTCCTCCTGATTCCAGACAAAAAATTACTCTAAAAACTCTGCTAAATAGGCTCTAGGTATCCTACCAACTTACTCTTAGCTTTTAGTGATACCATCACCAGGATAGTTTCATCTATTGGATCCTGCGACCTTAGCGCCACTTGTAGTTGAATTGTGTCCCTACAGCCATTGCCACTTTTGTCAATGGCCATTGATACTCTTGTCTTCTCATGTATCAACTGGCCCATGGTGTGGTTAAAATCCATGCTTTATTAGGATATTGGTCTTTTTCTTAGGTAGGACATCACATCCATAAACCTTTACGGATTAACGTTCTCAACACTAGGATTGACCTAAAGGTATATCACTTCCTCATGAATTTATATTGAATTACAAGATTTTAGGTCAACTTTATCCTAGTTTTGCTGAAGGAGCAACCACTTTTTCACTTGAATTAGTCCAAATACAATGATTTTTTTAGTTTTCATGAAGACATTCAAAAGAGGCAATTCGGACATGACGATCAACATGTACACAATCAAATGTGCTTGAAAGTTGACCAATTGGACATTACATCATTATTAGCCCCCAAAACTGAAGTCCCTTTGTACAAAAATTTTGC
Organism: Phragmites australis; assembly: GCF_958298935.1. Classification (NCBI taxonomy): domain Eukaryota; kingdom Viridiplantae; phylum Streptophyta; class Magnoliopsida; order Poales; family Poaceae; genus Phragmites; species Phragmites australis. Next base: position 24,086,709 of record NC_084931.1, read on the forward strand.
TACTTGCTGGCGAGCTCACTTTCCCCTCCTTTTTCCTTTTTGATATCAACATGTCTACCCCTACATTGGTTGGTCTCTAGACTGAATTCTATTATGCCATACTCTAATTGGCAAAGAAAGAGCTTCAACTTACCTGGGATATTTTCTTTCGAAACCTAGATTGACACTTACCACCACTTAGAAGCAAATTTAACATATCAACAGCGACATCATTTTCATGCACCCATGCAATCTCATCCTCTCCAGTTTCAGAAAAAGGAAGTATCCTCTTCGTCAGCTAAATTAGCGCTCTTTTTTTAATGAAACAACACAAGTAATGCCCGTTTCTATTGATATAGCAGAAAGATAAAAAATTAGCCCCGTAAGACTATAATCGGGACATAAACAAAAAACTACTATTATCTACTATGACCAGTTGGACAAGAACAACAACTCGTGTCACACTAACTACGCTCACCGCTGCCGACCACCAACGCACCATCAATGACCCTCACACCACTATCAGGCTCTAACACCACCACAACAACCCAAGCTCCACATCGCCAAACCATCGCAACTATCGCCAACCTACCCCCGACATTCTACACAGCATCACCGCAGTCGTCCCTGTCCTCTGCAAAGCACCATTGCACCCCTGAAGCCGATTGCCGTTACTACTCCGCACTGCCCCACCTCCATGCGGAACATCTCCCAATTCACCCCACACTGAATCGGCCACCACCATTTGGGACCGCACCGTCGCCCACCACGCACCACACCACCACAGGCATCCGCACCAACCACACTGTCGTCGGTCTTCAGCCTCCATGCCATATTTGGCTTACGCACCACCTCACCACCGCTGCCCGCCTATGCACCATCGCACTACCGTACCATTGCCGATCTCCACACATTTGCACCACCACCGGTCTACACACCAATCGTACCCCCGTCGGCCTTTGCACCATCACAGCTCCACGCCCGACAGACACGCTCCTTGGGTCACCACCACGAAGAAACCACTCTTCATCCCAGCGATCTGGCCGTGACCGTACAGATCCAGCCACCACCACACCATCATCCGTATGACTCCTGGCATCTCCCACGAGTAATAACAGATTTGGTCACCGCCGACCAAAAATAACCCCACCACATGAATCTGGCCATCACCTACCAAATCCGATCACCGCCATGAGGATCCGACTACCGCCAACCCGATCCAATCACCACCACCTCATTCATCCCTGAAGCCAATCCGCCCCACCTTCTCCTTGGATTGGCACTCTCCGCATGGATCCACACCCATCTCCTCCACAAGCCATCTCCCCCAGATCCGCAGCCACCACCTCCTATGGCCATCTCCTGAAGTGGGAAGGAGGGCCCTCCTAAATTAGCACACTAAATTCTACTCATTCCGCATGTTCGCGGGAAAAAATATGTCTACTCATTAGCTTTGACAAATCTTGCATGTCTTGATAGGAGATCTACGTACTAGGTGCGTATGGATAGATGGATGAGGGTGGATGAGATGATACCATGTAGGATTTGAACTTATCCTTATGTTTGATGGAAGGAATTGAACTAGATAACTTCATCCACCTTAAGAGAATATTCTCTCGATATCATCCACTATGTCGTTTGGGAAAAAGTTTGGTTGACTTTTGTCGGAGGATGAACTCCTGTCGTAGGGATCTCGAGAGACCCCTTTTTAAAGATTCGGCCGGGGGGATGATCCTGAACGAGTTCGTCGGAGAAATAAATGGAAGTGAAAATAAATGCAACGGCCGGTGGTGGGGGATGATCGACCTAGTGCAAAGAGAAATAAATGCACCGGAGTTTAGACAGGTTCGGCCCGCACGGGGGCGTAATACCCTACTCCTGTGTGGATGCAATATCCTTCCTTGAAGGGAAACCTTCAAGGATGTATCTGGTTACAAGGGTGTATTGTCTAACGGAGAGCTTGAGGCTCCCTTGCTCTAGCTCTACTCGAGCTTGCTTGTGGTGTTCTTCGGATGCTTCAGGGGAGCTTCAGGGGCGATAGCTTCTTTTTGGAGAGATAGATTGATCCAGCTTGATCTAGGTTGATCCCTTCCTTTTATACACTCGCCGACCACGACTTACCCCAAATGGGAAAGAGGGGGCGCAAGTTCCAAGACGCCACGGAGAAAGGTGTCATCATTCCCCCTGGGCGAAGCGACAGGGGCGGTGGAAAAACGCAGCGCGCATCCGACCACCCGTCACTGTGGACGCCCTGGCGCCGTTGAGAGGGCCCACCGGGCGGCCACAGAGGCACCCGGCGCGCCTACCCTGTCTTGTTCTTCTGCCAGGGCAGGGTGGCAGGCGGAACGTTTTGATCCTGGCAACGTTATCCCGAGATACCCCGGATGATACGGGACGGGACCCATGCAATTAATGGACCCACGCCCCTCTGCCAAAGCATGGCAGTGACTGACATTGCGGCGTGGGCAGTTAAGAATGTCAGGATGTCAGGATGTCAGGCCGCGCATGCCCATTAAATGCGGCTTCGGACCTTTGACTGGTTGACACCTCGCCGACGGGTCCTTCCGGGTCGTCGGGGCGTCGGGTGATCTTGCGCGAACCTTCGGGGAACCAGGTGCTCGGGGGCTGCCACGTGCAGCCCCGAGCACTCTCTCCCGAGCACTTCTGCAGAACCTTTGGGGAACCGAGTGCTCGGGGGCTGCCACGTGCAGCCCCGAGCACTCTCTCCCGAGCCCTTCTACAGAACCTTTTGGGGAACCGAGTGCTCGGGGGCTGCTACGTGCAGCCCCGAGCACTCTCTCCCGAGCCCTTCTGTAGAACCTTCAGGGAACCGAGTGCTCGGGGGTTGCCACGTGCAGCCTCGAGCACTCTCTCCCAAGCACTTGGCTGTTCGGCCCATCGGGGGACTATGGTACTCGGGGGCGAGCGGGCACCTCCCCGAGCACTTTCTTCCCGGTACTTGGACTCTGCGGGTCATCGGGGAACTGGGGTGCTCGGGAACCAGAGGCTGTGGCCCCGAGCACCTTCTCCCGGAACTTAGATTTTCCTCATCCTGCAGGGGGGACCTCGCGGGATGGTGACACGTGGCGGACGGCCGGCCTGTTCTCGGGACTCAGGGACCCCCAGTTCCTGATACACCGACAGTAGCCCCCGGGCCCATTGGTAGGTGATGGCACAGAGACTGCGGATGGGCCCTTCGTCGCAGTCGAGGCCGAGGCTGGCGTGGACGCCACATGGTAGGCTTTCGAGAGGTGGCCTTTTTAGACCCGGGCCTTGGGTACGACCCAGCGGGGAGACGAGTAGACGCGTGTCCACACAACTCCCGAAGGGTATGACGACCGTACGGGCGGCACGCGCGGCCGCCGCGCAGATCGAGGAAAATACGCCTGGCAGCCGCTGACGCCGCACGATCGGCGGGAGATTCACCTGGCGGTTGCGTCGATCGAGGGGGTGTTTCGCCGAGCGAACCGTTGGGCGGCAACATTTGAACTTTGAGATATAAAAGGGGGAGGGGATCGATCCGTCCCCCTCTTTACGCCTTCCTGCACTCTTGCTCTTGCCTCCTCCGTGCTCCGAAGCCCTTAGAAAACTTTCAGGGGACCGGAGCGCTTCTCCTTCTCTCTCTCCACCACCAAAGCACCTCCTCTCCTGCCGAGATGCCGAGAGTCAGAGGAGGCCGTCGCGACAAGGCTCCGGACAGCATTCTGCCGGAGTCTCGTCTGAGGAACGAAGAGGCGGCGGCCAAGATTAGGAAGTTGTTGGTGCCCGAGGGGCAAGAGGGAGCCGTGGTGGTGACGCCGGCGAGCTTGACGCCGGCAACAACCGTTCCCGGGCGGATTGTTCTCTTCACCTCTTTCGTGGCGGTGGGGTTGGTGCCGCCGTTCTCTACCTTCTTCCTCCAAGTTCTTGAGACCTACGGCATCCAGCTGGTGCACCTGAGCCCCAACTCCGTCGTGGTGTTGGCGGTCTTCGCGCACCTCTGCGAGATGTTCGTGGGGGTGGTGCCTTCGGCGACGCTTCTACGACACTTCTTCGTCTTGCGGCCGGCGGGGAAGAAGAGAGGGCACTCCACGGCGGATGTCGTGGGGTGCTGCAGCCTTCGGCTACGAGACGGCCTGGGGGAGCACTACATCCCCCAGGTACTGCGCAGCAAGTGGGAGGAATGGCGACGGGACTGGTTCTTCGTCGACGTCGACCCCCACGAGCGTCTTGATCTACCAGAAGCGGCGGCGAAACCTCGGAGGTCGACGTGGGAGGTGCCACCGCCAGAGGACGCGAGGTTGGGGCCGATGTTTGAGCGCATCCGGCTCCTGCGCGACTCCGGGCTGACCTCGGTCATGGTGGTGGTGGACTTCCTGCGCCGTCGCCTGGCACCCCTGCGGGAGCGGGCCCGGCCGTGCTGGTTCTACACCGGGCCTGAGGACATCACTCTGACCCAAATCGGCGCGAGCTGGGGCCTGGGCCCGGCGGAGCTGAGGGGCATGACCCGAGTGATCACCGGAGTGGAAGACATGAGCCGGGCGGAACTCCCGTGGCCGAAGATGGCACTCTGCGCCAATCCCGATCGTGTGGCGATCATGGCGCAGCTACCGGAGTTCGATGCCCAGGGGCTCGTCGACCGGCCGAGGAGCCGGAGCCCCGAGGCCTCCGAGCTCCCTGGGTTGGACGAGCTGCTCTGCGAGGAGGCTACGAACAGCTCGGCGTGGGCTGGCGACGGGGCCGCTGCGGGCAGCAGCCGCCGCACCAGAGAGGAGGGCACCACCGACACTGCAGTGGTGGTGGCGCCGGGGGATCGGGGGGAAGCGCCCCCGAGTCTTCATCTCTGTGCCGGACTCCCCGCCGTCGCCGTCGGTAACGGCGGCGTTCCCGGTCCTGGAGCCGCGACTCGTGCGGATGGGGCCTGGCCCGGCGCCCGAGAGCCGCGTGGCGGCCCCGTCGAGCCCCCAGCGGAAGAGGCAACGGGAGGACTCCGGGCCGGCGCCGCCGGACCCGGACTTCAGGCTCCCGGCGGCCAAATGGCAGTATCGGGGGACGATGACCGGGTAAGTTTCCTTCTTCGCTCTTTCTTGGGTGCTCCTTGCCCGAACTGAGCTTCGATTTTAATCTTCGTCTATCTCCCGCAGGCCGACCGCGGGCGCCACCGCGATTGAAGGGGTGCGGGCGCCGAGGCCAGAGCCAAGCCCACCGGCTGCGTCGACGCAGGCGGATGCAGCGACGGCGGGGGCGCCAACGGCCGTGGCGGCCACGGGGAGGACGGCGGAAGCGGCGGCCGAGAGGAGGACGGAGCAGTCGCCCGAGCCCTCGGCGCCGGCGGAACCTACCCCGGGCATGCAGAGCCCGGGGCGGATGATGGTGGAGACAGCGGCCTTGCTGGGGTCGGCGGACACGGCGGCCGAGGTGGGAATGCGGCCGTCGCCCGAGTCTTCGGCACCGGTGGAACCTACCCCGGGCAGGTAGAGCCCGGGGCGGATGGTGGTGTGGTATCCTATGGAGACCTCGGACCCCCCGGAGGCGATCTGCGGGGAGGCCGACGCTCCACCGGCGCCTGGCCAGCCCGCCGACCCCCTCCTGGCAGCGATCGAAGGCGTCCAGGTGGCGGTCGGGCGGCTGGGCGCGGCAATGGACGCGAAGGCGGGGTAGCTCGAAGCTGAGCGCGCCCGGCTGACTTCGGAGAGGGCGCAGCTCGCAAGCCCCCAGGAGGAGGCCTGCGCGGCGACCGCGCGGGAGCAAAAACTCCTGGAAGATACCCGCGCGGAGGTCGCGCGGGAACAAGAGATTTTGAAGGCCGCGCGGGCGGAAGCCGCGCGGGAGCGAGAAGACGCCGCCCGCCTGGCTGAGGCGTCGAGGCAGCAGGCTGCCGAGGCCCTTGCCAGGATGGGGCAGGCGCAGGAGAAGGAGGCAGCGGTCGCAGTCCGCGAGATGGCGGCGGAGGAGCTGCGGGCCGAGCTGACTCGTCGGGAGGGCGAGGCCGAACAGACGCGCGCCGACCTCCAACGCTGGGAAGACGACCTCCGAAAGATCAGAGAAGATATCTCCCGTTGGGAGGAGGACATCTCCCTTCGGGAGGTGGACAATGAGATCACGGCGGCGGATCTAGGTGCCCGGGAGGACTCGTTGGCCCACCAAGAGGACGTGCTGGCCCGTCGGGAGGGGGAGCTAACCCGTCGAGAGGGGGAGGCTGCCGCGGCGGCAGCGGCCGCCGCCACCAGGGAGGAGGAGAACGCGAAACACGAGGCGGGGCTAACCGCCCGTGAGTGCGCCTTGTCCGAGCTGGTGGTGCAGACGAAGCAAGCTGCCAGCTCCGCAACCGACGGCGGTTCTTCTGGCCCGGCCGGGGACCAGGGACTTGAGGCGCAGCTACGGGCTGCGAAGGAGAAGCTCGAGACCGCGTTTGTCTCGCGGGTCAACCTGCAGCAGATGTTGGAGGACATACTCTGGCGGATGCGGCAGGCCATGGAGAAGGGCGGTCTCGGACGGCTCGTCGAAGACCAGAAGAGTGACAGCCCCGCACGACAAGTCCTAGGGCTTCAGCAGGTCTGCGAGCGCCTCGAGGCCCTGCCCTGGGCCGTCCAAGAACTCGCCGCCCGGGAGGGACGCGGCTTGGCCCATGCGGTGGCCGAGCACGTCCTGGCCTGCTACCGAAGCAGAGACCCGAACTTCTCGCTGGAGCCGACGCGGGAAGGAGTGGTTGAAGCCGAGGGAGAGGCTGCCCGGGAAGTGGTTCGGAGTACCGCTGCCAAAGTGGCGACCGGTTTTAGGTGGGAAGTGCCGCCGCCGCCAGCCCCCGGGGATGACCCAGATGACTCGGACACCGCCTCCGCTGCCGACTAGGCTTTTTGTAGTCGTTTCTTTTCCTTTTGTTGTTGTCTTGGATGGATGTAAATATGGGAGTGATCCCTCAGAAATACTTGTATTTGCCTTGTGAATATAATGGCAGCTTTTCTTTGGGCTCGCAACTCCAGTGTTCTTGAGTACTTAGTGTTCCTTCCGATGTTTTGCCTTGAAGCCCCGGGGAGTACTCAGTTAGACCGTTCCCGACCTTTCCATCCCCGAGAACGAAGTTGTCCCGATCGTTGTTCTTGGCGCGTTCAGCCCTCGAGCCCTCGCGAGTCCGCATCGTCTAAGTCAAAAGACAAAGATACGAAGTTCCTTGCTCGGGAGATGGATCGATCCAGCACGGAACACGGTGTGACCGGTGAATACTTTTTCACCTCGCGACCACTCAGTCAGTAGACGGGAGACACGTGCGGGCGGAAATGTGACCAAGAGTCCCCGTGGTCCGGTGGTGCCCGGGCTTAAGATGGACCGGTCCGAGCACTGACAGCCCGCCCCTGAGGCCTGGGCTCCGGACTATTCGAGCAGCTCGAGCGATAGGATTACCCAGGGCACCCAAGGACTCGGTAGTGCTCGGGGTCCTTAAAAGCGGAACAAACACCACGACCACCACGAAGGGCTTCGGTCGGACATTACCGTACGCGCGGTACACCTTTCTACAAATCGCTCTGTCGTTCCAGGAAAAAGTAGACACACGGTAGGGTTTTGTGCGCGAGGAGATCATCTCGCCGAGCAGATTAAAATGCGAGAGCCCCCGAGGATGACTCGGGAACATAAAATTATTGAACGCAAATTTGTCTGAATTTAACCATTCACCAGACAGCTGTCGGCTTTCCGGCCAACCGATCCAGGAGGGGTGTGTGCTTCCGAGCTCGGGGTGCCCGGGGACTTGGTTCCTTCAGCCGGAGTGCCCGAGCGTCCAGGGGCACATGAGGCTCCCGGGGTCGGGTGATCTCGACCACTCATGCCTAAGTGGTAGGACCACCCGAGGACCCTTGGGGTCGACCAGCGACTGGGGCATCGAAGCCCTCGCGGTCGAGCTGCTCTTGATTGTCGGCCTGTGACTCAAGAGAGAATAGGGAATTTCTTTGCCTAGTGCGCTCTGTCAGTGCGGTACTTGTTATAGACTGCTCTCGTTTTCGACCCGAGACCTCTTGAATACCCAAATCGGCGAACGAGAGCAGACATAGGCATAACCCAGAGGTCCTATGGTTCGGTGGCGCCTGGGTATGATAGACCAGACCGAGCACCGACAGCCCGTCCCGGGGGCCTGAGCTCCGGACTACTCAAGCAACTCGAGCGATAGGATTACCCAGAGCGCCCCGGAACTCGGTAGTGCCCGGGAGCCTGCCACGACACCGAACACCACAGCCTACCATGCCGGACGTAAGTTAGTGATAACTGCCCGCATGCATACCGATTGGGATTCTTTTATCGGCAGGGAAAATGAGAGAGCGAACTTTTTCTCACACAATCGAGCATCTCACCAGACAGATTAAACACACGAAATCCAGAAAAACGAATTTAACATAGCGACTGCATATTGAGATATTGAATTTACAAATTTTACAAGGCTGGGCGACGGTGACTTACCCAATGGGTGGTGGGAAAGCCCCCGGCCTAGTTGACCTGAGCCGCGAGCATGGCCGTCTACGGGTAGAACCTGCGCAGGTGCTCGATGTTCCACGGGTTCGGGAGTGGCTGCCCATCCTCTGCCGCCAACCTGAAAGAACCTTCTCGCGGGACCCCGATCACGGTGAAGGGACCTTCCCACATATGGGACAGCTTATTCTTTCCTTCGCGCGACTAGACGCGTCGGAGAACTAGGTCCCCCACCTCGAGAGATCGGGCCCGGACATGGCGCAGATGATATCGCCGCAAACTCTGCTGGTACCGAGCCGCCCGGACGGCGGCACGCCGCCGGCGCTCTTCCAGGTAGTCAACGTCGTCGCGCCTTTGCTGCTCCTGCTCACCCTCAGAATATGCATGCACCCGAGGGGAGCCTAGAGTGAGCTCGGAGGGGAGGACCGCCTCAGCGCCGTAGATGAGGAAGAACGGAGTCTCCCCGGTGGCGCGGCTTGGCGTGGTCCGATTAGCCCATAGCACGGCGGGCAACTCGTCCACCTATCCCTTCCCGTGCTTGGTGAGCACGTTATAGGTTCGGATTTTGAGGCCCTTTAGTATCTCCGTGTTGGCGCGCTCGACTTGCCCGTTACTCCGAGGATGAGCGACGGAGGCGAAGCAGAGCTTGATGCCGAGGTCTTCGCAATAGTCCCCGAACAGGGCACTCGTGAACTGGGTGCCGTTGTCAGTGATGATCCGGTTCGGGACGCCAAAGCGACTGGTGATGCCGCGGATAAACTGGAGCGCCGTGTTTTTGGTCACTTTGATGACTGGGACCGCCTCCGGCCACTTGGTGAACTTGTCGATGGTGACATATAGGAACGCATAGCCCCCGATTGCTCGGGGGAATGGACCCAGAATGTCCAACCCCCAGACCGCGAAAGGTCATGACAGGGGGATGGTATGAAGAGCCTGAGCTGGCTGGTGAATCTGCTTTGCGTGGAACTGGCACGCCCTGCAGCGTCGAACAAGCTCGGAAGCATCCTGGAGAGCTGTAGGCCAGTAGAAACCTTGCCGGAAGGCCTTCCCGACCAGCGTGCAGAACGATGAATGGCCACCGCACTCGCCCTCGTGGATCTCAGCGAGAAGATCGCCGCCTTCTGCCCGGGAGATGCATTTCAGGAGGACACCTCCTGCGCTACGCCGGCAGAGATCTCCATCTACTATGACATAGCGTCTGGACTGCCAAGCAACTCTTTCGGCAGACGCCTCATCCCCGGGAAGGAACTGTTCCTTCAAGTACCCTCGGATGTCAGACATCCACGAGGCATCTTGAGAACATTTGGCGAGTGCAGCGCACTCGTCGGACGGCGGCGCCCTGACGGGGCTTCCCACTGAGGGCACCACCGGGGTCCCCTGAATTGTGTTCGAGGTTTCCCCTTCGTCCTGTTCGGCAGGCAGGACGGAAGGCCGTGCGAGTCTTTCTTCAAAGACTCCGGCAGGGACGCGCGCACGGGAGGAGGCCAAGCGGGAGAGCTCGTCGGCTAGAATGTTGTCGCAGCGAGGGATGTGCCGCAACTCCAGGCCATCAAAACGTCTCTCCAGCTTCCTGACCGCAGCCACGTACGCCACCATTTGAGGATCCGTGCACTGGTACTCTTTGGATACCTGGTTGACCACCAGTTGGGAGTCCCCTTTGACCAGGAGGCGATGAATCCTGAGGCCCACCGCAGCCCGGAGGCCGGCGATGAGACCTTCATATTCCGCCATGTTGTTGGACGCGCGGAACTGCAACTGCATGACGTACCGGAGCTTTTCACCCGTTGGGGAGGTGAGAACCACTCTGGCCCCTGCGCCTTTCAGCGAGAGGGAGCCGTCGAAGTGCATGACTCAGTACCCGGGCGCGTCATACCCGGGATATGCAGAGATCTCTTCTGGAACGATGTTGGGGATGGGTGTCCACTTTGCCACGAAGTCGGAGAGCGCCTGGCTTTTGATCGCCTGGCGACTGACAAAGTGCAGGTCGAATTCCGCCAGCTCCACTGCCCACTTGACAACACGCCCGGTGCCTTCCCGGTTCCGGAGAATGGGTCCCAGTGGATACGTGGTAACCACCGAGACCTTGTGCGCCTGGAAGTAGTGGCGCAGCTTTCGGGAAGCGACGAGCACGGCGTAGAGCAGCTTCTGATCCTGGGGATATCTTGTCTTGGCTTCCCGGAGGACTTCACTGACGAAGTACACCGGTCGCTGTACCCGGCGGGCCCGGACGGTGGCTTTACCTAGGGGGCTGCTGCAGCCCCCAGGCTCGGCGGCATGGTCGGGGCTGGCCGGATACTCGGGCTCGACTCCCTGATCGGGAGGAGCAGTGTGCTCGGGCTCGACCCCTCGCTCAGGGGGAGCCGCGAGGACGGGTGAGTGCTCAGGCTCGACCCCTCGCTTAGGGGGAGCCGCGAGGACGGGTGAGCGCTCGGGGGCCACTGGGAGCTGGGACCCAGCACCTGGCCCCACGCACTCGTCACGCTCCACCACCAGTACCATGCTCACGACCTGAGGAGTGGCCGAAACGTAGAGCAGTAGGAGCTCACCTTCGGAGGGAGCCACCAGCACGGGTGGCGAGGTGAGGTATTTCTTCAGATCACGGAAGGACTGCTCGGCCTCCGGCGTCCAGTCGAAACGACCGGTCTTCTTCAGAAGCTTGAAGAGGGGGAGCCCTCGCTCCCCGAGCTTGGAGATGAAGCGCCCGAGGGCCGCCATGCAGCCGGCGAGACGCTGGACCTCTTTGAGTCGAGCCGGGGGTCGCATCCGCTCGATGGCCCGAATCTTCTCTGGATTGGCCTCGATTCCTCGGCCAGAAACTAAGAAACCGAGGAGCTTGCCCGCCGGCACCCCGAAGACACACTTCTCGGGGTTGATCTTGAGGCGGGTAGTGCGGAGACTGTTGAAAGTCTCGGCAAGGTCCTCGAGTAGGGTGGCACGGTCTCGGGTTTTGACCATGAGATCGTCGATGTAAGCCTCGACGTTGCGGCCAACCTGTGAATCAAGGGTAATACGAATAGCGCGCTGGAAAGAGGATCCAGCGTTGCGCAGGCCAAAAGGCATTGACATATAGCAATAAGTCCTCACCGGAGTGGTAAAAGCAGTTTTTTCCTCGTCCCCTACGGCCATGCGAATCTGGTGATATCCAGAGTTTGCATCTAAAAAGCATAAAAGATCGCATCCCGCAGTTGCATCTACAATTTGATCAATGCGAGGTAAGGGGAAGGGATCTTTAGGGCAAGCCTTATTTAAGTCGGTGTAGTCCACGCACATGCGGAGCTTGCCGTTGGCCTTCGGGACGATGACTGGGTTTGCCAGCCAGTCGGGGTGGAGGACTTCTCGGATAAATCCGGCGTCGAGGAGCTTGCTGACCTGCTCTCGGATAAACTCCTGGTGCTCAGGCGCCTGCCGCCGGACCTTCTGCTTCACCGGGCGGGCGTCTGGGCGCACCGCCAAGTGATGCTCGATCACCTCCCTAGGGATCCCGGGCATGTCGGACGATTGCCAGGCAAACACGTCTGCGTTAGCCCGGAGGAAGGCGACGAGCGCGCTTTCCTATTTGCTGCCCAGGTCACCGCCGATCCGGACGACCTGGGTAGCGCCTTCGCCCACCACGACCTCCTTCGTCGGAACAGAGGCGTCGGCGGTGAGTCGGGGTTTGGATGAAGAAGGTCCCGGGCCCCCTGTACAGCCTTCGACCTCGGCCTGTGCTGAAACCAGAGCCGTGAATGACTGCTCAGCGCAGGAGACGGCGCTGCCGGAGTCGGCGATCACGGAGATGGGGCCCGCGGGGCCCAGCATCTTAACCGTGAGATATGCGTGGTGCACGGCCATCATGAACTTGGCGAGCGCGGGACGCCCGAGGATGGCGTTGTAGGGGAGGGGGAGCTCCGCGACGTCGAAGAGGACGCATTCCGTGCGGAAGTTGTCCCGACTCCCGAAGGTCACGGGCAGCTCAACCTGCCCGAGGGGCAGGGAGTGCCCGGGGGTCACTCCGCAGAAGGGGAGCGACGACCTTAGGCGCCTGGAGGACACCTGCAGCTTCTCAAAAGCCTCCTTGGAGAGGAGGTTGAGGCCTGCACCACCGTCGATCAGCACTCTGCCGACCTTAACATTGCAGACAGTGGGGGACACTACCAGGGGTAGTCGCCCCACGGCTGTAGTACTCGCGGGGTGATCGGCCATGCTGAACGTGATCGGGGCGTCCGACCACCTTAGGGGCCTAGCGGCCTCCTCGCTCGGGGTTGCCGAGCACACCTCGCGTCGCATGATCTTGATGCCACGGCGCGAGGAAGGCGTGTAGGCGCCTCCGTCGATGAAGGCGACGTCATGGTCGGGCTCCTGGAAACCGAGCTCGGCGTTGTCGGGGGCGACCTCAGCATCGCATCCCCCGCGGGACTCGTCACGCTCCCTCTGGCGCTGCTCGATGAGTCCTTTGACCGTACGACACTCCGTGAGGTCGTGCCATCTGGTCTGGTGTATGGGGCACCATTTGCCTGGCTCGGGCCCCGCGGGAGCGGGGACCCTCGCTGGAGCAGGAGCCCGGCCGGGGGCCGGGGCTCTTGTGGGAGCCGGTGCCCTAGCTGGTGCCGGGGCCCTTGTGGGCACGGGAGCCCGAGGAGGGGCCCTGGCAGGGGTCCTTGCGGGTGCGGGCCGTTTGTTTGCGCCAGCCCGGCGCTCTTGCCGGCGGTCGGGCTCTTGAGCCGGCCTATGGGCGGGGCCCTGGGCCGGCTCGACAGGAGCGGCCTCGCGCTTCCTTCTCTTCTTCTTTTCCCGCTTGTCGGAGCGGGAAGAACTTGGCTGGTCGGTGGCGGGGCGGGGAGCATGCCACAGCCTAGCCTCCGCAGCCTTGGCGCACTTATCGGCCAGTGCGAAGAGCTCCGCAGTGGTCTCGATCTCGTGCGTACCTAGCTTTTCGAGCATCCGCTCGTCGCAGACGCCCTGCCGGAAAGCGACGATAACAGCGTGGGGGGCCACCCGCGGGATGGTGTTGCGGACCTGGCTGAAACGCTGTATAAAGCGCCACAGCGTCTCCCCCTCCTGTTGCTTGACGGCGTGGAGGTCGCACTCCAAGCCGGGAGGCGTGAATGTGCCTTGAAAGTTGGCCACAAACTGGTGACAGAGGTCATCCCAAGAGCTAATAGACCCCGGGGGTAAGTTCATAAGCCAGGAACGGGCAGAGCCCCTCAAGGCAACATGAAAATAATTTGCCATCACCTTTTCGCTGCCTCCGGCCGCTTGAAAGGCCGTAGTGTAGATCTGGAGGAACTCGACGGGGTCGATGGACCCGTCGTACTTCTCCGGCATCTCGGGGCGGAACTTGGAGGGCCACTTGACCCGACGGAGCTCAGCGGTAAAAGCACGGCAACCGGTGCCGTACCCCGCGGCGCGGGCGGGTGCCCTGGGTGGCGAATGCCGGCGAGCCGGGGATTCCCGGTGATCGTGGGCCAGGAAAGAGGAAGCCTGGTCCTCTGCCTCGGCCTCCTGCCGGGTTTCCCACTGGCGCTCGAGAGTGACACGGGCGTCCTCGTGGCCCCTCCGCTCGTTAAGACGCAAGCGGAGGTCCCAGGCTTCGGACACGGCCAGGGGGGCGGCACTCCGCCTGGAGGCCCCCCGGCCCGTGCGGACGTTGCCCGTTCTGGCGGCGCCATGCTGGGTGGTGGTGCAAGGACTCCCGGCCAGCACCTGGCGGCGAGCAGTGCCGATCAAGGCGACGACATCTTGGATCCATCGGCCTTCCGGAGTGTTCGGCGTGGCCTGGACGGGCGGGTGCCTGAGGAGAGCATGCGCTGCAAGCAGCGCGCTCCCCGGGCTGGCCTCTCTAAAGGCGAGTCTGCGCCGAAGCGGCACCCGGTGCTGTCCAGAGGCGGACCTGGCGGCCGGGGTCTCGACCTCCTGCTGGGGGTCGGAGAGTGCATCAGTGGCGGCGGCGGCGGCGGCCCTGCTGGGCCCAGCACCTTGGTCCCCTTGGGAGGGAAAAATCGCGCGCGTGGATAGTGGCTGCTGCTGGAATGCAGCAGCAACTAGGGCCTCTTGGGCGTCGGGTAGCACTCCGTCACTGGAAGTGGAGCCGGAACGCTGGAGACGGTGCCCACCGGCCATCTTTTCCTGTGGAAGAAAGCAAACGAACAAATTCAGGGATATTCCCCCCTACCTGGCGCGCCAGCTGTCGGAGGATGAACTCATGTCGCAGGGATCCCGAGAGACCCCTTTTTAAAGATTCGGCCGGAGGGATGATCCTGAACGAGTTCGTCGGAGAAATAAATGGACGTGGAAATAAATGCAACGGCCGGTGGTGGGGGATGATCGACCTAGTGCAAAGAGAAATAAATGCACCGGAGTTTAGACAGGTTCGGCCCGCACGAGGGCGTAATACCCTACTCCTGTGTGGATGCAATATCCTTCCTTGAAGGGAATCCTTCAAGGATGTATCTGGTTACAAGGGTGTATTGTCTAACGGAGAGCTTGAGGCTCCCTTGCTCTAGCTCTACTCGAGCTTACTTGTGGTGTTCTTCGGATGCTTCAGGGGAGCTTCAGGGGCGATAGCTTCTTTTTGGAGAGATAGATTGATCCAGCTTGATCCAGGTTGATCCCTTCCTTTTATACACTTGCCGACCACGACTTACCCCAAATGGGAAAGAGGGGGCGCAAGTTCCAAGACGCCATGGAGAAAGGCATCATCATTCCCCCTGGGCGAAGCGACAGGGGCGGTGGAAAAACGCAACGCGCATCCGACCACCCGTCACTGTGGACGCCCTGGCACCGTTGAGAGGGCCCACCGGGCGGCCACAAAGGCACCCGGCGCGCCCACCCTGTCTTGTTCTTCTGCCAGGGCAGGGTGGCGGGCGGAACATTTTGATCCTGACAACGTTATCCCGAGATACCCCGGATGATACGGGACGGGACCCGTGCAATTAATGGACCCACGCCCCTCTGCCAAAGCATGGCAGGGACTGACACTGCGGCGTGGGCAGTTAGGAATGTCACGATGTCAGGATGTCAGGCCGCGCATGCCCATTAAATGCGGCTTCGGACCTTTGACTGGTTGACACCTCGCCGACGGGTCCTTCCGGGTCGTCGGGGCGTCGGGTGATCTTGTGCGAACCTTCGAGGAACCGGGTGCTCGGGGGCTGCCACGTGCAGCCCCGAGCACTCTCTCCCGAGCACTTCTGCAGAACCTTTGGGGAACCGAGTGCTCGGGGGCTGCCACGTGCAGCCCCGAGCACTATCTCCCGAGCCCTTCTACAGAACCTTTTGAGGAACCGAGTGCTCGGGGGCTGCCACGTGCAGCCCCGAGCACTCTCTCCCGAGCCCTTCTGTAGAACCTTCGGGGAACCGAGTGCTCGGGGGCTACCACGTGCAGCCTCAAGCACTCTCTCCCGAGCACTTGGCTGTTCGGCCCATCGGGGGACTATGGTACTCGGGGGCGAGCGGGCACCTCCCCGAGCACTTTCTTCCCGGTACTTGGACTCTGCGGGTCATCGGGGAACTGGGGTGCTCGGGAACCAGAGGCTGTGGCCCCGAGCACCTTCTCCCGGAACTTAGATTTTCCTCATTCTGCAGGGGGGACCTCGCGGGATGGTGACACGTGGCGGACGGCCGGCCTGTTCTCGGGACTCAGGGACCCCCAGTTCTTAATACACCGACAACTTTGCTCGTTCGGCTTGTAGAAAGTGTCACGCATATGGAATGTGTGCCCGCTCCTCTTGAGGCCCATGCCCACTCCCCTTTCTCTCTCATGTCTCTTTCGGTTTGGGTTCAACTAGTGTCAATGGAACCTTCGGCATCTCTCTCGGAATTGATCAGGGAAGACGATATGAGGGAAGAAGCACAAGAACACCTGCCAAATTATCGCATGCCTTAATGACGACTAATAAGTACTTACACGTGATTCTTTTAAACATGTATTGCATGATCATATACAACTAACCAAATAAAATATTAAATTATCTCATTTCCTGAGCAAACATGCCACTTATTAGATCATTCCATACAAGTTGGACCATCATATCCTATCTTATTCTAACAACTAAGCACACCTTGAATCTCCCCCATGTACCTCCAAGGGCGGAGGATATTTGTGGCCAATGGAGCCATGGTCTCTTTGGCCCAACAAATTTTATTTATTTTGTAATGTATTTTTTCTCAATTTAACAAATTTTATGTATTTGTAGTGTATTTTGAGTCAAACTCTTATATTTTATTGTTCGGCCTTCTGTGATTCAGTTAGTCCATTTAACTTCACCAGCCTAGAATTTAGATCCAAACTCCGCCACTGCATACCTCGCTCACTAATTCGTCAGGTTTAGCACGTTCTAATACAGATTAGGAAGTGTGGTCGTATATATTTTCTTAACAGGAGCAAGACCGGATCACACTTCGCGACGTGTATGCCATCCAGTGGCTGGAAATTTGACCAATCAGGAGCCGGAAAAAGAAAAGAAAGTTGAAGCCTCAGCTGCGCAAATATTTCGCGAGCCGAGGACCTGCGCGCGAAAGCGACAGGCATCCCATCCGCATCCGGCTCTCTCGGGTTCCCAAACGGAAGTTCCACCGCAACCCCCCCCCCCCTTCCCTGCCCCTCGCTCTCCGGCGGCCACCGAAGTAGCAGCAGCCGGCTCGCCGAGCAGTCAGCCATGGATGAAGAGTACGACGTGATCGTGCTGGGCACGGGGCTCAAGGAGTGCATCCTCAGCGGCCTCCTCTCCGTCGACGGCCTCAAGGTGGGCCGATCTCTCCCTCCCTCGCTCGCTCCCCTCCGCCGCTGCGCGTCCGATCCGCTGCCTCCGTGCTCTGATTCAGCGTCCGCGTCCCGAATCTTTGAGCTCGGGCTTTTCCTCGCTCGGGGTGGACTGGGTCGCTTGAGCTCGCGAGCTCTTAGATCGGACCGCGCCTCCCCTTTGATCTGGATTTGGCGCGCTGCGCTTAGACAAACGCTTTACTTTGCTATTGACGGGTTGTGTTCGTCCACTTCTGTATTGTATCTAGAGATTCCCCAGCACCTGAGTCCTTGGTGGATCCATGCCGACCGTCTATTGGTCCCCAAGTTAGTGAACTTTGTGATAATTTTTAGGTGTAGTTCTCTAGAGATCGGGGCTGAGAGGCCTTGCTGGATCAGGAGGTGTGGAGTAGCTGTAGTGCTTGCTGGCGTTTTGGTGGAAGAACACATAATGAAGTAAGGACCAAGTAGAGAGGGAGACGGGTGGGCATACTTTTCCCAGGCCCAAACTATAAGGGTACTTGTGTTGTGTTGTGTTGCTTGCCCAAGCTTGCAACTTAGTAGTAACCTGATTTTCCATGTTAGTTTAATTAATGGGTTTCCATATCTGTTGCGCACACGACAGATAGCAATGTGTTGCCCACACGAGAAGGATGAAGAATTAGGTTAGGTTTTCAGGGTTCCCCAAGCCCCCCCCCCCCCTTACCTTAGGCCTTAGCTTCGGGGACTGGGAGTAGGTTGGACTTGTGGTGGGCGGCGGCGACGGCTATGGGGCAGCAAGGAGCCGCTGGTTTTCTGGCGGGTGAAATGCGTGCGGCAGATGGGACTGGTCCAGCCATCGAGGAGCCCAACTGGTAAGGGATGGGCGAAAAGGTGTCAGCGGTGACATATATGCGTGGCAGCGGATGTTGTTTCATCTATGATGGTGGCTGGAGGTGGTGGCACAGAGGGAAGCTGTGGCAAGTAGGGGGTGGGGACTTGGTGTATGGGATGTGGGCCGAGAATAGGAAGCCGGCGGTGCACTGGAGATGGTCGGTGGGATGGCTATGTGTTACATTGTGTGACACATAGATTCTGCCAGAATGAGATAGCTACTATGGCTCCAAACTGGGAGGGTTGGAATTGCAATGTGCTTTTCTGGAAAGTGGAAATGATATCTTTGTATCTCTTAATCGTAGGGTTCATATCTTGTATTTGATGATCATGGCTACAGTTTTAAAGATGGTGTGGCATAATGAGGATGCTGCATTAGGAGTCCATTGTAAGAGCAAAAAAGGAAGGATAACCAACTGATCCAACAATCCCTCACAAACCAAAAATATCTCTTTTCTCTGTACATTATACACACATATATGAGTTGATTTATTCTGAGTCAGCTGATCTTGAATTGATGTTGAGCCTTGTGCCTTTTTTATGGCACTACTTAAACTTGCGGCATTCAAAGTCTAAATGTGACAGTGTTGTAAATTTACTTTGAGGATACCATCAAGGATGTGCTTGTGATGATATATATTGCAGGTGTTGCACATGGATAGAAATGACTACTATGGAGGAGATTCCACCTCGCTCAACCTTAACCAGGTAAGCAACTCCCAACTATTTTAGTCCAAATGCTGGTGGTTCCAGATTTGTGAATCCATTTCTTGTCTAGGAAAGCTTGTGTCCTTACACAGTACACGCTCATTTAATTGATTATATTTGATTTTGTATGCTGACCATGCTTTTCACTTCACCTTTTGGATCAGCTCTGGAAGAAGTTTAGAGGGGAAGACAAGCCCCCAGCACATCTTGGCGCAAGCAGAGATTACAACGTAGACATGGTTCCAAAGGTGCAACAGCCTTTTATTATTCTAATGTGCCTTTCT
The DNA here is from genome assembly GCF_958298935.1 of Phragmites australis. Lineage (NCBI taxonomy): Eukaryota > Viridiplantae > Streptophyta > Magnoliopsida > Poales > Poaceae > Phragmites > Phragmites australis. The sequence continues at coordinate 24,105,705 of NC_084931.1, forward strand.
ACCACTTTTGTTAGCACATGTAATGTATGCGGATATGTTTGCGAGATGACATCAATATAACCCTGACCTGATGATGGTGCGTTGCTTTATCTTGATGCGAAACATTTGTAGTTTTCTTGTGTGATCAATGTGGTGGTTCACACATTCAGGCTGTCAGGCAGTAAAAGAATTATGAAAATCCCATGCATAATTACTGAAAAAAAAGATTGCAAAGTATCCTGTCCATATTTTTAAGTTGATTACCTATAGTTATTTTTTGCTGATATTATTTACTACTATGTACCATAATGAAGTTGTTTGTGGACTTGATTGTCAAAAATACGTTTCTATTATCAGTTTATGATGGCAAATGGGACATTGGTTCGAACCCTCATTCACACTGATGTGACAAAGTACTTGTCATTCAAAGCTGTTGATGGGAGCTACGTTTTCAGCAAAGGGAAGGTAGTCTCTTCAGTTTACTTCATTTCTTTATTTTTCATCAACATCACATTTCCTGAATTTTCTGTAGGTGGTTCAGTGGTTCTTCTTTGATCTCCTGTATTCTGATCCTATGGTAGTAGTGTAACGTACCTTTTCTCTGTTTTCATTTTCAAACAGATTTACAAGGTCCCTGCTACTGATATGGAGGCTCTGAAGTCCCCATTGATGGGCCTCTTTGAGAAGCGCAGAGCAAGGAACTTCTTCATTTATGTCCAAGATTACAATGAAGCTGATCCAAAAACACATCAAGGATTGGACCTTACTAGGGTGACAACTAGAGAACTTATCGCGTGAGTACCTATGCGCTTGTTTCATTATATTGATTCCTTTGTCAGCTATGTAGGCCAACTGTAACACCCAAACTGACCTAGCAAGTCCTAGCAGTGTCGGGGGCTTGGGATTAGCCCCACATGGCTAATTATGATAGTGTCAGAGTAGCATAATGCTAAATCTGGATAACCTTTTAGGCATATGGAGGACACAAGCATGTAGTGCGAGTTAAGACTTACCTAGAGTATTAGGGTGTCACACCAATACAATTTTTACTGTGGTTTTTCAAATTCATTGTAGACAATTGCTTATCTTATTCTCGCATCTTGCCTAATATGGACCCTACTTACATATAGATTGACTTTTTAGTAGCAACAAGATTTTTTCCCTAGTGGAACTCTTGCTATCTTCAGGGTTGTGCTCCTAAAAGATCCATTGGGAAAATAGTTGAAGAAAATTGCTGCCTTGCAATGTTTTCAAGTCGGAAAGTTGAGTCTAGAGTCTAGATGCCTCAGCACCAACTAGCCGACTAGGTCAACTAGAGGGACGACTAGTCGCTAATGAGTCGTCATCTGCCTCTACTGCTAGTATGCTATCTGCTACTATTTGCTGCAGCTATTACCACACGAAAGGTGAGCAATGCAGAGCAGAAAAACAGAGAGAAGAGAGGAGCTTGGGGAAAAGGAGATCTAGAAGGAGAGGAACCTGGAGGAGTAGGCGGTGCTTGCCATGACGGTCAATTGGCTGCAGCCGTTGGCTTCGCCTGCCCCCACAAAGCTCACTCTCGAGAACTCCTGCTGATGCTGACTACCGTCGGCATTCAGCAGTAACCGGCGTTGAGGGCGGAGGGCCACTACCACTGGTGGCGGCGAGAGGGGGGAGGGAGGCCTGATGGCAGGCTAGAGTGGCAGGCCGGTGACCAGATGCCAGAAAAGGGCAGCAGCGACCCGGCAACTGGGTGGGAGAATTTTTTCCTCTCCCGCTCGGCTGCTTGTGGTTTGCTACAGGCTGTGGCGGCAATGAAATTTGGAGCCAGGGTTACAGTACAAGGGCTGCAGTTTATATAGGACTCATATTTTACCGGGCTGAAGCTTCGCTGGGCCAAAAATCCGAGGCCCAAGTTGGCAAGTTCCAGTTGTCCATCGCCCACAACGGACGGCTAACCGCAATTACTCGACGATTAACCTGACAACCGGCTGGCTAGATGGTCCAGATTATAACATTACTGCCTTGCAGATTATAACATGGATTAGCATTTAACCTTCCATATGTTGCGAAAAGATGTTTCTTATGTCAGTTGCTGTTGCATCTTTCTACTCAAGAATAACTCACAGTTTCCATTGGTACTTCACTATTTCTTCAGAAAATATGGTTTAAGCGATGATACAGTGGATTTCATTGGACATGCGCTTGCTCTTCATAGAGATGATCGTTATCTTGATGAACCGGCACTTGATACCGTAAAAAGGATGAAAGTAAGTCTTGGTCAAAGTTGATTCCTAGTTGTTGCTACAGATAAATCTATCATAATGCCTTTTCTTTATATGTATGTAGTTCAGTTAAATTTACCTGTTATGTGCTTATAGCTATATGCAGAGTCTCTTGCACGCTTTCAAGGAGGCTCACCGTACATTTATCCACTGTACGGGCTGGGTGAGCTACCACAGGTCAGTCAATATTTAATCTGTTAATCCAATACTTATCGCATGGGCATATTCATGTTCATTGCTCATATGTTACCATGCTTTGTTATGCTACAGGGTTTTGCACGTCTGAGTGCTGTTTATGGTGGTACTTACATGTTAAATAAGCCAGAGTGCAAGGTCTGCTTTATCACCTCCCTTGTCATGCTCATACAATTTGGATGACAAGGAAACTCTCTCCTCATCTGTGCTACCTCATTTGTATAGGTTGAATTCGATATGGAAGGGAAGGTGTGTGGTGTTACATCAGAAGGTGAAACTGCAAAGTGCAAGAAGGTGGTCTGTGATCCTTCGTATTTACCCAACAAGGTGAATACTCTTTCCCTGTATTCAGTTTTTGAAAGGTTCAGATGGCCATTTCAGTGCCATATACTTTTATTTTGATGGATCACAAGATAATTCATTGCAACTTCTGATCTTTTTTTCTCTCTTTTTAATTCCCATCTTGAGTAGTAATTGCAATGCCTTCTGGTATTTTTGCTATATGTTTTTTCCCAGTTCTGATGCCATGCTAATGTTTCTCAACAGGTTAGAAAGATCGGTCGAGTCGTACGCGCAATTGCTATTATGAGCCACCCAATCCCAAATGCAAATGAGTCCCACTCAGTTCAAATTATTTTGCCACAGAAACAACTCGGACGCAAGTCAGACATGTGAGCCTTTTCTCATGCTCAATTATTTTTTGTTGCACAAATGATTAGATTTACTTGCACACTTTTGTCAAATGGATCACTATGCTAGCCACCATTCTGACATTTCTGTCGGTATTCTCTTGTTAGGTATGTTTTCTGTTGCTCATACACACACAATGTTGCACCGAGAGGGAAGTTCATTGCATTTGTGTCTGCAGAAGCGGAGACTGATAATCCCCAGTCTGAGCTAAAGCCTGGAATTGATCTACTTGGCTCTGTAGATGAGCTATTTTATGATATCTATGACAGATATGAACCAGTGAATGAACCATCTCTCGATAATTGCTTTGTCTCAACGGTGAGAGTTGTAGTACATATAAAATGAACATGAAATTTCACTGTGATGGAATTGTACTAAATCTTTATGGTGGTTTCTCCGTGCAGAGCTATGATGCCACCACACATTTTGAGACAACTGTGACAGATGTTCTTAACATGTATACAATGATTACTGGAAAGGTAATATGCACTTCATCTTTATTTTCTTGTTAGTCTAATGTGCCAATGTTGGTCAAACCTTATATTTGCTCTGAAAAGACCTGCAATGCTTTTATGCAGTAGTTTCAGCTAACAGTGCATTATCAATATGTTTTCATGAATACACTTAAACTTATTTTGAGCGGATCTAGATACCTAGAGAGTAGGGACTGCATATTTCCTCACATATTATGCTGTTATATTTGCTAAGCAAAAGGTCTCCTTGTGTGTCATTCTTTTAAAAAAAAATGAATCCAGTTGCTCAATCCACTACTTTATGGTGCAAATATGGATTTATCCTTTGTATCCTAACTCTACTCTCATGGCAGACGGTTGATCTTAGTGTGGATTTGAGTGCTGCTAGTGCTGCTGAAGAATACTAGATTCCATAATCAGAATCTCATGTTCACCAAAGACTTACGTCATGGAAAACACAGGAGAAACCTTAATGAATGACTAGTCATGGTTTATTCCAGTGCAGATTACATCTTGTGTTATACTGTTCTACCCAATGTTTACATGTTTGTTGCTAGCAGAAATATGCAAGATTGTTGACTCAAGTTTATCGGATGATGGGTGGTTTTATTTATTTATATTTACTAAAGTAATGGTCGAATGGCGTAAAGCCGTATACAGTGAACGCCGCGACTATGACCATTGTGGCTTTATGTGATGTATCACAACTGTCAATAAATTTGCATGCCTGGTTCTTCAATGTTGTGTTCTCCTTGTGTTATTGGGTGCTCACGAGCCTCGTGGTGTACTGAACGCTGAACGGTCGAAGTTTCAATGCCATGCACTGCCATAATATTTTTGCTCCCGTGGCAAACCACACCTTTTTGGTTTTTGTGGCGGAGATATTGGTCGCCACAAGTTATGAAATTTGGCAGGTGGCGTATCGTGGCAGAATTGTATGGCACTGGTATGGTGTTGAAAGATTTGGGGGTTGTTTGGTTAAGGGTAAAGGTAGCCAAGCTAAACTTTAATCGTGTTCTGAAAATTTGGCATTCGTTTAATTTGAGGTTAAAATTTGGTTGTCTCGAAAAAGTTTGTCTAGTCAAATTTTTTTTAGTGTTTTTAGACAAATATCGGATGGTCATATTGTTTGTTAAAATTTTTGGTTGGCTAAATTTTGATTTGATTTTAAACTAAATGCTATTTTAACGGTCAAAATTTGACACTGCACTGATTTAATCTCTGATCAAATTTTGGCTTAGGTCTCCAAAAACCAAATAGCCCCTTGGCTCTTGTTGAATTTTGGCTCTAGCCTATAACAACTTGGTTGAAACTTAAGGATTTGTTGCTGCTGTTGATCTCATCGGAACCAGAGTCCAGAAACTTTGTTGTGGCTGCTGTTGGCACATCAATACGCTTTACAGCACCCCCAAAGGTACCAGGCTCAGGGTCTTTGGATCATACAAACTTTAGGGGAGTTTTCTTTTGACATAGACGACTATGTATGAGATTACAAATGTATCAGCACGGTTTTGCGGCTGCTGTGAGTGAAGCTATCTGCAAAAACGTCGTCACATCAATACGCTTTACAGCAGAGGAAGACTACACAATTCAAGCCGTTGCTCAGTAGGACACAGGTTACTGCTGATACACCACTCTGTCTCCAACGGCCTCACTGTCTTCCCTCGCTGCCCGTTTCACCATTTCAATATTAAGCCGAATCGGCGCCGTTCATGGATTCGACGGTGGTGCTGCCCTCCGGCAACCTTGATTTCTTCTTGGCCTTCTGCGCCCAGCCTAGGATATCAATGGGGAATTTCTCGTCGGGGAATGGCTCTCTATCCCCGTTCCCGCACGAAGGAAAATTTCCTGTCCCCGTCCCCGCTCCCGCCCCCGCTCGCGGGGACTATTTTCTCTCCATCCTCGTCCCCGCACGGGGAATGGAGACCCGACGGGGAACCCGTCTCTACCCACCTGGATCGAGGCAGCCCATTGGGTCGACCCGTACCATGCCACGGCGCCAGGCAGTGCCTGGCTGGGCTGCGCGCTAGCGCCCGCCTAGGCCGGTCGCGCGTGCCTGGGCCACCACCGCTGGGTCGAAACGGGTCCTCGCGGGGAAACAGGGACGGGAAATGTTTCCCCATACTCGTTCCCGCTAGACCCGACGGGGATATGATTTGTACCATTTATATCCTCACGGGTGATAAAATCTCTCTATCCCCGTCCCCTAATAAGAAAATTCCCCGTGGGGAATCGAGGATCGGGTCCCCATTGGCATCCTAGCCCAGCCCAGGACGCCCTGCTGTACATGCTGGTTGAATATCTCTTGTAGTAGCTCCCCATCTTTGAGCACAAAAGGAGCAAAACAGTCGTTAACCAGCGTCGAGGATAACAATTGTATCAACAAACAATATCCAAATACCGACGCACCTGGGTTACAATTGCATACAGAGGTAGGGTGCTGCAGCTGCAGCGAAGTTGAATAGCGACCCTGCAAGTAGAAGGATGGACGCATGAGTCAAAACGCAGAAGAAGAGATTCAGGGTTGACATTTCAAGCCTCGGCACCATAAAACCAACATGATCCACGAAACAGGATTGGAATCCGTAAGTAGCCTTGAAAAGGAAAGGAAAGACAGTGAAGGGTAAACAATGTTGTGATCAGCCATTACATCTGAGCACACTCCACAAAATGGCGCGTTGCAATGCTTACCAGTATCCAGAAGAAGGATGCAAGCTCAAATGCATTCTGAAAGAGAATGAGGTGGATCAGGTTGTAGGACGATCCTCGGCCGCCTGAACCAGAAGTGCTCGTCTGATGGTTTGGCAACCAAATGGCCCTCGATCGCCGTGTACTTGTCAGTTACATCATAGGCTAACTGAGCTATGACGTGCTCCAGCTTAGTGCCAATAGCTAACAGAAGCTGCAAGAGATATGTAAAGTGTCCTGAATGCTTAGACAGTGCTCAAGGATCGTTCACAGCACAATCCTATTTGTTCAGACCATGTACAAGGGCTTTTGTTCAGACCATGTACAAGGACTTTAAGACAACAGATTATATATGCACTTACAAGAAGGGTAAGGAAAGCCACCCAAAAGTATGCGTGCCAACCTGCAAATTAACAAAATGAAGTGTAAGCAGTTTTGAGAAGCTCAAATACTGAAATATATGTGGATCCGCTTAGTTATGCTTTGGTGTTCCTTTGATGAGTCGGTGATGTTTTGGTAGGAGTTGTTCAGCTGAATGTGTGTCGCAAGCTTTTGATTACAGTCTGTATGGGTGTTGTGGGATGATGCCGTGCGGGCTGATCAGTCATCAGTAGCATGTCAGCCTTTTCCTTTTGTCTTCCTTGTTTTTTCACTTCTGAACTTGTAACTTTTTATCGGTTTTAATATGAAAATCGGAAAGGGGAGTTCCCTTTCTGTTTCTTAAAAAAATACTGAAATATCACTTCAGCACCTAGCTGCCTGTTAAAAGAGACAAATTGGTTCCGCGAGAAGAATGTACAAGAACAGTAGAAACCATAAAAGTGCTTTTTACAAAGGATGAAATAAGCTTTACCATTAACATTTAGTAGCAGAAATATCACTACAAGATCCGCAAGCACTCTTTCTTGGTCTGAAGAAACCGACCAACCTCCAGATTAACCTTCACACCTACACTCACCGTATTACAAATTGTTCTATCCAATTCCACCACTATTCTAAAAAAACCTTCCGTTCTTAATGTTTTTTTTTTTAGAAAAAGCCATTTGATCTTGTCATAGGCCTTTTCAAAGTTGAGTTTAAAAATGACACCATTTAACTTCTTCCTATGTAACTCATGGATAGTCTCATGTAGGATGACCACTCCCTAATGTATCTTCATGGCATAAATGCAGTTTGAGCAGGTCCAATCACATTTTGTGCAATTCTAACAAGTCTATTTAACCTCACTTATGTGAATATTTTAAAACTCACATTAAGAAAGCAAATAGTCTTAAATTGTTGAATTTGCCAGGCATCAGATTTATTTGATAGCAAAGTAATTATTCCAAACTTTAAACTATAAAGAGGCAACGTACCACTATGGAATTCACAAAAAAGAGCCATCTAGTCCTCTTTAATGAATTCCCAGAAAGCCTAATAGAATTAATCAGGAAACCATATGGACCTAGGCTTTATTATGTTTCATCGGAAATATTGTCTCCTTCACTTCTTTTTCAGTAAAAATCACAATTAACATATCATTCTCATGGATTGTCCTCCCAACGAGTACTCTCGATTATAGAGAACTGATGACTCTTCGAAGGACTAAACATACCTTTATTAAGGGTGACAATGGGTTGGGTCAGGGCCGTGTGGAGCGAGAATGCACCCGACTCGAAACCTGAGATAGCAAACTTGACCCGGCCCCAAAATACTTACTGGTGCAAAACCAACCCCGGCCCTAACGAGAACTTAAAATTCGATGGGGGACCCAAAACCAAGGGAGGAGATGCCTAGATCCAGATCTGTCTTCCCTAGCGGCGGCTCGCGACTCCTGGTAGTCGGGCCACTGCGCCACCACCAGCACCGCCATGTCGTTGAACACCTGTTGCAGCTCCAGCAAGCTATGCTCCAGGATCTCCGCCGCTGCGTTGTGCTGCAGTTGCCGCTCTTGGATCTCCACCACCATGCCTAGCACCTTGCCACAGCCTTGCTCCATGATCGCGCGCTGCAAGAACCGCTCCCCCTCGCCAGACTCCGCCAGCGCGTCCAAGGTCACCTTGTCGGGTTGGGACCCCGTTACCGATCAAGACAGAGCAAACATGACGGCTAGCGGCGGCGCGACGGCTCTGACAGTTTCCATATGGAGCAAGGACGTGGAGTTCTCCTTCAGCGACATCCTAGCAGTGACAGAGCACTTCAACGAGGTTGTGTATCGCGTGGACCTGCTCGGCGGGCACTACATCGTCTGAAGTGGCTCGACGCGTCGGAGACCGGTGAGTGTTGAGGAGCAGTGAGGTAATTAGCGGGCGTCGGGGTGGGAAATGGGCCGATGGAATCGGCTAGGCTGTAAGTGATTTGGCACTTGGCCCACGAAATTTTGGGTTTCGGTGGCACCCGTGGGTGAAAGAACATATCTGAGCCCAAACCCGGTTCGGGTAGGGCCCCCGACCCGAAGGCCCCATGAGGCCATTTTTTCCACCCAAACCCACCCCGGCCCCCATCGGGTCTGAAACCTGTGGGGACCTGACTCGACGAGGCAAACTGCCATCCCTAACCTTTATAATATTGAGTAATGTATGACTTGATGACTTCCTCCCCCTAATTAGTTGTGTTACATGTTCTAAATGAAAAATATGTGATTTGCTATATTTACCATTCGCTACTAGCTAAAAATACTTTGTGTTACAATCACCTTACAATAAATCTGTTATTTTCCCACGTCGGTACCATTTGATTTCTTCCTTTCTTAACAAACGAAGCAACCTCATTAAGACAATCTTTAAGATTAACCTCATGTGGTTCTAATAGTACAAACTCTGCTTTCTTATCTACTTTCCCAATCTTGTTAAGGAGTTCTTTATTTTCTTTCTTATACTTGCCAATTGAATTTTTAGCCTAACCCTTCAAATATTGGCGAATCCTTCTAATCTTATTATGCCATCTTTTGAGTGGTGTATTTCCTTTCCATTCTTTGTGCCACACATATGCTACAAATTCAAAGAAACCTTCTCTGGTTAACCAACCTAATTCAAACTTGAACAACGGTTGGTTAACTACACGAGTAGCATTCCCATAATCTAAAAGAAGAGACATGTGATCAAAAACCTTATAAGAGAGAGTTTCGACCATGGCACGAGGGTATTTAAGTTTCCAGTCTATACTAACAAGTATTCTATCTAACTTTTTGTAAGTTAGAGTCGGAGTGAATTTGCCCGTGTATACTTACGTCCTGATAACTCAAGTTTTGTTAGATCCAACTATGAATTACATCATTGAATACAAAGGTCCATATGTCATCATATTTACCATTATTCTTTTCATTAGGCTTCTTATAATATTATAATCCGCTCCGATCATAATTGGTACAGATTCCATTATGCAAGCATGGACTAATTCGATTAAAAAGCTCTATTTAAATTCTCGTTGTCCTGGTCCGCTACCAAAATTCATTCGAATCTATCATCCTTATTCTTAATCTTGAATTGTAAAGAAGTCCCCCTAAGAAATGTTCCCAATATCAAATACTTCTAAGTTCATACCTAAAAGAATACCACCACAGCGAACATAGTGTTGGGTCCAACTCCATAGGAAATGTCTTCAGCCACATATATGATTAAGTTCTGCATCACTAAAAGAAATTCTTCCTGTCTCTAATAGGGCAATAAAATCAATATGTTGTTCCATCGATGTTTCCGATAAAAAAAAAGCGAAGTTTGCAACCTAGAATGACATTTGTGTTTCGATTGCCGGCGTGCAAATGCAATGCCGCCTGGCTGGCGAGTTGACCACTCCTTTCCTCCATCAAGCATCCCCACTTTCCAGAAACACCTCTAATTTACAAGCGGCCTTCTCGCCATTGCATGGCTCTTAGTTCTATGAATTCAAGATATTAAGGCGAACTAAGGAACTATATTACGGCTGCTGCGAGTACAGCTATCTGCAAAAATGATGGCATATGAACATGCTACATCATGAAAACAAGGTACACGCACTCGCACTACTGTCCTATCACTCTTGTGTTTCCAACATCCTCATTGTCCTCCCCGGCTTTCGCCATTTCAATATTAACAGAAGGTCCTGCCGAATCGGCGTTGTTCGTTGATTCGGCAATGCTCGCAGCCCCCTTCAAACCCTTCATCTTAACCTTCTGCGCCCAACCCAGGACACCTTGCTGCACATGCTCGTTGAAGATCTCCTTCTTGTAGCAGGTCCCCATCTTTGAGCGCAAGAGAGCAAAGCATTTAAACATTGAAATAGGAGTTTCGAGGAAACAACTATATCGACAAACAACATCAAAATAGCGACGCACCTGGGTTACGATTGCATACAGAGGCAGGGTGCTGTAACTGCAGAGAAGTTGGATGATGACCCTGCAAACAGAAAGATGGATGCAGGAGTTAAACAACACATTGTGCTTGCCTTTTTTGTATGGGATGATAAAACTGGAGGCATGAATAATACCCGATAACAAGCCTCGGCACGATAAAATGGACTTGCCCCATGATGCAGGAGTTGAATCCGTAAGTTGTCTAGAAAAAGGGAAGTGGGTAAACAATGCTGTGAACTTGTGATCAGCCATTTTATCCGAGTACACTACACAAATGATGAGTCGCAATGCGTACCAGTATCCAGAAGAAGAATGCGATCTCAAATGCATTCTGGAAGAGAATGAAGTGGATTAGGTAAAGGACAATCCTTGGCCGCCGGAACCAGAAGTGGTCATCTGATGGTTTTACAACCAAATCACCCTCAATCGCCGTGTGCTTCTCAGCTACATCTTGGGCTAACTGAGCTATGATGTGCTCCAGCTTAGTGCCAATAGCTAACAGAAGCTGCAAGAAGTAAATAAGTGTGCAGTAAGCATCTAATTCAAATACATGCGCAGTGGTGAGAACAAATCCAGGGCACAATTTGTTCAGATTATGCATAAGGCATGTTCTATAATCTTACTAGCTGCTGTCCATAATGCTTTGGAGAAAGTTTGTGAATAAAAAAGGTACCAGGTTTAGTTCCCATTGAAAATCAATCTAAAAAGTTTCAAAACGAACAGCATGCCGTTATGTGATTCGTGACATCTACAATGCAAGTGTCATTGGTCCTTTCCAGTGACCTTCAGAATTTAGAGAAAACTGGGTCGGCACTTTAAAACAACACATTATATATGTACTTACAAGAAGTGGAAGGAAGGCAATCCAAAAGTATGCGTGCCAACCTGCAGATTAAGAAACGAGGTTTAACTAGTTTTGAGAAGCATAAATACTGAAATATCAACACAGGACCTAGCTGCCTGTTGAAAGGGATAAACTGATCCCATAACAACATTGTACAGGAAAATAGAAACCATAAAGTTGCCTTTTACAAACCAAGCCTTACCGTTAACATTCAGCAAAAGAAATATCACCACGAAGATCCACAAGTACCAGCTAAAACGGGACATAAACAGTGTGAACAAGTTTATTTGCGATGTAATTTGCTTCGATTATTTAAAAATATATATAAACATGCATACCACTCTTTGAATTACCTTATGCCAACTACTTTCCGAAAATCAGCCTCTAAAACCCTCACCATGTATCTATGGAAATCAAATTTTGGGTTTCCAGGGCAGTGAGTCTGCAATCCAAAAAAAATCTAATGTTTACAGACAAGGAAAGAACACATCATTAGTTTATCATCAGCTGATGCTTACCATGATAAAACCAAGGCGCATCGTGGTGTAGTCTGACTTAGATACTGATCCATAAAATTGCTTACCAAAAGAATGCTGAATGGAAAAAAGGCTAATTAGTTAACAAGTACCTACTTTTGTGAAGATTAGTTCATAAATATTTAGTGATTACTTTCAGTATTAACCCAAGATACATCGTAATAAAGCAATTGACACAAGCGCATATAAAACACTGTGTATGCCATCTTGACAAATACATGCATTTTTGCACCATATAAAAAAATCTCTGATAGAAGAGCACGCATTCCTTACCAGCCAACTCAATATTATAGAATCTTTGCCAATACCCTTAAAACGTTTCCTGATAAATTCAAGTTGATGCAGATGGGTCACCTTCTTAGGCCCTGCAATTTCAAAGGATTTTATCATCCTATCACAAATAAACAGGGTATTCTTTTGAGAGGAATATAAACAGGTCACAAACAAAGCAGCTTTTTTCACTAGGTTTATTGACTAATAAAATAGTGATTCAAACTCCAAATGTATCGTTGCACTAAAACATGAGAAAAAAGGTAGGTTCTGATACCATTTCCTGGAGCCTCTTTCTGAATTTTATCCTCCCACTGTTTACATTGGTGTATCTGAGTAATAAAATACAGTGAGAAACAGCTAGCATAAGCAAAAAGAGTTATGCGGCTTAACTGCAAGGCATGTCATAAGTTGCATACCTTTGCACCTCCCAAAATCATAGTTGTAACGCTGAAAATAACATGTGTGATAGCCAGAACAAATATGAAAATGTGCAACTGATGTATGGCTTCAAGGGACAGCAGTGGAACTTTTCCCTGTTAAAACAAACACAACAGTTCATATATACCATTAAATCATAAAAGTGAAACATCAAGATTGCATAATGTAATACCCGGAAATGTGCAAAATTCAGATGTTGACCGTGGGACCCATGAGGAATGCAGATTTTGACTTTTTGATCTGTTGCTCGGATGGACGATCGGAGACCGTAGATGCGTAGATCTCGTCGAGACGATTCTGTTTCGCTATCTCTTTGTATTGCAAGGAAGTCGTTAATACCATTTTGGGATGATATTGCTATGGTGAATTATAGCTAGCGGATGATAGCATGTGGTTGTTGTTGTATTGCTAGGATTAATTATGTTTTCATATGTTGTTAATCTGTTCAGCTTATTATCTATGTTAAGGATGAATGTTTAATCAATTATAGCTAAATAGCTTGTTAAAGTAATTCACTTGCTGAGATTTTTGAATCTCACTCTTACTATCTTTCCAGGTATGCTTTGAAGTGTTTGCGAGCATACCTCCATCCTTTTGGTTTATCCGTCGTGATGTCTTTTTGGCGAACTTTAGACGCTTTTGTTGTATGAGTGACCCGTCATGGTACTTGTGTATGATCGAGGCACGTTCCTCATTTCCTAGGATATTTAATTATGTTAGTATGATGATATATATATTTCTCTCTGTGTGTGGATGAGTTAGTTAAATCTCTAGTTGCAAGGGAGGTGCTGCCGAATTTTTTTAAGGTTCAGCGAGCTTGAAGGTTAGTTTTGTAGCACTCCAGGCTTGTGGTGGTCCCCGGGTGTTACACATAATCTCCTTATCAGCATCGTTTGTTGCTTCAAAGAGAAATGATTTCAGGTAGAATTGTACATAGAAACAAACCAGCTGTGGGAAGATTGCTCTCAACCTAGGACTTAGGAGTGACAGCGTAAGCTATGTGCCCAACTGATCTTCTTAAGTATTGTAATCCAAAAAAAATAAAAAAGAAGTATTGTAATCATCACTTTGACTTAACTAAGAATATTCCCCATTCAACAGGGTCAGCTATCCTTGTCTGTCAATGGTGCTCCCTAGTTGTCAAATGTAAAGTAATCATTATTTCCACTCCAAGATTTCTACTACTCCCACTTGGAAGTCATTAGTCAGTGCAAATATAGAAAAAGAACATGGCTTCATGACTTCTTAAGATTGAAACAAAATCATTGGAACAATTAACGGAGTCCCTATCCACTTGGTCTAACTAACATGTGGCACACTAGCGATGGAAGCCCTACAAATTTATTGAGTGCCCGCAAGTTCACAAGTCCAATCATACCTAACTAGCTTTCATCGAAAACCATAGCTCGCACAAAAACAAAAGAATTTTTTTGAACAACGATCGCTGTTCCACACTGCATGATCCACTCACCTTCTTCTGACAGTGCTCAGCGGCAGCCCCGCCCTCGCTGAGCAGCCGCCTCCCGATCCGTCCAAGGACCTCGGCAGCAACAAAATGCTCTTTTGTGGCGCCCACCTCACTAGCCTTCTCATCCAGCCTCTGGCATGGCAGCATGTGGTTTGTCCAGCCGGAAGGAATGCATGTCCTCTGGATTATCCCCTGGAACACCGTCAGCAGCAGGGAGATGAACCCGAGCAGCATCAGCTCTGCATTACACCAAGACAAAGAGATCAATTATCTTCTCCAGTAATTGCAAAACTGCAAAGGGACCAAGGCAGGAGAAAAGGCCATGAAGCATAATATTTCGCATCAATCCCACTGGGTCATCGCAAAACTGCAAAAAGATTCTTCTTTTGCAGCGGAATCAAATAATTCAAGGTGTATTTTGCACTAGAGAGCCCATCTCGTCGAGAAATTTCACCACCACGCCCAACTAGTCAATCATCCTAGTTCCAGGTAAACTGGGAACAGACAAAGAACGCGTTTTTCTGAAGCAATCGACATTGGGCTCAAATCGCAATTATCTGTGAACCAAAAAGAACACCGAATCCTCTGCTTCTTGGTAAGTGGTAACCACACCATAATGCCGGCCATTTCAAAAGAGAGAAGAGCTAGCGGACAAAGAAGAAGAAACGGGGACATGTGGCACGAGTACCTTCTTTCACCTTGAGGAGCGCCTCAAAGAGCGGTTTCTGATCCTTCTTCTTGAGCGTCTGCCAAGAACACCACAGCTCTCTCAGGTCAGCGTCAGAGGCAGCGCAAAACCGCATGGAAATGGAACGGCTCCAAGCAGGGACGTGTGCCTACGCACCTTGCCGAGGTAATGGAGGCACCGCTCGGCGACGAGCGAGAGGAGCACGATGACCGAGCATACCGCCGCCACGATCCACGTCGGCGTGAACTCCAGCGCCGCCTCCTCCCCGTCGCCGCCCCCGCCCACCATCGCCCGTCCCCTCCCTCCCGCCGAAGCCAAAGGGCTCGCCTTTACACGGAAACCGCCACTACCGGAGGCGTTCGGGCGCGGCGACGGAGAGGACAGGAGTGGAACTAGAAACGGCTAGAAGAGGAGAGGAGTGGGTAGGCGCAACTGCGCGGTTGGCAGACTCGGCACCGGCTCCGACATGTAAAACCTAACTTGACTTCAAAATTGTTAACGGGTGAGAATTCATCTCCAGTCTCGAATCCGGTGAGGACCCCGCGGGTGGGATCTGACTATCTGAGTGCCGGTGCCGAGACGGTGCGGGCGGTGGTGTTACGGGTGAGCGATGGCTCGGCGGGCGGGTGCGACAACGGTGGCCGTGCAGCAGGAGCGAGGGCGGGTCTAAAATCCGCGGGGACTCAACTCGTCCCATTGTTGGTCCTAATCGTGTTGCGGTTATGGGTGGTTGTTTTGTTTTATCCTCATGAGCAAATAGAGAAAATCTCAATGCATTTTTTGAAACTTTCGAGCAATTTACTCAGCTCAAATTGTTAGGACACAAATTTTAATGATCAATTAGGTATTTATTGGAGAGGGATATCTCATCCAAGGAACATGAACTTGTCCTTTCATTATGTATAAATCAACATGAGTGCAATAAAAGGGATAGCAAGAGTTCATTCTACTTAGTGTTCTATTGTCTCTATTATAATATACCGTAGCACGTTATCAGCACGAATCTGAAAATAAATCGTAACATATATTATGTAAAGTCACTCTATGACTTAAAACAAACGAATAAAATATGGTACAAGTCAATCGAATAAGTTTATTCTACAGGAGAGTTACTCAAATAATGATAATTACTCATATGTGCTTATAAAAAAATCCTCAAAAGGATTTTGTATCATCTCAGTGTATATAGATGATCTCAATATAATCAGAAACACATAAGAAGCACGCAATTATCTTAAGACGGAATTTAAGATGAATAATTTGGACAAAATCAAATTTTGCTTAAGTCTACCACTTAAATATATTACCTCAGAAATACTTATATACTAGACTGCATATATTCAAAAGATATTAAAGAAATTCAATATGGATATATAATATAAATACCTATGGCTGTTCAATCCCTTGATATGGATAAAAATATATTCAAACATCGAGATAATGGTAAAGAAATATTTGGATCTAAAGTTCCATATCTCATATCTTCGGAGCGCTAATATGTCTTGCAAATTATAACAAGTCTGATATTGCATTTGCGGATAACTTGCTAATTTAATATAGCGCAATTCCAACCGACACCATTGGGCGTGAGGAAAGAATATCCTTAGATATTTTCAAAATACAAAGAATCTTGATTTATTCTATCAGAAAAACAAAGATACGACTATAGTTGAATATACATATACTGGCTATTTATTTGATCCTCATAATACCAAATTACAGATATATTTTGTATTCTTATATGGTAAAAAAGTCTTCTAATAGAAGCCATCAAAATCGGATTCTCTTGCTACTTCCACTAATCATTCTGAAATAATTACAATTATATAAAGCATCACATAAATGTGTATAGTTTCACAGAATGATTAATTATATAAAAGAATTATATGATATTGATTCCTTAGAATCATCAACCATTATCTATAAAGATAATGATGCTTGTATCACTCAAATACATGCATATTATATAAAGTAAAATATCACATATCATATTGCCTAAAATGATTTTATCCTCATGAATTACATAAAAAATATGGAGATATACACTTCATAAATAATATCATGTGATAAATATTATAGATAAAGTAATAAAGCAAATATGTCATATCATTTTCTTCTAATTTTTTCAACTTAGTTTTTAAAGAGTATTCGATAGCATATTATGATTATTTCTTCTCATATTTTTTCTATAGAGTTTTAGAGGAGATTTATTGTGTTATATATAGATGAACAAATTGGTGGAGAGGGAGTATTATAACACAAATCTTAATGATCAATTAGACACCTATTTAAAAAAGATATCTCCTTAAAAATACCTGTGGGGAAGAGATATCTCTCCAAAGAACACCTATTTAAAATAGATGTCTCCCAGAGAAACATAAACTTATCTCTTCATTTTATATAAATTAACATGAGTACACTAAAAAAAACCAGAATTCATTCAATCTACTATTATATTATCTCTATTACCACGAAACGAATCACAGCCACGCTCCTCAAGTAGAAAATCAACCGTCGCGAAGCGCAAGACCTCGAGCGAAGGCAACGCGTGGCGTGATCTCCCGTGTCCTTTTCCGCTCAGGTCTGCACGCCACTGTCAGTCAGCATCACAGGGGCACGTCGCCTCCTCCAACGCGTTGTTGGCCAGCGATCCTCACCCACTTGTGGGGCCGACCAGACATGTGGGCGTGGGCCCGGCAGTATGGAATTGTGCGGACGGCAACGGGCGGGAGGGACTTCTTTGTCTTCTCCCTCGGAATTTTAAACCGGTGGACGGCGGCGAGGGAGACTGCTCTGTCCGTTCCGAGGCCGCATGCCAGTATTCGAGCTGAACACAGATTCGGTGAAAACATACTGATCAGTTGCCGCGCAAAAATCTTCCTTCTTTTAGCTTGCGCGTGGTCATGAACAAACGGTCGTAAATATAATCTTAATCGATAGACATTAAACAAGTCAAGCACGGCTGAGAATTTCTCTATTGTCCAGGCAGCTATCAGGATATACTCTCCAATAAGGGAGAATCCACAATTAGAGATGGTAGTTGGTCTTGTCAGGTTGGATCTCCGTAGGTTAAATTTGGGTAAAAAAATAGCTCTACAGGGCCGTCGGGTTAGGATCCCGATCCAAACCGGGTTTGAATTTAGATCTGATTTTCCATCTTTGAGACACCCAAAACCACAAAATTCTAGCATGCCTTATCCACTCATGTGGCGCCTTATTCTCCACACCCAACTCATTTGGTTGAAGCATCGAGCAGGTCTCACCGCCGCGTCACCATCCATGCTACCACGCTCGCATCACCGTCTCCATCTCGTCCTCGTCCTCATGACGCTGGCTGGACCACCTGTAATAACCCAAGTTCTTAAAACCATAGAAATAAAAAACTTTTTCAAAGAAAAATAAAAATTTATATATATATATATATATTTATATGCATATATTTTTTATTGTCTATTTGATTGCTCGATTATGTGAGCTAATATATTTGTATAGGTAGTATATATGCTGTATGTATAATTATACAAGTGCATATACACGAGAAAATTAGAGAAGAAATAGAAGCTAAGCCCATCTCCCTTCTCTCCCCCTCTCGGTTTCAATCCAGCCTGCCACCATCTTTCCCCTCCCCTCTCTTTCTTTGGGTTGCAGCCCACTTCTTTTGCCCGGCCCGTCGAGCTCATCCCCTACCTCCAGCCTCTCTCTCTCCCGCTCTCTCCCGCCGCCGTGTTGCAACACCGAGAAGATCGAGCCAGCCATGAGCCAAGGATGAACCCGACGTGCATATGACAGAGAGGAGATTCTAGAAGCTTGCTAGCTCACGGATAAGCAAAAGTCCCGGATGAGTACACCCTATCTCCAATCGGAACCAAGCTCAAATTGGAGTCTGAGTAGATGCCACCGCCGCCTTTCAAATCGAAGTCGAGCCGCTCTCGAACTCTATCTCCTCCAGGTATAAATAGCACGTTAGACCCCTCCCGTAGAGCATCCCAAACCAAGCCTTCAGTCTAGAGCCATGATTTTGCCGCCGCATCGAAAGAGGAAGCCGCCGCCGTCTATCTCGACCACCGTAGCCCGAAAGCCGCCACCAAGGAGTTCTCTAGCATCGCAAGGGCGCAAGCAAGCTTCCCGACGCGATCCCAGACACCAATCGTCACCCGCATCCCTGGAGCTTCGCCGACACCGATACATGCCCTAGGTGAGTTCCCCGTGCTTTCCCGACCCTGTTCCACCGCTCGCCGGAGTAGATAAGTCACCGGAGCGTTGTTGATGAGATTTCAGCGTTGCGCCGTCGCGGAAGCTGTTGTCACCGCCTCTGTTCAGCTAGAGATGAGAGCTAGTGCACATGAGTCGTTCGATCCAAGACTAAAAGCCGAGATTAGAAGCCCCTCATATCCCTTCGGTAGCCAATCATGAAGTGCCACGTGTCAAGTCATAATCCCAACCAGCCATACGCCACATCACCGAGCCAAGTCATCCAACCACGTCAACGTTTTTGCTTACATGTCAAGCCACCTTACCTTGTAGTGCCCAATCAGTGTTATTTTTCTTTCTGGATTGTTTTAATTGCTTTGATGACATCATAATAGTTGAATATTACACAATAAATAGTTTTTAGTATAAAAATAATCTTGAAAAATAATAATAAATAGGAAATTAATTTATGAAAAAAAATATAGGTTTATTTAATTCTATTTAATAGTTTATAATTTAAATAAATGCTAGAAAAATTCAAAAAAATCCCAGAAAATCATAAATGACTTTGAAAAAAATTCTAGAATACTCCTAGCAACATAATTTCTTTTGTAGATAATCTTTTCAGTCCTGTTTTAATCTTAAAAAAAATCACAACTTGTAAATCGTAGCTTTGTTCTGATCCTTTTTTTAATAGTCTGGAATAATGTAATCTTGTGATGATGATGTTTGTTGTGTAATGTTTGGTTCTTTTTGGATCTTGATGTTTATGTGTTCTTGTTTTTCTGCATATGTTGCAAGTAGACGCCAACGTTACGGAGGAACTAGAAGGTCTACAGTATCAGGATTTTGAAGACCCAACTAAGTTCAGTGAAGGCAAGTTGTGTTCTTGATCATTTTTATCCCAGTTTTTCAAATATTTTATTTTATAAACATGCATGCTAATAAATTGTTGAGAACCCTAAGAGTTAGGTTTTACTCTAGTGTTTCCCTTATCATTCTTGTCGTCATTGTATGATTTTGGATTATGGATGGGTAGATGATGCTTAGCCTTGCTTTGGGATGGTAATTATGATAATTGTTTCACGAACTTGATAATGGTCCTATGCAACAATGATAAAATATGATGGAATAATTTTTTTTAGCAATATGGTATAAGGATTTGAGTAGGTGGTATGATGAGATGTATGGTTGGGAAAGTGGTAGTCTTGCTCAAATCTAAGGATCGGTTCATAGGGTGACCTTTATGTGTTTAAAGTACAACCACAAGTCTGGTATGGGACGGGCCAAGCTAAGTAATTTGCTTACTCTCAGCATAGTGTAGACCAAGCAGAAGAGCTGTGAAACGATGATGTCTTGGGATCCGAAAGGCTCAAGAGGGGGCTTCCGTTGTAGAGGTGGAATCACACGGCAGTGAAATCTTAGCGAGTAGACATGTGCTGAGAGGGGCATTGTAAAGGCTTTATGGTGGATTCCTAGCACATACCTTGGTAGTGTGTAAGAGTTATCCATCGGTCAAAGGATGCTCGGCAAAATGGGATGATGCGTCTTATGGGTAAAGTACAACCTCTGCAGAGTTAAAACTGAATATTCAGCTGCGCTCACGATTATAGGCAGCACTGAAAACCTACTATGATTATAACTTGATATTTTGGTTAGTCGGGTCAACTGTGATGGTGGGAATCATGGTTGAGGATGGTCAATCATAGTGGTGGGAACTATAATTAAGGGTTCAACCTTAGTAGATGGAACTTTGGTTGAGGTGATGGTTAGTTGGTTGGGTCAAGATAGATGGAATCTTGAGGTGGTTTGTTATTCACTTAATTAGTATTGCTTTTCAAATATTTTTTTACTTAAATGCTTATTTATGCAAGATGGTTCAACTTGCATTGCTCTGCTGACGGTGTGTCTGCCACGAACTCTACCTTGACGAAAGATGTGTTGAATTGAAAATCACATACCAGCGTTACAGAAGTGAGAAGTTTTCTTAGTCTAGCAGGCTATTACCGTTATTTCATAGAAGGATTCTCGAAGATAGCTAAGCCACTTACAGAGTTGCTAAAAAAAGAAAAGAGGTATGAATGGACAAGCGATTGTGAAGTGAGTTTCAATGAGCTTAAGAAAAAGTTAACTACAGCCCCAATGCTAGTGTTGCCGGATATCCAAAAGAATTTCGATATATACTGCGACGCATCTCGACAAGGTCTTGGATGTGTTTTGATGCAAGAAAGACAAGTAGTAGCGTACACCTCGAGATAGTTGAGGACTCATGAGAAGAATTATCCACCTCATGACCTGGAGTTAGCAACAGTGATACATGCATTGAAGATATGGAGGCATTATCTTCTTGGGAAAAGATGTGAAATATACACGGATCATAAGA
The DNA here is from genome assembly GCF_958298935.1 of Phragmites australis. NCBI lineage: Eukaryota > Viridiplantae > Streptophyta > Magnoliopsida > Poales > Poaceae > Phragmites > Phragmites australis. Next base: position 24,127,124 of record NC_084931.1, read on the forward strand.
GTTTGAAGTATATATTCACCCAGACGGATATTAACTTGAGGCAACGAAGATGGCTAGAATTGATCAAGGATTATGATGTAGGAATCCATTCACCTGAGAAAAGCAAACATGGTTACGGACACATTAAGTCGTAAATAATACAGTACTATGGCTATGTTGCAAGAAGCTCAACTGACTTTATGTGAAGAATTCCGATGACTTAACCTAGGTTTTGTTCTGGGATTTTGAGGCAGTAACCATGGAAGTGGAACCTACTTTGGATGAGGACATCCGAAAAGGACAGATGGAAGATGAAAATATCAAAGGGATTAAAGCGAATATCGAAGCTGGCAAAGCCCCAAAGTTCTCAAAAGATGAGAGAGGCATAGTCTGGTTTGGCAAGCGCATCTATGTACCAGACTAGAAAGAGCTTAAGCGGATAATCTTAAGAGAAGCTCATGAGTCAGCTTACTCTATTTACCTAGATAGTAGCAAGATGTATTAGGATTTGACGAATCATTATTGGTGGCCTGGTATAAAGCGAGAAATAGTCGAGTTTGTGGCACTATGTGATGTATGTCAGGGTGTGAAAGCAGAACTTCAGAAACTAGCAGGATTACTACAGCCATTGAAGATACTAGAATGGAAATGAGAAGAAATTGGGATGGATTTCATAGTTGGATTACTTCGTACCCAATCATGCTATGATTCAATATGGGTCATTATGGATCGCCTCACGAAGGTTAAAACAACCTATAAAGGAGATAAGTTGGCAGAGTTATATATATATCTAGGATTGTGTGTTTACATGGAGTTCCGAAGAGAATAGTATCAAATCGAGGGACCCAGTTTACCTCAAGGTTTTGGCAGAAACTTCATTAATCGTTGGACACAAAGTTGAGTTTCAACTCGGCATATCACCCACAAACAGATGGACAAACAAAAAGAATAAATCAGATACTTGAGGATATGTTGGGAGCGTGTGCTCTTTAGAATCGCAATAGTTGGGATAAGAACTTGTCATATGCAGAGTTTTCGTATAACGATAGTTATCAGTCCAGTTTACAGATGACCCCGTTCGAGGCATTATATGGAAGGAAGTGTAGAACGCCTCTACAATGGAGTGAAACTGGAGAAGGTCAAGTGTTTGGACTAAAAATACTCAAGGAAGTCGAGGAACAAGTCAAGGCAATACAAGAAAAGTTAAAGACAACCCAATCCAGATAGAAGAGTTATGCAGATAATCAACGCCGAGAGTTAACCTTCAAGGTTGGAGATTATGTGTATCTCAAGGTCTCGCCTCTAAGAGGACTTCGTCGCTTCAAGGTTAGAGGAAAGTTGGCACCTAGGTACATTGAACCGTTCAGAGTAAGTGCCGGACGTGGAGAAGTGGCCTACCAGTTGGAATTGCCGTCCAATCTAGCAGATGTGCATAATGTGTTTCACATATCACAGTTGAAGAAGTGTTTGTGAGTGCCAGAGGAACAATTACCTTTGGAAGAAGTGGAACCACAAGAGGACTTGACATATTCAGAATACCTTGTTAAGATTCTGGAAACAACGGAGCGTGTGACTCGGAGAAAGGTCATACGTATGAGCAAAGTACAGTGGAGCCACCACATTGAAGATGAGGCAACCTGGGAACAAGAAGAAGAGCTAAAGGTAGAGTTCCCTCACCTATTCGCAGATCAACCTGGGAACAAGAAGGGGGTAGGTTTTGTAACAGCCCAAGTTCTTAAAACCACAGAAATCAAAAGCTTTTTCAAAGATATATATATATATGTATGTATATCCATATATTTTTAATTGCTTGATTATGTGAGCCAATGTATTTGTATAGGTATTGTATATGTTGTATGTATAATTATACAAGTGTATATACATGAGAGAATTAGAGAAGAAATAGAAAAGCTTTTGAGCTAAGCCCATCCCCCTTCTCTCCCTCTCTTGGTTTCAGCCCAGCCCGCCACCATCTTTCCCCTCCTCTCTCTTTCTCTAGGCTGCAGCCCACTTCTCTTGCCCGACACGCCGAGCTCATCCCCTACCTCCAGCCTCTCTCTCTCTCTCTCTCTCTCTCTCTCTCTCTCTCTCTCTCTCTCTCTCTCTCTCTCCCGCCACCGCGCTGCACCACCGAGAAGACCGAGCCGACCACGAGCCAAGGATGAAACCTGACGTGCATAAAATGGAGAGGAGCTTCTAGAAGCTTGCTAGCTCAAAGATAAGCAAAAGTCTTGGATGAGTATGCCCTATCTCCAATCGGAACCAAGCTCAAATTGGAGTCCGAGTAGATGCCGCCACCGTTCAAATCGAAGCCAAGCTGCCCTCGTACTCTATCTCCTCCGGGTCTAAATAGCACCTTAGACCCCCCCCCCCCAAGCATCCCAAACCAAGCCTCCGGTCTAAAGCCACGATTTTGCCGTTACATCAGAAGAGGACGCTGCCGCCATCGATCTCGACCACCGTAGCCCGAAAGCCACCACCGAGGAGTTCTCTAGCATCGTAAGGGTGCAAGCAAGCTTCCCAACGCGATCCCGACCGCCAATCATCGCCTAGGACTGAGTTCTGACGAGCTCCGAGGAGGTTTGCCACCGTGTGTCATCGCCCGCATCCATGGAGTTTCGCCGGCGCCAATACGTGTCCTAGGTGAGTTCCTCGTGCTTCCCCGACCCTGCTCTGCTGCTCGTTGGAGTAGATATGTCAACAGAGCGTCGTTGTAGCAAGATTCTGGTGTTGTGCCGTCGCGGAAGCCGTCGTCGCCGCCTCTGTTCAACCGAAGATGGGAGCCAATACACGTGAGCCGTCCGATCCGAGACCAAGAGCGAAGATTAGAAGCCCCTCATACCCCTTCGGTAGCCAATCATGAGGTGCCACGTGTCAAGTCATAATCCCAATCAATTGGATGCCATGTCACCAAGCCAATTCATCCAGTCACATCAGCATTTTTGCTTACGTGTCAAGCCACCTTAGCTTGTATTGCCCAGTCATTGTTGTTTTTCTTTTTTAATTATTTTAATTGCTTTGATGACATCATAATAGTTGGATATTGCGCAATAAGTAGTTTTCAGTATAAAAATAATCCTAATAATAATAATAATTAATTTTTGAAAATGTTTAATAGGTTTATTTGATTTTGTTTAATAGTTTTATAATTTTAATAAATGCTAGAAAATTCTAGAAAAATCCTAAAAAATCATAGATGACTATGGAAAAATCCTTAAAAATTCCTAGCAACATAATTTCTTTTGTAGATAATCTTTTCAGTCCTATTTTAATCTTTAGAAAATCATAACTTATAAACCGTAGTTCTGTTCTAATCCGTTCTTTCACCGAATAGTCCGGAATAGTGTAATCTTGTGATGATGATGTTTGTTGTGTGATGTTTGATTCTTTTTGGATCTTGATGTTTATGTGTTGTTGTTTTTCTGCGTATGTTGTGGGTAGACGCCAACGTTCAGGAGGAGCTAGAAGGTCTGCAGGATTAAGATTTTGAAGACCCAACTGAGTTCAGTGAAGGCAAGCAGTGTTTTTGATCATTTTTCATCCCAGTTTTATAAATATTTTGTTTTATAAACATGCATGCTAATAAATTATTGGGAATCCCAAGAGTTAGGTTTTACCTTAGTTTTTCCCTTATCATTCTTGTCGCTATAGTATAGTTTTAGGTTATGGATGGGCAGATGATGCTTAGCCTTGTTTTGGGATGGTAATCATGATAATTATTCAATGAACTTGATAATGGTTATATGCAACAATGAATAAATATGATAGAATAAATATATTTTAGCAACATGGTTTAGGAATTTGAGCAGGTGGTATGATGAGATGTATGGTTGGAAAAGTGGTAGTCTTGCTCAAATCTAAGAACCGATTCGTGGGGTGACCTTTCTGTGTTTATAGTACAACCACAAGCCTAATATGGGACGGACCTAGCCAAGTAATTTGCTTACTCTCAGCATAGTATAGACTAAGTAGAAGAGCGGTGAATGGATAATGACTTGGAATTCGAAAGGCGCAAGAGGGGGCTTCCATTGTTGAGGTGGAATCACGCGGCAGTGAAACCTCAGCGGGTAGACATGTGCTGAGAGGGGACATTGTAAAGGTTGTAGTGGATTCCTAGTGCACACCTCGATAGTGTGTAAGTGTTATCCGTTGGCCAACGGATGCTCGGCTAAACAGGATGATACGTCTTATGGGTAATGAACATTAAAATTGAATATTCAGCCGTGCTCACGGTCATAAGCGGCACTAAAACCTACCATGATTATAACTTGATGTTTTGGTTAGTCGGGTCAACTGTAATAGTGAGAATCAAGGTTGAGGATGGCAATTATAGTGGTGGAAACTATGATTGAGGGTTCAACCTTAGTGGATGAAACTTTGGTTGAGGTGATGGTTAGTTGGTTAAGTCAAGATGGATAAAATCTTGAGGTAGTTTGTTATTCACTTAATTATTATTAATTTTCAAATATTTTTTACTTAAATATTGATTTATGCAAGAGAGCCATATTAGTGTTATTCTTGTCAAGCCTTACATATTCATACTATTTCCTTCACAACTTGTTGAGTACGTTAAGTGGTCACTCTTGCTATCACCAAACACCCAGTTAGAGAAGGTATCGAGGAATACGCTGAAGGTGGTTCGTTATAAGATGGTTTCTACGTCGATGATGCCTGTGAATGAGTCATAAAGGATTAGAGTACTCGGAGTGTCATCTTCCGCTCCTCCGCGCAATCACGGGCGCGTACGCTGCACTCCCGCTGGTCCTCACCGTGGTCGTGCTCTGGTGCAACCCCTTCACCCCCGACCGCCTCCTCCACGGTGGGTTCTCGCCCACGTCACGCTCTGCCGCGCTGCCTCCGCGTCCCTCAACTCCCACTTCCTCCCTGACCCCTTCATCCGCACTACCGTCATCACTGTCACGGATGACAACATCCTCCCTGACATCGCCACGCTCTCCTTCGTGTTTGCTGCCTAGCAGGTGGCCCATCTGGCTCCCTCATCGGCTTCTTCCTGAGGTCACACCACCTCGACCTTGCCCGCAGGTGGTGGGCGTACACGACACCACAGCTGGGAGCCGTGAACGGTGCGTGTGGGTGCGGGAGGGCGCAATCACGGGCAGCACGGGACGGCGTCGGCACCGGCGCGGGCGGCGACGGGAGCGGCGACGGGAGAGGCTTCCATCCCAGTCTCCTCCTCCCCAGCTCCAGTGCCCTCCTTGGCGCTTGTGCCGCCCTCCTCGGTGAGCCCTCTCTAGTGCCCTCCCCAGCACTCGAACCGGGGCAGGAGGGCCTGTTTCGGGTCCTCGTTGGGGCCGAGGGCGAGGGTATTTTTGTGCCCGGTATTGATTTGGGGGCCAGGTTAGATTTAAAGAATTAGATTTCGGGTCGTGTGTGGGCGGTCAAACTCGACGGGAGCACACCCATTGCCATCCTTATCCACAATGGTTTCTCAAAAGAGAGGGATTTTCTAAAAAGCTCTAAGAAATTCCTAATCACTACTACAAAAACTATTTTCACAGGCGAGTTGTAACTTATTTACAGAGACGTTTAGCCACTTACCTCTGATCGAAGGCCTGTGAAAATTGACAATTTCCACCGGCGTAAAAAAGATCGCATGTGAAAACCGATTATCACAGGTGGTTTACTTAAGGAACCGTCTGTGGTAATTCCTATTTCTACTGGTGGTTTCTTAAGTAGACAGTTTGTGGTAATCTATCCCTGAATTTACATTTTTTGACCTAAAAAAAGTGATTTTTTTTTGCCCAACCAGGCATCTTCCGCGACCACATATCGCAAGTTACAAGTTACATGATTTTTCGTGTGAAATACGCGTGCATGGAGTTCTTGACACTCAAACCCGAAACCTCTCAGCTCGCGCAAAGGCTCTTTACCATCCAACCATAAAACTATTAGTGATACTAATAGCATATGAAATCATTTTGATATCTTCTATTTTAAACTTTAAATGATTGTTTGAATATCTAAATAACTTTAAATAAAAAAGTTTTTAACTACAAAGTTATAGATCTCATCAAGGCTATAATTTTCATATAAAATTTGTCATCATCCGATTTCATATGAAAAATTTATATATTTTTTAAAATAAATTATCATTCATCACAAGAGGCGGTTGTTGTAGGCGATTCACATAAGAATTCGTCTTTAAAAATTTTCACAAACGATTCATATAAATAATTGACTATGATAATATCTTATTTTCAGAGACGGTTCATATAAGGAACCGTATGTAAAAATTTATTTCTACAAATAGACTGAAACCACAGAGGACCTCCGTTAACTGCTCAATCAATTTTTCATATTAGCCATATGTGAAAAGACACTCTAGATATTAAAAAATAGTTTTTATATTAGTGAATTTTGTAAGTTCAGATGTTAATCTGCAGCAGTTTTGAAATATATGTAGAAATAAAAAATAGAATTGCCCCCGTGATATGCAACCTCATCAGTCATCACTCACCACCATTGCCACAACCCACCTGCACAACCGCTTACCGAGGATTCCCGGTTCATGTGATCGTCGCAGGATGCCCGGAGGCTGGAACGACAGCGGCAAACACATGCCCAGTCTAGTCGAGCAACTGAACTCTTAATCAGAGCAACTAACATTCTCAAGACTAAATAACATCATAAGGTGTCAATTGATTTTTTACCACCGCTAAGAAATGGCTTCGCTTATTTACCACTCTGGCCGGTCATCGACTCAAATAGTCTCACATTTCAATGACATAAGTGGCATCATAATCAAATGATCAATCTTTTTAATGTCAAATCATCAATTTATTACCATTTAGGAAAAAAAAATGGGATCAACATGTTGTACCGTATTGGATAAATATCATGTGAAGACCAATGAAAATACAATTCCGGGTTAACTTATGCAATCACAACCGGTTTCTTAAAATCAACCTCCATGACTTGCATCAGATTTCTTCTGCGATCAAATTTTGCCCATGCAAGTGTGCCTGCCTGCCTGCCATGAAAAAAAAAGACACATGATTCGGTTATAGAAAATAATGTGATATGAAACTGTTTGGAGATAATGCTTACTATGATAAAAGACAAGGCGCCATGGCATAGCCTGCCTCTGATCAATAAAACTGCTTAACAAAAGGACACTGGACTGAAGAGAAAAGGCTAATTTGTCGGTAAAGAGCTATTAGTCACTTAAATCACAAATCAACGATAATTCAGCGCCTAGATATTTCCCTTATGTGCTATATCTGTGTTCCTCTCTTCTTATGAAGTAGAGTATGTGCTTTCTTACATCTCTCAACACTTACAGCATTGCACAAACATAGGCATAGAGTGGCAAGTGCATTTGCAAACATGATAATGTAGGTTGCACGATACCAATTGGCATACTGGTAGAGAAGCACATGTCTTGCACCGCTTGTTAGCTGATCAATAATATTGCGAAATCTCTGCCAGCACCCTTAAAATGTTCTGCGATAAATTCAACTCAATGAATGCATATCCTGTTAGACCCAGCAATTCCATGTGATTAAAGTCTAAAACTGCAAGTGCCAAACAGATCAGATTAAGACTACAATTTACATCATTTCACCAAAGAATGATAAAAAATAGAGGCTCTGATGCCATTTTCATGTATTCTTGAATTTAATCCCTCAAGTGTCTGCACCGACATATCCGAGTAATCAAATTATGTAAAAATAATGTAGCAATGAAGTTAGAAATCCTGTAATGTAAAAACAAAGCATGTCTGTTTACCTTATCAGCTCCAGAAACCATGGTAGGAACATTGAAGATCATATGTGCCATAGGCACAACATATACAAAAAGTGAAATAAATGCGTAGCTTCAAGGAAGAGGAACAGAACTAGGATAAAGAAATTTAAGAGGAACTTGGAATAAAGCTACTTGAATGTTAATTATTTTTCTAAATTAGTATAATTATATGCCTGTCTACTCTTCTTAAGATCAATATTCAATCAGCCGGACTTCCAAGACAGGCACAATACATTCCCAAATAGCCACTACCATCCGGCTATTCTCCCGGCAGTATTTACCCTGTAATGATCTTTCTTGCAACCCTCGTGTTATGGGCTGTGTCATGGGGGAGGATTAGATCGAATGGGATAGCTGTGGATGATGGGAGGCCGTGGCCCTAGACCTCACCGGCACGGCTGTGGAGCCATGATCGGCTACCGCGCCACCAAGTCAGGGAGAAGATTTAGGATAATTTCTGCTTGCTTTATCCATTGAAGCCTATCCCTTTCATAGAGCAAGGGCGGCACTAACCGATCTCCTAACAGACTGATCTTAACAAAGGAAATCTCAAAGCAACTAACCAACTGACTTACCAATTTAACTAACTAAATCCCTAAGCAACTTGCAAGTAGCTGGACTAAACTGGCCTACTTTGCTGAGCCAGCCGATGCAGGCTTCTTGGCACGCCGGCCGTAGGTGCGGCCCACCATGACATCTCTCATCAGTGCTTAGAAAATAAAAGGAAAACAAGAGAAAATAACTGAAGTGCATGCTCTTCAACGCTTTTATTATTAAATAGAGTTAAACAGATCATCCTAGTATGTTAATGGTGTCAGTAGTACTAAAATTCCATCCCCACTCTTACCACATGGGTAGCTCCATTATTTATATTATTCTCACTTGTTAGGTAGTGCATGTACACAAGAAAAGAGAGACACACATGGTTGCATTGTTCTATGTTTCCTAAGACAAAAACAGAACCGATGTAGCGAATATGATCCTTTTAGGATATATATATGTGATTTTGGTAATTAATAACAACATATTCAATAGACCTAACAAATTTGTCAAGTATATATCTTAGTAGGTCTAATGAAGTAGCCACCGTAGCCGGGACAAAGATTAATTGAATTGAAAAAGTCCTAGGAAAAATGTACACACCGGATGGTCCGACGTAGAGGTAATTGTACACGCCGGAATGTTTTCCCGGGTGTTTTGTACACGCCGAATAGTCCGGCGATATGAAGTTGTGCACACCGAAGCATTCCAGAAGGAGTTCAAGTGTTCCACACACTGGATGGTTAGGCGCATGAAGTTGTGCACACCAGAGGCTTCGCCGCAGCATTTGGCGTGTACAAAACACCTAAGAAAACACTCTAGTATGTACAATTATCTCAACGTCAGACCATTTGGCGTGTACAGTTTTATTAAGACTTCTTCAATTCAATCAATCTTTGTCCCGACTGCGATGACTTTTTCATGTATTGCATTTATGAAACCTACTAAGGCACATACTTTACAAACATGTTAGTCTCATTAACTATATTATCATTAATCATTAAAATCGCATGCATGTCCTAAAAGGGTCATGTTCGCTACAATCTCCTCTTTTTTGTGATTGATGATAACACAGCCAAAACAAGTAGCAAAATATAAAAGATATCAAATGTAAAGTGCACAAGCGGCTAAAAACTGAATGTATGCATAGTAAGAACAACCAATAATACCAATTGTAAGAAAATCAATGATAATACTAATTGAAAATGAACCATTAATATCAATTGAAGTGTTTACGAAAATGAATCATTGATACCAATTCAAGATAGATCAATTGTACAGGAAAGATCTCATCTTTGTCATACCTTATTCTTACTTTCACTTTGTTCCTCTTTTGTTGTGATTGTCATGGAGACAATTCTCCCCCTTTTCTCCATCATCGTTATCTCTTTGGATCAACCTATACAAGAACTCTTTGCTTTGGGCGTGTCTTGTATCATGCTTATCCCTTTGTCAATAATCTTCAACAATCTTGCATCATGCAACTTGAACTTGCTTTGATCATCATGAAGTTGTGCAGACCGGAAGCTTCGTCAGAGCATTTTCCAGAAGGGTCCAATAGAGATAGAATTGCACAGACCGGATGGTCTGGCAATAGCATCGGAGGAATCACCGGAGGATTAACGGCTAGTGATAACTGGCATCGGTAGGCTGCGAGGGTAGACTACACACCGGATGATCTGGTGTTCAGAGAAGCTACACACCGGAACATCCGGCGTTAAGGAAAAAAATGAGTTTGGGTGGAGTTCCAACGGCTAGTTGCTATTGTTGTACACATCGGATGGTCCGGTGTTAGTACTGCTATTGACGCTGAATCATTTGATGTTCACAATCTTTTATGACCGTTGAAGCAATTGCTAGTGCGCGGGTTTAAGAATATAAATACCCATCCATTCAGTCATTTAAGAGTGCTGGAATCCAGAAAAGCTTATAGACATTTGAGAAGACATCCAAGCCATCAAAGTGCTAAAAGTGATCATTCAAAGTAATTAAGCACAAGATTAGGAAGTAGTGTTAATAGGCATAGAGAAAGTTGTGTCTAGGTATTATTGTCTAGAGAGGGGATAAAGGAGTGATTGTACCAAGTTTGAGGGGATCAAGGTGTTACTATATTGTACTAAGTAGTACGCTGGTACCTTGGAGTCTTGGTGACTCGCTGACACCTTCAGCCTTGGTGGCTCAAGCTTGTTGACCCTCCGATTTGATGTGAAGCGGCGACAAGAAGCTTGTACGGGAACGCAGAGACCTTTGCCTTGACGGCTCAAACTCCGAAGTGAAGACAACAGCAAGTGACCGGAAGAGAGGCTTATGGTGAAACCTTGCTTTGATAGTTTGATGGCTCAACCTACTTCAGACCTAGGTGGCTCAAGGGCTGTGACCGGTGCCATCCGAGCCTAGTGGCTTTTCAACATGGACTAAGGGTGACGTGTATGCCATCGATATTATGTTATAAAAATATCTTGTACCGAGTTTGTTCTCTCTACCTATTTATGTTTCCGCATTTATATACTTGTAATTTACCTTTGCATGCTTACCTTCTTAAAGTAGTTTGCTAGAATTAACTATAGCCGAGGACATAAAGAAAAAGGAAAGAAATTCATTTAATATTACTAACCTGTGCATCATGGTTCACTGGCTGTGGAAGTCCTGTGAAGTACATGTCAACTAAAATAAGTTTTTGGCGTTTCTAAATAGCCAGATGGAACATGTTCTACACTCTTCTCTGTTTTGTATAGATGCGAAAGATTATTTCAGTTTTATCTTTTTGAAAAGTCGGTTCTTCATGAAGTAAACAAAAAATTAAAAAAGTAAAATGTCAGTTCCTCACACGACAGGATAAGCTTGCTCTGTAAGAGTGAAATTACGTATTCCGTATCTTTGTTGTTCCTTACAGACATGCCAAAGAAGTAGATCCCCAAAGCAAGGAAAGAACTTATACCTTACCAAGAGGACTAGAAGCACAACTGAACATCAGCAGACCAGCTACCAGAATTCACTACAAGAGCACTTCCCACCCTCAAAATGGTGAAAACGACTAGCATCTCTCAAAATGATCTTCCTCTGCGTAATTTCACTAATTAGCTTCATTACTGTATGGCAGTCCCCACATACCCGAAGATTCTTCACCACCCGGATCACCGAACCTGGAGGAGACTTTAGTATTCCAAAAGCTACAGCCAGCCTCTCGCTGTGCAAGAACAGATGCTGCTCCTTTTCATGCTCCTCCAAGTCATGCATCACAGAACTAGTATCAGGGACATAACCCCTCTTGCGCATCTCTGAGACCAATTCCTCAACAAAGCTAACAATTTCTTCTCTAAAATCAGGTGGTACTTCCCCAGCATGAAACAGACGGGATTCCTTTCCAGCTTCAATCCTGCTATACCCTGGCTCTTTTCTTATCTCCATCTCAGACATGAGCATTCTTACCTTGGACACAGAATCCCACTTGCCATTCAATGCATAGACGTTGGATAACAAGATATATGTCGAAGGATCTTTTGGTCTCAGCTCAAGCAAATTATCAGCAACCCTGAGACACATTTCAGCATCTTTGTGTTTCTTACAGGCGCTCAATAGGGCCCCCCAAGTAGCTTCATCTGGTTCGTATGGCATTGTAGTGATGAGTTCTTCAGCTTCTGACAAATAGCCCGAGCGACTAAGAAGGTCCAGATAGCAAGTATAGTGTTGCAGACCAGGATTGATGCCATATTCCCGCTTCATTGAGTCAAACAGTTGCCGCCCTTTCTGAACAAGACCAGCATGACTACAAGCATAGATCAACCCAACAAATGTCACCTCATTGGGCTTTACTCCTGCAAGAACCATTCTGTCATAAAGAGCCAATACCTCCTGAGCTCGACCATGTTGTGCCTCTCCAACAACAATCGTCGTCCATGAGATGATGTCACGGATTGCAATCCCCTCAAATACTTCCCTAGCAGAGTGTATGTCACTGCATTTGGAGTACATGTCAACCAGCGCATTCCCCATGATCATACTGGACAAGAACCCGAGCCTCATTGCAAAACCATGCAGCTGTCTACCCAACGCAAGAGCAGCCAGGTCTGCCGCCCCGCCAATGACAGTCGACAACACGAACGCGTCATCGATCCTGACATCATCCCGCCTCATCTCGACAAACAACTCCACTGCTCTAGCATTGTGTCCAGCCTTAACAAACCCACAGATGAGTGCAGTCCATGCGAACAGGCCACGTCCAGGCATGCTCCGGAAGAGCTCCAGTGCCTCATCGCTGCGTCCGTTTGACGCGTACCCCGAAATCAGAGCAGTCCACACGACGCTGTTCTTCACAGCGATACTGTCGAACACTTTCCGGGCATCCTCCGGGACGCCGCACTTACAGTACATATCGATCAGCGACGACTTGACGACGTCGTCGCCGCTGTACGGGGAGGCGACAAAGTGGGCGTGGAGCTGCCTGCCGATGTGGAGGCTGCGCAGCCTGGCGGCGACGCTGACGAGGGAGGCGAGGACGAAGTGGTCGGGGCGGAGAGCGTCGGCGGAGAGCATGCGACGGAAGAACGGGAGCGCGAGCGCGGGGGTGGCGGAGTGGGAGACGGCGGCAAGGAGGGCGGAGTAGAGGTGGAGGTCTCGGCGGGGAGCATCGCCGAACAGGCGGTGGGCGTCGGGGAGGAGGCCTGACCTGGCGTAGGCGGAGACGAGGAGCACCGGGGCAGGAGGGCTGTGGACGAGGCCCTCCTTGAGAAGCCGCGCGTGCGCTCGGCGGACCGCCGGCGGCGAGCCTGCCGCGGCGCGGACGGCGGCTACGGCGGCGGGAGAGAGCATGCATAGGAGGGCCGTTCAAACGGCCGCCGCACTACTGGTCTACTGCTCAAACGGCGCTGTGCCTTCCCCTTGTTATCTGAAATATCTGAGCCGTTCATCCCGTTTAGACGGCCAGGATTTCGTCCTTTCGCAACTGTCGCACATCGAAACCTGAATAGGCCGCGCCGCCGCCGGCCAGGTCAGTTCGCTTCCTCGCTCTCCGGCGGCTCACCGGCCAGCACAGTGAGGTCCCTTCTGTCACTGCTTCTTGGCAGCCCTCCTCTCTCTCTCTCTCCCCTCCATCTTCTCTCCTGCCCTGTTCTTGATAACCGGATGTGCTTGAATAGTGAAAGCGCTGCTATCCACAGACGCAGTGCAGTTTATGCGCAATGCTGTTCTCTACCACACGGATACAGTGTTAGGTCATCTCCAGTAGCTACCTAAATTTTTATCCTCAAAAATATTATTACAGCATCCTCTATCAATATTACAGCATGTCTTATTTTTTTCATCTCCAGTAACTACCCTATTTTCTATCTTCTACTTTTTTTTTTCCTCCCTATAGACCCGTCTGTCAACCTCTGTGAACAGTCTTGCTACAGTACCGATGCGTTTTCTGCCTCCGGGCCCACTGACAGTCCCTACGAGCAGTGTTGCTACAGTACTACTCTCTCCACAACCTGTAGTATCACTGTTTGGCACTGTAGTACTGGATGAGGTATCTGCTGAAGTGTATTTTTCCAGTGCTACAGTACTTTGCGGAGTACTGTAGCACTGAATAGAGGTGCTATTGGAGTTAGCCTTACAGTAGCATCTTTGCTGTTTCCTCTGCATTTTTGCAAGGTACAGAGAACCTTTCTGTCTTAATAATGGCCTACGACTACGAGTCTTGCCTTTTTAGATAAGATGAGTTTTATTTCACTAAGTAAATAAATATATCTCAGTCTCTAATATACAAGAACGTATCTAACCTGTCTTGGTAAATCATATGGTACAGTAAATCATTTGGATAGCTCCATGATCATTGACTTGAGAATGCATCTGTCCAAAAGCTGTCTGCAATTCGCATGGCTGTCGAGAACAAGACTCGTTGGCATTTAGTAAAGCATGGCAGCATTAGCAGCAGCATGCCAGCATCAGTCTATTGCAGAGTGCCGGCTAGCAGTGAGGATGCGACAAGAATATTTCTGTCTTTCCAGCTGCACATATATTATTGGGTTCTGTTCGCTTTTTCGAGAATAAGGCATTACGGCAACTACAGCGATGGTCACGGCATTTTTTTAAAAATAAAATTCTAGTTATAGTATGACAAAAGGTTCCTGCAATACCTATACAGGTAATTCGGATATTTATGCAGTAAATTGGTGTATGATGCAGGAATTTCATGTTGTACATTTTGGAAATTTTAATGTGAGATTTTTTTTGGACCAAGTAGCAGTTGGTTAGGCCTTCTTTCTTTTGTTTGGCCTAAGCCCACGGTCGCCCAGCATAAACAGTGGCTAGTTGCTAGGGTTCGGTGTGAGTTGCACCAGTTGAGGATGAGGTTGGGAGCGCCTGTGCTAGGCACTGGATGGTGGCGACGAAACGGCCGTGCTCGAGTCCTTTGCACGTTGGGGGGGGGGGCTCTAGGCGCGGCAAGCGCGGTTGATGCGGCTGCTGGCCACCACATTCGCCCAGGGCCCACTCAATCAGAGGTGAAAATCCATCAGCCTCGTGCATGTGTGCATGAGTTGTTTCCTCTTTATCTACCTATCTCCTCTTGGTGGAAACAGATTGAATCACATTTTTTCCCTCTTCTCAGTTTGCATCAGTGAGGTTGAGCCCAAGGTCACCTCGTGCTTGGTCGATGTACTTGGTGCTGTGAAAAAGAAGTTGGTGGTGTCCCAAGCTGCGCAACTGATGCTCACCCACACATGCCGTTGCAGTGTGATGAGACTTTATATCTTCGTCTTCCTTCTCATCGGTGGTAACGGTGGGTGATAGCATTTCTGGGACTGCGACCTTTGAGTCGTGCGTTGCCTCAATTATCAACTCGTTTCATCAAATCTCTCGGTGAGTTTTACCTCCTCTTTGTCCTTAATAATAAGGTTGCATGTGTCTAATGGTGAAAATCACTAAAATTGGGTGTGTATTCTAAGTACAATAAACTGAACATGTGTAGTTCTTTGTTGTTTTGCTAATTCTGGCAGATTGTGAGGGTTGTGTATTAGGACTTTCGGTTTAGTTATTGTATATCAAATTATGTGACTCGGTTGCTTCTCTGTGCACTGTCCGCTAACCTGAATTCCTAGATATGGTGCCATTGTAATTGTTGGAGCTGTAGAATTTGATGGTTTATTCTCTATTTGACCTATTGGTTTGTTGCTCAGTTAATTTTAGTCTCTGCAGATTTTGTTTTATTATGTATTTTCGAATCTATTCAGTAGCCCTATCTAGGAAGCTTTGCTAAGTTTAAGAGAATATTTGCAAGTTCTATTTCTAGACGTGATCTTAGTTACATGACCGGCCTTTGATGTGTAATATGATCAGCTAGGGAGCATAACCTTATTGTTATGGGCCTAGCTGCTTAGAACCTTTTGAGAGCAATTTTGTTACATCATCTTACTGTTCAATTTATTAACTAAAGATGGTGAATGCTTTTACTTCTGAACTGTTTATACACTCATGTAAGACCATGTTCAATGACTATGTGCTTTTGTGCTACCTCAATTTTATATGCGGGATTGTTTCATTGCTCATTTTATCGCACTCTATACAATAATTCAGAAATCATATTGCTTCTGAGATGGCTGGTTCTAGATCCTCTGCCCTACCACTGTCGTCCTCGAATGCGATTAAGCCTGAAAGCTTTGATGGGACCGGCTTTAAGCGCTGGCAGGCCTGGACGAGGCTATAATTGATGGAGCTCGGATTATTCTAGGTCCTCACCGAAGAGCTGCCCGCCCCTCCAGGGAAGTCATGCAAGACGAGGTTGAAAGAACACGTCTCAATGCATTAAGGGCCCATTGAGAGAAGGCCAATTCCTCAGCCCTGGTATGCCTCTTGGCCGTCCTATCGAACAGACTCTTCGATGTCTACGTGGGGTTCAGGATGCATAGAAGGTATGGACAGAACTGAATGATAAGTATGCTGAAAGTGATAATGGCAGTGAGTCCTTCATGATGGTTAGTTACCTGAATTTTTGTATGGGATATGACAGATTAGTCATGGAACAGATCCATGAGTTGCAATTGATCGTGCGACACTTAGGTCAGTATAGTTGTGTCCTCCCTGAAAATTTTTAGGTTAATAACATCCTAGCCAAGCTACCAACTTCTTAGCATGACTTTGTCACTGCGCGTCAGCACTTGAAGCAACAGCTGACTCTTAATGAGCTCATCGCTGCTATAAATGTCGAGGAGAAGTATAAAGCAGGCTATGGTGGGGTGAAGGCGCCCGCTCAAGCTAACCTTGTCAAGCATAAGAATCATCCTGGGAGGAATGTGAAGAAAGAGAAGATCAAGCTTGGATCTTTAGGACCGAAGGCTAATGCTATGAAGAAAAAGAAGAAACCCTAGATTGTTTGCTACATCTGCGGTGGGTTGGACCACAAGGCCAACAGATACCGTGATCATAAGGGCAAGGGGTCGATGCCTGAGCAGCAGAAGGTAGCCAAAGCCTAAGTGCATGTGGCGGTTGCGACGACTGATGATATCGGCAAAGGCGACTCCATTAGTGGGTATGTATCTAAGGCCTTTGTGGCAAACTCACCAGTAAATTGGTGGGTTAATACATGTGCTACAAGATATATTTATGCTCATCATACTTGTTTTACTTCCCTACATGGCACAAATGGTGGATCCATATTAATGGGGAACAGGGTCTCTGTAGCAGTACGTAGAGTAGGACAAGTGAGCCTGAAGTTGACTTTCAGCAAGGCTCTTGTCCTGAAGGACATGCTGCTTGTGCCTGCCATGACTCATAATCTACTCAGCGGATCAATGTTGTGCCGACAAGGAATAAAGTTAGTCTTCGAGTCAAATAAAGTAGTGTTTATTAGGTGCGTGTTGTTTGTAGGAAAAGGCTATGATTGTGAAGGCATATTCCACATTTCTACTCTTGATAGTTCTGCAAATATTTTCTATTCTTCATATTCTAATAAGAACATTGATATATGCATTCTCGTCTTTGTCATGTTAATAATGAAGCAATTGTGCGTTTGAGCAAGATGGATATTATTCTCTCATATAATTATGACAAGAGCCACAAGTGCGAGGTATGTGTGCAAGCTAAGAAGCCCTGCAAACCGTTTCGCTCGGTTGAGGGGAGAATCACCACGCCACTTGAGCTAGTCCATTTTGATCTTTGTGAGATGAATGGAATATTGACTAAGGGTGGCAAAAGATACTTCTTTACTCTTATAGATGATGCTACTAGGTTTTGCTATATCTATTTGCTTAGAACAAAAGATGAAGTATTAGAATACTTTAAGATCTATAAGGCCAAGGTGGAAAACTAGCTAGGGAAGACAATAAAAAGATTAAGGTCTGACAAAGGTGGACAATATATTCCTAGAGATTTCTCTGAGTTCTGTGAAGAAAGTGGCATAATCCACGAGTTTACATCACTATACTCACCACAGGCCAACGGAGTACCCAAGAGAGAACCAAACGATTTGTAACTTAATTAACGTCTTGTTACAAAGTTTTTGTATGGCTAATTCATGGTGGGGTGAGGCGGTTCTCACAGTTAACTTCATCCTAAATAGGGTCACTCCTCGAAAACGCGATGCAACACCTTGTGAAGGATGGAAGGGGAGAAAACGGAATATGTCCTTTCTTCGCACTTGGGACTGTTTAGCCAAAGCACATGTTCCCTTGCTGAAGAAAAGACAATTAAAACCGGAGACTATCGACTGTGTCTTTCTAGGGTACACACACCAGAGTACCACTTATAGATTTTTAGTAGTCCATTCTGAGGTCTCTGACATTACCATAAACTTGATAATGAAGTCTCGTGATGCGGCATTTTATGAGCACATCTTTCCTATGCGAGCAAAGGAGGTTGATATCCCTAATCTTTTAATTGATGGACCTGCTTCTCAGAGTGTCAGTGACATGGTTCCTGAACTAGAACTTAGAAGGAGCAAGAGGCAAAGAACTAAAAAATCATTGGGAAATGACTTTCACTTTGGTCGTGGATGATGAACCATGAAACCTTCCAGAGGCATCCGCTTCTCTAGAAGCGGAGTACTGGAAGGAAATAGTTCGTAATGAGATGGATTCAATCATCGCTAACGGAACCTGGGAGTTAGCAGACCTTCCAGTTGGCTGCAAACCGGTCGGCTACAAATGGATCTTCAAGAGGAAGCGTAGACCTGATGGTACTATAGAGAAGTACAAGGCTCGTTTGGTGGCTAAGGGTTTTACGCACAAGGAAGGTGAAGACTATTTCGATACGTATTCTCATATTGTTAGATTGCCCACTATTCATGTGTTCTTAGCACTGGTAGCTTTGTATAATCTCCTTGTTCATCAAATGGATGTCAAGATCGCTTTTCTTAATGGAGAGTTGAATGAGGAGATTTATTATATGTAGCAACCGGACGGATTCATGGTAACAGGACAGGAGGGCAAAGTATGCATGCTAATCAAATCCCTGTATGGTCTCAAACAGACCCCTAAGCAGTGGCATGAAAAGTTTTATACTATACTGACCTCGGTAAGCTTCTGTGTTAATAAAGTCGATAAGTGCGTGTAATATCGTTATGGTAGGGGACGAGGTGTCATTCTATGTTTATATGTGGATGATATATTATTGTTTAGGACGGACTTGGAAATGATTAACCAGATCAAGTCTTTTCTATCTTAGAATTTCGATATGAAGGATCTGGGAGAGGATCATGTAATTTTAAACATCAAGCTACTAAAGAGTGAGAATGGGATAACTTTAAGCCAATCTCATTATGTGGACAAGGTGCTTACACGTTTTGGTATGATAGAGCAAGGTGCTTACACGTTTTGGTTTAAAATATTCATAGGTGGTATGTTCCCTCATATACTTGGCCAGTGCAACTAGGCCTGATATCTCGTATGCAGTATGCAGGTTGAGTCGTTATACGTCCAACCCAGAAGATGATCATTGCATATCACTGGAGAGGGTACTAAAGTACCTAAAAGGGACAAAGAACCTAGAAATTCTATATTCTAGCCATTCTGTAGTTATAGAAGGATCCAGTGATTCCAAATGGATTAGTGAATGGGTGATATGAAGGCTACGAGTGGATATATTTTCACTCTAGTGGGCGAAGCTGTATCTTGAAGGGCTTCTAAACAGACCATCCTTACTCGCTCCATGATGGAGACTGAGCTAGTGGCGCTAGACTCAACAGTCGTAGAGGCAAAATGGATCCGAGAGCTCCTTTCTGATTTGTCGATATTGGATAAGCCAATTCTGGCCGTTCTCACCTACTACGATAACCAAACCATTTTGGTTAAGGTGAAGAGTAGGAAGCACAATATAAAATGATGACTCAATTTGCTCAGGCATTCATTAGAGACGGGTATAATTGTTGTAGATTATATTCAGTCTGAAAAGAACCTTAAAGATCCTTTCACAAAAGGAATGATTAGAAAGGTCATTCAGACAGCATCAAGAGAAATGGGATTACTACCCACTGATAAGATTCACACTGACAGTAACCTATCCTAAGAGACCGAAGATCCCTCGAACTAGTCTCTAGGACAACAAGCTGTGTGGGCATAAGAGCAATTAGATCCTATTGGCTGCATTACTCTTCTATAGGAAAGGATGAGCTAACAACTCTTAATGAATTTAGTGCCAAATGGCAATAGAAATCATCCTACAGGACCTCTAAGAGAATTCATCTATATACGTATGATTGTGTGGTTGCAATGATGGAGAAGCAGGGTACTTTTCTACATGGTACTCATGAATAATGATACACAGACATGACCATAACATCTAACCCAAGAGCTAATGGATTGGCAGCCTAGTACAGATTGTTACATTGATGGAAGCTCTTACACCAAAATAGAGGATCAAGGTGTAATTCTCCTCTGTCTGTTCAAGCCAAAGTCTATATGACTAGGTATTGTGTTCAAACCCGACAGGTACACTCTACTCAAATCCTGTATATAAAACCGGATACTTCCAATATTAAAATTTGGTGGGGAATGTTGCAAATTTTGTAATTTTTAATGTGAGAAAAATTCTTTTGTGGGTCAAATCCTAGTAATTGGTTGGGCCTTCTTTCTTTTGCTTGGCCTAGGCCCGCGGTGGCCCGTCATAAGCAGCGACCGACTACTAGCGTTCAACATGGGTTTCACCAGTTGAGGATAAGGTTGGGAGTGCTTGGGTCAAGCGTTGGATGGCGGCAGCGAAACGGCCATGCCCGAGTCCTGTGCACGTCTGTGGGGCGCTCTAGGGTGTCAAGCGTGGCTGGTGCGGATACTAGCCACCGGATTCGCCCAGGGCCTACTCGATTAGAGGGGGGCGCACACGATTCGGAGGTGAAAATCCCTCAGCCTCGTGCGTGCATGCTTGAACTACTTCCCTTTTATCTACCCCTCTCCTCTCCTTGGTGGAAACAAATTGAATCACATTTTTTTCCCTATGTTCCTTCTCGGTTTACATCGGTGAGGTTGAGCCCGAGGTCACCTCGTGCTTGGTTGGTGTACATGGTGCTAGGAAGAAGAAGTTGCTAGTGTACAGAGCTGCGTAGCTAAGGCTCGTCCACACGTGCTGTTGCGGTGTGGTGAGACTTTGTATTGCCACATCCCAAAATGCTAATTATAGGACTAAGCATGCATAATCGTCATGGCGGTATGTTTTATGTGATTGGTTATTATTTTGGATATTTTTGGAGTGAAAATGGTATAGTAAGAGATAGGAAGACCCTAAATACCTTGGAGAAAAGAAGAAAAGAAAGAAGAAAGAAAAGAGGGGAAGTTAGAACAAAATTCAGCAAAAACCCTTCTCGCGGTCTGACCAGGCTCAACCACGGGCTGACCGTCACGTGGACAGTTATGTAGGCTTGCCACATGGGCTTCTAGCTGTCTGATCGACCCTTCCTACGGTCTAACCGCCAGCACACAGAGACTCCCTTAAGTGGTCGATCGCATCCCTCACTCCTTCTCTCTCTCATTTGCCTCTCTCTTTCCCTCTCATTCACACTCACACTCTCTCACTCCAACAAACCCTAGAGAGAGAGCTCCAAATCGATGTGTCGACGGCCAAAGATCAGAGATGGGGACTCCCACGAGCTTCTCGGAGGACTTCCCTAAGCTTCTTCCCCCTTTCCTCCCTGCTGGAGGGGTTTCCTCGCTGTTTCTTCCTCCACGAGTTTATTCACCCTCCAGGAGTCATATCGGTGATTTGAAGCTTCCCTGGAGGATTCTGATCCAATAAAAAATTCCTCTACACCGAGGTTAACATCCCCTTACCATTTTCCCATTATTTCCTAGCCCTACGCGATCGCCGTTTCGATTTTCGCTATGAACCCTGGTGAATACTAGGTCTAGATCTCATTTTTAGGGTCTTATGTGTTCGGACCATGCATGTCGTCCAAAAAATCATATAATATGTTTCCATAGTCCTATGGAGTATTTTGGTGCCCTTCGTCGTCAAAGGTTTCGCTGGAGTCCTCGCCGGTGACCCCACGAAGGTGCTGTCGGCAGGGTCTGGCGGTCTCACTGCCATTAGGGCCGATCTGACCACTAGTAGATCGGTTCAAAAAATCTGAATTTAGGAGTCAGACCGCCGTTAGGGCTAGTCTGATTGTTGGTCGATGATCTGACTGCCACCATGCCTTCGGTCTAACCGATAGGGCCCTAAACTCTCTGCACTCTCGCGGTCTGACCGCCAGCTCTTCAAGGCTTTGTGCACTTAGGTTATCTTAACCGGGGTTTCAAACTTTAGAATCTTAATCATTTGGCAGTCTTTTGCAAATGTTTTCAAAACACGATACTCTATTATTATCCAAGCATGCATCATTTGCACATTTTCCATCGTTTATTTGTTTATACAATACATTCTTTATTCATTTAGAGAGCATTGCGTCGAGAGTCCAAGAGAGTGAAGGCGATGCCAATCTACCTGAGTTCTGTGAGTGTTGCATCAGGAGTATCAGTCAAACACCAGAGCAGCAAGGCAAGCATCTAAGCATATTACACCTTTGTTTGAATTGAATGGAGTCTAAATTGATAAGCTGTCGCTTATGTACTTTTGCATGGTTAGCGAGTCGATGTCGGGTTCATATAGGTAGAATCTATATTGAATTGCATTACCTTTACCTTGAGTTGTTGATTATCTATATCCTTATAACCCTGTTCACCTTGTCGATGTCTAACTTAAGTTATTCTAAATGCTTAGCAATGCATAGGTCCCTGATAGAAATCGAGAGATGGTACAACTATTGTTTACGAGCTTATGGCTTACTAATTATTTACAAATGCAATGATAATAATGTGGGTTGTATGAGTTGTGAGTATGAGACGGGATGTTGACAGTGTTTAGGGTATCTTCTTCATCGGAGGAGTTCTCGGTGTAGTTCGGGAGAGGAACCCGGATGTCATAGACCGCTTACATCGTTTAAGCATCATTTGTTGTTGTAGTTAGCTCTAGCACTTTTCGTACTAACCACATGTTGATCTAATAGTAAGACAAGTTGATTACCATACATCATGCTGACGCTTACCGTGCGTCCCTATGACGCATAAGAGAAAAAAAGAAAAGTAGAAGCAAGGTGGCGGGGAGCCGGAGGTATCCGGGACACACTCGCGGTAACCTTGGTGTCATAGGGGCATATGCAAGTGGGTAGTTTTGGGTATGAGAAATATTGACACGTATACCCCTTGTGTGGCCACTCAAGCCGAATGGTCCTCAAATCATGTGGGTAAAGTTGTACCTCCTGCAGGGTGTAAGAATAATTCGAATTACCGCGCTCTGGGTTATGAGCATGCTTCTGTCCATTTGCAGCATTCGTAGAGTTGCGAATGTGAGTTGTGTGGTATAGTTGGATGGGATGGATTTAAGATGGTTCGATTTACAATTATGTTCATGAGATGATTCCATTTACGTTTATATGTAAGTCGAGGGTTACAGAGTAGAAAAGTATAAGTGGTTAAATATAGGTGCTAACACATAGGTGTTAAGATTGCTTACGCATGTGAATTTACTTAATCTTGTGGCTTATTTCTTGCTAATGACTCAATGCGTAATCCTTAGAGTCGGGTTATTTATATGTGCCTTCGTACTCACGTTGTTCTTTTAAGTTTTATCGATAAGGAGGAGCTCGTGTTTGACTACTTCACGCCCGCCAAATGTAGGTAGCGGAAATAAATAGTGCAAATTACTCATGTGGCATGCTTTTAGGTAGAGCATAAGGGCATAAGGCTTCACCTAGCTTTTGGTATTAATAGGTGTTATTATCTTCATCTTCCTTCGGCGACAATGATGGGCGATATAATTTCTTGGACTGTGACCTATGAGTCGTGTCTTGCCTCAATTTCAACTCGTTCTATCAAATCTCTCTGTGAGTTTTACCTCCTCTTTGTCCTAAACAATAGGGTTGCATGTCTTAATGCTTGATGATGATAAAATTCACTGAAACTGGGCATGCATTCTAAGTACAATAGATTGAACCTGTGTAGTTTTCTATTGCTTTGCTAATTTTGGCAGATTACGAGGGTTGTGTGTTGGGACTCTCGGTTTAGTTCCTGTATACCGAGTTCTGTGACTTGGTTGCTTCTCTATGCATTGTATGCTAACCTGAATTCCTGGATATGGTGCCACTATAATTGCTAGAGTAGTATAATTTGATGGTCTATTCTCTATTTGATCTGTTAGTCTGGTACTCAGTTAATGTTAGTCTCCGCAGATTTTGTTTTATTCTGTATTTTTGAATTTATTCAGTAGCTCTGTCTATTAAGCTTTGCTAAGTTTCAAAGAATATTTGTCAGGTTCTATTTCTACGTATGATCTTAGTTACATATCTAGTCTTTGATGTGTAATATGATCAACTAGTGAGCAAAATCTTGTTGTTTTGGGACAGTTGCTTAGAACCTTTTGAGAGCAGTTTTATTACAACACCTTATTGTTCAGTTCATTAACTAAAGATAGTGAATGCTTTTACTTCTGATCTGTTTATACACTCATGTAAGATCATGTTCAATGACGTGCTTTTGTGCTATCTCAATTTTATATGCGGGATTGTTTCATGCTCATTTTGTCGCACTTTATACAACATTTCACTGTTAGATACTTTGCTGTGTGATGCCAGCCCACTACATACATGTCGGTGTACACAAGCTGTAAACTTCTTGTGTACTTTATGTTCTATTTGTTTACGACGCAACTACCCAAGGCCTTGTTTGGATGGGCCGAAACTCCAGCCAATCCTGGGACCCCGGCGTGGATTTGGCCTCCCAAACAACGCCGAAATGGAAAGACCGGTTTCCCGCTGTTCGAAAAATAAAAAGGTAGTATGCTAATTCTGAATTCTGATCACGTGAAGTATATGGTGAGATATACTTGGGACTCTTGGTTTTCGTGGAATTTTTATATTTTAATTTTTTTAAAAAATATATTTTAATGGTACACTTCTAAAAAAAATATTTTATGAAAATAGATCATTTTGCACGATGTTACTACATTTAGCGTCGTTGTTGAATAGCACGGTTCCGTGATATTGGTGTTATACTATCGATTTTCTATTTTGAACTTAAAAAATCATACAAGACGCCGAATGTCCTGACGCCATAAAAATAGTCTATTTTTAACTTTGTTTCCTCGTAGATCCGTACTTAAAAAAGTTTTTAAAAGGGCAAAAATCTAAAAATTCCACCTTTTGTTTTCCTCTAGTCTTCAGATGACGCTCTGTGTGCATGGACCCAGCCTGAGCATCCTCCTGTAACGGAACTTCTGGTGCAGAACACTGCAGAAGTTCTGGAAGTTCTACAGCGATGTAATCCAGCCCTTCTTCAGGCATGTCCTGCTCCTGCACTTGATGCATACGCCACGCTGCAAGGACAGAAAATAGTGCGGTGAGTGAACTAAGACAGCTGGGGTTGAACCCCTTTTCGGAGATGGAAGTGGAACACTAAGGTACCAGCATTCTCTGAATTTCTCTTTTGAACTAGTTACCTATTGATTTCTCTTTGGGGCTGTTTGTGTTTCCGAAAGCTGAAACTAATTAAGGATCACTTTCATGGTACTAGTATAGCATCTGTGTATCAATAGAACCTAGCTGATTGCAAGGTGATGGTGGGTGATGGCAGGCATGTCCTGACTCTTTCTCTCTGACAAACCTTTCGCAAGAAACTCACATTTGAGCTCAATGGTCACAGAAGAATGCAGAATCAAAGGTGCCGTCTACACTGGAGCCGAACAGTCGCTAGCTTATGCATCATTTGATATGAAGCCATGAACTATATATATACGAACTATATGCAAGGAGAAATCAGCATTTTCTCCGTTTCAAGCAAGCGTCAACAATTAATTCTCTACAAGCTTTATTTCTTTCCTAAGTCTGATATTTCAGAATCTGGCTAGTACTTGTGAGGAACTGGGATTTCAATTTCATGACGTAAAACCGCGCGCGACCTTGAATTCACATTCTTCACATCCAAAAAAGCAGTTCCTGATCTTACGCATGTGATAGCGGTGACCATCGAGCTTTGCGGTGGTATGCATGTGTGTGTAATCATGATCAGTGGGGCTAGAAATGAAACGAGAAAATGCACAACTGGAGGTTGTCGTGTTCCGTGAATCCGTGTTCATCATCACGTACCATTGCATTCGCCAAACGGCATGCATAAATTGGCTTGGAGAAGCTGGACCAGTACATATCGCTCAATTGCAGCTCGCTCGCTCATGAGTCATGATAGAGGTGATGCTAGCTTTTTGCAACTTTTGATGAAGGTGCATGATATGTGGATCCCCTGGAAGATCGTCGAAGAGATGGGATAATTTTTCACCGAGAGTTGCTTGCCGTAGGAGTAGGAAGGCAAAAGTCAACTGTTCAATATGCATGAGAACTAGTGGCTGACATGTGGGCCACACACTTCAGGTATCTTTGATTGTATTGATACTCTATTCAAAGTACGACCTTAGTATAAGATCCGCAGAAAACCTACTTAATTGCATATATTGATGATATATGTCCTATGGTTCATATCTAGTGCTAGCATGATTGCATGAGTAAAAACGTTCAATGAGAAGATATCAAAAGGATTGGTTTTGCTATTGTACTCAAAAACGAATGAGAGGTGAGATGGTTAGAGAGGTCACGCACGCGGAGCTTCTGATCGAGATCATGAGTTCGAGTCCTAGAACTCATGTGAAAAAATAGCGAGTGAGCAGTGATCGGTACTCGGGCTTCTAGTCGAGGGCAAGTGAGCAGTAGTTGATTGAGCGTCTCTGGTCAAAAAATATTTTTTTTTTTTGCTTTTTTCAACCACAAACATGTTGAATCGGGGACCAGCAATCACTGTCGGCTGACGCCTTCAGACGACAATGATAACCCCTTCCACTGTCAGCTAAAACCTTCAGCCGGTAGTGATAGTTGAGGACTATCACTGCTTGTTGCCCACTATCAGTTCCAAAACCGACAGTGAAAAAGGTTTTGGAGCCGACAGTGTTAAGAATTTCTACAGTAGTGTTCATCTTGTCATCTTCTTTGAGTAGCGAGCTCCACTTTTGCATGAATGAGACAACGAGGTATAAGACATCATGAGGCTTGTTTGGATACATCTAGATCGCCATTTTGTTCTTAGAACGCCATAAGGCCCACACTAGACCTGCAAAAAGGAACAGATCTAATTTTTTAGAGTTTTTAAAGATCCCCTGTAACCAGTTTGCCCATAAGTCAGCCATCGAGCAAGGGAAAGTGTTCCATCTGAAAATCTCTCGCATGGCGCTCCGTACGCATTGTGCTATCACACAACCAAAGAAAAATGTGGTTGGTATTTTCCTTGGTTACCACATAGGCTACATCTCTCACTCTCCTTCTACCCCCTTTTCTTAAGGGAAGTGGCTGCATGAAGTTTATTGTGAATTATTTGCCACAAGAAGACTTTATTCCTGAAGGGAAGTATACAGCTCCAAATAATTGGTACCCTTGCTGGATACACCCTCAATGAGAAGTCTATATAAAGATTTAACGGTAAATCTCCTTGATTTATCCAAAGCGGACTTCATCCTCTTCCTCATTCAGCTGACCAAACTGCAATCTATTCATTAGCTCTTCCCACTGTGGCATGTTCCTCTCAACTAGGCTTCTTTTGAGCTGAATATCCCAATTCCCATTACACCAGCAATCAGATACTAAGTGTAAATCCTAATTTCAGCTTTCATACATGAAACCGGCGTACAATTGAGAAAGAATATAAGTTGTAACAAGAATTATATACTTCAGAGAACACACCAAAAATCTAGAGCACCCAACTTGCCACTTGGACGACTCATATATCTGAATTGATCGATAAGACAACCTCAGTAGTCTTTTGATCATATGCCAGATAGATTGTCCTTTCCATCAATCATATTGTAGATATATACAACGGAGAGAGAATCTCAATCTTACCCATGCATGCATCTTGAGCTTGTCTAGTTTTTGCCCTTCTCCAGCAAGCAATTAGCAGAAAGCGCACTCACAGTTGGTAATCGTAACTGACAGCAATGAGCTAGCAAATACTGTTGCAAAGGTGAAGAACAAAAGCCGCTGCAATGATCACATGAATTTATTAATTCCATGCATGCACCACAGCACAAGCCAACTTAACCTGACCTCTCCGAAAGATTACAATTCCTGTGGACACATGCATGCATGCTAGCTTTTATCTGACACCCACCCCCTGCAAAGTCTTCCTCCCAATCATGCAGAAAGAAACAACCCCCTGCTGCAACGGTCTCCTTCCAATCACGCTGACATTATTTCATGTGCCATGCAGTTTAACTGTCAAAAAGAAAAACCTACCAGCAAAAGCTTTTGAGTGAGTTATCCACCGATCATATTAGTAGTTAAACACAGGTAAATTTTGAGTGAGCAATAAATGAAATAAGTTGCGCCCTGCTTGAAACACAGGTAAATTTCCTATATATTCCTGCAAGTACGGAACTGTTTCCTGTGAAATGTCTGCAGTCTAAACAGGCTCTTAAACAGGAGCGAGTTAAGGACATGCATGCTGCATATTGAAACCGATGCCGCAATGCTTACAAATCACCTATTTTCAGTTCCTGAATCCTGTTCAGTTCTTTTGATCAAATATGCTACTTTGCATTATGCTTGTGGCCAGATTGATATAAGGGTGTATATAAATAGCCTACACTGATGGTAGGTTTTCAGAATTAACTGAGTTTGGGCTCACATGTACTTAAAATCAGAAGCACTGTAATCCCTAGCCGTCGTGTCGGGGACGGGTTTCCAGTCCCAGCTGAGCTTGTCAACGACGGAGGCCAGCGGCGCCGCCATTGGCAGCACACCAAGCGGCGTCATCTGTTGGGACGACATTGGTTGCGGTGGCGGCAAGGGGAGGAAGTGGCTGCCGACAGCGGCCTGGTGGTTAGTGTAGGCGCTCTGGCTGTGACCAACCAGCGTGCTCAGCTCGTCGACAGGCCTGGAGCTGCCCATAGGCGCGGCCGCCATATTGAGCAGCGAGTACGTGGAGGAGAGGACGGTCGGGTCCTGTGGCGGTTGCAGGGCAACGGCCGCTGTTGAGCTCGCCAAAGGCGCGTAAGCCCGTGGCCTTGGGGGAGGCAGAAGCTGCGGCCCATTGTGCGCGGTGACCACTTGGTCCATGATGACCGGCGGTGACGCCGACGAGCGCTCGCCTTGGAGCAGGTAGAAGCTGGGCAGCTGCGTACTTGACAGTGGTGTGGACGAAGTCGGCGATGGCACGTCGGTGGGGGAGGCGGTCCGCCGCGCCGAGGAAGTGTGACTGCTGGATGAAGGCTGGCCGTCGTCGATGCCGGAGCGCTTGTAGACGCGGCAGAGCGAGATCTCGGACTGCATGAGCAAACATCGTGACTTGTGAGGCAAGGTATATACTCTTGAAAATTAAGCATCGTAGAATTGAATTACTAGAATCCCATAGCTGAAGAAATTTAGTAATTAGAGTTTGTTTGTTTTAGTTTTAGATTGTGAGAATCCAGTTTAATCTGTATAATTATTTGTGAAAACTTCTTTTCATCATATTATGAATTGAGAATTTATTGTATAATTTAGCTTATGAATTATAAGAATTCGTTTTTATATTATAACTGTATTTCATTTTTAAAGGTAGAATCCATAATCGAAATAAAAAAACAAATATGACGTTAATATAGCAAACATGGATAGGAGAAAGACGAGTTCCATTGACAGTACAGAAAACAGATCGAGATCGAGTAAATAGGCTATATATATGAACTTTACGATGAATTACTCCTCAACAAAGTTTAAAGATGAGTTGAGACTTGAGAGTTTGAGACAGGAGGCTGGTTAAGTGATAATTTGATTAGATAATTTAGCGAAGGGAAACCAAATTACTAATCACTTTAGTTTGAGGATGCAAAGATCTTGCAGAATCTGTAGGACATGGTATCTAGCTAGGAGGTGAATTCTAAACTTTTTAGCTTTTACGCATGTCGGGTGGCTACGCATACGTGTGCCAAAAAGAACAAGGAGCAAAAAGCAAACCCTAACTCGTAGATCTGAAAAGAAAAGGAAAAGGCATCTTGCATATTCATACAGATCAAGCGACAAAAGTAAAAGTACCGAACGAAAAGTAGATCAATTTTAATTATCAAGCACACCAAACAACTATAGCTAGCTGTAACTCGATAATTAAAAAAAACGGAAATCGGATTTTGGAAGCAACGAAGCAAGAACTGTGCAGATAGGAATTGGACTCCTGAAAACCCTAATCTTTGGGGATATATTCCGGACTCAATTCACTACCTTGTGGATCAAGGGGTCGGCGTCGGCGGCGGGCGGGGGGAGGCGGTACTCGTTCATGATCCAGCTGCTGCGGACGCCCTTGGGGGCCTTGCCGGAGTAAAATACGAGCGTCTTCTTGAGCCCGATGGGGCAGCTGTTCTCGCCGCGGATCATACGGTCGGCGCCCGTGGCCTTCCAGTACCCTGACGCCGTCACCCTGTTCGGCCGGTCACCGTTCCGGTACTTGCGGTCCCTCGGCACGTAGAAGAACAACTCCTTCCCGCCCATCACCGCCATTGCTGCGCCGCCGAGCGAGCAACACAGTTAATTACAAGGAATTAGCGCCGGCCGATTGAGACCATTTGAGCTGATCGATGGAGCAGCGAAGCGTGCTGATGCATGTGTTAGTTACCGGGGAGCTCCCATGGGTCGAAGCGGTAGAGGTCGAGGTCGGCGATGAGGTCGACGTTGAAGCGCTTGCCCTCGACCTTGCGCCGGAGGTAGAACCCGATCAGCTCCTCCTCCGTCGGGTGGAACCGGAACCCCGGCATCACCAGGTCGCTGTCGTGCGAGTCCCCCGCCTCGCTATTGTTCCCCGGCCCTCTCCCTGCCGCACCAGCGCTGCCGGCGGCGCCGTGCCCGTCCTCGAGGTCCCCGCTCATGGCATAGCGCGGCCGGCAGAGCCGGCAAGCAAGCGAGAGCTAGGGCAACGCTGAGAGTAGGAGGACGAGGAGGAGACGGCGAGGGATTTGGGGGTTGCAAGCTAGTGGGACAAGAGGATAAGAGGGTGGTGCTTGCACGATTGATGAATGATATATACTGGAGTGGAGGTTTTGGTTACTGAT
This sequence comes from Phragmites australis, assembly GCF_958298935.1. Taxonomy (NCBI): domain Eukaryota; kingdom Viridiplantae; phylum Streptophyta; class Magnoliopsida; order Poales; family Poaceae; genus Phragmites; species Phragmites australis. Next base: position 24,157,961 of record NC_084931.1, read on the forward strand.
CGGCCATTGTTGCCGCCACCCAGTGTCCACTTGGTGATGGCTACTGCCCTTCTACCTCTATGGTAGAGACTAGGCGTACTATTCGACTATTTGTACAGTTTGCTACTATTTGAGGTTGCAATGATTTATGTTAATTTGCAAACAACATACGAATCGATCATTTTCTGTTGATAGTTGACGCGTCTTGTTTAATTAATGATATATATGCAGTGACCACTTCTTTTCGAGGCTAATGACTAAACAGTACAGCGGAAGTCACATAGGAGCCATGTTCATTTAGACGTTAGACGTAGATAGCCAGCCACCTCATGACTCGGGACTAGACTGTTTAGACTATTTTGTACTGTAGTAAAAATACAAATAAATATATTTTTAAGTGAGATTTGAGGTATACCTTTCAAAAATAAAAATACAACTTCAATCATCTCTTATCCTCTAGTTCATTAATCAATAATTATTATAACATAGAAGATACAAAGTAGAGCACGCACTCCACACACATGAAGACAGCACCCAAGATGTGGGTGCTGGATTAGTGCCTGAGCTAGCCGTGGCAAGCGCACGTGGGTTGCTGGAGCGTGCCATCTGAGGGAAGCTAGAGTATAGATCCGATGGAGGAGGAGCATATATAGATTCATGGGTTAGAGCTAGTACCTGTTCATGGCAAGGGATTTGTAGAGCGGAGAGCTGACGGTGCGAGCGCGGGTAACGTTGTGGGCGCGTCAGCAAAGCGATGGCTCTAGCACGGCCATGGGCGACAACTCAGACAAGGTCGCAGGCGCAGGCGACCAACGATAGTGCGGGAGCAGGAGATGGCTCGAACGAGGCCACCGGTGTGGGTGATGGCGTAGGTGACAATGACGGCTCGGGCATAGGCGCGGGGGTTGCAACTGGCGCCGTCACCACAAATGAGAGGAGAGAGATGAGTGGGGAATGGATGGATTAGTTTAGATTATGTGCGATGAAGGGAATAGTTTTAGGGCCCAATTTTGGTCCCACGCACGGCCAAACCAATCCTCTTACGTGGACCCGCCAAACTCTACATATCCAAGATAGGTGTCTAGTCGTTCGTTTAGCCGACTAGTCGTGTCTAGCTACCGTCTAAATTCACTGACTAGTTCATCTTTGACTAGAGTTCACTGTCTAGACAGTCTAGCCATCTAGAGTTGCGTCTAAGTCATAAACTTGACATCGAGGCTTCAACTAGCGACTAGATATCATCTACATGAACATTGCGTAAGAGTTAATTTGCCTATGTTGAGGACATGATGAATGAAGAGAGGAAAATGCTAACTACTGATTAGTAAATAGTCTACTCATTAAAATATTGTAGTCTATTGCATGCCAGCAAATATTAATTTTATAGCCAATACTGTAACTATGATACAAGAGAAATTAATTATTATATTTATCTATCAGTGATATGTACTACTTTTATAGATAAGAGCTATATATGTTGTGCGAGATGCTCGGAGACGCCATCATTAAGTTTGTGATTTTGACTGGTTTTCTTCCCATTCTTTAATGCAACGATATGCAGTTCTTTCTGAGAGAAAAAATGAGATGACATCTGGGCCAGCTCTGAGGCCATGCTCCGGAGAAGTCTAGCACTTCTTTAGAGCTGAGAAGGTACTATATACCATTGACCCAAAGTAGGTTTTTCTCTCCTCCACCTATGTGACGCAAACCGTAGAAAGCCAAAATTTAGACTGAAATAACCACAAGCTTTATTTCAGGTCCTCAGCTTCTGTAGAAGCTAGCCCGTGCTCGAGCGCGGGTGCTCATACAGATATGCGCCAGCTCGATTTTTTTTTCTCGCGGGCATGCACGGAACGTGGAGGTTTGACTCTACAGTGTAGTCGAGCTTTAGCTAAGGTTTCACTCTAAGATCTCTAATAAAAATCATGTAGATAACATCGCACGATAAAAAAAAAAAAGCTAAGTTCTTCGGTAACACAGGCTCTAGATTCTAAAAATCTTTGATGGAGATTGGCCAAACAAGACTGAATGTCCTTTGCTAGTGATATTATTTTCAAACTTTCTGCTAGAAATAAACTCCTGCAATTAAAGATCTAGGACTAAAGAAAAACTAGCCATAAATGCATATACCATCACATTGAAACCGCAGTCTGCAATAAATCGATTTAAATTTCTACCAACTTCTTAGTATACAAGGCCAAGCGTTTGTTTTGCTATCGACACTAATTAGTAATTAATTAATGAGAATATTAAATATTTCTAATAATGCTTTTGCAGTTCTAAAACCTATAGGTATTGTCATATAGAATAATAATAACTTCACCAACAACAATGGTAAAGTACTCTCCTGATGACAAATTTATATCAAAAAATCATGATTTTTTTATACTCACACTACAATAGAAACAATCATTCGTGTCACTTGGTAAGTACCAGTTAGGATAAAACCGACACTGATCAAGTATCAATGTCAGGTCATAACTTCTCATGCTCAATTAACGATCGAGTCGGATTGAACCGACACTGATACTCAATATCAGTGTTGGCTCTTGGATCAAACCAGCACTGATACTACAGTGTTGACTGGTAACCATGAGCCGACACTAATACTGAGTATTACTGCCAATTCATATTACAGGCTGGAACTAATAAGTCTATAGTCTAAAAAAGCGTCTTATTCTCCCCCTAACGTGTCATCCCTAACTCCGGTGCCCCTTTCCACCACATCACCGCCGCACTATCACCTCTAACCTCCTCCACCATGACCGAGCTCGTGGTGAGCTTGCTTGAGTCGTTCTCTTCCTTTAGTATGCGTCGCTTTCCCGTTTGCCCGATGCCAGCGCAGGTCCCCACGTTGGACGAGCTTTCACCGCCCTTGTGTGCTCACCGCCGACCAAGTCGTAGCTGGGTCCATCGGTTAATAGGCACGCCATTGAGACTGCATGCTCATGTAGATGCTCTAGCTGTTCTCGGTAGGGCCGTTTTTGCCGTCGCTCGCTGCCGGCATGTTTGTCCCCGTCAATCAAGCCATCATCGCCACTCTGCGTCATTGCTAGCCGCCTTCCGGCCACCGCTGTCAACCACCTGTACCTCAGGCTAGTTCGTGAGAGTGTGTTGGTGCTGCTGGTGCCGCTCGATGGCTGAGTCGCGCCGTCGTTCAACGTCGGCGAGCTCGCCAGTGCCTCCAGGTGTGGGTCGAATTTGACCCAGGTCAGCGTAGCTTGGCCCCACGGTCAGTGATGATTGCTAGCCAGTCCCTGGTGAAAAATGAATTAGAGCCTTTTTAATAATCGGTTAATTCAAAAATTACCAAACAGAATTATTGTTCAACCATTAAATCATCTGAAACTTGCAAAATACATAGGAATTTAAAAATAGCTCCAAATGTGAAACCAATTTTGTTAGCTTTTTTTTTATCATGCTATTCATATTAAAAATACTAGGAGCCATGATATATGTACTGAAATTCTTTTAATTATTTAAATGTGTTTAAGTTTAGGTTATTCAGAATTAATTATTAGTATGTCTAAAATTGGTGAAACTGCATATTGATTATTGGTAAGCCATAAAAGTATATGATTATGCCATTATTACTTAGATCTCTAATTTTTCAGTAGTGATTTAAGGAAAAAATATTAAAATCACCTCTAAATAGATTAAAACCTAACTCCAATTGTGAATTAGTAAAAAAATTAAAATCACCTCTAAATAGATTTTGTACATGGGAGGGGCCATCAGTGCTGGCTCATGAAAAAAAATCGGCACTGATACGGAGGCCATCAGTACCGTCTTGTACCAAAAATCGTTTAATAGTTTAGTATCAGGGCCAGTTACTTGTTATGAACCGGAACTGATATTCTCAGTATCAGTACCTTTTTTAATGAGCTGGTACTGATACTCATTATCAGTGTTGGTTAATAAACTGATACTGATAGTCAGCTATTATTAGTGTCGGTTAAAAAACCGCAACTGATATTGTTTTTGAGTCAGCACTAATGACTATTTCTGTAGTAGTGTCAGGACATTTCATAAATTCATCCTACTAGCTCGGATTGCGAAAAAATTCATATAAGTTGATTTCTAAATTAATGGGTATTAAGGGGGCATTGGACGAGTGAGATTGCTCAAAATATTTATTTTGCTGAATTTTGAATTAAATCGTAAGGACTCTAGTATATATAGTCCAAATCTGCCTACCCAACAGACCTTGATGGTGTAACGGAAATCCTTTTTACATAGCAACCGCTTGACGACACGCAACGTCAGCGACGACATATAATTTGGCGACGATATATATATAAAGTGTGGAGTTAAAGAGGAGAAAGGGACTAGCCAAGATGGGTGCATCTTTGCGCGGCTGCCTCTTTCAGAGTTTTTTTTAATTTTATATTTTCTAACATTAATATTTAAATAAATAGATTTTTGATGACAATATTTATAATAATAGGTATCTACTGTTCTCTGAAAGAGTTGCAAGACAATATTTACATAAATAGGCGCATACAACCATTTGAAAGGGTTACAGTCCTTTCAGAGGGCGGTGAGGACGACAACGTGACAACAGAGCCCCTTACCGTCTTCTCAGAAGGGGCTTAGTCCTTACCGCCCTCTGAAATGGTGGGTAGGCCCCACCGAGCCCGTCGGTCGTACTACCACTTACTGCCCACTAAGAGGGTGGATGGGTAGCCCCTTGCCACCCTCTCAGTGGGCGGTTAGGCCCCTGCACTCACGCCGCCCTCACTGCCCACATACTATAAAATGGTTCAAAATCAGCTAAAATATCAATTTAAATCCAGAAAAAAAAAGAAAGGGAGGGGGAGGTGAGGGGAGGAGAGTAGAGGGAGGTAGTGCAGCGAAGCCCTACTGTTTTTTATCTGTGGATTTTGGATCTCAGTTTTTTGTAATTTTTCTAGACTTATGTTTTTATTAGTAATTAAAGTACCACTAGATCTAGGGTTTAGCAAGATAACAGTAGTTGCATTATATGAGACTAGGGATTAGAAGGATAATCAGAAATGATATTTTCTGTCTTTTATAGTATATTATAAAGATCTATTTCAATATAATAGGATAGCCATCAGATATATAGTGGTATTAAGAGTACGGTAGTATCCATTATCTAGATTTTATAAAATAATAATGTACCTTATAATTATATATAATTAGAAACTTTATTAAGTAGATGAATAGTAAATTAGTGAGGTTGGTTAGTTTGCTTAGGAGCAATATTGGTTGTAGTGAACTAAACGTATTGTTAGGTGATTATTGGTTTCGGTAATTTTGTCAGAGTTTCGATAATCAGAAGTTGTTTTTCGGTATTAACATTTGACATATTTTTGTATGTTTTCAGGGATGTCCGATAAGCTATATTTTCAGACATATTATGGTGAAGATCATATGGTTATGGTACTAACGGTGTAGACCTCTCTGAATTTCAGCAAGTCGTGAAGAGACTTAGTAGAGCTAATGAGAGGACCAATAGTGAGCGTGTGCAAGTGGCTGATGCACTATTTTCAACTAGATCCCCAGTAACATGAGCTTAAGCTAAGAGCTGTGCCAAGCCGTGCTACTCAGGGGTATTTCGTAGAGCTCATCCCAATTAATACGACATCTACTTGGAGGTAGTACATAGATATAGCATGTGAACGTGGTTTCCCTCTTATGCTACTAGCTGAGGCGTACCAGAAGGATCCAACAGAGATAAACGTTGGGGAAGCAGCAGCAGGAATAAATTAGGCAATGGTGAATGAAGTAGACTCAACAACTGTGAGGGACGAGCAAGACGTGGGAATGTGCGAGAGATGCAACTGAGGGGTGTAGCCGATGAGGGGGAGTAAATCCCTAACATAATTGAATAAATGGAGATGGAGGATCAGGAGCTAGAGGAAGCTATTGTCGATGATGATCATCCAACGAGTAGGGAAATGCTCATGTTCGTGCAAAGTGGAGAAATCAGGACTTTTCAAAGCTGGTGGTCAGTGAGGGTCATCGGACACCTTGGAAATATCATGAGAACGAGGTGTCCTAGGGTGCTATGTGCCCTAGTAAGGAGGTTGTTATTGATGCAGTGAAATTCTGGTCACTGTCTCTTCAGAGACAGTTCAAGTTTGTGAAGTCAAGCAAAAGGAAGTACGACGTCAAGTGTTTGGTTCCTAATTGTTCGTGGCATGTGCCCGCATTTAGGGGGAAGTGGGTTGGCCACTAGCAGTGCTCAATAGTTAGGGAGCATAACTGTCACATTGAGGAAATAGAATTCTTCCATCAGAACCTGTCATCTGATTTTGTTGCCAATGTTCTGTACGGAGATATTGTGGACAACTTAAAGTATGAGCCATGATCAATAATCCAATTATTGAGGAAAGGTTCCAATACACAATAAACTACGCCAAAGCATGAAGGGCGAAATAGAAGGTTATTGAGATGAGGTTTGGGACATATGAAGATTCATATGATAACTTACCACGTCAACTAGCCACAATATGTGTGAGAAACATTAGAAGTTACTTTGACATCAAGTATTATCCCTCAAGTGAGAAGCTTGGAAAGCGAGTATTGCAGCATGTTTTCTTTGCATTTGCTGCAACCATCAAGGTATTTAGGTATTTTTGTCCCATTATTTGTTTGGACGGGATGTTTCTCACTAGGACGTATAAAGGACAGATATTGTCTGCAATTGAGGTAGACGGGAACAACCAAGTTATACCACTAGGGTTTGCCTTCGTGGAGAACGAGAACAGAGAGAGCTAGTATTGGTTCCTTTAGCAGGTCAAGCATGCAATTGTTCTGGACTAGCCCGATGTGTGTTTGATTCATGATAGACATACATGGTTGTTGCAGGCTTTGTTGGATATGCAATATGGCAGTGTTCGATGGTGTGTAAGAGCAAAGTGGCCCGACTTGAATAGTAGGTGGTGCATAAGGCATATGGGTACAAACTTTTACAGACAATTCAAAAATAAAGACTTGATGAGTCTTTTCAAGAAATTATGCAGCCAAAACCAGCAGAGAAAGTTCAACACACTATGTGCAAGACTAGATGAACTAACTACGAAGCAGACAGCTGATGTAGCAGACACTGGAGATGAACTGGTTGCTCTTGGATCCATCCCAACAGATACTCCCCAGATAGAAACTTGGTCAGTGTCAACTGTTAGGAACTTTTCTCAGTGGATACAAAATGAGACAAGAGAGAAATGAGCATTGATGTACGACAATGGAGGGGCAAGGTATGGGATAATGACAACTAATCTTGCTGAGATCTACAACTGGGTTATGCGGGGTATCAGGTCCCTCCCACTTGTTAGAATTATTTAAGGTATTCTACATGAAACTTGCAGATATTCCATTGATTGCTACGCAGCTGCTTCAAAGGCAATGACAGATGACCGTATACTGTATGGATCAATGCTATGTGAGTACATGAAAAATGCCACAAAGAAGGCACATATGCACCACGCAAATCAGGAGGGAACTACGGAACATAGGTTCAGTATCTTGTACCGGGATAAGGGTCGTAGGGAAGACAGACGAGAGCGCCATGTGCAAGAGTGCGTACTTAGGATTGGAACATGCATCTGTATGTGCCAGAAGCCACAATTGCTACACAGGCCGTGTACACACGTCATAGCTACATGTGGGGAGCACAATATGCTACCCCGATAATATGTTTCCCCTTACTTTATGAAGAATCAGATACTGAACACATAGAACCATGAGCTTTATAGCTATGACATTGTTGATACGTTTATAAGTAACCAAGGTCCCACGTGAATCTACGTTGTAGACAAAGAGAAGATGAAGTAAACACCGGGACGTCGACAAACTCGACAGATTCAGAACAATATGGATGAATCTGAGCTGGGTCCAAGGGTGAAGCGATGGAGCAAGTGCGATGAAACAGGTCACACATACAAGTATTGTCCGAAAAATGCACTTGGTGTGTAGTTGGGGTCAAGACAGCTGTCAGGTGTGAATGTGTTTAGTGTATCTCGATGTTATATTTGTAAAGTTTTTACCTTACGTATGTACGTTGTTGTTGGACTTTACATTTGTATTTGATTCTGTATCTATATATTGTAATATGTTCATGTAACTTTGTGTACCTGTATATTATATTTTGTTCACGTAACTGTGTGTATATGTAATATGTTCATGTAACTTTATGTACTTGTATGTTATATATTGTTCACGTAATTGTGTGTATATGTAATATGTTCATATAACAGAATGTTTATATTGTGTTTCAATGCAGATATTGTGCACCCACCGACCCCTGAGCTTCTTGATCTATAGTGAATAAGAAGCACCGCAGCTTCTTGTATGCGGTTCACCAAATAGAGTTAGGAGTTTTCCGACCACGTGCCTCTGGGGAGCTACTTACGATCGATGATCGTTGGAAGCACCAATATGTTGCGAGTTAGCTGCGTATGTGCCTGATTATTTATTTATTACATGTATTACATTCACTTAATATTCCAAATGGTACAGGTTGGGAACATCTGGAGTCCTTCTGTTGTGTCGTTTGGTGGAGGCCCTAGCGACAGAGAACCCTGAGGCAGCCGTGAGGCATATTTTGATCGCTCGCTGATTGCTGCATTGGTCGATCGGTGGAGGCCTCAAACCCACACTTTCCATCTCCCCTGTGGTGAGATGGCTCTAACGTTGCAGGATGTAGCCTACCTGTTAGGCTTACCTTGCATTCGAGTCGTCGTTGGAGTTGTCGACGTGGATGCAGACTAGATGAACGTCATGCTCGCGCGGTTCACCCCTGTTGTTCTTGTCAGATCTATGAGGGCCCACAAAGAAGTGTATCCTCCGGTTCCAAGTACCTTGCCATTTACTTTATGATTTGCAAGATATTTTACTCATCATCATTTGCATTACTTCAAGTCGGCATACATGCACCCGAACGCCGGTGCGTACTCAGTCTCAAGGTACATGGAGGCCTACCTGCTTTGGTTGTTCGACTGGGTTATGTTCACCAGCAGCCAAGACCACCTAGTGTCGAGGACCCTTGTTCCGTACGCAAGGAGGATCACAGATGTGGAGCCCAATGATGTCCCCTAGTTGAGCTGGACCTCCGTTGTCCTAGCGGCGATGTATTGGGTCTTGTGCGATGTGTGCACGAAGAAGGAGCCGTAGGCCACATTTGTTGGGTGCCCACTGCTACAGCAATTGTGGTCATATGAGTGGTTCATGGTCGATCGACCCGTTGTGGATCAGTCCCCGTACCCTGAGGAATGGTACAGGGAACTAGAGGAGGATAGGCCCGCCATAGGTTCGTTGTGGTGTCGACATCACGTACGTAAGAAACATAGCTATGTTTTACTTTCCACATGTTTTGAGTCCGATTTCTTACTATTTTTCTCCATAGCTGCACTAGGCGCACGAGTAGACCCACAACACGTACGAGCATTTTAGGTTGTAGTTCGGCCATCTGAATCCAAAGGATGTGGTCTGGACCCCCTGCAAGCTAAAACTTGATTATATAAGTCTGTGCGCCTTTTGTTTTGTCTCTATTTTGCGAACGTGACTTGGACTACTGCCTTACGAAGAAGCCACTTGTCTTCGATATCTACGTCGAGGAGTACTCACCCCACCGCGTCATGAGGCAGTTCATACGCTTCTAGGCGTTCCCCCTCATCAACGTTTGCACAGTTCCGGGCCATGTTAACAAGTAACTAAAATCAAATATATAATCCATAGCATTCATCTCATTTATAGTCTATCTAACATGGTTGACTTGCAAATATACACGTAAGGGCCAACCAGGTGGCAACTTCTGGGCAGATCGTTTGGCGCCATACGTCTCGGCGTGGGCCTATGCCCTTGAGGATGTCATCGAGGAACCTCATCCTTTCTCCAACCCGAGATTCGAATAGTATCTATGGTGGTACGTCCCGCATACACGTACATAAGCCACCTACACCCCAGATATTGTCCGGTCTCACGTCGCTTCGACTACGGAGGCCTACCCGGGCCATTGAGACGAGGATGCTGCATTAGAGGTATGTTTAATTTACGTCTCATTGTTTATCATATAATCTCATAAGAACCACCATAAACTGAAATTCATATTTCATGTTTGTTTCAAGAGATCGATATCATATACAATATCTATAGGGACACGGATAGAACCATGGAGCGCCTCGGGCAAGAGATTCAGCTTCGTGCAGCGGATGTAGCGGGATTTGTTAAGCAGATTTTTGACAAGATCGTGTGGGCCCTAAAGCTTACCTCATGCCGATCCACCGTAGACGTCACTAGTGCTCCTTCCAAGTCCAGTGGGGTCCACGCAGAGTCGTCCAGGAGGTCTAATGTGAAACGACCTCCACCGGGACCGGCATCCACACCGCCACCTCGACCATGGCCTCCAGGGTTGGACACAATAGGTACGAATTTTTCTTACGCATGGTGGTAAGCGATATTTTTTTTACTAATGCGTCACTTTTTTAAAAATGTATTAGGTGCATCTACACACTTATCGATGCTAACACATAGACCATGGACAGTGCCGACACCTTCACCATTCGAATGCCTCTCAGGTAAAGGCACCAATATACTTTTGTATTAAATATATTCAATAGTATATCTAATATAATCATCCGTCCACCGGTTACTACGGTGATGAAGCCAAGACATCTTCATCTGCACCTCAAGCGTTCGCACCTCCACCATTCGAACCTCCACCGGTCGCACCCTACTTCGTCACTCATGCCTGGCTGTCTACTACTGCACATGCATACCATACAGGTAAAACATTGCATTTTATACTAATACATTCATTTTCACATTTACCGTATTTAATAAATTCATGTGTTCCCAGGCCCCTCGAGTGATTATGCATGGACGACGGCGGCACCATCGCAGTTATCATACCCAAGTCAGGAGGATACCTGGGTTAGACCCTCGTCGATCTCGTGATGGACTTCTTGGGGGGGGCACACCGAACTACGATGTCGTCATACGGTCCTAGTTGCCCAATGCTCCACTACTGACGTGGCAGACCCAGGAGGAGGCCTTGACACCTGTGATCGCTACGAGGCCTACCAGGCAGGTTCGTCCATCGGATGCCCTAACCTACTCTAGGGGCCACGTGAGGGCGAACCAGAGGCAGTGGCTATGAGACCATGATGGTGGGAACGGGAGACGGTAGCGGAGAAGACAACAGTAGGATTTTACTTTTGTTTTTGTAACTTGCATGTTTGTTTAATTATGCATCTTCGATTCATGAACTACTCTTACATATTCAGACGTGTGTACTTTCTATGTACTACTTACTATGTCATTAATGTATTTCTTAATCCCATGTAACCGCACGCTAGTGGCTTCTTAGATATGGACGAAACCACCTTTTCTGAGGGATGTGACCGCATACTGCCACCTTTTCTGAGCGATATGACTGGACGCTGCCAACTACTCAGCGTCCACTGACCTCTCACTTCAAGTTGGCATCCAATGCATTCACTATACGCTTCAGTGCATACAGACCGAGTACTTCATCTCCACCGCACGTCTTAGCTTTAAGCAAGAAGTGACAACTCCTTGCTGCCAACACAGTATCTCTATCGTGACCCACACTTTAGACACGAAGTTACCACAAGACTAAGCTTTAAGCATGAAACGACAACACATCTGTCGTGAGTCAGGCTTTAGACACGAAGTGACCACATGACTCAGTGTTAACTATGAAATAACAACACCTCTGTCCTAACTCATGCTTTAGACATGCCATAAATAACCCCACCCTCATCCATAGATAGACCACTTCTTCCATCAGTGTACTTGTACTTGTTCATGAAACATGTATTATTCATTTTAATGTCATAGTCATCCCTACTATGTCTTATTGACTGTATTATTAATGTAATTATTTTTAATTTATTTACCTTTTGTCAAATAATTATGGCACATAACTTTATTTATTAGTTATTTCTTAAGTATTTTTACATATTAATTGTGATATTTAGTACTAGTTTAATGTTTCTTAAATATTTAAGGATTTGTGCTTTAGTGCAGAGGCAGATCGTTGCAGGCACGGATCAATAAATCTACGGTAGAATCTTCTAGTATATGTTTTCCATGGACACCTATAATGATTGATATAGCACTTAATGCCTCATTGCAGGTTGTACGTGGAGGGAAGGATGATCCCTTCAAGAAGAACAACCTAATTCAAGCCATGTCTAACTTTCATGCAAGACCCTTGTGTTCTGCGTTAACAATTCCGCTCTAACATGTAACCATTGATGACCTTAGGATCCTATTGTACGAGCGGCGTCAAAGGTACCTCATGGTGTACGAACTAGCCTACTATCCTTTAGTGTTAGGTTTCTCTAGAAGCCAAAGAAGGATAGCGATGTTGCCCGACCAGTATACATCCCATATTCAGGTTCACCATATTCTATTTGGTCACTTTACTTATCTTTTTTCCATTGATTCGAACGCTCCTCTTTTATGTTAGGCATTCCCGAAAGACACAGAGTTGATCAACAAAGAAATTCCAAACTTATTGGCAATGTATATGCTCTTCGGCGGAGTTGTGATGCCTGGTTTGCGTAGAAGACGATGATGGTCAGCGAACCTAAGGGGCACCATCTACTACTCATCCAGAAAGTAATGAGGACGATAAAGATGATGATTTCATGCCCCCAATGCCTCGATGTTCCAGCAGCAATACAGGAGAAGGTTCAAGAAACACTGCAAGAGGACGTTCAAGCACCATATCGAGATGACATAAAATTGACAACGAAATAGAACATGCTACTACCGAGATAGCTCAAGTTGATCATGACAATGACGATTTCATGCCACAACGACCCCTCCCTTCGGCGCCTCCATCTTCGGAGGACATTGACGACCCTAAAAATGATGATAGATTTGCTAGTACTCATCCTTACAACTTTTCATCACCACCTCGGAGATGACAACCATATTACCCTAATAGCATTGACTGGCACAGCTTGCATTATTTCACTAATTTGCGTCGGTACTTTCCTCCACCATCTTCAGATGATCTAGGTATTCAACATCTATGTACTAAGAACTATGCAAATACCAGCCACGACTATTTATTCTGTTTACATTTCTATTTCATTAGTTTAGTTCAATAGGTATATGGTTAGTGTCTTATATTAACATACTATGTTATGAACTATTTGTGAACTTTATGTCTAATCAATGTTATGGTAAGTTTATTATATGAACGTATTATCCCATCACAATTATTTCCAATATATGAAAAGCATTACTTAGAGATCAGGCTATAGACATGAAGCGACCACACAATAGAGCTTCAATCGTAAATTAAATGACAGCACATCTATCCTCACACAGGGAATCTCTGTCTAGTATCAATGCCATAATTTTTCAGCTTTCACAGGGAATCCTAAGCTCCAGCCCCCAGCCAAGCTCATGCATTCAGTCCATGCACCAGCCATCATCCACCATAAATTACTCAACCCTCTTTCATGGATAGACCACTCCTTCCTCGGCTCTCTCAATTGTAATGTCTTGGCCAGCTCCACCAAGCCCACCCAATAAATATTGGGGGATTTTCATCCCTCAGGGGGTCAAATTGCCGATGTGCTTCTATAGCGATCTTTGAAGGCTTTGTGAGTCCTAGGATATCTCCTACACCTATAGCCTATGCTTTTTTATATGTGCCAACTATCAATACGACAAGTCTCAACATGGACCGTGTGAGTACCCATCGGTATAGCGACATAGATCACTCATGTGATACTTTTCATACAATTTCATACACTGTCTTACTAATCTCCCATCTTATTTTATTTGTCCAGTCTCCTACACCTATCTGTGACTTTATGGAATAGCTCGATATGGAGCAAAATGAGGACCAGAAGTGATGGGTCGACATAAGCACACGGTGAAGAAGGGAAGCGTACGAACAGGGGCGGACCCACAGGGTGGTCCTGGTAGGCCCAGGACTACCCTGATCCAGCCCAAAATTTAGCCCATTCTAAAATATTTAGTCCGATTAAAAAAATGGAAACAGCCCAAATCAACGCCTCCTCGACTCCTCGTAATCCTCGCCTGACGCGGTCACAAACTCATCTGGCGATTGCGATTATCATATGCGACTCTGCCGCTCTGCGGAGTGCGAACGCCGGACGGCCGGATGGGACACCTCACGCCACAGCGCGTCAGCGCCAGCGCTACTGCGCACGGCCGGACGCCCAGACGCTGGCACGTTGCGTCGCTGCCGGCTGCCCGCGGGTCTTCACGAATCGCGAGTCGCCAGCCATGCAGACGCCCGTGAGGCCGTGACGCGGACGCCCGTGACGCCGCACGCGGTCACGCGGACGGCGGACGCCCGTGACGCCGCACGCGGTCACGCGGACGGCGGACGCTCAGAGTCAGAGGGAAACCGAACAGAGGTATGGGCTTAGATTTTTAGAAGTGACAAGTCATACTGTGTCTGTCGTAGAGTGTCAGACTTGAGACAAGGCTGAGACAAAGTCTCTGAAGCGTGTCAATCAGTATTCAAATATTCAATACATGTACATCTTCTGATCTTCCTGCAGTCACTGAGTCACAGCCTTAATTCCTCACAGGTGAGCTAGTGTCAGCCATCAAGTTGTTTCCGGTTTGTCTGTTTCAATTTTTATGCCATGGAATTTTGCTGATTTGTGCCGTGCTGATTTGCTGATTTTTATGCCATGGAATTTTGGTTCAGGTGACGACTGACGACCTTGCACAGATGAAAAGGCAAGGAGATATTGCCTCGCTTTTCCGAAAACATGAAGCAAAGACAAAGAAAATTACAGCTGAGAAGCATGTTCAAACTCAAGAACAAGAACCATCTCATGTTCCGGCTATGGCTGAAGAGCAATCTCAAGAACAACTACATCATATTTTGATTCCGGTTGTAGCTGAAGAGCGACATCAAGAACAAGAACCATCACCAATTTGTGATGTTGATCGTCTCGAACATGATCGTGGCTTAAGAGTGCCTATTGCAAGCTATAATGTCAATGATCAAAATGCGATACGGAGAGGATATATTTTAAAAGGTCCATGCCAACCTTATGCCCATGATTACCCAACCAGGAACATATACGGTAAAGATCGTCGCTTCAGTATTATTTGGTTCCATAAATATCCTTGGCTTGAATATAGTATTGAGAAGGATGCAGCATTTTGCATGGTATGTTATTTGTTTAGCAAGGGAGGCAGTAAATTTGTTAAGGGTGGTTGGAGAAATTGGAACATAGGTAATGATGCACTTGAGAAACATGTGGGAGGTATAGATAGTGCTCACAAAGCTGCGCAAGAGAGATATGATTTATTTGTGCAAGGTAAACCAATTGATGATGTTATTCTTGAGGTGTCACAACATGATCTAAGTCTCTACAAGGTTAGGTTAACCTATTCACTTAGATGTTTGAGGTTTCTTTTGCGTCAAGGTTTGTCATGCCGTGGACATGATGAAAATGAGGAATCTAGCAATAAAGGGAACTTCCTTGAACTTTTGGACTGGCTTGCAGGAAATAATGAAGAGGTTAATAAGGTTGTTCTGAAAAATGCTCCAAGAAATTGTATTTTGACTTCCCCTAATATACAAAAGCAAATTATTAGATGTTGTGCCGGGGAAACCACTAGACATATAATTGAAGAGCTTGGTGATGACCACTATGCAATTCTAGCTGATGAGTTAAGTGATATATCACATAAAGAACAACTAGCTCTTTGTTTACGTTATGTTGATAAATTTGGAAGGGTATGTGAGAGGTTTCTTGGAGTAATTCATGTAGCTAATACTAGTTCTTTGTCACTTAAGATATCAATTCAGTCTTTACTTGTTAGTCACCACTTGACTCTTACTCAAAGCAAGGATATGATGGGACTAGTAATATGAAAGGAGAGATTAATGGGCTGAAAACATTGATCATGAAAGAGTCTCCTTCTGCTTATTACATCCACTGTTTTGCACATCAGCTCCAATTGGTTCTTGTTGCTGTTGCCAAAGGAAATGTTGGTTGTGCTACTTTCTTTGGACAAGTTTCTCGCTTGCTGAATATTATTGGAGTTTCTTGTAAGCGTCATGACATGCTTCGAGATGTTAGAGCTCAAAAACTTAAGACTGCACTAGAGTTGGGTGAAATAGACAGTGGTAGTGGATTAAATCAAGAAATGGTGATAACTAGGCCTGGTGACACTCGGTGGGGTTCTTATTACAAAACTATTTTGCACATTATTGATATGTATTCTACAATTCGAGAAGTACTTATAACTCTTGGAAAGGATCCCAAACAAAGAGATGATTGGCCTAACATACATGCTATGGTTGATGTTTTGGAGTCATTTGAGTTTATTTTCAATGCACACTTGATGCTTATCATTCTTGGATACACAAATGAATTGTCTCAATCTTTGCAAAAGAGGGACCAAGATATTGTTAATGCAATGTCACTTGTGACTTTGGCGAAGGGAAGACTGCAACAAATGAGGTCTCATGGGTGGGAAGAATTCTTTGAAGAAAAGGTTAAAATATTTTGCATTAAACATGGAATTGATATTCCTGCATTGGATGGTAGATATGTGCCTCATGCAAGATCCCCACGGTTTTATCCAGTTCAAACAATTGATGATCATTATAGAAGAGAAGTATATATTGGTGTCATTGATCAAATTCGGCAAGAGCTTGACAATCGGTTTGATGAGGTAAATATGGAGTTGCTAATTTGCATGTCAGCCTTGAATCCCTTCAATTCTTTTGATTCTTATGATGCACACAAAGTCCTTAGGCTTGCCAAGTTTTATCCCAAAGACTTTTCAAGTGTGGAATTGATAAGACTTGAACTCCAACTTGATAACTTTATTGATGACATGAGGAAAGATGATAGATTCAAAGGCCTATACAATCTTGGTGAGCTCTCTATTAGGCTTGTTGAAATGAATAAGCATGTTATTTATAACTTAGTGTATTTGCTTATTAAGTTGGTATTGATCCTACCGGTGGCGACGGCAAGTGTTGAAAGAGTATTTTCGGCATTGGGTGTAGTGAAGGATAAATTGAGAAATAGAATGGGTGATGAGTTATTGAATGATTGTTTAGTCACATATATCGAGCGGGATATCTTCTCCAAGGTAAGTGAGGATGACATAATCAAGTCTTTCATGACCATGCGAAAGCGCAAAGTGAAGAATCTAGAATAGTATCATAATATGATGTAATCTTCTATTTATGTAAGACCTTATGTCATGTTAAAACTATTTATATTACGGTTTTATAAATTTGTGATTTATTGTTGAATTTATAATATTATACCGAATTACCGAATTTGTATTATCTTTTGTGCAATTTTATACCCCTTTACCAAATTTATAGTATTAAAAATTTAGATGCCTACCCTATGAAAAAATCCTGGATCCGCCACTGTGTACGAACGTCGGGAGTATGAACAACAGCAGGAGAAACTACAACTCAAGCGGCGGGAGGAGGAGCTCACGAGGAAGGCAGCGAAGAAGCTCACCGCGACTCAAGCACGCGAAGCAGAGAAGGAAAAGAAGCGGGAGAGGGCCCGTCATGCTAAGACAAAGGGTCCTGATGCCCTAAGAAAGGACAAATATCCTATGTGCACTCAGTAGCATCTATTGTAACCTGACATATTTTTATTTTCTAAGACATGTTAGGATTAGCAGTGGCACGATATTAGATTAATCTTTAGGTGTACCATACATACCAACATTTGTTATCATCATGTCTTTATAGTTAGGGTCTATTCGCGCACTAACGACGAACCACATGTCCCATATAATATTTGTCAGCGTATGTAACATTTGTGTTGGGTTTTATGCTAATAGTGTTTCACAACTACAGTGTTTCAAAAAAATTAGATTTTGTATCCTCCCAACATTATTTCACTAAAAAATTACTCATACAATTTTACATCAAATAAATAAACAAATATCGATAAATTTACATCAAACTAAAATTTCTAAAAAATAACCACTCTGTGATGCCGTTTTTACAACTATTTGCACCACTAAAAATTTTCACCGAATGAATATGCACTATTTTTCAAATTGATATATACAAAAGTAAAATTCTAAGCGGGGGGCTACCTGCCCCCTGAGAGGGCGACAAGGGGATACCCTCCCTCTCAATGGACGGTAAGGGGCGGTACTGCCAGTGGGCTCGGGGGTGGGGCCTAGCCAACCTCTCAGAGGGTGCCATGTTACCATCCTTACCATTCTCTAAAAGAGTTATAGTATTTTCAGATAGTGATAGACGTCTATTTGCATCAGTGATCTATTTATTTAAATATTAATGTTAAAAATTAAAAAAAAAACTCGCCTCTTCCCGGCCTCTCTGACGTGGATGCCTGCCTGTATTTTCCGTATGAACATTTCAGTTATCCTGGTTTCTCCGGTCTTTTTCGCAGCGTCTTTCTCACTACCGTTAAGAAAAAAAGAAAATGTTTCTTTCACTCTGCGAAAGTACATATACAATCTGTCCTGTTGGATAACATATATACCACATAAACAATATATACATAAGTGTGCGGTACTTTGTTTGCGAAAAATGAAAATTTTGGCATCCTAGCTAGCTATGATATTCCTATTATGCACTATCACACATTGTCAGGACAGTCAGATCTAGAAGATGGCAGGATAGAACGGTAGAAGAATAAGATCAGATTTTGTTCAGGAATGGAGAAGACTGACAATTTCTTAATTGATGGTAGCACACATGACACATGCACGCATGGAGGCAGCTCATATATGCCAGGGTGGTCCATGCATGAAGGGTAACTACCTAGGCCGGTGGGGTTGATGGCGTCATCGCTGTGAAATGATACTCCTACTTCCTTTGGAAAGGTCAGCCGTTTGCATTATTCTCCGATGCCTTTTATGTGGAGTTGAATAATATATATAAAAATCCGAACCATGTGTTTCAAATCTTACGCACTTTTGATAAATTCACTGGAAACTTACGTCGCTTCTTATATGATCATGTGGATTGACTAAGACAGTTAGCTCACGTTTGACAGACTCTTCTTTCCTTTTATTTTTCTGATTGATATGATGTTTGTAAAGTAAAAGGAAATGGGAAGATAAATAACTGGCCGGCCGTCCATGCATATCCATGCATGTATCCACTGTAGCTTCACGTCGAAGAAAACAAGTTTTACATAACTCTGTCATACGAAAGACTCTTATTGATGATACGTGTCTATTCTCTCTTCTCTTCAATCCAGTGAATCATGAGATAAATGATGTGGATAGGTTTCGCAAAGGTCTTTTTAACAGGATCTTAAAGAATTTAATTTCCATACAGTAGTGCAAAACATAGTTTGGTATATTTAGAATAATCCTAGCTTGCTTCAGTTAACTCTTGAAAAAGTCGAGCTCGTGACAAAGCATGAGACATCTTTAATTTCGATTGCTAAAAGAGAGAAACGTCCATCGCTCTGTGCGAATGTCAGAATGTAGGTATAGGCAGGCGCGCCGAGACAGAATATATGAGAACTTCCGTTGATCTAGTGTGTGTGTGTATAGGGGCAGAAAAAGGAGGCATAGGGACAGCGATTTCACACAAGCAGGGCTGTGAGACACTGCTTAGATCGATGCATGTATGCCAGTATGGACAGTACGTACGGGTCAGGTGTAGCCCGTGACCTCCCAACTCACACACACATGCATGCACGGTGAGAAATCGATTAAAACTACTATAGTCATGCATGTTTTGTTGTTTTTACACTAGCTAGTGCCCAAATATAATGCACCCGCTTTCGATCTTGATTCGTTGCATGTCTTCCATTTTCACCAATCGACCCATATATACCAGTGACTGAGCTCTCCATCTCACAACTTGTTTCAACTAGCTAGTGCAGAACACCACAGATACTTTTTTCCGTAAATTTGTTCCAACCTAAAGATTAATTTCAGTGATAGATGCCCCCAACAGATACTCTCAAAACTCAGCTGTGAAGTCTCCAAATATAGCCAAATTGCCCCAAATAACATGCCACCAATATTTATGGTGGTAAACTTTGGCTAGCTGCACGCATTCAATAATGGAGATAGAAGCCCTGATGAACTTTGGTTGTGAACCCTAGATGGATTCATAGATCGACACCTGACACCATCTGCCTTATGTACGTAGGTATGTGTGTGTATACGTACAGGTTCACCAGCTAGGTATGTATATATATACACAGATACACTATATATAGGGCCCACCGTATACATGCACTTTCCTAACCTACGTGAGCCGTGGTACGTGGCCTGTTTGGTTGCCTAGCTCGCTCCAACCTGACCCCACGCGTGCAGCCAAAGCTTGTTTGGTTGCCTAGGCGCACACGCATGAGCCTGTCTCGACCCATGCAAATTCCCTGTGCAAGCCAGCCCCACGGAAACAGATTTGGATTTCATTTCCGCCAGGCCAGGCTTGCTCGGTGCACTGTACGTTCGTTGTTAGCTCACGCCTCAGTGTTAATTTGCTCGTTTCGCTCATGCCTATTTTTCATTTAACTTTTAATTTTATTTGGAAGTATAAGAGTGGTTCAAATTTTTTAAATATTTTCATGAGCAAATTAGAGCTCACTAGAAACCTATTTTAATTAGTTTGATCTAAAAGCCTAATCCAATATTTTATTAAAATTCTTTAAAAGGCCTACTTTTATAACTTCTAGCAATTTTTTATGCCTCAAATAAACTCCCAAAAATTAGAGAAAATTCACTAATATTCTTATCATGTGATGTACTAATTTATAAAAATATTTTCAAACCTAGTTTATTTGGTGAAAAAGTGAATTCCTTTTTAATGCTCCATTTATATGCATTTTTACCATTTATATGATATTCTCTTTTTAATTCGGTTTGAATTAAAGCAGATTTAAACAAACATAAATTCATTCAAATGCTGCACAATCTATTTATGCACTACTACAGAACGATGCTGTACAGACGAGTGGAAACGCCTTTTCACAGGCGTTTAGCGCACCTGTCTGAGACCAAAGGCCTGTGTAAATCGTTCCACAGACGCAAAACTGACTGCATGTTTTAATTTATTTGAATTTCATACAACATATACTTATACAGACAACAAAATATAATCACATATACAACTAATCAAATAGACTTTATTACATCTTTCCAGCCTAACTCACTGGATTCGAGACAGGCTGAGTCGTGCAGGAAATAATCAACCGCAGATTTTTTGTGTTCGCAGTTCTCTCGATTTGCTTGTGAGGCGTGAGCGTGCCCCAGCGGAGAGACACGTGTGCGTGCAGAACTACTATCTCCAAAATGCATGGTGTTGGAACGAACCATGCATATGTTATGTGTCTAAAACTTCAAAACGATGATAAAATTACACTTTAATGCATGTAAGAAAACAATTTACAGTCTTTTATTAAAGCATAATTATCATTTAAAGAAAAAGGGAAAACAACTAGCTATCATCTAAACGGAACCGGTCTTCGTTTCTTCTCTTCTGTATGTATGCACACTAACCATATTGCACGCTAAGCGCGATGCACGAGG
The DNA here is from genome assembly GCF_958298935.1 of Phragmites australis. Lineage (NCBI taxonomy): Eukaryota > Viridiplantae > Streptophyta > Magnoliopsida > Poales > Poaceae > Phragmites > Phragmites australis. The sequence goes on from NC_084931.1 coordinate 24,179,456, forward strand.
TCGCGGCATGCAGCGCTAACACACTCCTGTCACTCCACGTACGTACTGGAGTTTTTTCACCATGCGCGTGTTTCAATCGCTGGACGTACGTGTGCCTCCGACACAGGTCAAAACCATGCATGTATGCATGGTTGTGAGGGCAAGGACAATGTTTATTGCCCAACTTGACCTTAAGGATGTGACTCAGATTTATTGCCCAACTAGACCTTAAGGTTGTTGCATTTATCACAATGTTTAAGGCCTAGAGTGGGTTGCACGCCGGTCTCTTCCGTCTCTCTCTTCGCACGCCGGCCGTTCTCTCCTTTCTCGTCGTGCTCCAGATCCTCCTCCACCACCATATGCCCCTTCTCTCTTTCCCTTCCCCATAGCCCGAATCAAGGCGGCACCTTCCCGACATGGAGGTGGTCGTGGCGCCAGGCCGATTCTTCTGGATCCCCTCCCCACGCCGACAGCAACGGCCCCTCCTCGGCTGGATCAAGTAGCCCATCGAACGGATCGAGCTCTTCGCTAGATCGAGTAGCCCTCCACCTCTATCTTCTCTCGTCGCCCTGCTCCGGCCCTTCGCCGGGCTCGCGGCTGTCGGATCAGGTGGCGGCTGCCATCCCCTTCACTGATCCGACAACCGCACTTTTTTCTTCTCGCTCACACGCACTCGTCCGAGCTTGCCAGCCGCTGGCCCCGTCACCTGATCCGACAACCGCGCTTTTTAAAATTTGGGTCCGGGTGACTTTCCACCATGGCCTATGGTGTTTCGTAAAATCTGTTTTATGAAAATAAACTCTTGCACATGTAAATTTGATATTTCCATAAAATTAAACTAATAGTCATACCTTTATCATTACTTATATACATATATTTATACCCCTTGATATAGGATAAGGATCGTGACTTGCTGAGTATATTTGTATTTACTTTATTCATGTTTCTAGAGGATGATATGGATTTCACCGATATCGACGGTGAGCCTGACAAATAAATCTTAGTCACGTCTGTACCTGAGTTACCTGTAAAATAGCATGCCCCCGTGCTAATCCTGTTGTGCCCTCTGATATTGCGGACTGTATTGCTCGTGAACCTTTACGGAATCCTTTATATGTTACTAGTTTGATAAATTTATTTTGCCACCCTTTTATTATATATCTGTGATATCAATTGTTTTAAGCACTAGATGGCCCGAGACACTTCACGTCTTCACCGAGCGTGATGTCGGCTACATCCCTGTCGCGGGAGCGGGCAACGACAACGGATTGAGGACTGGAGGGTGAAGGGAGGGAGATTCAATAATCCCCCCCCCCCCCGCCCTGGTCGACTTTAACTGTTGTCCAGCTTATGGTTAAGTCACAATGGCTATGATCGATCCTAAGGGGCTTATTGCCCACTTTTTTTTTCTCCCATTGTGGATGCCGGGAGCGTGTGAACTTGGAGAGGACCGAGGAAGAGCGCCAGCTAGTAGAGGGCTACAGGCCGCATGCAGCCGCTAGAATTTGCTGGATATCTGTTTGACTTTTGGTTCACGCGTGCTTATTGCGTCGTTATACGAACTTGTTGCAGCCCCGCCTTCAGCCTTGAGTGATTTCCTGCCGTGCGTATGTGTGCAAGGTTCTATGGAACTTAGTTCGGGACACGTACGCTGCATGCTGACAATGTCTTTTCAGCAATTAGGTTTCTTACGATATGTAAAATGTCAAAACATGTCATGAGATATATAACAAAAAAACAAGCATTGTCGCATCTTGTCATTACAATCTGGGGCATTTGTTCTGAATTTTAGATAATGGTACTCAGATGAAACTAGGACTAATTCATACGCCCTTTATTGCAGAAAATTGTTTTTTTCAATGTCAACCTTTCAGTCAACCTTTCAAAAGCAGTACATCATATGGAACCATACTATCTACTGAAACTCTTCTCTCTTTTTAAGAAGGGAAAGGTTATGGCCTCTGCATTAGATGCACAAAGCACAAAGCCTAGTGTATTATTACATCGTTACAGCTCAAGGCTGAACCATCAAGGGAAAAACATAATAAGCCACACAATGTTTGAGATTCAACCATCACATAATCTATTACCAAAACCACCATCCATTCTTAAAGAAAAAAAAAACCACGGCAACTACCTGCAATGCTTGGCATGCCTTGTGTGACTCTTTCACCACTTCCCTTTTCTGTAATAAAGTCCAATGTCTCAACCAATATGCTGGTCTGAAGATAACATGAACAAAAGATTGAGTGTCCTTTCCTCTTTAAGGCAATCTTGTGAAACTTTCATGTCCTTTTTCTATAAAAAATGGAATTTGAGCTGGGTTTTTTTCTGGAAAAGGGGAAATTGAGTGTTCACCTGCTTCTGAAGTCTCAACATATTTGAATAAACTACAAAAGTAAAACTATCAACCTTCGTGAAACACATCCATTCACAAACTATTTCCATCTTATCATTCCAGATCCTACACTACCGCTCAAACTACTTAAAGACCAAATCGCTTGTCTGCATGCTTCCCATGGTGTAGAATATATGGGACATGGATCGAGTATGTTCGCTATCGAGTGACCCATATAACTACCCCTTTTGAGTCAACCACACACAAATAATCGCATGATTTCATCAATAGATGAGAGATTGGTCAAGAATTATTCTCAACAAAACATTGTTATCATTATATTTAATATATCGTAACATTAATTAGAAGGTTCTCAAGACGTTACGGATTATTTATTATTCGAAAACATATGCATGCGATCAACACACTTGTGGTCCACATGCAATCGAGGAATCGTGACAAAAAATTCTCATTCAATTAATTATACTATTTTGACTATTGGTTGCATGGAGGAAAGCTTGTAAAATACGAATGAGAAAATTTCCCTATATTTTCTGTTTATAAGGTGTATTTCTGAATACTAAAAAATGATGTGGAGCAATTAGCATATAGTTCAAATTAAATATAGTTTGTCAACAATCCACAACTACACGTGCCAATAATAATAATAAACAACTAGATTTCTTGGTATCCAGAAATATCGCCATCACAGTTACCCCGCAACAACTGCAGTTTTATTAGCCGGTAAGTTAGGGCATGTTTGTTTTGGATTGTAAAATCTGAATTGTGATCGTAAATTAAAAGCTGAAATAAACAGCTAGTTGTAAAAGCTGAATTATTATAATACAACATCCAAATTGTAACAATTCGCTTTCCTCTATTCCTGTCGACCGCTCACTTTTCAATATAAGATACTACTAACTATTATATATAGAAAGGAAAAGAAAAAACAACAAACTATGTAGAGCAGTACTGGTAGTAAGGTTCTGTTTGTTTTGGATTGTAAAAGCTGGATTATGATAACAATCTAAAAGCTGAAATAAACAGTTGGATTGTAAAAGCTGGATTGTGATCATAATCCAAAAAGTGAAACAAACAGCTGGATTGTAAAAGCTGGAATGTTACAATCTAACACTTAGATTGTAACAATCTAACAATCCGCCTTCCACCAGTGTTTACAATCCATAATTCAACTTTTTACAATCCATAATCTATAAGTTACTCTTCATAATATCCAGCTGAAACTAACAGACCCTAATACACCCCTGTAGAGCAGCCTCCAATTTTTGTCCTGTTTGGAGTATCATAGGAGTTTCGCATTCACATAAAATAGTCCAGTACCTGCATGAATATGGTGAAAATTTTCAGGCGTTACAATACGGAGAAAGCAAATTCTATAGAACTCTGTCATACGAAAGACCCTCTCCCTTTTGATAACACGTGTTCACTTTCTCTTTCTCCTCTTTAGTCTAGTCATTAAATTACGAGATAAATAAAACGAATAAAATCTCATAAAAATCTTTCTGAATAAGATCTTATAAATTTTGCTTCACAACACGGAGCCTTACTTGCTCTAATGAGAGCCCACCGTGAATTATACTACCTCCTGTCAAATTTAATTAACGTTCCGACAAACCACTGCAGCACAAATTACGGTGCTCATCCGATCGGAAACGTAAGCTTTTCCAACCGGAGGGAGTGCATTGCACATACAGCGTCACTAAAAAAATGCATGCAGTTACAATATGTTCATAGACACATACGCATCAACTAATTTTGCATTATATATATATATATATACACTCGGTAGCGCTATTCTACATCTAACTTCTAGCCCGCCCTACCCTAGTCAAAGCGTACCGCGTGGCTACGCCAACAGCGCGCAGCGCGTCTGCCCTCACACCTGCCAGCCATGTGGCGCGTCAGCTGCACCCGCCACATGTCACCCTTGCCCCGCACGCCAGCGCCCCGGTCCTCCTCCACCCGCATCAGCAACTGAAAGATACTAACAACTACTGACAACTGCTGAGCAAACTATTAAAACTATTGATAACTACTCACAATTGCTAATACTACTGACACAAACTATTGACCAATTTTCCCATAACTCGAAACTACTGAATACTGAACTATTGATGTCTACTGCAATCATTGAACAATAATTATTGATACTACTAAATAAACTACTGATACTACTGGCAATTACTGATAACTACTATTACCACTGGCATAAACTATTGAACAATTTTACTATAACTTAGAACTAATAACAACTACTGGTACTACTAAACAAAAACTACTAACACTACCGAACGAACTACTGATAACTACTAACACTACCGATAAACTACTGAACAAATGTCTATAATATAAAAACTACTGAACAATTTTACTATAACTTGAAACTACTAAGTACTAAACTACTGACGACTACTGACACTACTGAATAATTTTTCTATAACTTGAAACTTGCTGAGAACTAATAACAAAACTACTGAACAAAACTACTGACAACTACTGAAACATCTGAATTATAGTAAAATCCGAACCATAGTAAATATCGAACCCATATTAAATTTTCACACTTGTTAGCCTACTCGGGTTTTCACACTTATACTTTAAAAGCATCCAATCCGTAGTACAATTACTGAAGAATCGAAATCATACTAAATTATCATATTTGTTAGCTACCGAAGATCTACTCGGATGCTTACAGTAACCAGCGAGAGAATGGGTTTGCCTCATTGCTACAGTACCAAGGGGGGAGGTGGGTTGGCTCGCACTACACAGTACCGTGAGGAGTAGGTTGGGCTTGCGCTACAGTCCTATTGTAACCGAAATATATACTATTTTTTATATGTGTATATTATTTTCTAAGATGTATATTTTTCTTTATAAGTGAATTTTTCTCTTAAGATATATATATAGTACTTTTTAAGATATATGTATTACTTATAACACTTATTAGAGAAGTATTACGTAGATCCGAGTAAGTAAAGAAAAGGCTTCCTAAGCAAAGCCTTTTCTGTACTAAGCAAAGCCTTGGTAAAAAGGGGCATTCAATTCCTTCGGTGAGGTGGATGCATGGATCATGTAGTACTACTACAGTACTACGTGCGAATAAGTGTGTAGCTTCGCCTCACTACTTCAGTTACTCCCTGACCGGCGATGGGCCGCTCGGGTCGATTCCATAATTGGCACTTAATACCGGCGGTGAGGCCGTTCCCGGCCGCCGCCTCCGGCGCCACTCTTCAATGCGAACACGGTGGTCGATGCATGGATCAACTGTGCTGCGGGGCCGACCGCCGGCGACAGCCCATCGTATATTGATTACTCCTAGCTCTGGCCCTCACGCATGATCGCATGAAGGTCTCTTAACTTGTTGCCTTTTTTATGCGCGGCATCTCTTTGGCTCGTTGACCCTTGTCTGGCCGCCGCATCAGGTGTAGCTGACCTGTCGTGTTGACTTTCTCCGTTGCTGATGTGGTCTACCGCCGACTCAAATTTCTGGAAAAGGGATGTGGCTAGACGTATTTATCTTGGGCCGGTGGTGGGCCAAAACGACCTGTCGTTCGTGTGGCGAGAAACCGGGCAACGCGTACGAACACACAGCATGCAGTCGGACCCTGAATTCCCCCTTCCCCTCTCTTTTTTTTAAGCCTACTACTCCTTTCGTTTCGCAATATTTATCCATAATATCGAGAGTATCTGTCTCAAATTATTTATCCATTACGATAACCAATGATACTTTATGATCTATTTTTCTGCTATGCCCTTAAATACATGTATACATTTATTCTAACACTGGTGAGTTACTTGCTTTCATCCTTATATTAATTAGAGCTAGCATGATCATCTTATTATATTTTTTACTTAATTTTAGTATTTCTTAGTTTGTATATAATGATAAGCGTGAATAAATATTACGAAACGAATAGAGTATCTGAACTAACACCACACCTCCATACATATAAACTCTGCAATCTATACCCACATGTAGATTCACGAAGACTCTGACTCCACAAACAATAGATACGTCATATTTTGATTATGATTTACAGGCGCTTGAACCTGTCCGAAAGAAATCCAAATATGAGAGCGAGCCTCAGTGAGACAAGCATCAAGCCTGGAACGCTCGTAGGTAGTTAGCGATTAACTGCTCCTACCACTAGGCTATCAGCCCATCCCCTCCCTACCCGTCCCTCTTCAACTGACTATCGAACGGAATCACAGCACAAAATAAGAAACTAAGGTCCCATTTAGATATGTCATAGCTTTAGAGTTTCTAACTAGCTAAGAAAATTTCTAGTTCGTTTCACTGTTCTGTATTTGTTGAATTTTAATTGTTAGTTTTTATAATAAATTTTTAGCTTCTTAGCACACTAAAAGCTAGAAAAACTTCTCTCAATCTGGTTCTCAGCTTCTAATTCATTTCAACTATAATCACTTTCGTAGCAGTAAAAAACCGCTAGAAACTACAACCAAAAGCTAACATTTTAGATAGCTTATGATGTTTTTTTCGAAAAAAGCTAGAAAAAAAACGTATCTATTGGGGCTGAATCTTTTTTCATGGACCATCATTGGCAAAAGATGGCGTCGCCCCAGGCGTCATTTTCGACGGTCGATCGGATTAGCGGCGCTCCGTATGGGGGAACGGCCCAGTGAGGTTGGAGGGTGTAGCTTCGAATCCGGCGTGGCTGACGGGCGCCGGAGCATAGGCCCATGAACACGGCGTTGGGCTGAAGCCCACGCGTGGGGTGGATCAAGCGCACCAGGGCCCAAATGTCCATGCACTTGTTTCACTCGCACTTCATGCTCATGTCCACTCCACACGAACAAACGAAGCGAAATTTTAACTTCACTACATACGTTGAAGCGAAGCAACGTACGGGTCCTTTGCAAGCATAGAGTTACACCGCACCGCCGGCAGCCTCGGCCGCGGGGGGCGGGAGGCCCTGCAGCCACGGGAGCAGCCTGTCGTGGACGAGGTCCGGCCGGTCGTCGTGCGGGCAGTGCCCGACGCCCTCCAGCATGTGGAGCGTCACGTTGGGGAGCTCGGAGGGCAGCGCCGAGAAGAACCTCCCCACGGGCCCGTCGATCGGGGTGAACGGGTCCCGGTCCCCCCACAGCACCAGCACGGGCACGCCGGCCAGCCTCGGCATCAGCGCTATCGGGCTCGGGCCCGGCGGGCCGGTCACCGTCGACACGAACGCGTCCAGGGCACCCTCGGTGTCAGCCGGTCCTCTTATGATCTGGGCATGTGTATACATACTTTCAGAAGGAAAAAAAAAGAACTTCATAAATCAGCGATGAATATATCAAATGTCAGTGCAGCAATGGGGTGGCAAATCTTGAAATGCCGATGAATATAGCGGCAAGTCATCGGTTTTCCCACTAATTCAGGGATCCTGACGTGAAAGTAGCGCTAATGTATATTTCAGCTGATGGTTGAAGATAATTCACTAGCTACCTGTTGAAGAAACAGACCGAACATTAGGGGAGAGAATCTTACCTCGACTAATTCATCATCCACTGCCTCTTTGTTTCCGTAGACAGAGAGTAAGATGTCCTTCAGATTGTTCCTGTTCAGTTCAGATGTACATGAGTACCATGTTGTGTGTTGACAGATGAGATCAGAGCCAAGATAACTGTGCAGTTCAGCATGCCTGTCTTTCACGCGCTCGAAGAGTGCTGATGCTATTGGCCGTTGATTCAGAAGGAAATCGACCAGCCAGAGCAGAGGCAAGAGCAACTTGATCCTCCAGTCATCGACGATCGCCTTGTTGTTCATGCCGCCCGCGCAATTGAGCAGAACAAGCCCCCGGACGGCATCTCTTGTGGACTCTGGTTGTTCATCCATTATTAGCAAGCAAATGTCCTGAGTCAGTAGAAAGAGAATTTACAGACATTAGCAAAATGCTATCGTTCTGTCTGACCTGACGCAGCAATGACGCACGCAAGGCTTCCAACCGAGTTGCCGACGAGCACCGTTGGCCTCTTGACGACTTCCTCCAAGAAATCCAGTATCAACTGCTTGAAACAACAGGTACAGCATCGTTTTCTTAAGCAAATTGTTCTTGGGAATCGGTAAATGCTTTGTGCGCAAGTGCTTTAAACAAGATTTCTTCCTACGCAAAACTCATGAGATCAGCTCAATTCAAAGTTTCAAACACCATCCATCTCTGTTCATGTATCGCAGACCGAAGAACGCTTACCTGAGCCCACGTCTCCATTGTGTAAGCAAAACCAGGAGGTTTGTCGGAGGCGCCAAACCCGAGCAAATCAATAGCGTAGACAGTGTAGGATTCAGACAGCACCCCGATGTTCCTAAGAATGAATCAGTTAATACGTGGATGGTCTCTGCAGTCTGCGCAAAGTTCGTCTAGCTCATCGGTCGAGCACATGGCGCGCGTGCACCACCGATCACGAGTGAGCTCAAATAATTTCATCAGGAACAACAAAGACAGGATCTTTACAGGGATCCCACTGACCGGCCAAGGCCCGCTCACCTGCGCCAGTGCGCGACGGAGGCGCCGAAGCCGTGGACGAGCAGCACGGGCGGGCCCTGCCCCCTGGCGAGGTAGTTCACGCGCATCCCTCGCCACGTCCAGGTGGTGCAGCCCCCGCGCAGCTCCTCCAGGGACAACGACGACGCCGGTGACGCAGCGGGCGGGGCCGCGCTGCCGGTGCCGCCGCCGCCCGCGGCGCGCCTGAGGACGCGGCTGGCGGCGCTGGAGCTGGAACTGGAACGGCCATGGGCAAGTGGCGGGACGAGGAGGCGCGTGGAGGAGCGGCAGCGGCGAGTCCTTTGTGCGGGGGAGGAAGAGAGGAGGAGCTGGTGGTGGGCGGCAAGTGCTGCCATATCCACCCCGTCGGCTCCCAGTGGTTGCCGCGGGCGTCTCGTGTTTTACGGTTGCTGCGACCGACGAGATCTGTGTCGAGATTGGTGCGGTTTCCCTCCGTGCTGTTCTTCCTTGTGGTGCTGGAGAGTGGCAGAGTGCCCAACTGTACGTGGTCTATGAATTCGTCTAAGGAGACTGTGCCGCTGGTAAAACAATGAGTCCCTGCTTGGAAGTTGGAATATGGCAAAGCCATTTTTAGATCGAGAGCTTTAATTTATTTAACAAGCAGAAGTACAATCAGGCTGAATGCATTGAGGTAAAAAAATCAGGTTGGTTTCGTTAAGCTGTATGCACCGACTAATTCACTTTAAAACATTAACTGATGAGAAAAAATAAACAAATTCACTTATATTTCTATACTCATCTCGTGTGGGGTCTTTCTTTCTCAAGCCTCATATATGAAAATAGAAGTCAAACTTTGTTATTTAATTATATCCGCTAAGACTCGAATTCGATTTGCATGCACTAACCAATTAGCTACAAAAACCTAAATTGATAAAAAAAAATAAACAATTTACTTACACTTCAACAGATACGTCCCTTAAAAACGAACCTTGCTTCATAGTAGGAACATGAGAATGCTCTTAATTCTTACTAGAATATAATTGCTTTCTTCAAATTTAATGTAAAATTATTATCTAATAGACACGATATGAATTATATCGTTGTTGTGTACCAGTATATGAAGGTACATCATATTGTTGTTGTGGTGGATTTTTTTGATTTATTAATGAATTATATTGCTTGATTGCTGAAATGCAATGGACTGATGAGCACGTCAGATCCAAGTAACAAAATCTAATTGTTGGACTACTGGTAGTAAAAGTCATTAAATTCTACGATTGAAGGGCCATGTAGAAGAACAGGTCTATGATCCTAGTCTTTAGGGACTTCCTAGCATGTAGGAAACCGTTGGTCCTCTAGACCACTCGTTCTCTGTATATGTACAAACTCCTCATGGTGAATACGACTGAGCACTTCAGTCATTTTGTTGTCTTACATGGTATCAGCCGCTTCCTGCTCCATCCTTCCGCTGCCTCTATCAAAGTCGTCTTCCTCATGGCGTCACCCTCCCACTCCTCCTCTCGCAGTGCCGCATCCAACCCCTTCGCCGCTATTCCCGACGCGGACACCCCCACTGCTTCCTCAATCGCCATGATCAACATTCGGGCTCATGTTCCAGTGATCCTCGACATGGACGCCGCCAATTTCCGCCAGTGGCGTACCTTCTTTGAGCTGACGCTCAAGAAGTTCGGCCTGATGGATCATGTGGATGGCACCATTGATGCAGTCCTCATGCAACATGACCCTGAGTGGTGCCAGAATGACTCGAGCATCACCTCTTGGCTCTACACGTCCCTGTCCAAGGAACTGATGGATGCGGTCTATCAGCCCCGCTCCACGGCGCAATCTGCCTGGCAGGCGATCAACAGCCAGTTCCTCGACAACAGCCTCCAGCGTGCTGTCTTCCTGCAACAAGACTTTCACAGTCTCTATCAAGGCGAGATGTCGATCACGGAGTACTGTGGCCGTCTCAAGCAGTTGGCCGACGCTCTCTACGACGTTGGTGCCGCCGTCACCGATCAGGCCCTCGTCATCAACACCCTACGCGGCCTTCATCCTGACTACAGTGGCGCCGTCGCCGTCCTCTCCTCCAAGGTGCCGCCGCCCACGTTCCTCTACACTCGGTCCTACCTTGTGCAGGAGGAGCAGCGCAGGTCCCTGACGCGCAAGATGGCGGCCGCCACGGCACTCCTGGCGGCGGGCTCCTCCACCCCCTCTGCGCCACCTCGGCCCGCTCACCATGGCGGCCACGCTCCTTCCTCCACGGGCGGCGATCGCCGTAAAAAGCGCAAGAACGCGGACGGGCAGTTCCGCAATCCCAGCAACGCCTCCAGCACCGCTCGTCCACAAGGAGGATCCGCTTCTTCCGGGCCTCCGCCATCGTGGGGCCAGACGTACAATCCATGGACCGGCTACGTGCAGGCATGGCCCATGAACCAATGGCGTGCTCCGTCCCAGGGTGCCCTCGGTCCGCGTCCCGGTCCGCCCCAGCCACAGGCGCTGGCTGCGTTCCAGGCGCCCCAGCTCACGCAAGCGCCACAGACCGGTTTCGGCGAGGCCAACCCCTTCGCCATGCAGCACCAACAGCCTCCCCACGGCCTCCTCTCCACCCTTCACGGTGCGCCGAATCACGCTCCGCTCGGAGGACACGGTGGTGATGATTGGTTTCTCGACATCGGGGCCACTTCTCACATGGCCTCTAATTCCGGTATCCTTTCATCCCCTTCCTCCCTTCCTTCACCCTCTCATATCATTGTTGGCAACGGCGCTCCTCTTTCCGTCCAGTCCCATGGACACGCCCTTTTGCCTACACCATCCTCATCTCTTAAACTGAATAATGTTTTGATCTCCCCTCATTTGATTAAGAACCTTATTTCCGTTCGTTCTCTCACCCGCGACAATTCCGTTTCTGTCGAATTTGACCCGTGTGGTTTTTCCATAAAGGATCTTCGTTCCCAGACGGTTCTGCTCCGCTGTGACTCCTCCGGCGATCTCTATCCTCTCCGATGGCCGACATCCAGTGGTCCAGCGCAAGCCCAGGCTCTTCTGGCCTCCCATGACTCCAAGCTGTGGCATGCCCGTCTTGGTCATCCAGGAGAGGACTCTCTGCGCCGCGTCTTAAATTCCTTTGGGTTTTCCTGTAACAAATCCGACAAACATACATGTCATGCATGTCGCTTGGGCAAGCATGTAGGTTTGCCCTTTCCCACCTCCAATAATGTTTCTGCTTCCCCTTTCGATCTTCTTCATTGCGATGTCTGGACCTCACCAATAACAAGCAATTCTGGGTTTCAGTTTTACTTAGTTGTACTTGATGATTATTCTCACTATGTCTGGACATTCCCCCTCCGTCATAAGTCGGATGTTCTTCCCACTTTAATTTCTTTCCATGCTTTTGTGCGAACTCAGTTCCAGCGCGACATCAAGTGTTTCCACACTGACAATGGTCGCGAATTTGATAGCACTGCAACTCGCGCTTTCTGCAACACGCATGGCATCTCTCTGCGCCTCACATGTCCGTATACGTCACAGCAAAATGGACGAGCTGAGCGAGTCTTGCGCACGATCAATGACAGTGTGCGTGCACTGCTGTTCCATGCTTCTGTCCCACCTCGTTTTTGGCCGGATGCCCTCAGCACTGCTACATACTTGATCAACCGCCGACCATGTCGCCCACGCGCAAAGAAAACCCCATTTGAGCTGCTCTTCGGCGTGCCACCCACATATGACCACCTACGCACCTTTGGTTGTCTTTGCTATCCCAACACCGCTGCTACCGCACTGCACAAACTCGCCCCACGTTCGATCAAGTGCATCTTCTTGGGTTATCCAACAACGGGGATATCGCTGCTACGACCCTGAATCTCGTCGTGTACTAACCTCTCGTCATGTATATTTCGACGAGAATGTTTTTCCTTTTGCTCAGGCGCCACCCGTGCGAGCTGCTGCGTCGCCAGCATGTGCTCAGGCTCTTCAGGACGTGCTGGTTCTGCCTCCACCACGTCGTCACCAGGCAGCTGCTGCTCCAGCTCCACAACCTGTACTCAGCACTACTAGTGCGCCACAGGTACACCAGCCGAGCACCACATCTTCCACGTCTACGACGGCTGCGGGCGCTAGATCAGGGTCTACACCGGCTCTACCCGACCTCGTCGACGACCATGCTGCTGTCCAGCAACCTTCAGGCGCTGCCACACCTTCGGTGGATTCCACAACAGCAGCAACGCCATCTGGTGCAGGGCCAACCGAGCCCACTCGGTATCCCATGATGACTCGAGGCCGCCACGGCATTGTCCTCCCCAACCCAAAGTACGCCCACCTCACCACCGCACCGGCGCCGTATTCTCCACCAGGCTCCGTTCGTGCCGCGCTTCGCGATCCGACATGGCGGCAGGCGATGCAAGAGGAGTATGATGCCCTCGTGTCCAATGGCACCTGGACACTCGTGCCACGGCCAGCTGGTGCGAACGTCATCACAGGAAAGTGGATCTTCAAGAACAAATTGAACCCCGACGGAACTCTAGAGCGCCGCAAGGCTCGATGGGTGGTCCGTGGGTTCAACCAGCGTGCGGGCGTCGACTTCCACCAGACATTCTCGCCGGTCGTCAAACCCGCAACCATTCGGACAGCCCTTCATCTTGCAGCTTCACGTTCGTGGCCCGTCCATCAACTCGACGTCAAAAATGCGTTCTTGCACGGCAACCTTGCAGAACAGGTGTTTTGTCATCAACCTGCAGGCTTCGTCGATCAGAGATACCCGAACCATGTCTGTCGTCTTGTCAAGTCCCTCTATGGACTTAAACAAGCGCCCAGAGCATGGTTTGAGCGTCTTGGTGGCTATCTCCGACGCATTGGCTTTGTCTCCACCGGTTCTGACGCATCCCTCTTCGTCTTCAGAAAAGCTGGTCAGACAGCTTATTTGCTGGTCTATGTCAATGATATCCTGCTCACCGCCTCGACAAGTGATTTCTTGGGACACATAGTCAAGCTGCTTCGCCAAGAATTTGCAATCAAGGATCTTGGGTACATCAAGTTCTTCCTCGGTGTGCAAGTTCGACGTGATGAACATGGCTTCTTCCTCAACCAAGCTCAGTATGCTGCCGACATACTTGAACGAGCTGGCATGCTGACCTGCAAGTCGGCTCCAACGCCGGTCGACACCAAGCCAAAGCTCTCCCTGACGGAAGGTTCCCCATTCAACGACCCGACGTTCTACCGAAGCATAGCAGGTGCACTCCAGTACCTGACCTTGACACGCCCTGATCTTGCATATGCTGTCAATCAGGCGTGCCTGTATATGCACGCGCCACGGGACGTGCACTGGGGACTTGTCAAGCGCATTCTTCGGTACCTGCGTGGAACACTCGACGATGGTTTACGGATCTTGGCATCACCGACAACGCAGCTGACTGCCTACTCCGACGCCGATTGGGCAGGGTGTCTCGACACTAGACGATCCACATCGGGCTACTGTGTATTCCTTGGTGACTCGTTGGTGTCCTGGTCGTCCAAGCGACAGACCACGGTATCTCGGTCAAGCGCCGAAGCCGAATACCGCGGAGTTGCACACGCCACGGCGGAGTGCTGCTGGCTCAGGAACCTTTTGCAAGAACTACACGTTCCAATCCACAAGGCCACGGTAATTTATTGTGACAACATTTCAGCGGTGTATTTATCTGCAAATCCAGTTCACCATCGGCGTACAAAGCATGTCGAGCTGGACCTACACTTTGTGCGCGAGAAGGTTGCACTTGGGCAGCTGCGAGTTGTTCAAGTACCAACTACACACCAGTATGCTGATATTATGACGAAGGGTTTGCCAAGTGCATTGTTTAACCAGTTTAAGTCTAGCTTGTGCATTTCTAACACCGATGATGTAACTGAAGGGGGGTGTAGAAGAACAGGTCTATGATCCTAGTCTTCAGGGACTTCCTAGCATGTAGGAAACCGTTGGTCCTCTAGACCACTCGTTCTCTGTATATGTACAAACTCCTCATGGTGAATACGACTGAGCACTTCAGTCATTTTGTTGTCTTACAGGCCAAAATATAAACATAGAGTATAATGCATCGGCATTCAGGCTGCTATGGAAAGTCCTACAAAATGAACAATTAACAATCCCAGAAAAAGCTTGAAAGTAATAACGTACTTACAAAAGTAGCAATGTGAAAAAATATAAGTGGCAAAACTTTAAGAAGTGAAATGTTGAGTTGTTAGTTAAAAGTTGAGTCTCGATGGACGGGCTTGTAACCGAGTGGTGGAGGGAATCGGTGAAAGTTCGATTTACATTTTGCACCTAAAAGATCTTTAAAGTAGATTGGACAGTGAAAAGACATCTGCTAAAAAAATATATTGAGTCTCGATAGACATACATTATGAACGTGATAACACTAGTAGTTTTTCCTCATCGTACAAGAGCTGAAAACACCAAAACTGAATTTGTTACAAAAATACTCAATATTAATTCATAGACGTGATAATAAGTAGGAGTTCGGAAACCTAAAAGCTAGATGAAACAGAAAGAAACACAAATATACACCAGAAAAAAGCAACAGTAAAGAGTTCGAAAGAAACAACGCTAAAATGGAGCCCGAAACAAAACAACAAGGTAGGCATAACCCAAAACTCCCACAGATTTATTTCAACATAAGCAAAACAAAATAAATGCTTCTTGCAATACATGAGAGACAAACGCAAATAGATATGGTGACGATATAAAAAAGAATTAAAGATAAAAGGAAGAGATACGATGACATACTAACCTTGTTTGGATAGTTTTCTAGTTAGTTTTTGTCTTAGTTTGTAGTAGTTTTTAGTTGGCTTAGGAAGCAGATATGACTGGAATAAACTAAAAGCTGAGAAGTATACTTTGATTAGTTTTTTTTTTTTTTAAATGTGCTGAGAAACTAAAATTTTATTATAAAAATTAATAATTAAAATTTAATAGTTACAACCACTTTATTACCTAATCACAAACTTAAAAACACAGCCTATCTAAACGGGTCATAAGTCGCTTCGGAAAAGAAAAAAGAAAAGGAAAAAAACCTCAAATCTTCCTGTAAATGCCCATAACTTTCTCCCCAAATAAAACCTCACCCTTACTGCGAGCGTGCGACCCTGTCCTTCTCCCACCTCGCCTTCACCCCCCCTCCTCCCGTCGTCTCCGCCGCCGCCCTCCTCCTCGCCGGAACCCTAAATGGACGGCGGCGCCGGCGCGCACTACTCCGCCCGCACGGCGGAGGAGGTTTTCCGCGACTTCCGCGGCCGCCGCGCCGGCATGATCAAGGCCCTCACCAACGGTATACGCCTCTCCTCATGCTCCGGATTTCGCCTATCTGACGTATTCGCCGGTACTGACGCGCCTTCCTCTGTTGCTTGTTTGGTGGTTTGCGCAGATGTGGAGAAGTTCTACCAGCTCTGCGACCCCGGTGAGTCCGCTCGATCTCTTCGGGTGTAGGGTTTGGGGGACGCCGACGCGCTCGTGGTTGCTAGGGTTCCGGCGTTCGGTTGCTCTGCTGGGTGCCCCGAAGCTAAATTCGGTGAATCCGCTGGTCTGGAAGTGGCAGCCCTGTACTGGTCGTCGCGTTGTGGCTTCCGTCAATGACGTAATGGGTTGGAGCGTGGTTAGCGATTGGAAGTGTAGATTGGGCGCAAAGGTTGATGGAATTCTCGAATTCGTGAGGGTTTTGCGATTCTTGTGCATTGGTCTGCTCAACTTTTGATTGGTGGTACCTGTCACTGGGAAATATAGGAATTTGTGGAAAGTTCCAATTTTTCGGTGCTGGGAGTCTCCAAATTAGTTATGACTGCTGTTTCGCCGTTGGTTTGTTTGATTTATAGTTGTTTCCACCATAGATGCAACCTAGGGTCCTTACCTGTTTGGAATTAGTTACTACTGTATGTTTTGGTGAAATCAGCAAACCGTTTTTGGTGCCAATTGCACCACAGGATCGGTTTAGAGCATGAGGTTGCTTCATTTATCTTGTCTGTTAGTGCAACCAATTTAACTTTTCTTTGCTAGCCTAGCATTTTCTGCATGGTCCTTGCGCTGCGCTGAATAAATTACCAAGTACTTCAATGCAAAGTTCATTTGTATCTACTAATTCTGTTTATTTGAACAGAAAAGGAAAACTTGTGCCTTTATGGCTACCCCAATGAAACGTGGGAAGTAACTTTGCCAGCTGAGGAAGTTCCTCCGGAGATCCCTGAACCAGCTTTGGGAATAAACTTTGCTAGGGATGGCATGAATGAGAAGGATTGGTTAGCACTAGTTGCCGTCCACAGCGATTCCTGGTTACTAGCTGTGGCATTCTACTTTGCGGCACGGTTTGGGTTTGACAAAGAGTCAAGGTAATGATTACAGACATTCGAACTTTGCAGTTTCCTTAAATTAGAATTTGTCTATCTACAGTTTCATTTCCTTTATTTGCTATATCTGCACAAAGTTCATCAACAGGTCTGTTAGTCTTGGTTAACAGATATGCAAGAACCACTATATGAAATTCCTCATTGGTGCTTTCTGATTCCTGACTGAAAATTTTCATTGTGATTTCTCCTTTGTCAAGGATCAGTTTGGTTCTTAGAATTAGAGTTTGCTTGTGTAATTTGTGCATCGATTCAAATTTCATAGTTGAATTGAAATTGGTCTGCAGTTTCAATTGTACTGTTTGGATACAAAAGAATTACAAACAAGAATTAGGACCAAAATCAATTCTGACTGTTGTTTGCTAGCACACTTTGAAGAATTGTAAATGAACATGTGTACTGGGTAGTGTTTGGGAAGAAGCTCGGCTGTGACGTGGTGACCTTGAACAACGTCATTAGTGCTGGGAGCCCAGCAGTCCCAAGAACTGAGGCGAGCGCCATGAGGAGGCCTAGGGAGGTCCCAGCTACCATGAGCCAGTTGAACGCCGCACATGTACCCATGCCATTGATAAATTTGGGGAAGAAGCTTGCCGCCGACAGACTAGCCAACCGAGAGCAGAGGGTGAAGGAGAGGGTAGTGGCCATCAGAGCACATATACGGCCACCAGCGATGAGGAAGAAGCAGCACTGCCGATGACGAAGAAGTGTCATCTGATTTGAAGCCATGGGACGAGGTGAGGTCGGTGGAATAGTCGAGGTAAGGGCTGTGGCACCAGTGGGTGAGAGATGGTGGTGAGTCGTTAACCATGGTGTGCCATGGAGGATGTGACCCTGATTTAATAGACCCCCTTAAGTGGTTTGTTTGTTTGGATGACCTCTCCTAAGTACATCTCTCTTGAAGGAAAAAACAAATCTTGTGTCGGAAATCTCGGGGTTCACTCTTGTTTCCATGTGTTGTTGTCATTCTAAAAAAACAGGTATTAGATGCATGCCATTAATGGTTTCAAATAGACATGACCTGCATAATATATAAAAAGCCAAGGAACGGTTTATTCACTAACATATAGTATAAGCATTGCATGTGCACTTCCATGGTTTGTATTGCACAGGACTGCATTTTACTGCCACAGTTGTTAGTTTATTTATCTAGTATTAGCTCATTATATTTCTACAATGAATTTTATCTTCCTTGACCTTTAGCTGCCTAGCCCTACTAGGCGCTTGGTGACACCATACCACCTAGCCGTCTAGCATACCTAGACCCACCTAGGCGGTCGCCTAGCCCTGCCTAGGCCCACTTGATCGCCGATTAGGTGCTAGGCACTGGTCTGCAGCCCGACTACTGCCTAGGGGAACACTGCATTTCTTATATGCTCCCCCTGGTTCGTGTAGTTTTGGACATCAGACATTGTATCCAGTACACATCTTTGACCATTACTTTTCTTATTATAATAGTTAAAGATTGTAAAAAATGTTATAACTTGGAAGAACATTTGATGATAAATCTACTAATATCATTTCCACATGAAATGTCTTAATACTTTTATTTATAATTAGTGTCAAAGTTTATAAGATTGAGCGCACATTCTATGGCAACATCCTACACTGAAAGTAGAAGTTATAGTTTACAATTCTCTGTTTCCATGATTGGCTATTGAGTAGTCATGGTTGAGTAGAACGAGGCAAATTTTCTATCCTTGCCTCCTTGGAAATTGGAATATGGAATTTGGAACACCACAGTCCACATGTGTATGTTTCAAAAGTGCAGCAATATACTAGAAGTTACAGTTGATATTGCCTACTTGGCATTTTTGCGTTACGTATTGAAAAGGGAGAACTGCTAAATTTGCTACTGAAATTTGGAAATAGAGAGCCAAGGTACTGATTTTGTGGCAGTTTAGGGGAAACAAGTAGCTGCCAAAATTTATTTTACTGTTGTAGCTAAATGCAGAGAGGGATTCAATTCTAGTTTTGATTCATGTTCTAGCATTAGTGTGTTATTAGAGACACTTTAATGTCCTAATCCTAAGAGTAGAAAATTTGTTGCTAGTGAATTTTTCCAATACAAATTTATTTCACTGAACTCAAGCACCATTTGTAACAAGGCAAGATTTATTTGAGTGGACTGAATTCAAACGAAGCTAGACCCTTTTGACATCGTACAACTTCTGTACAAACATCTATTGATGGGTTGCAGTCTGTTGCTCTACTTCAGAATGCATTTTCTTGGTGTTTTCTTACTCAAAGACAACTTAGTTCTTTGGCTTGCACTTGGTTGTGAACCCTTGCAAGATGATTTCACAATTGACTAAAAAGGTAGTTGGACAATGTGAAAAAGTGTCGAGTCTCAAATAGATGAAACTTTGATGGGCCTCCTTTTGACTGTGAAAACATTAAACATATCAGACTTTTAGCTTTTGCCAACATCTTGATCAGGAACCAATAGCAGATGATTTAAAGTAACTTGAACCTTTAGTCTCTTTCATGATAGGAAAAAGTCCATATGACCCCCTGAACCGTGCTCCAAAGTGTTTATAGCAAAGAGATTGAATAAAATGTATGAGATGATTGCCTTTTCACTTGTTTGAATTGATCATGTAATGCATTTTCTCTACTTCTGTTTTTGAAGTTTCCTGCTCGACTCCAAATATTATTGTTTTATCATAGCCTTAAAATTTTCTTACTTATTGTTCTCCATACTTTATATTAACCCCTTATTGTGTGGGGACTGGAGAGCATCCATTCCACAAATCTGTTCTTTGGGAGAGAAGCTATATTGTTATCTACTGGATAGATTGGTAGATATGACTAGAATGGAGGTTTTCTTTTTTGCACTGTTACAATGGAATATGTCTAGGTGATTATCCAATTTTAGGAAAATATATGGACTCGGAAATATCAAATATGGAAGGGTAACCTTGATAAAAAAAACAGGAAACTGTCAGGTTTTTGCTTACCGATGGCTTAGCAGGATTCAGTAAGGTGAAGGTCCCCTTAGTAAACAATAGGCAGATTCTGTTAATTAGCTCCATTACTGCTATCTGGGTTCACCGGTTTAGAGCATTCAGATTACTATGTGTTCTGTAGAATAAACAGTTTCTGCTGCTATGGATGTTTGAAAGCATGTGGTTTGTGTTTCACTTACACAGGAGGCGACTCTTCAGCATGATAAATAACTTGCCCACGATATTTGAAGTCGTGACTGGGGCTGCCAAGAAACAAACGAAGGAGAAGGCCCCTAACAGTACAAACAAGAGCAACAAACCGAGCTCGAAAATGGTTAGTTTAGACACTTATCATGCTTGCAGTATAAGCATCGCTGACAATTTTATCTGTTTCAGCCATCAAGACCCGAGTCTCATTTGAAGGCGACAAAAGTGGCGGCACCCCCCAAGGAGGATGACGATGAGAGCGGTGAAGACTATGGAGAAGAAGAGGAAGAGCGCGACAACACATTGTGTGGATCCTGTGGAACAAATGATGGCAAGGATGAGTTCTGGATCTGCTGTGATAGTTGTGAGCGGTGGTACCATGGGAAGTGCGTCAAGATCACACCTGCTCGAGCAGAGCATATCAAGCACTACAAATGCCCAGGTTGCAGCAACAAGAGGGCAAGAGCATAGCAGGCAGTGCTGGGGCGGCTCGGGATTGAATCAAGTGCCAGATCGTCGATGTCTGCAGATATGGTCTAGCTGTCTAGCTTGTAGACTTGCTTTTCATTTCAAATGAACAATGTTAATTCACTCGTGCCTCAGCAGCTCATGTTGCTCCGGCTTAATTGTGTTTAAATTCTTAAACCGTTGTTGTAGTAATACCAGATTCTCTGGTGAAGCTGTCTTGCAGACATGTGATGTAGTTCTTGAACTAAAAGACTTGAAAACTGACCGTTTCTCCATTGCTAGTCTCGTTCCAGTGTCGCGTACTTCCTTTTCTTCTATGGTGTCACAATGAAATGGGATTAATTTTCAATCTTATCCTACGCCATGGTTAGGTTTTTATCCTCTTTCTCATGCTGTTTAGGAAGTCTTCGGAATGCAGGACCCCCCACCCGGGGGGGGGGGATTTATACAAGAATTGAGCTATCCTGTGAGATTTCTGCATGATTTGTGTGATGTTCCTAGGTTCGAAACCGCGCCTAGATGGGTACGTCCTATGTTCCGATAGGTAAAGCAAGAATCATACAAATAAGTTCGTCATAGAAAAAGGCAACATTATACTTCTGCAACTTTGCATAATAGAGAATGCAGAAGAAAAACATTTGTGAATTTGTTAGCAAAAGCATAGACACGGAACATGGTATGTTTCACATCGAAGCAGCAGAGTAAAGCCGTTGCAACCACCACGAAAATAATGATAAGGGGCAACACATGACAACAAAAAAGAGGCGCACTAGCTGTATAGGTCAACGCATAACTGCACATTGCACAAGTGAGTATGAGCCACAAACAGTTTGGTTCGACTCAATATGTGGATATCATACAGAGCTCTTCTTTATGGAAAACTGGCATTTACAGCACCCCCAGTTAGGGAAATGAAGAGAACCACAGCATTGCAAAGTAAGGGGGGGGGGGGGGGAATGTATGTCAAACAGTCAAAACAACTCAGAAGATGACCGCTTAGTTCGGTCACATTAGGAAGGATAGCCGTCTCCATTATACAGTACGAGAACACAGATATACAAAAGATTGTTAGGTAGTCTTCCGCGGTTAGTGTGTAGTCCCTTCACCAGTCCTTCATGAGTCAGCATACCCCTCCTGGAACATTTTTGTCATGCTGACTGCTGTAGTCAAATGCTCCTGCATATCGAAAATCAAGCAGATAAGGAAATTAGCGGCATGTTTATTAAAACAGTAGAAAAGGTTTCAGGTTCCAGAGAGGGATAACTGACCAGGTTCAAGTACTGTTCCTTTGGGCCCGTGACAATTTGTTGTATTTTAAGTACTTGAGCTGATTGTTGATTTTGGTTAGAGGTTCGCTGACACACAGAGGACTGGACTCCAATGTATGAAAAAAAAAAGAAATATCTCATCATCTTCATCATGACATCATTGTGGTACTACTCCACATAAGCGAGCTCGCCCAGGGTTAAGCAGTGATTCTGACATTATCCATCCCTGTGAAAAAATGTTGTTAGTTACAACACAAAAATTACAATCCTGTGGTGGTTGTTACGCTATTTGTTCTCTAGTAGTTCAACCAGAGTGCAGGGCAGAGTTTTCATGATAGACAGTCAGATCTACCTGTTCTCTTGCTTTCTTCTTGAAAACTCCATAAGATGACATAACAATCTTGCAGGACTCTTCAATGTGTGGTAGAAAGTCCATGTTCAGAGGGTTATGCTGGTACGACCGATTGGAGTTCATGCGCTTCCGTGCATTCAGGTTAGCATGTGAAGCATTGATAAAATGTAGTAAGACATGTGCCTGTAAACCAAAACACAATTGAAGAGGATAAATAAATGCAAACAACCTTAAGCAGTGCGATGTTTCCAAAGTAGTAAATACAATCAATGCTTACATGGAAAGCAGCTTTGAGAATGTCATCTGGCTTTGCTTGGTCCTTGAGCAGAGCATATACCTTGTCCTTTGTCGGGTTATATGTAACAATATACCTCTCATCCTGCAATCAAAACACATCAACTTCACATACCAATCTTTGATTACACTAAACTAAGGAAATGAACCATCACAAATGTTGGAAAACATTCCATAGGGCAACACACTGAATGGAGCAAATAGATAGTACCTCGAACAAAGGCTTTATAGCAACAAACGAAGCAGGTTCCTGAAAAGCCTCTCCAAATCTCGATCCTGTAAGGAAACAAAACCAAATAACATGAGGTTCCACATTCGACATGCATAAAGAAACATATGGTCAGAGTGCAAACCTATTGCAACTGGCTCATGTCGCCAAGGTGGATTAAATATTGTCTCTTGTGAGTTTCCATCCTTCAATGTCGGTATGTACCCTGCGCAAGTAAAATTGGAAACCCAAATATCAGACTGGGTGACATGTACGTGGCAAACTGGCAACTGAACGCTGCAAGCTTTCACAGATTTAATCAAGGTCTAGAATGTAGATACTGTTCTTTAGATATTTCTCTGCTAGTTCCATTATTGTGATTCTACACTGCAAGCTTCAATCGTGTGTAGTCTGTGAACTGATACAATATCTATGAATATAATTTTGGTTTCTTCTCACAAATATATCAGTTGTATCTTTTTTTTTTTGAGCGGAAGGGGCAGGAAGCCCAATTAAAATAGATTAAAGCACAGAGCCTACACCCCTGGGTTGACAGAACACTCCCTGAACAAGGTTAAAATTGCGAGAAGGTCCACTACCACCCCTTCTCCGGTTACAAACTTTTGCAGGAAAGACCCTAGTAAAACATAAAATACATTGAAGCACCACAGGGTCATCCTCTTCACGACCTATCGTTGAGCCGCTCGTCAGACCACCGGAGGTGGAGAAGAACCACGAAGATCGGGAATTCGAAGCCCAGACCAAACCACCGGAGATGACATCCAACTCTGTTGAAAGCCACAAGACATCGAATCACTGGAGCACATCGGTCATCATCCCCCTCGACTTGGGTAGGCAGAAAGCTGGTGCCACCAACAAAGTCGTCGACCCGGACGATGAATCCACCATCGCCAAAAACTAACCCAGAGAAAGCTCCGGCGACACAGATAAAACAAAACTCCACCCAAGGGAGCAAACCTGCGTCCGCCCCAACCACAAGTGTGAGTAGAACAGACCACACCGCCGCATCGTTGGAGAAGACGCAAGAACTCGCGTGGTCACCGGAAAGGCCATGGAAGGAAGCAAAAGCCCCAAACAGTCACACCACAAGGGACAGAGGATTCATACCGGCGCTGAAGAAGGAACAAATCGCCACAGTGAAAGCGGCGGCGATGTAAACCGGAGCAAAACGAACCTAAATAACCTACCAAGGAAGCCTAAACTAGATAATATATATATATATATATATATATATATATATATATATATATATATATATATATATATCGACTAGCGGGAGGCCAGTTCCCCCCACCCGCTGGTGCCAGAGAGGCCACCGGAAGGGAGGGGAACCAACGAATCCAGCACCAAAATGATCCCTCGCCTTTCCTTCGCCTCTACTGTAGCAAGGGGAAGCGGAAGGGGAACGCTCGTACCATATCAGGTGTATCTAGAACAATTTGCACCAAAGATCTTTCTATGTTGCTGAGCAATACAGTAGTACACACTAAAACTTCTTTTTTTGGCCTTTTGCAAAACTTGTACAAAAATCTGATTGCGAGGATTCGAAGGGATATGATGACATACCAGTCTTAATGAAAGAATCCACAGCCACAGTGAATCTAGCCCTATTTAGAGTATTCAGTACAACAGATCGCACCTAGTAATAAAATAATATTAGTCTGATTAACGGGAAGTTTACAGAAAGATTATATCACAAGAGCAACAAACTAAAGGAGTTGAAAGCAAACCTCGTGGTATGAACTAAAGAGATATCCGCAAGACAGGAAAGCAAATGAAGTCACCAGTGATGGATTGCTTTTAGAGATTAGAATGCTCAAACCAGTTCCCAACTTCACAAACAAAATATAGAAACAAAAGAAATATTAAAAAACTAAATCAGAAAAAAGGCACAAAATGAGCAGTTGAGAAAGCATAGTATTAAAATAACATAACGGCAGCAGCAGAGCTAAGCTGCATGCCCAATAAATAATAAGCGAAAGCAGTGGTAAAAACATGAACAATTTACCAGATCCGCAATGTTCCCAACACTTTCTCCTTTAGCAGTAACATCACCAATATTTTCTCCTTTTGCATATGCCTTGTAGATTGGTGTGCGAGTTGAGGTTGAAGTGACAGCAGCAACATTCTGAACAGAGCAAATGCATCAAACAAGCAGAATATATTTCATCACTCCTTTTACATGTAAAGGTGAATTGAAATTATTGGCAAGGTAAGAACTTGTTGCAGCATGCCAGTAGGACAAACCTTAACAACATTTGCTATGCAAGCCATTGGTAGGAAAAGGTGTGGAAACGCTGCAGTAGCTAATTCTATCCCGGCTCCTAACTCCATCAAGAGATCGCCAGAAAAGCGGAGCTATAGTAATTTTGATTTCAATTAGTCATTAGCATCAAAGAAAAATTACAAGACTGAAGAAGGGCACACATTGAACCTAAATATACACCTGCTTCAGGTCGTAATCAAATTTCTTCCCTTGGCGTGCAAAAAGCATCTTTCCAACACGCCCAGCCCCATCCTGTAGTGGTAAAACAATTATGGCTATCAGACAAAAATGCTCATCAATAAAGGTTCAGGATGAATACATCAATGACAGAGAAAATAAATCATTAATGCTCTTGTAGTGAAAAGGGCATTAGCAATACTGTATGATATGGTTGGATGGATATTACATCATATATTAGTGGTGAGTTCTTAGCCATTTTTAGCAGAATTGGTTGTTGTCTTTTTACCTTCAGTATCCAGTTGATAGCCACAGCACCGGATGTAGCCCTGCTTTGGGAGACTCCAACAGAGTTTAGCAATGTTCTTGTTGTAAACACACCCATTGCACCGCCAAAGAAATGCTGAAAGAGAAAAGAAAGGTAGAGTTAAGTAATATATATTCAAATCAGCTAGATCATTAGAGCCCAGTATCTGGAAATATACCTTCAATGCTCTCCATGACATGTATGGGACATATGAAGGAGTGACACTGTGTGGAAAGCCTTCGGGCACAACATATGACCTTATAAAGGACATTATTTCCTGCAGCAGCAAAATTACGTAGAATCACTATTGTAGTTCATTATTCTCAGTCATGGTCATTCCATGTGTCTAATATTTCTACGCTCAAAAGTCAAAACTGGAGGCATCTCACACCAAAAGATCACAACTTCGAGGAACAGTGTGCAATTAAGCAGTATCCAACGAACAACTAGCTTCAACGAGACATTGGCATCACTTTGTCTAAAGATTGCAACTTTGCTCCACCAGCAAAGTCACTGAATTAGATAATCTGAGATCGGAACATATTTCTCCCGGAATCAAGCATAGATAAGCAACCTAACTGAGGAAATCGAATACAAGGACAACCGGCTGCTCAATCTCGAACTTCAGCTAATTCCTCCGAGGCAGACAACATACGACTAAAAGACTTTTTTCCAGAAATCAACACCGCAGACTACAATTGCGGATCCAATCTGGCCAACACCTTCTTACTTTTTGGACAAATTTCACATTCGTCACATCAGCTGCACGCAGCTGCAATTAACAGGCGCCAAATCCGCTCAAACCATGATTTCCCGTATCTTAAGTCCCATCTCATCAGATCCAACTGCAAATCCATAGACGTTACAACCGCTGAAACCTCAAATCCGCCACAGCGAAACGAACCTATCCCCCAAACACCGGCACAAACGCCCCCAAATCACCCAAAAACCCGTAGCCTTTTGCTCCTCATCGAACCCCACCCACACACAACGCAGTCACCACGAGAATCAAATCCAAGATAAGCACAAGTGTCACAAATCCCCCCGATCCAAGGCGGTAGGAGGAGGCCTCACCTCGACGGGCGGCAGCGGGGACTGGAGCGGCACAGCCTTAAAGGAGGCGCCCACGGACGCTCTCCCCTTGGCCTTCACCGCGGCCCCGCCGGCGTCGACCACGTAGCTCCACCGCCTCCCGTCCACCTCCTCCAGGCACAGCACCCCGTCCACCGCGGCCGCCGGCGCCGCCGTGGGAGCGACCCTCGCCGGCGCCTGCGCCTCGGCCTCGCGCACGGCGACGCGCACCGCCTCCCGCACGGCCACCCGCGCGTCGGGCGCGGGCAGCGTGACAGTCTGCACGGCCGCCGCCGCCGCCGTCCGCTTCAGCCCCATCGCCGGCGCCATGCGGTGGTCGGGGTGTGCCGCCGGTGGGGGGGAGGGGGGTAAGATTTAGATGGGCTCGTCGCGACTCGCGAGAGGTAGGCGTTGCCGTGACAGCGAGACAGCGGCCGCCGAGAGAGAAGGGTGGGTTTATATAGATACATCTTGTGATTCGCTACGTGTACTCGTCTAGCTTCGACACGATTTTTTATATCTGACTGGTACAGTGGGGTCGGGCGTTAGTGGACCCACTTGTCGGGTGTTGTGAGGAGTTCGGGTGGAGCGGTGGTGTGGTCTGTGGTGGACGGACGGGCGGTCGGCTGCTGGTGCCAGCTGGGAAATGGCCGCGTGTACTCCATGGAGCCTACGCTGTGATCGGCTGGTGGACCCAGACGGCTAACGGGCCCGCATGTCATACAGAGTGATGTGGGCCGCGAAGGTGGGAGGGTGACTGGTGAACCGCCGGAATTGAATGGGAGAGAGGCTTGAAGGGTTTGTTGGGTGTGGGTTTTTTTTCGCCGTTCCGTTTCGTTTGGGCGTGATATTTCTCAGTTTTTTCTTCTTCGTCAGCAACGTTGGCACACGGCGACGCGACGTGTGTGGTTTCCAGTTTTCGGAAAAAGTAAGGAGACAATATTTGTGAAGCTCATTATGTTTCATATTTTTTAAGTTTAAAATATTTTCATGTTTTGTAAGCGGGATGTTACTGTATCATGGCAATTGAAATATTTCATAATTTTAATGGAACCAAATAGGTTTAAAGTATGTTCTTATAGAAGTTTAACTATACAACAAACCATTCTTTATATTAAAATTGATTATTGATGGGTAATAAGGCGATAAACTGTGACGACTGATCTAACAGTAATAGAAATTAAAGACTACGAGAATGCACGAGGATGGACAATGATGTCATAGAGATAGCTCGTGTTTAGTGATGAAGGGGATCATACTAAATCGGGGGCTCGCCAGCATGGGAGAGGACAACGACGAACAGCGGGCGAGAGAAACTGATGAAAATTCAGGTGCCAAGTGTGGAAGAAAACACTAATTGAATAGACCACGAATATATATATATATATATATATATATATATATATATATATATATATATATATATATATCCTATGTCCTAAATTGCTAGCGATTGGTGAGCTCTTAAGTCAGCTCCATCACTGTAGCAGCATTATGTATTACTATAGCACCAATGTATAGCACTTTAGCTACTGTTTGTAGCTATTTTTTAAAAAATAAAAAATATATTTATCCTATTTTAAAAATAGTAATAAAACATAACGCTCATTTATTCTCTCATACATTGGGACCAGAGAAATCCAGCGTCTCTCTGAAAACTTCAGTCATGGGTCAAAAAATTCTCACGACTTTATTTTTTTAAATTATTTCTTCTTACCTATTTTTTACAAAATAATTTTGGAACAAACATATATATTATGCTACCATACAATTATCTTCACATGCAACTTTTTTCTTTGCACCTCGCTCATTTATTCTTTCATACATATGAGACCAGAGAAATCTAGCACCTCTGTTCGGAAACTCTAATCAACGATTAAAAAATCCTCATAACCTTATTTTTTTCAAATTAGTATTTCTATTAATTCTTATAAGGTGCTATCTATTTCCTACGAAATAATAATTTTAGATAACAAATATATATATTATGCTACTATTCAATTAGCTCTATATATAATTTTTTCCTTAACATCTTCATTTGCATTGCAGTATGAACGGGCTAGCGAGCCGATCCGCTAGTCACCTCCTAGTCTGACCAAGAAGACGCTAGAGCTCACGCCACCACGAGAAATCGGAACACCCCCAGCGATGGCTGTCCCTTTCGTGCAGATTCCACGCGATCATGGGTCACGCACGACAGCGAGGCAGCAGGCAGCAGATCGATCCGATAATGGACGGTGGTCGCCACCACCGCCGCCGCGTGTGCGGATGTCCGGCGCCCAGACGCGCCGGCCGCGAGAAGATGACAGAGCCAAACCACGCTCGTGCCGGCCGCCGGGGCTAACGCGGCGCTTGATTTTTTGTTGCACCGGGCCGGGGGAATCCAACGAATCACGCGTTTGTTTTCGTGTGGACGCAGATTTTTTTCTCCCTCCCCGTCGGCAGCTCGCCGTCCGCCACCAACCGCAGGTCTTGTCACGCAGTAAGACCTCTCTGACTATATTTTCTTCATTTTATTTCTTTTTAATTTCTCTCCCTTCTTAGTTTTTTTATTTTTTTATCTTTAACGGCTCCACTTCGAAGGAATTCGTGAAGGAAAAAAAAAGATAATCCTATCCTGAAAGAGAATCTCTTTATGACGGGAACCGTGAAGAAAAATCATTGAAATGCTGAAAGAAAAAAAATCCCTTCGTGAAGTGAATTTGATTCCTGACGGAAATCCCTTCAGATGATCTAAACATCTTCTTTTTCTCAGCATAACTATGTAGTAATCTTGTGATAGCGTGTACAATAAGTTGACATCTTTTTATATAAAAAAAAAGTCA
Source organism: Phragmites australis (assembly GCF_958298935.1). NCBI lineage: Eukaryota > Viridiplantae > Streptophyta > Magnoliopsida > Poales > Poaceae > Phragmites > Phragmites australis. The sequence continues at coordinate 24,209,013 of NC_084931.1, forward strand.
CTTAAAATATCATCTATCATGAAAGAAAAAGAAATAACATAGAGAAAGATATCATCTATAAATTAGCAAATGGTCTAAAATATTAGATAATCATTTTCATAGAAAATATTTTCTTCATTGTATAAATGTTGATTGTTATTTTTGGCTAACTTTACACGTGCCATTTAATAATTAGATATTATTTAAATTACTTACAGCTAACCCACATAATATCTTATCTATTATATTATTTATATATGACATGCAATCATATTACAGATAGTAGCCGTCTATACCACTACACCGTATTAAGAACATGTAGATGAATTTTGTAGAAGAACTCAAATAAAAGCGATGAAGCAATCATAACAAGAGGCCAAAATTTTGGCAAAGCCAACCACAATTTTTTTAAGCACAACTTCAAAAGAGTACCAGTGATTGCCGTTGTCACAAGCCTACTCGACCCTTTATGACCCTTATATTCTTACCTTATACATGAATCTTATGCTAAAAAACTACCTGAAATAATCCTCTTGAGCGCTCATAATTCCCCTATAAATCTTGGATGAGACCTTGTGTTGGCTTAGCTTGAGTTGACTGCTCCTATGTCTTCACCTCCTTATTTATATAGTCCCATCAAGACCTTCCCTCCTACAAATACGAGTCATACTTATAATAGGATTTAATGTCCAAGAGTTCTAATCCGAGTAGAATTTGAATCACCGTGCAACAAACCGCAAAGCCTTTGCTTTACATTATGTTACCACGTTTCGTGATGTCTTCGTTCTTGTACCAAACAAACCAGCACAATCTTACTCGCCGTCCTGTCTTATTGAGGCTATTGAGTGAGGTATAAGTGTGACACCTGCAAGGGACAAATGAAGTGATGAACCCTAGTTTTGCTGCTAACGTGGGCAACTTAAGGTCACCATCTTTGCGCTCGTTACCGTCCTAATATAACTATGTTCGTGCCTAATGTCATATCTTATTGAACGCTGGCATATCTATGAGCATCTTAATAGCGCACTCCCTTGTCTTCTTCGTGGTAACAAGGGAACAAATCTATATAGTTCAAACCAATCAATATATGGAACTACTCAGCATTGTTGTACAATTAGAGCATGTACAATATGGTGTTTAAAGGAGATGCTTATAGAAAAAATTAGTTTTTTCTTAACTGCATTAGCATAGGTGCTTAAACGGAGGGTAATATACTTACTCAAGTACCACTGTTTATATTAGTACTAATAAGATAGTTAATCATATTTAAGCACATGCAGTCTTTGTTTACATTAGAAATTATAATTTCTTTGTAGGTGTTTAACACTCTATTTTCTTAAACAGCTAGTATTGTTTTTGCCTTGAACAAGTAGAGAGGTTTGGTTTGTCCTCCTAAGTAGTTAAACTAAAAATCTGGCCATCCTAAAACATGAGGAATGCATGCTAAGAATAGTGTTTGGTTTATGGGCATTCTTGCTCAACGCAGTTTTCCCCACATTTTAGGCTGTAGGTGATTTGTGCATAGCTCAATTCCATGAGTGTAGCCAAATATCTAAGTGAAGGCCATATTAATTTCACAAGCGTGACATCTTTTTAGCTTGGCAAAGCAGGGCTCAAGCTTGTGTAACTTGTGCCCCTAAATACCCATACCGATTTTTTTTTTTTTTTGGCTATGCCAGGCAGTGACAAGTTCTTGGCAGAATATGATGTTTGGTATTTGACATAGCTATGTTCGTGTTGATCTCGGGCTAACCGAGGGACCAAAACTAAGGGGAGTTGAACCCCACAATGCGCCCTGATCGGAGGCGCCTAACCGACAGTTGGTTAAGATCCACTGTGGCCCAACGCTATAAAAAAAGGAAGGGGTGAGCCGGCATCTAGGATGATCCAACGATCTCCTAGTCTCTCTTGCACCCTAACAAACTCGATCCCGATCGATCTCTAGCTGCCCTTTGTAGGACGACGACAACGCCGGCTTTCTCCTAGGATCCACTACATCAACCTCATCGTCAAGCCGGTGATTGACCACACGCAGTCCACATCAACATTGACTGCGTGAAGACCCGATGGCCTCCTCTTCCAATAACGATAATTTAAGCTCTAATCTCTTTAATCTTAGGTGTTCATGCCTTAGACAATTCATATTAGATATTACAAGCCAAGCCAAAGTTAGGACGGCCCTTTACTAGGAATTTTTCCCGTCCTTTTGCTTTTAAGTCGTCTAGGCATGCACGGCCCAATTCGGTATCAAATTAAGTGAAGGCCAAATTTACAGGGACGACTGAACTTTGACATAGGACAATAGAGTTTGAAACAATAATAGGCGCCCCTGATTCTTGAACAGGTAACAAGTGGAGTACTGCAGTTTCCTGCCATGGTCAAGTGTGTGCCCACTACGGAAAAAAAACTGAGGTCAAGTGACAATTGCCACTGCCCACATATTGGCTCTAAACACCTAGGATTAGTAGTAACACTTCATTTTAATCTTTTCGTGTGCAAGTTGGTCTGTTTCTTGCAGAGGATGGAGAAATCTTATGCCCTTTCTTTGCAGATTTTTTTGGGTTACTAGTTTGATTGTTGAGGAAGCATCCATTAAGAAGAAGACTACATTGGTTAAATTATCTGGGTGTCTGACCAAACGCTTTTCAATGCTGGAGTGTGTCAACATCGGTGGGGCATATTTCTTGTGCGTGAAGCACGTTGATCCATTGGCTTTGGTCATAGCCAGATCAATTACTCCATGTCTGATGGCTAATCACCTCATAATAATTTGTCTATGGAATTGGTTTGCCAGCCCCCATTGAATATTTAATATTGCTTTCAGGTGAATCATACTACACTCTGGTACTTCAGATATTAGATATAAGTATTTTGGATTGGACAATGGTACGTCTAGAAGATATTATTTCGACGCTAAATTCTATAGCAATGTATTTTTTATGGAACAATTTTTTTTTTCAAATTATAAGATGCATATATTACGGAAACACCCTTTTTCATGATGTATCTAGCGTTATCAATTTCATATGTTTAATTAATGTAGGTACTGTACTTTTCTTCTACACATATATCATGGTCAAAAAGTGGAGTTCGACTGATACGGTTATTGTAAGACTCATATTTACACTGTGACAGGAGTATCCGAAAACTTCACAAGGGTCAACTAAGTGGGTGTACTCAGAATTATTTTGTTTTTAACTGAGTCACTGATGAGGCTACTGCTCAGAAGAAACTCTCAGGAAGTGCATGATAGCATCACAATATGAAAAGTTAGAGCAATCTAGGAGTTGATTTGCGTGTTACCCTTTTCTCTAATAATGTCTATGGTTCATAAGAAAGTGGTGTTCTAGAGAGCGTGCCCGTCAACAAATTTAAAGTTTGACCTACAGCATCTTTGTATTTATTTCAATTTGTCATATAAAACTGGTATATCTATTCATCTTGAAAACACTTTTATAATACCATATATTTCTTTTATATAGGTTAGTAGAAATCCATTATCAAGATTGTGTTTTAAGGACGACGTGCCTAAATATCTATGGTCGAATGGGGTTAAGAATCATTTCTCAGAGCTTCGGCATTTATGTCTTGAAAAAAAAGGCATACAGACGTGCCTCCCTATTTCTAGTTACAACCTGTAACTGCACCTATCTGTAGATTTCCTTTTCTATGACTGCAAGTCCTTTTTGTTGCATAAATCAAAGGTATATTGTTGTATTCTCCGTGCTCCATGTATCGTACACTCCATATAAAAATGTTCAGAAGAACAATAGAAGGCATTGGAATTATAGGTGGTCATAGCCATCGTATCATTGTCAAAGAATATAAGCGCAACATAAAAGAAAAAACATACTCTGCTTTCGACCCAGAAAGCTCACAAAGTTACAAAGAGGACGGCACCTTTTTTTTAAGGAGAAATAATAAAACAACAGTGCCACACCACAGTAGCAATGCAACTTGAGAAAAAAAGTGTTAGTTATGCCGCGACAAACATTCATGGCTCATGGGATGAAATTTCAATACTCCCTCCGTCCATCTATGTAAGCCATATTTTAAAATAAAAAAGTTTTTAAAAGTATATTTTGGTCTTTAATTTCTCTTAAATATATTGTCAATTGTTACAAAATCACTATCATATTAAAAATATTTTAAAATATGAATATATTAATATAAACTTTGTAAATAAACATCCATATAATTTAACTAACTGTTGATCAAACTTTATAAAATATGATTTTTTTTTTCAAATAAAAATACACCTTACATTAATAGACACAGGGATGACTGGTATTGTCAATAGCTCTCATATAGTATCCTTAACTAAAACAAAACTAAAGGCCAAGTTTTCTGGCACCACCTAATATTCATGCATCTCATTATCGTAGAAATTTGGTGAGAAAGAAAACGAGGCTACATTTTTTGTCTTCTTTTAAAGTTTTTCCGGCTCGATGAATTACTTGGAGGCCAGTTTCCCCAGACAGGGTCGGCTAGGGATGATGCTGACCTGGCAGAGGATGAGATGGGACCCACGCCTTCTGACCAATGCTGTGCCAGGGTGCAATTCCAAGCTCTCAAGTTTCGGATATCTCAAGATAAGCAGCTAGCTGATGACTAAAAAAATATTTGCAGAACATTTGTAGAAAGTTTCTTTTTTCTTTTCTTGTGAACATCATTGAAGTGTATTCGGAGGTTAGGAACTAAATAAAACGATTTGGTAGCTGCTGGTGGCAAAAACATTTTTTTTAGAATTTTAGTTTAAATTCTACTATTTTTTGAATAAATCTAATTAAAATAGGTTGTATATGGATTGCGAAACACATATAATTTTTTTTAGCATTTTTAGAGTAACAAAAGACTACCATTTTCTACAGAGAAGATGAAAAAAGAAAATAGAGCTGTGAATAGTACTTCTGACATTTACAAAGGGGGCAAGGGCTAAGTCCTCTTATGAGACAACAATGGCCTAATCGTCTCATCAGAAGCGGTAAGGTGCGTCTATTCTTACAAATATTTTTATTAAAAACCTATTTATTTAAATATTAATGTTACAAAATAAAAAAATAAAAAAACTCTCTATACGTAATGTGTCTGAACTTTTCTTATGGGTAGCGTGGTCCAGCAGCCCACGAACAATAGGCCCAACATGCGGGGAGGAGGCCTAAGTCCGCCCAGTGCTCAGAAAAGAGTTAGCCCATGTTCTTTCCTTTTTTTTAATCTTTGTGATTAATTCATTATGTTTGTGGTTTCGTGCCTTTCAACAATTTAAAATAATTGATTCAATATTTTTATGAAATCTAACATAACAATTTCATAATACACATTCAGCATTTTAAAATTTTGACGCAACAAATTCATAAAAATGTGGAAATAGCTCATTCAGCATTTTTATTAACTTGATTCAACATTTTTCAAAACCTAATTCAACATTTTGAGTACACCAATTCAACATTTCATGTGAAAATATTGAAACAATGTCTTGAAATGTTGAACTATTTCATTCAAAATGTTGGTTTTTTACAAAATAAAAAATCCAAAAAATATATTTATATTGGATCTCATTTTATTGAATTAATTATAAATAATAACTCCATGGTTCAAACGTATTTACGGTTTAAGAGAAAAAAACCAATCAAAATTTCAAATGCAAACCCCTTCCAATCCCATCTCATCCAATCCCACCATGGCACGTGTCCCCCAGCAGCCCGACACGTGCCCATATCTCTGCTCCACGCTCGCAATCTGAGCCGTCGACTTTCGCCATAAAAGAGGCTAGGAATAAAAGCGCAGACTGGAATGGCCCGGTAGCCACTTTGGCCCAGCTTCAGCCGTACTGGACTACCCAAGCCCAAATCTAAAAATCGGAGCCCAAATCATCTGGGCCAGACCGTGCGAGAGCGTCTTTTAATTTTTTTTTCAAACAAACGAGCACGAATCTCCACGCAGAATCGAGCGTTGGTAACCTGCCCGCGCTGGTTCCACTCTGCAGTCACCAGGTGTGCATCTCCGATCCGCGCGCGAGACATGGGCGGCGGCGGCCGGGGGGAGCCGTGGTGGGGCCTGCCAGCGGCGAGGTCGAGGGTGCTGGGGAGGCTGGGACCCTCCTTCGGCATTGGCGCCGGCTGCGGCGTCGGCGTCGGCGTCGGCCTCATCGGCGGTACTACCCCTCCCTAAAACCCTAGACTCGATCTTGCAGCTTCCCTGTACATGGAAATGTCCAAAAAAAAAAAAGGTCTACGTGTAGGCGAGTTAGGATCGTGCCGCGTAGAAATCTTGTACTCCATACTTGGTGGTTTAGACTGATCGATGGATAACCAGCCTGGTTGGAGAGGGCGGTATTTGGGGTTGCTTATCATATTCTGAACTCTTGAAGTCCATGTAGCTACAACATGTGGATGTTTGAAGCAACATAATTGATGTCTGATGATGTACAATTGGCATGAGTGTGATTAACTGATTATCCGAGGGACCAAGACCGGTGATATTTCCAGTGGCAGTAGGTCCTAACTTATGCTTAGATTCAGGATGCATCATGTTGTAGTGCTGGCATGTCTTGATTAATAGGTAACTCCTTACAATGTTTGATGCTTCCAAGATTGATGTTAGCTTGAATTTTCAGTTAACTCCTATTTATCGTACTATCAATGTGACTGAACAGGTGCAGGAGTTGGGGCTGGATTCCCTGGTCTACGCTTGGGATTTGGAGTTGGTGCCGGTTGCGGTATAGGAATTGGATTTGGTTATGGTTTCGGAAAAGGAGTTGCTTACGATAAGAATGGGAGATATTCAAACATTGGGAGATCAAATCGGAATTCTAGGGGCCTAAAATCTGAGTAAGATTTAACTTCATGCATACCTATTGCAAGATGATTTCATCTCATTCATTTTGCGATGGCCATAGTTATATTTGTGAAAATCAGGTGCTCTTCTGTTGATTATATAAAAAATTCTGCGATGATCCAGAATATAAACATTACTGTTGTTTTTATTTCTTCGATGATTCTTTTGCCACCAAGGAGCCACCAGAACAGAGGAAAAAAATCCATTTCAGCACAACAGACGGAGCTATAGAGTGCAGAGACGAAAGGAGCGGTGGACGACAATAGGCGCAGACAGCGCCGGAGGGGACAGGCAACGTGACACGCCGAAAAAAGACTGGATTGGGATTGGGATTAGCTAACCCTGGGTTTTTGATACCATGTTACCTTGATTGGAATCGTGGGGAAGAATAGATGATCTATCTGGTAGCCTTGATGTCAATATATAGAGTCGGTCCTCATGGGCCAAGAATATATGTGGGCCTAGATATATACTTAACAAACCATATCTGGTAATTATTCAGATTACAGCTTATAAGCCCAAACAGTAACTTTTAGAAGCCTTGCAAGTTATATGTTCAAATACACCTTATAATCCATGGCAGTGTGACTAAGTCTCACAAGTCACTACCACTGGGCCTATTTTCTCGGTTGAAAAAATGCTGTAGCCTTTGAGGCCTAAAACATGGTGTCCTTTTGGCCCTGGTTAGGGTTGTCTTTTGTGATAAGAAATTAAGAGTGCAAGGCTAAACAGGCCTATGCTTTCTTCAAAGTTTTTGAAGCATAAATTATTTAATTCATGAATTACTCTGGGACTCAAAAGTCCTATTACTCCAAGATTGCCGGCAGGGTACTGCCTACCAAAGTTCTTACTGAGTGAAGTGTAGTCTCGTGGATAAGCTTGCTGAAGTGCTTTTACCTTTTAAGAACCCCAATCCTAGTCTTACCCGTTTGGGTGGGGATGTTAAACAGCCTCCTACACTAGGTCACTGGCCTGTTCCCACCTCAAACGCATTTTACCTCCACTAGGTTTTCTTTGCTATGATCCTGGAAAACACTACTTTTAACCAGATCTTCTAACTTTTTTTTTTCAGAGATCAGATTGATATCCTGGTCGATGAGCTGATCGAAAATTCCAAGAGACTAATCAAAGCAACATCAAAGGAGATCGATAAGTGGAGGCGAGCTTAGTGCAATTGGCACCAGGAACTGTGTTGTTTAGGTGCTCAGTGCTTTGCCTTAGGCGCAGACACCACTCTGAAACGTACTATCGCTTGTGTGTGATTTCCCTGAATTCTTTTCAGTGTCCGAGGCTCGTGCGACATGCTGCCCATATTTTATACGATTGTAGCAAATGCCTGGTTTGCCTACCACGTGCTAAGATGCGATTGAATGTGATCGCAATGTTGAATATTACATATTAAATATTATGCCGGATCGTTGTGTTTGTTTAGCATGCCCATGCCCATATAGTTGTGTAACTGTCGGCCTGAGTTGCTTGTCTGACTCTACTCTCTGTAGCTTACTCCAGTTCTAGCTATTGCAAAATGTAACCTTGATCAATTAATAGTTATGCTCTCTTGTTCTACAAGATTCAATGATTCTCTTCCATGAAAAATCAAACGTAATTCTGGGTCAAGTGAAGATGGGGTTTGTTATGTTTTCTCTCCCACTTTCATGGCGAAAAGATTCGTCGTGATAAAATCAAACTCAATTCGGCAGTCAGTTCCTTAAGAAACAAGTCATGTAGCTTTCTGATTAAGAATAGAAGCTCCATTGGACAGTGTACTGTTTAGCTGCTGCTGCTGCTTCTGCTGAGTGTGCAGTAGAATAGAATTATAGGATGTGTTTTGACCTGGACTAAGCGATTGAAAAATATTTGTATAGAATTTTGAGTACAGCCAAATCTCACTGGACCTTGCGGCAATTGCCCTAATTTTTTCTAAGGTGGAATGTAGGAACAACAAACAATGCAGTTCATGAGCGATTCCACTCAATTCTCGCATCCTAAACGGGGCAGTTGATGAGCCGAGAGGCGGGCCTCCTGGCTCGTAAGAACACTAACGGATGCATATATTGCCTGGCAAAGTAGAAGCACTACAAAAATGCACAAGCAAAATGATTGAGAGCAACGCTCCTTCCAGATCTAACCAAACATCGTAATGGCCAGATGCAATGACACCCATGATTACCTTGCAACAATCTTGCTCATGGATTCGTAGAGCACGAACCATAATGACCACACTCCGCAAGCCACTTTTGTCAGAAGACGCGGTTCATGGGACATGCCAATAAAGGCATGTACTACGAAATGATGGACTAACTCGTTGCATAACCGTAAAATGACCATGATTACCTCGCAAACAGACAGGTTTATTGCAAGGCAATGAAGTTATCTCCGTTGCCAGGGGCGTGCACTTTGTTTGTTTTAGTCATTTGGTCTAATGTGATCTCCTAAACATGGCGTCAACTTGCTTCAAGTTATGCACTCTCTTTGTTTTACTATGTTTGTCTACGCCCAACATTACGCATAGATCGAAGAAATTCAAAAGCAATGCAAAAGGTGCAATAAATCCCCTAAAATTATGTGTCCACCCCTTGGAATATGTAAACTTACCATAATTGTTCTACATGCATTGGTTTTCTCTCTCTAAGAGCCATACTTTGCATTTAAAATCTTAGAAATAAGAGAGCAACCATTATCACAAGGTTGATGAACAAAAATTGTGAAATTGATACTCCCGAGGTTATGAATAAATATAACAAAACGGAGGAGTAACAAATAACAACCTTAATAATTGGAATTGAGTGTCTGCCGGTTGGTAGAGGTACCATCAAGCACCACGCCCACCCAAATTCAAACCCGGGCACCTACCTTCTTCTAATTGAGTGGCAAAGCTCCTGGCATAATTTTTTTTTATCGACAATAGGGAGAAGACGTTCCCTGGACTTTGACTTTTTTTAGGTAGGGGGTATCAACCACGCTAAAACCAGATTTCTCAAGGAGGTATCCGCTGCGAGCACCTGGATTCGAGCAAGCTCCTAGCATAATTTAAAATGAAAAACAAACTTTAATACTCAGTAATTGGATACCGAGAAATGAATGGGAATCTGAGGTTGTTTGGTTGGTTCCAAGATTTCCTTGGTAATGCTTGCTTAAATTTGGTCACCCATGAACTGCACTGGATTTGGCAAGAAAATGATCTGGAGAGACTGTCTTGCCAAAAAAAAAAAAAGGGTAAATGTCCTGCCAAATTTTGGAATAAAAAAAAATACATGCCAATCCTGTCAATAATAATAGTAATTTTGGCAACCATTGGATCCATACCAGTTACCAACCATGCTTCTGATTTCACCTCCCCCCACTACAACAATATTGAATGAAAGTTGATGAAATTCGTTCGGTCATTTAGTACAACTATCTGCAGGAAACTTTTGTTAATAAAACAGAACTTCGGGCTAAACTCTTTGGCAAAGGGAGAAAGGAGGACAGTGTGAAAGAATACACCAGCGTAGCAATCTTATTAAGAGTTGTATCAATCACAGTTGCCCACAAGAACATCAACCCTTTTAACATATTGGAATTTGGAACTATTTCTTGTACAGACAAAACCTGATTATTGCCCAACTCTTTAATCCCAAAATCTAGAACCACCCAACCAATAATGTTAATATTCAGAAGTCAGATACACAAAGAATAGTAAGACCAAACAGCAAGCCCACGAGCAGACAAATATCTTTGACATAGAATTGTTCATTCCAAGGGCATCCACGGTAAAGCGCATATCATGCTAGGCCTGAAGTTAGCTGTGCTCATTCTTCATATGCACTAGCAATCATCTCCAGCAGTGGAGCAGGGTTTGTAAGCTGATATTTGAATCATGATCACCTCAGACAATGCATTTTCAGAAATAAGATCACCACCCTGTTTTTGCACGCTTCATCCCGGTGGAGTTGAAAGGGGATACACTGGGACTAGGGTGGGGGCTTGGACTTTCCTCCCTTAGAGTGCCGTTCAGTATAGCCAATTCTCTCAGCTGTTGCTTCTTGTAGTAGTCCATGGACTCATCCTGAGGACAACAGAAGTCAGTGAGACAGGTAACGGCAGGTTAGAGGCAAAAAAAAATTTCGAAGCTAGTAGGAACAGATAGGAGGCAAGGGTACATACGACTGGTTTGAGAAGATCCTCCAATATGGCCACAGCTTGGTTTAGTCGGGTATCTACGATATCTGCCGGGAACTCAGCTTCCACAAGAACATGCAATGGATCATTTAAGTGTTCATAGCCAGGCTTGTCTCTGAGCTTGTCTTCCTGTTTACGAACAGGTTTTAATTTTCAGAACCTCTGGACTATTGTTTTATAATCAGGAGTTGAAAAAATTGGTAAACACAATAGTAACGATGTTAAAAATGCTCACAGAAAATGATTAGATTTTAGTAACTAAAGGAGTTGTCTTGTATACTCCCAGATAAACTCGAAAAATGTGCACAAATATCTGTTCTATTAAGAAAGATTTCTGATTCACAAATTTTATTTAGGACAAATGTTGAGTATAGGACTGCATGTCAGATGCAAAGCTTGCATTTGACAAGAAATCAGGATAGAAGTTCAGTTAGGAAGCTTAGTTACAGTAGATATGGATTTCTGTGATGATAACAATTAGATAGAGCATTTCAAAGATGTAAAAACATTGCCAATAGGTTGATAATCTCAAGCTACAGTAATATTTTTTTTAACCTTTTAAATTAATACGTCAAGGATCTAATAAACAACACACTTCAGATACCACTAGCACATCAAACCCAGGAATCAGGATAGAAAGATCCTAGAAGGTTCGGTGCTTTGGGTGCTGTTTCCTGGCTAATATACTACAAAGTTCAAAATTATACATCTTGACAAGTCCTGGATTGCAGCACATGACACTAGAATATCGAAATAGTTGAGATCAAACTTGAAATTTTCTTAATTAAATAAATCTAAATGGTGCCCATTAGTTTTTTTTAACAGTTTCAACATTTTACTTTGAAAAACATAATTGATGCCTCATTTCAAATATAATTGATTAGTTGATTTAATTACCATGTACCAGCCAGATGCTGGTGTTTGTATCTAAGAGAAAATGATAAGTACTGTGGTGAAATACAAGTGGCCCTAAAAAGTTCCAAGCCTTTCAATAAGTAACTATAACATGGCAGTTCTAATCTGTGTTTAATTACCTTAACAGAATCTTTCACTGAACCCCGTCCACGAATATAGACTCTACATTGGGTTGTAGCTTCAACTCTTTTCAGGGAGTTCCCTCGTGGCCCCAACAAACGACCAACAAAGTTGTACTAATAATAACAAAGGTTTGAGAATAGTTTGGATTTGGCATAGCACATAATAATGGAAGTAATAAAAAATCCAAATAGCTATAAATGAAAGTAAGTTGCACATACATTGGGGTACTTGTCAGCAGGAACATCCATCCTAACAACTTTTTTCACAACAGGGCTGCCAACAACTCCAGGAGCACCATTCCAGCCTGTTGATGACGATTGGAGTACTCCCAAATGCTGAAAAACAGAAGGCATTTCAATTTAAGTAATTGAGGTAAATAATACAAAAAGGTTGGAAATTGGCATGCTAACAATTCTTGGATCACTGTATGTTAATTCTCGGAGCACTATATAAAATAGAGATAAGGCAGTTAAGGCATGTAAACTGAATAAACAAAAGTTTTTCTGAATTCGGACAACCTCGGTTTGCATTCCCGACCATCCCTCTAGATCCATTGGTTGACCAATCATTGGGTGGCCAGCTAATCTTAATGGGCTTGGGCTACCATGATCGATTCTCTCAGGTTCAACAAAATTTGGATTAGGCGGCAAAGATGACGCCCGCAAAATTTCTGCATTGAAGAAAACAAACCGTTATGGAATCAAATACATCTCATCTGAAACGCTGTTGTATAATAGATGATGTTAGTTATATTTATTTCACTTAGGATCAGAGAGAGCATCCAGGCAGGATTTTCCAACATGTCTAAAGCAGCGAACTGAAACTACAACAAGAAGCTATAATGCAGAAATCACCACACACAACGGTATAATGGCTTACATAAAGGTACTAAAGTAACAATGGGCTTCGTTTCAGAAAATAAGTAAGAATGAAGTGTGCCAGCTAAATGATGTGATTCAACAATTGTGCAGTTATCAATTTCTAATTTTTCAATGGAGTGGATTCTGTGCTTTTAAAACGCCAACACTGACGACATACTCATACATTTACATAAACAGTATCCATTAGGGATTTGTAACTAATTTTGGTGGCCAAAACCATATATGTGTAGAACAAGTGAGTAATGTATATCCTCGGTGTGAATTAAATCAGTAATAAGATTAGCACAAACGAACAAACAACTGGACAACACGAAGTAACAAAAACCTTTGGAAGCAGCTTTTCGTATTAAAAGGACGGACAGGATTGTACAGCAAGAGCAACACATTGTTCCGACAGCAGGGATAGCTAAAAATAGAAAATGGCTGAATGGCTCCTATAGCAGCTGGTATGCAAAACTATTAAGAACTGCATAAATAAATGATAAAGGAACATACACAAAAACCAAAAGGGTAAAGGAAGTTAACCTTTGTTTAGGAGCCTGTTACAAAAAGGAAGAACTTGCATGAACGGGGCTAATTTCTGCCTCTCAGCAAGTAATTCAGCAAGATATCTGCTATGCAAACAATTTCATTAGTCCAATAATTATAACTATCACGACACCAACAGAATAACGAAAAATTAAATAATCACTCCATGCATTGAAAACAGAAAAAATGCAAAACAGTGGTACCAAATGATCTGTACAACAAGCTGCAGAACGGTCGATCGAGCTTAAAAAATGAACACTTTGCGCATCAACTCTACAACTATCAGCATCGAATCGAAGACACAATGCTGACTTATTCCTACTAGCCGTCAACAGTCAACAACACAGGCACAAATCTATCATTAGCAGGCGATCCCCAAAAATCCCCAAATTGGCAGATCGCTATAGCAGCAAGGCAGCATTGATCGACCAAAATCACGCCAAGATGGTCACGATCAAGCATACGCAAATCTCGCGCAACACTAACCAAATCTCGTAGTCGGAATGGTTTTGCGGATAGGATCAGCGGGAGCATTAAAGTCAAAACTTCACAGAGATATCACATGGAATACAGAAACCAATAACAGGAGGCGCGTACCTCTCCCTCTCAGAGGCAGAAGACCTCATGGGATTGTGGTGATGAGGGGAAGAATGGACACCGGATGGTGAGTACTGGAAGAAAGGGGGCGGTGGGATCCTCTCATCCATGGTTCCCAACAGGCCAACACCAAGAACAAGAAGAATTACAAAAAAAAAAAAACTCTACAAGATTGAATCTTTAGGCAAAGAACTAGGGGCAAGATACAGCAGAGGGAGTCAAGAGCCCCCCAAAAAAATCAAGAAACCAGGAAGAGCAATAGCTATGTAGCTATCTGAGCAAAAGAATGGGTTGGAGGCCTGCCTATATGGAATCCAAGGAAATCTAAAAGGACAGAAAGGTGCCAAGAACCAAGGAGTAAGTATAGGGATGGGTGGGATTATATATGTAAGTGTGCATAAAAAATAAAAAGGGAAGGTAATAGCTGGGTTTGTATCAATCAATGATCAGAGCCCAGGCTGTGTAGGGGTTGGCAAGCAGCTCCTTCGTGGCTGCCTGCTGCTGCTGTTCTTGCTTGCCTGCTCTTGCTCCTCTGTACAGACAACAGCATACCACACTGTGGTAGAAGGGGGTGGGTGGGAGGAAGAGAGACGGGGGAGAGGAGAGGTCGGGAGGAAGAGACAAACCCAAGACAGAGCCCTTCAGCCTTGGATGCTTTCTCTCTCACTGATGTGTGCATGTATCTCACCGGTTGGTCCAGCTCAGATGATTGGGCCCTGCCTGCTTCTAGAGAACGTTTATCTTGTTTTACCTTCCGGTTTTTATCATTTTTTGGTTAAATTTTAAAAAAATAAATAGAGTCAAGAGTCGTGATCTAGAGAGAGAATTGCTAGGACAACAAAGGCGCAATCCTCTTTTTTTTAAAAAAAAAATGGAATGGATTCATGCTCTTTCACATACTCATGATCTAGCGCTGCACCCCTTAGCAGAACTTCCAACTTTCATGTTCCACCCCCTCGCGTACAAAAATTACCATAAAGGAATAATATTTCAGAAACAAGTGCATGTCCAATTCTTACCTATTAAGCCTTATTTTCGCAGGAACGTGAAAAGTATAGAATTAGAAAAAACACACATGATTTGGTGCTAATGTAATTGCAAAACATTGAATTGTAGAACATAGAAAAATACAAAAACAATCACTTGGAACAACAAGACAAACCCATCTAGAAAGATAGAGCTCGGAGAAACGAGTCTAACGATGCGAGAATCGTTTAAAATGGAGTTACGATGCAAAAGTTATGCTAAAAACAAGTTTAGATTTTACTTTATAAAAGAAAAGGACTAATTTGAGAATAATAGAAAGTTTTAAGAACTTATTTGTAAAAATAGAGGGACCTAAATGTAATTATGAAAAGTTTAGGACCTAATTACAAAATTACCCTAATTCTGGAATTAATCAAATTATTTTTTATTAGAAGACATGGATTTGCTGATTGAGCTTGACTAGGCATGACACGTAGGCAAAGAGAGTGATGTGGTAGGGCTACGTGGCAGCTGATGTGGCATGGGGCGCCGACTGGGTTAAGTGGCGACACATGGCGGCTTGCGATTGGTTAGCGAAGGGGTATATGGGTGATCTAATCTGGGCGGTTGGCTTCGGATCCGATGGCTTGGGAGAGATCGAGTGGCCGGAGGGAGGGGCGCACGACGGAGCCGAGGCAGGACACGGCGATGAACGGCCAGAGGGGTCGTCGAACCTCATCGCCGGCCACGGGGCATAACAACGAGGGATGGAACTTGAAGAGGAGAGCGAGGGGTTCTGTTTTTGGGCTTATCGAGGGCAGAGGGGGACCGGAGGGGCGTTGGCGAAGAGGCTTGGGAAGCACGGGAGCTCGTCGGGATAGCGACTTCGGCGGTCAGGAGGTCCAACCGACGGCGACAGGGGCTCCGGGAAGCAGCCACGGAGCTTCTAGGAGGCTCGGATGGGGCAAGGTGGCACGAAAGCAGCGGGGCGGCGAGCTTAACAGCGGCGATGGCTATGGCGGTGGAGAGCTCAGGTTCTGGCGATTAGGGCTCGAGATCTCGACGGCTTGGGTTGGAGATTGATCAGGGAGGGGGTGGGAATATATATAGGTGGGTTTGGGGCTCTCGGGAGAGCACGGGACTCCTAGGCGGCGGGGCTCGAGTGTCTCGGACACGACTGGCAGAGGTGACGTCCGAATGGAGGGAGATGGGCACGGGCGTGGGGGTGAAGGCGAGAACTGGGCGGGGCGCGTTCGGGAGCGGCTGGCGCGGGAGCAGGCCGGGGGAAAGCGGGCGCGCGATTGGGCCAGGACAGGGTGGGGCCCATGAGGAGGAGAGAAGGGAGGAGAGGGGTACCGGGCTGGGGAAACAGGCCGGCTCAGGGTGGTTAGGCCGAAAGGAGGGAAGGGCGGCTCGAGAGAAGGGTTTAGGTTTTTTCTTTTTTTTATTATATTTCTATTTCTAACCTTTGGTTCAAACCTAAGCAAATCCAATTCAAACAAAAGCCAACAAGAATCAAATAAAACCCTAAAATGCCTATTCTAGCATGAATGCATTCAAACAAAATATGATGAAGGAGGCATCCGCGGACCATACTAGCCTCACGATGAGTAAGGGGAAAATCAATAGGAGGAGGCACCCACGACATTGGCATTGGCGGCTTGAGAGGAGAATATGACGCTACTGCATGAAAATCTTTTCCCTGATCTTCAGACTCGTGTCTTGGAGGTACCTTATCGCTTAATATTATTTGGCCGATTATTGACTTTTTGACTGTCCTTGCCACCTGTACATTTAACCAAAAGCTCTTTGAATGTCACCTTTAGCTTTGCATTTGATGTAGTTGTAGCAACTGATGCTTGCACAATTAATTTGGCCTTTTCACTTCGTTTAGGGACCCAAACTGTTGTGGATATCTTCTTCTTATTGCGCAACACCTTACTAGCTTTTTGCCTTTCTCATTAACAAGCTTCTTGGTCGTCACTGCTTTCTTCCCCTTCGTTGTATCAGCTTGCTCTGACCGAATCAACACTCTTTTATCCTCAAAATTCATCATATTCAAAAGATAAGGCTTTTTGTCGACCCCATGCTCCCTTGTTTTTGGACAATCTGTAAATTTCAATCGACCTTCACTAATAACCAATTGTATTTGTCGGTGAAACATATTGCAATCATATGAGCAAATGAATTATACCACTTGCAATATGCATGTTCTCCTAATTCTTGAAGTGATGGTATGATATGGTGATCAAGGAATCCGATATAATTCTCTTGGAATAATACATCAAAAATCTGATCACACATAGTTATATCAAATGTATATTTTTTCCTCTTTAGCTGATCCTTCTGTGGAAACGGCTTTAAGGCTAAACCAACGAATAGTTCAGACTTGTTATCTAACCATTCGACTATATATTTGTTTGTATTTGCCTTGCCCGATATCCTAGGATTACACCCTATTTCCTGGTTTTCTAAAATTCTTTTAGACTCGACCTTGTATCTTTAAATCCAAAATAATCACTAAACTTATGCTCCATTTGTGACAAAATATAGACCAAGTTTAAAACAAGTAAAATAACTTATATAAATACAATCCTGGCAATGATGATGGTAATAATTCTATCTTTAATTTATTATTGTTACTGGCATTCCCATATGATGCAATAACTTGGTTGACAAATTCTGCAGCAATTCTATTATCTTTACCTGTGAAATTTTCAAGCTCTAGCACTTTAAAACCCCGCGGGTATGGAACCGTATTACCATGATCACTAACCAATTGTTTGTATGCAATAGTGATCGACTTTTTAATATTTGTACTTGAACCTAATTGTTTACTTACATTACCTTCTTTACCTAATCTTTCAGAACCATTAAGCATAGTATCACCAATAGATTTATCTATTGAAACTATAGAATCAGATTGGGAAGCAGATAATGCAATTGCAGATTGTACCTCTTTTAGCAGAGTGTCCATAGATGGAAGCTCATTTATCTTAACGATGCCTTGTTTTGTTTTTTATAGCATGAAAGCAGTTTTTCCCGCTGCCCTCGCAATTCTACTTCAATCGCGCTACGATCTCGTATTATTTTTACACAAATTGAACTAGTTGCATGTTGTTCGGCTATACTAGTTTTGGAGCTACTATGATTTCTTTCCTCATCAGGTTGACTACCTCCCGAACGCTTTTCGTGTTCGGCTATGTGTTGTTGCACACCATGGTTGTCATCCAAATTTTGTGATAGACCCTTAGGATTTACACTATGATACTTTCCCAAAGTACTAGCATTTTGTTTCTTATTTGAGACCACCCCTTTTCTATGCTTAAAGCTAGTTTTAGCTGACACCTTTTCAATAGTTGCCGCCCTTTATTCCCCTGAACCGATATTTGAATTATAGGAGCTAACAATCTCCCATATTGAATTAATCAATTGTTTTCTACCTTCATACCCCAAAATTTCTTCACATACCCTACATGTTTCATCTCTGTTCATATCAGATTACCCCCCCCCCCCCTGATACATTTTGGCCCTATATGTTGCTCGGCTATTAGCCGAGTAGGTGTAGGATCAACTTGTTGCTTTGGGGTAAAGGCATATGCTTGTGATGTATCACACGAATACAACATTTTGGGCTGCATACATGGTGTATTTTGTTGAAAAACACTAAAATAGCTTTCCGGTAATGAACTATAAGGAATACCGAAACTCTGGGGTGATGTAGGGGATACATTATAAGATATAGTGTTGTTTGGAGGCAAATGCATACTTACTGAATTCTCATCTATTCGGTCAAAATCATTGGCGGTGTATAGAGCCAGATTATATATATTATGTGTTGCATATGGTGCTAAAAAGGTATAGGGTGTTGCCTCTGATCTAAAAATATTTGATGTAGTATATGATGGCTCAAAATAATTGGCCGAGCCTATCATATCAACTCAGCCATAATGATTATTCATCGATATGCTACTTTGTGGTACATTGGATGGTAATAATGCCGATGAATTAAGAGGTACAAACTCTTGCTGTATGTTGTTAATATTATTAAAATTTGATGTACCGGCGTTATTTAATATGGGGTGTTTATTACCACAATATAGTCCTTGTATAGTACTTACACAACTAGAGAACACAAATATAGCAGCATTAACAAACCTATTTATTGTATTTGCAAGATAAGCTTGAGAAACAGGTAACGCACTTGCAAATTGTACCTCTTGATTGATATAGATAGATGGCATGACGATGTTGTTGGTGATGATCTCGGATCTATATTGCGTCATGGTTGAAGAAGTTGATTCCCCAGCGGAGTCGCTAAAATGTATCAGCACAAAAATATGGACCTTCGTGCCAACACATGAGTACCTCGTGTGCAATCCGCAGCGGCACGAGCAAGGCATACAACAACGGGGGTAACTATTGCGTTTTTGCAACAACGAGCGACCAATTTATGAGTAAATTGGCAAAGGATAACTAACCCAACGAGCAGCACCTGGGAAGCTCAGTCTAGTACTACAGCGATGGATCTTCGTCAACAAATCGCACCCAGGAGGGACCTGTCAGGGCACAGTTGGCCGGTGGCTTGCCCTAGGTCATGGAGATCGATGGCAACAGCAGTAGGAGAAAAAGGAAAATTAGGGTAAATGAAAGACAAAGTAAAAAAGACATGCTAATAGATTAATTTTGTGTCGATTGTGTCGGATGATATCAGTCAGCCATGACCCTCTCATATTCGAAGGGCATCAGGTCTTAGCTGTACAAGATCAAGACTTCTAATACAAACTAAATAAAACTTGCAGATATGATTCAACTAAACTTTCTGATTTCTAATCTTTCTATAACTAATATATCTTTCCTATTCAACCACATAAATTCTCATATATCTACCTAAGTACCCTTTATTGCAGTTTGGAATTCTTTGATTTGACTACGTTCACGATCTAAACATATGTTTTGTGTTGCCTAGTTGCTAGTTAAGGGTACTGTTCACTAATTGGAGTATTGTTCACTAGTCGGATGTACTGTTCAATGATCAGAAGTATCACTGATCAAAGGTACTATTTATTGATCGGAGTTACTGTTCACTCGTCACAGATTCCGCGCACTGATCACAAATATTGTTCATCGGTCATCCATTAAACTAATCATTCTTACGATGATCACTATAAATATCAAATCTTATCATAACAGTTCCATTACTGTCAAGCTAGCGTATTTCTCTTTATTTATTTATTTATCAAAAAGAAAAAGACAAAGTGGCGTATGAACCCGTTATTCGTTACGGCGAGTGCAGCGCCTAGCAAAAGAAAAGCCTCAACTTGCCCACGTGAACAAAAAAAAAATCATCAATGTCTTGTGTACTTGTGGACCAGTTCGTCCGTCGGGCCAAATAAACCATTGTTGGTCTTCATCGTCAGAGCCGACTGTTTAGTGACCACGTATTAGATTTTTCCACAAATTAGGCCACCAAATCAAACACAATTTATATCGATCACGAACACCTTGCTGTTTTTGATTAAATCAGTTTATGTCATCTTTTAACCCAATTTCGTTAGGTAATTAGTAAGGTCACCCGGCCCCATGTTGTTTTATAGCTACGATGTTTTAGTGATTTAGATAAGGTTGCACCATGGATACAGAAGGGGAGGAGGAATTTTTGACATTGACGTATGCTCTTATGGATTGCTATGAACCATTTATGATCAATTATAATTCTAAGGAAGTGGTTTTTTGTCTGTTAAGAAGAGCTGTCTCTAACGACAAATAATTTCTCATTATATATAAATCAAAGATTAAATCAATAAAATAAACAACAATTCATTAAACATATTATCACCAATAGATTTATCTATTAAAACTATAGAATCAGATTGGGAAGCAGATAACGCAATTACAGATTGTACCTTTTTTAGTAGAGTGTCCATGGATGGAAGCTCTTTTATCCTAACAATGCCTTGCTTTGTTTTTCGATAGCATGAAAGTAGCTTTTTTCGTTATCCTCGTAATTCTACTTCAATCGCGCTACGATCTCGTATTATTTTTGCACAAACCGAACTACTTGCATGTTGTTTGGCTATACTAGTTTTGAAACTACTATGATTTCTTTTCTCATCAGGTTGACTACCTCCGAACGTTTTTCATGTTTGGCTATGTGCTGTTGCACACTATGGTTGTCATCTAAATTTTGTGATACATCCTTAGGATTTACACTATAATACTTTCCCAAAATACTAGTATTTTGTTCCTCATCTGAGATCACTCTTTTTCTATGTTCAAAGCTAGTTTTAGCTGACACCTTTTCAACAGTTGCCGGCAAATCAAACATAATTTATATCGATCACGAACACCTTGCTGTTTTTGTTCAAATCAATTTATGTCATCTTTTAACCCAATTTCGTTAGGTAATTAGTGAGGTCGCCCGGCCCCATGTTGTTTTATAGCTACGATGCTTTAGTGGTTTAGATAAGGTTGCACCATGGATACAGAAGGGGAGAAGGAATTTTTGACATTGACGTATTCTAATTTTAAGGAAGTGGATATTTGTCTGTTAGAAAGAGGAATCTATAAGGATAAATAATTTTTCATTATATATAAATCAAATATTAAATCAATAAAATAAACAACAATTCATTATATCCTCCAATTCCATCCCCAATCATTATACTATAAAGTTATCAGCACGGTCCACCCTCCACCGACCAACATGTCACGCTCGCTCGAGGACCAGCTGCTCGCCCATTAGGCCACACGTACGGTCAGATGAAGGAGGTGAGGAACCCGTGGGCGTACGTCACGTGCGAGCGAGCGAGCACGGCACGTGCCGGCTTCTGATAGGGCACGCCGACCACGCAAGCGACGACTACCGTGCGCATGGAGATGCGTCAGCATTGACGTAACCGTGTATGCTTGGGCGCTCGTCTATCGGGATCGGGTGCGGTTGCTACTGCTACTGCAACTTTAGCAGTAGCCAACGCTCAGGATTGAAACTGGCATGCCTCTACTTCTTCTAGCCCCTTCCAGTAGAACTCCATCTTCCTCCTCCATCTGCTACATCCTGTCCATGGCGATTTGACGAGTAAGGCAGTATAACTCGTCTTCCTGCGTTGGCTGCTTGATATCGGGGATCGATCGGTACGTGCATTCGAGCAATTAAGGATATATGGGATGAATTGGTCCAGAGTCCAAAGAAGCCTGACCCATTCGATTCAAACAGGGCTTATCCGGTAGGGCCTGGGCTGCGCGCCGGCTTTGCCAGCAAGGGGAATGTTGAACGGCTACAACCATCGGTTAGGGATGGTAAAGCGCGTGCGAGTGGCCATGTACTGCAGGGGTGCAAAAGGATCTCGATCCTCTTTAATTTGTTACAAATGAACTAAAACTCTCCTTTTCATTCATTTTGTGGATTCCTTATTAAAAAATAAACTAAAGAGGTTAAAAGGTACACTAAGGTTTACCTTAGCACCCTTAAAAACATCTCTAAGAAACGTCTAAAACCTACTCTCAATATCACTGTATAAGTTTTGTTTAATAAAATTCACTCCCTAATCTTTTTTCTCTTCAACATACTCTTAATGCTCATTCCCTGTATTTTCTCTTATATGTCACCGACGAGTAGATCCCACCTGTCATCTCTCTCCCCTCTCTTTTCTTCGTCCGCACGCAGAAGCCACGCGTCACGCGGGTGAGCTTGCCTACGCTCATTTTGACGTCGTCCAACACCGTGAAGCCCCTCGTCTCTGCCTCCTCACGTTGCATGCCGACGTCGTCGGCCTGTCGTCAAGAAACCCAAACGGCCGACCTTATCCTCTTGCTGTGGCTCTCCCTACTCTTCTCTCTCATTTGCTCTCTCGACTGAACCATGGCAAGTAGCAGCTTCCATTCTCCTCTGCCTCTTCTCTGACCAGATCCACATCATACAACTGCTTCGAGCTCCTACCTTTCCCGGCGTCCATGTTTCCTCTGCCATCGAGTGAACCGAGCACACAGCTGTCTACTCCAACGCCGGTCATGGTAGAGCACTCGACTCCGCCACCGAGAAAGTCCACGGCCACCAAGCCCTCTCTGACGCCGTCCAGAGCAGCTGCTCCTCTGCTTAAGCCAGCACGCAGCCTAGGCTAGAGTCTTCCTTTCCTGAGCCCACCACAGCAGCATGGCTCCGCCACCGAGGAAGCTCGCCGCCACTAGCAATTGCGTGCGGATAAGAGGGTGGGCCCGGGACTGATCGAGTATTTTTGGGAGCGAGGGGGTGCTCCCCAAAAGTAGAGAGCGAGATAGGTGATTTTAGAGATTGGTAAATATTAAAAATTGTATTGAAAAATTGTTGGAGCTGTGTTTTAGAGTGAGATTCTCTAAATTTGACTATAGGAGATGGGATTAGGAAACTCTTAGAGATACTCTAAGTAGGGTATGTGTTTGATTACCCGGACGACAACAGCGTTCTGCTCTATTCAGTCACCAGCCAGATGAACAGAGCGGGCTGATAAATCCCATATGCATTTCCACCTTCACATCCATTAATCGTCACCTAGCATCTGTTTGTACTTTGTACCGTCTAGATTTTGCACTACGCAGTTCCAGAAGCTCTCCTATTATGCGGCGACAGCTCAGATGTATCTGAATCATATAGGTGACAGACCGATCATGAGATTGACACCAAGCATTACGCTTTCGGTAGGCTGACCAACCTGCAGAAAGGGTAATGCGTTTCTGATTCTACATGAGTTCCTCAAGACCAAAGAGAAACAGAGCTGAAAATCATACATGATAGCCATCATTGCCGTTGAAAGGATAACAATCTTCCGTCGATGTAGTACCACGAGGAAGCATAGAACATCAACAGCCACTGACATGCTTGTAAAAGGTAAATTGGTGTGGTTAAAGTGATGTAATAGCAGGTGCATTCAGCAGGGGGGAAATGGATTGCATCAGGAATCAGGATCATGAGACATTGCACACGTCGACTGAATACGAGAACATTGGTAAGCATAAACTAATTCGAAATTTAAGCATCATGGAACCTAAACACTGCATTTATGCAATACAGGGAGGAGGCCGTCACACAAAGGATAAACATAGCCTGGGCATTTCTTTAGTAAACGTGTATATATATTCAGAAAGCCTTGAAACCAAAAGAATGTGTTTTCCAAACCTTGAACCCCCCCCCCCCCTCTCATGCATCCTAAGCGCCAAGATGTTCACCATATAAAGGTAAAGTACAATAGACCTTTCCTTTCCTCAGGAGGTCTGTCGAGTTTAAATACAACAAATTCTTTACATTAACATGAAAATGCTATGAGGACCAGCCAGCAAAACCTGTGGGCATAAAGAATTTGTATTAGAACACAACAGCAGCAGCAGCATTTGTCCCAAGCAAGTCAGGTTAGGCTAGAGATGAAACCCACGAGATCCAACTAAAAAGATGATGTGAAAACAATAATGATAATAAAGGTACTAGTAATAGTAACAAAATAAAAGTAAGAACTAGATACTGATGCTTACTAGTAATAGTAATAGAACACAGTGGTACATTAAAAAATTGCTTCTAAATTGTTATTTTGGGAATACTAAACCAAGATAGTGATGCTTACTTGTGTACCAAGTGTCTTTTAAAAACACATTACTGAACTAACTCTTGTGATGTCATGTTCCGTAATTACGAGCTAATGATATCATATGACAGCAATTGAGGAGTTCAGGTACCTAGGGCTAGGAGCTCCTATCGAATTTTATGGGAGTTTTGCTTGCATTCGAGAAATAACTGGAATGCTACAGATTGAAAAATATGCATCCACCAAAATTTTTGGAATTAGTTAACTGCTTGACTAAACACAATGGCAGGAATCAATATGATGTAAAATGATACAAGCAGTGCCTGGAGCTTTCCGTATCCGACTGACTTATGCAGAAAAGTGAAAACATAAGAGGAACCAAATAAGGGGAAAACCTACCAAATATGCAGATTGCCAACTTATGCAAATGGAAAACTGAGTTGTCGAGGTGCCATTGAAATTACCTTGTCAGCCAAGATACTCTTGCTGTACATCGAATATTATCAATCTCTAAGACCAAGCTCAACCTCAATGTCATCATCCTCTTCAAATAGCTTTAGCAGACGTGCATGTTGTTCCTCCCTCTTCTTCTTCTGCCAATACTTGAAAATGAAAAATGACAACAGAATAGCAGTCCCCACTCCTAGAAGGACAAACAAAACTGTTTGGCCAGTATGACTTTTTGACTGAGCTTCAGCTTTCTTGTCATCCTTGGATGTTTGAGGATCACCAGCTATCACTGCAAGCATTTTTATCCAGAGTCAATCATCTGAAATCGAAAGTTTGTGGAATAGCCACATGCACAACCATAAAGGTTTCATCAACTTATGCCATTTTGTGTCCGCATTTGCAAGGCTTTTATCAGAAGCTAAATGATGTAACACAAACAAAAAATGATATAACATACCAGAAGCAGAAACATTTATCAGTATTAAAAAAATTCATCGATTTCACATCTTAAATGAAGAACTATTGTTTCTTGATCAATGCACCAACCATTATACCTTCCTGTTGCACCCCCCATGTTTTCGCTACCCAGTAGTAGAATAAGCCTCACGCCATGCGCGGAATTTACACAAAGACAGTTATGATTGGTCCTTGCTGCACAGCAAGAACCAAATTCTAGGTGGTCCCCAGAGGACGCACATAGAAGCAGTACAGATAATTTCCTAGCTGGCTAGCTAGAAATCCTAGTATAACCCAGCTAGCCATGGCCAGCTTCCATAAAATCATGTTAAATTGATAGAATCACAATTATTTATCACGTGCTTTAATAGAATACTGCAAAATATTTTGTTTACTTCAAAGAACAGGTTGAAAACTTTCAAAAATATCATGCAAAACACCACGTATTTTTCACATCCCACACATTCAATTTTTTAATATGCCTTCTGTGATAAATAACCGCCACCCTGGCCAGGTTTTCCAGTAATTTTCCAGTTAGAACCAGTTCATTTTGTTTCAACTTTTTGAAGTTTCACTCAACACCAAAGAAATACCTTGGTATATCGGTGGGGGTGAAGGAGCAATATTCAAGGGACAATAGATAGGGCTGTAAAACTCTATTGAGTCTTACAGCAAGCTTCATATCTACAGCAAGAGATATACAGTATTTGTTCTTCTTTTACAGATTCAAGGTTCTAGGAACTAACATCATTAAATGTTTGTGTTAGCAAAATGCCACTCCAAACACTAAATGGTCTAGATATGCCACTAACGTTTTCACTTCCTTCTAGGACAAAATGACCCTTCTAAGAGGGGCTTCTGCATTTAACTTTCATACCTTTATCTCACAAATGGACCAACTATGTAGCTCCACCACTGTATACTACAATATCTGTAAGTGTACATATGTGACATCTAGCATGGTGCATGGACGATAGATAGCATTAAAGAAGTTAAAACAAGGTATTCCCTCCAGTCACAAATAAATGTCGTTTTGGACATCGACACGGTACCCAAAACACATCTTTGACTACTACTTTTTGGTGTAATATGTTTATAGAATATAGTAAAGTTATACTAGTATGAAACTACTTTTCGAGATAAATCTACATGTATCATTTTCAAATATCCAAACTAATGCGCAAAGAGTAAGTTGTGGCCAATATTTAAAAATGTTGATCGCACGCAACTCAAAACGACACTTGTTTGTGACCGGAGGGAGTAATACACAGACCGTGAACCGTGATGCAGCTCCAAGAGACCAAGACAACAAATGCCCAAATTCACACTGTTCCCTTACAAAACAAGGCAAACAGTTTGCACGTGTGCGCAACATCACAACAACCAATGATAGTGTGATCCTTCAAAACTATCAGGCTGGCAAGGACCACAACTGTTAGCATATAATCCATTTTCTACTTCAAACAGGCTGTCACACCAGAGTATCGATTTGCTACATTTTTTTACATCATATAAACGCATGAGTAGCGATAGATCAACAAATGTCAGTGCAAGAACAAGAAGTGCTGAAATTTTGCTCAGAGACAGGCATGTGGCACAATAAAAAAGGGTCTAACAGGCCATAAATTTTTGTAGCAAACATCCTTCCTTCCACATGTTAACTCCTCCAAAAATAAATTTCCCTCAACCCATTGTCCACAGGATAAACACCCTCAAACCCTGCAAAGCCGGCGGTCAAAGGATCTTAATTTATTTATTTTTTGACCAGGGTCCCCTTTACACCCTTTACCTGGCACTTCATTGGACGCCTCAACGGGGGCGTGCGGGACGGGGGCTCGAACCCGTTGGCTCACTCCCACCTTGGAGGTTTTGACATCGGGTTACCTGCCCGTCCGCAAAAAAAGAGGCTTAATTTTTTCCACTGCCCCGGCCTTCTTTGGAGGACAAATATAGATTAACTCCACCATGGAGCATAGCCAGCAAATTGTGCGAGTCGACGCCCGACTCGCTGGTTTGCTCCCACCGAGCTTACCAAACGAGCGAAAGCTCGTTCGCACAAAATCTAAATTAACGGCTACCAGTACTTAAATCACGATCCCCCCTAAAATGCCTCCAATCGCCCAAGTTTAAAGTCTAAGCTGCTCGCCACACATCATATTCGTAACTTTCACAAATTCCCACCGGATACGGTGACTTCATCCCTCCCAAACCACCCAATCAATTAGGACCGCAAGAGGACCGTCTCCAATTCAATTAAACTCACAAAACGCGATAAAGGAATCGTTATGACGCTTCCTCAATCCCCCGCCCGCCTCTAACCAGATCTCCCTGCAACCTCCGCACCTTCGCCCCGAAATCCGTCCGCACACGAGAGCAGATCGAGAGCGCTAACCCGTGGCGAACTGGGCGCAGATCCCGGCGGCAGCGAGGAGGAGCAGGGCGGCCGGGGTTGGTCTGGATCCGCCCCTCATCTCCGTCCGCCCGTCACGACCGGCCGGCTCGTTGCCCTTCCCTCGGATCGCTGCGGTGGTGGGTGGGTGGTGGTGGAGGAGGAGGAGGTGGAGGTGGAGGTTCGGTCGGTGCGGCCTGCGGTTGCCGTGCCCATGGCTTGGCGTTTGTAGGTCGGGGTCGGGGTGCGTATCGGTCCGACGCGTTCGGGACCTGGCATCTTCCAAGGCTCCGCTCGTTGGGTGGTCCTTTTCAGCGGCTCCGGGTCGCTGCCGGTGGGCCCTGCTTGGGACACGGTGCGCCCGTGTCTGATTACGTGTGATACAGCATCTACTCCACTCAGCACACGTGTTGTTAAAAGAGCATGCGAAAGAGTGCATTGTTAACGAACAATTGGTTGTTTTCCATTGGTGCAGTACTACACCTTATAGAATGTACAATGTAGCTTATATATAAAGTTGATTTTCACAAACACTTGCAAAGTTTAGGTGTCCATAGGCTTACCAGGAATCTCACCGGGCTCCGCCACTGTTACCGATCTATGCAGACCAACACGATACAACTCTACTTAGATTAGTAAAATGAAGAACATAACTAATTTTTCTTAAGTAATTTTTGCACAATGACACCGATACGTGGGAACTACTTCTTTTTACCACGTATCAAAGTAATTACACTTACTTCTGGTTGTCCAATTTATCAAGGAGCAAGAGCAACCAAGGTTTTACTTACCGACCGGAGGTCGGTTACCGACCTCCGGCGGTTACCGAAAAAGCGCGGTAACCGCGGTAACCGTCCAAAAATTCAAAAAAATTCGGAGAAAATTCATTCGGCAAATTTTGAATTTTTGCGAAAAAATCGGATTTTTTGGCTCTCGGTAACCGGTCGGTTTGGACCGGTTACCGAGCGGTTTGCTCGAGAATTCGAGCGGTTTTCTCGGTTACCGACAGGTCGAAAACCGAGCGCATTTGTGCGATTACCGAGCGATTTTTAGCGGTTACCGACATGTGTGGATGCATTTTCAATAATTAAGGTGTAAATCATAATAAACAAATAATTGGCCACTAAATCATGAGGAAAAATAGTATATAACCATCATAATATGTTTTCTAATATCATATAAAAATTTAGCATGACCTTTGCTAATTTTTTTATGTTTCGAAGGCAACAAACAGATAGTAATAGCAATTGAAGCACGAACATATAATTATTGTTTCGAATATATGCGTATATTACATATGCAGCGCCTGAAAATAATAAATATTTATGGAATTATCATGACCTTCGAAAGGAAATCTGCATCACCTTTAGAACCACCAGCTTGGTGGCCGATTACATTCGGCCATATTGTACTCATCGGTGGACATTAGCATTAGCCGTCGTGTCGATAGTAACTCTGCTTTGAACTCAGCCCAAGTTTGTCCTGTCCATGCAGAAGTGGTTGACCATTGTCCTTGCAAAGTGGCATAAAACTCAGGGTCTTGCCACTCATAAACCCAATGAATAGGAGGCTCTGAATGAGCATTGGAGGCAGGATAGTGGTACGGGTACGATCCAGAACTACTCTCCATGCCATAGCTGCTGGAATAGCTCGCACTATCCTGTGGTCCATCGTGGCCACCGTGTGTTATATGCCTTGGTGAGGATGGAGCACCGTGATCCTGATCTTGCGTGGCATGTGAAAACTGACTCTCACCAGTGAATTGCACAGGAGGAACGACAGATGTTTGGCCTGGATGAGCATCACCGCCCTGACCATCATCATCACCGCTGTCAGTCTTTGAGCTGCTGTCATTCGATTCTTGGTAAGTTGGGCTCTTTGGGTCACTATTCGTGCTCTCATCGCTTTGCACTTGTCTTTTGCCCTTGCCCTTAGTCCTCTTGCTCTTCCTTCTTTGCGTCATTTGCTTCTTCCTCTTTCCCGTGTGTGTGTCACCAACCGTTGTAGCAGCCCATTGTTGCAAGTCAGGTGTGTTCACTGGGTCTGTCACCAGGTGAGTAGGCAAGGGTACGTCGCTATCTGTGTCCTCCTCGTCAAGCTCAGGGGCTGCATTTGATCTCCCGGTCTCCATCCAGTCCCGGAACGGATTGTTATCCTCATTCAATGTGAGCTCCATAAGCCGCTGAAATGGATCATCATCAAGAGTTGACCTAATACCTGCATCCAAGTTGTTTTGTATTCTTAGGTTGTAGTTGACATACACCAACTTATGGAGCTTCTTGTAGCTTAATCGGTTGCGAACTTTGGTGTGGATGAAAGCAAATGTACTCCAGTTCCTCTCACAACCACTAGATGAGGCGCACTGTGACACTAGGCGTCTAGCAAGCATTGATAGTGTAGGTGTAGATGAACCAAACATGGACCACCATTGCGCTGCAAGTAGGTATAGTGATATGAGGCTCAGAAAAGTAGGTATAGTGATATGAGGCTCAGATAGATATGTAAAAATCTTCGTACCCGGATGAGTCCTGCCGTCACAAGCCATCCGTGCAGCTAGAGGACCTGAGAATGAGAGAGACTTTGTCCGATACGTTTCAGCCTCAATAAGTGCTTCCGCGGCAGTAGTAACATCAGTCAGCCGCTCAAATGCCTCACGGAGATCTTCGAACAAGGTTGGACCTGTGCCATACGCGTAATGTGTGCGGGGGTTCAAAGCGGCCGCTGCAAGTTGACGATCAAAACATTAGTACTAAAAGCATTACAAACACAAGCATTTGAAAAGTGGTAGGAGTGTATTACCGGCATTCATGTATGTCCCATTGGCTAGATCATTCATTCTACGATCGACAATTGCCATGTACTTATCCAAAGAATCCCTATCATTCTTATACAATGATTCATACTCATGCTTCACAATGGTGTATCTCAGGAGCACCTCACTCAATATTGGCACTTTGTCCTGATCCGCAAAACGGAGGAATGCATACAATGGCTGGACGGAATCAACAACCATTTTTAGATTGTCCCACCATGGTAAGCTGGATAGGCAACTATGTGCATATCTTCCAATATCAGAACTAATGTATCGAGACTGCTGGAGCTCACTAGATGCCATCCATTGCATGAACCTGTCCTTTCGTCGTAGAAAGCTATCAAGAAATAGGTAGTTAGTTCCAAATCTTGTGGCATTCCACCTCACCAACTCTCCACCAATTGCTGCCTTCATCATTTCATGTAGTTTTGAATGATTGTACAGCCATCGTGATATAGCCCTTGCACTTTGGATGACAATGTCGTGTTCTCTAAAATCGCCAACCGACTTCAACATTAAATTTATCGTGTGTGCCACACAAGGCTGCCACGCGATAGCAGGATATTCCCTTCTCAAAACCTGGCATGCCTTCTTATAGTTGGACCCGTTATCAGTCACAATCTGTACAATATTTTCTGGACCTAAATCAGTTACCACTGCTCTTATCTCCTGCAATAAAAGAATGAACCATATAAATATGCAACAATTTAAATACTATGTTACCAACTGAGAAAAATAATATACCTTATTCAAATATTTAGCATCTTGACTGTAGCCGGTCGCATCAACAGACTTGTGAAAAAACATACGACCATTGCAATATATGAGGAAATTAATAATGCTCATGTGCGTCGGTCCCGTCCACGAATCGCACATTACAGTAACACCATATTCTGGCCATTCTAGCTTCCACTTGTCAAATATTTTCTTTAAAGCATTTTCGTTCTCGTCCAGATACTTACCATCTATATCCCGCCCTGTTGGAGATGGTACACCCTCGCCTGTTACAGAACAAATGATCATACCTCAAAAAGAAATAAGTATGACAATAATAAACTCATTACACACTAAATCACTCACCCCATTTTTGTGTTTCTTTCACTGCAGCGATAAAGAATGCATCGTCCGCCCTTCTGCCAGGAATGCCTGAAGTGTGAAAAAATTTGGACCATGCCACACCAATAGCTTCCTTCGCTTTCTTTCCCTTGGCACTCCATGACCCGGTGTCAATCCTCGGTTGCACAGGGGCTTTTGCTAAAGCAACATTGTAATCCCGGACACTTGGCGGTGGCTCCCTTGTTGACGATGCTCTTCTAAGCATCCTCTTTAATACAGATCCCCCTCTGTCAGTACCACTACCACCTCCATGCTCGTAGGACTCGCCTGACCTCCTCCTAAACTCTTCCTCATCCCTCGATTGACCTACGGCACGCTGCACCTGTTCCTCTTCCGTGTCCTCATTGTCGCTTGTCAAATCTACTTGAACTCTAGCTAATTCTTGCCTCCGAAGCCTCTCGTCTGTCTTTCCCTTCCTCTTATCTTTTGCCCTATCTAGCTCACGTCTGAAATAATCGCGTACATCTGGAGGCACCCTATCACAGTGTACAACATTTGATCCTCGCCCTGCCAAATGTTCTTTCAATCTTGTGGCACCACCGCCTTTCTTTGACTTATTGCAATAATTACACCTAAAACCCGGAGCCAAATTGTCCCCATGCTGCCATACCACATCTTTATCTGTCATTGACTAGTTTGCAATTTCTCTGTACGAAGAAATAATCTCGAAGGTTAGCCTACTAATACATATGCCAACATGTGTTCAAATCGTTACCCAACTCAATTGAACAAAAATTGTCAATGCTTACCTAACTAATAAACTAATTTGACCGCATATTAGCATCATATACACCTACATAACCGATTATGTACCACATATGTTACCATCATTCACATGTACATGAACAATTCAATGTAATAAGGACTATAGCTCAACGATTCACCCGAGCTCAACACCGAACAATGCATTTCACATGAAAGAACTACTACACAGTTCACAACCGAAGTAATAATGCATTGCATCGTCAAAATAACATGCTACCGACAGCTACATTGCTAAAATCGAGCTAACTACATCGGTTACCGACCAATAATGAACAAAAATCGAGCATTTTTTAACGGTTACCGAAGGGGGGAAATCGGTTACCGAGGTTGCTCCACTCTCCGCGCCCGGGCAGTTGACGATGTCGGTTACCGAATGAAGTCGGTCGGTAACCGAGGTGAAGCGGTCGGTTACCGAACCTTCCCCGCCGGAGTCGCTTCTTCTTCCACGGATTCGGTCGCCCGGTCGCCGGAGCCGCTCCAGCAGCGTTCACGAGCTGAATGGGGAAAGTGATTGCAAGCCTGGACGCACTGACCAACGCCACCTTATCCTTTCGCCGTGGGCCACAAATGGGCCAGAGGATACTGTTCATTCGGCCCAGAACACAAACGAGCCCATTTGAAATATGCCCGCACTTTGCTCATCAATTTGGATGTCGAAACGATATTTTTTTCAAGTTTCGTTTTCATAGATACTCTTAAAATTACCTCTAGTTTTTTATCAGATTTTTTTTGGATTTTTTTTTTAATTTCGGTTTGAATTATTTGAATTCAAATTCGGTAACCGAGCGATTTCTGAAATCGAGCCGCAGCGGGAAGGTCGGTAATCGCGCATTTTGAGCGGTTACCGTCGCATTTTTGAACCCTGGGAGCAACCCCTTTCGTCGTGTGCCGTTAAAGTTGGCGGTCAACTAATAAATATGTACTACATGTCATATCGATGTGATGTCTCTAACTGTGTAATTTTATGACTATGTTGTTTTCCAGATTAATCTATGCATGTGGCAACCACGATTAAGGGTGGATTTTGTGTTCCACTCGAGCTAACAATAATGTTATAGCGGAAGTGTGGCATATGGCCACACCTGTTAGTTAACAGCTAATATAACGCTAGACGATAAAAAGTGTAGTTACTTGATAAACTGTGCAATGGTAAGGTAGTTTCTCGATAAAAAGTCCAAAGAAAAGTGTAGATCCCGGTAGCTTTGCTCACGTATACATAGTTTTATGAAGTTTTAAAAGGAACAATAACCGATTTCTTTTTTTAAGGATGATAACCGATTTCTTATCGAGACATCTAAGAGAGCCTAATTATCTTTTTAAGACAACAAATAGCTTAATTGTCTGATCTTATCTGACTACCCAATAACTAAAACAACCCAGACATACATAATTAGCCCATTCGCTTGACCGCCTAAGTACGGTCCGACCCACAATTGGCAAGTGTAAAATTGGATCAATTTGGATCCTTTGTTGAGCTCGCTTGTCAAAATAAGACAGGATTTAGCACATCCGTTTTGTTCCTTTAGGCCGCGATTGGTTGCCTGGGTGCGGTGTGACCTGTACCCGCACGTGTGGGCCACGTCTGTCCTGAGCGATGCAAGCGAGCGGCGCGAGCTTGGCCTGTAGAAACAGATTTCATCCATGTTTCTGTCAGGCCAGGCCAGGCCAGCTAGGTATAGATACTCACATACATGTATACAACTTGTTACGTGTAGCTCTAGTTACTTATCGGTATATGCAGCATGTATCTTGCAGCAATAGTAGCTTTGGATCTATCTGCTCGCAGGTGCCAGCACCACAGTACAAACGCTAGACCCATTGATTGCCGGAGTGAGCAGAGATCTTCCCATATTTCAAACGTGTGATCTTAGAAAGGGTCGGATCCATTTGAAGTAGAGTAGAACTATAGAAGAGAAAAACCAGCAATAAAAACTCATATGGCAATGACTGACGCATGTCCTCGATCGAAGTTGCGGGCATGCAGGACAACTTGGAGTCATGATTCCACGAAACGCAGGAAATTGGATTATGTGGATGGTAGAAAAAACAAAATAGGCAAACAACTAAATAGGCTAGGCAGACAGTTTACTTGATTTTTTTATGGGTCAGAGGAACCATGACACTTGCGTTTTACCGTACGGATTGCTAGACCTACCTGCTACTTTAGACCTAGTTCTATCTGTTGTCGTACTGTTAGGCATGCATACTATACACAGGTACACGAGAAGTGGACCCCCTTGGTTTTGGGGGCTCGGGGCGGTTGCCCCGCTCGACCCCCCTCAGGGCCGGCTCTGAGGCCAGCGGGAGCTACACTAATAATATAATTAGCATATAATTAGTGAATATTAACTCATATTAGTATATTTTAAATTTAATTAAGACCTAATATGATAAATTAAGTACTGTATAGTGCATTTATGCAAAATAAATATTATATTAACAAAAAAAATTATTTTAATCTTTACAACATATACTCATGTAGGTAAATACAATCTTTTCTTAGTCAGGTTAAGCACATACAACCAATCAGACAGAATCTATTGCATCTACTCAACCTGGCTCAACTCAATCTGTCTCACTTGATATGAGTCATACGGCAACTAAACGAGCCCTTACCTCCAAACTGCAACTCCACAAGCTCGTCCGCGTAAGAGGTCAATCTAGCGGCATGGAGCTTGATCTGGGTGGCGCATCTCTGGTGCGGAGAGTCGGGAGGTCGATTGTCATGAGGAGAAGCTCGAGCCCGATAAAGAAGATGTCGATTCGGGCGAGGAGGAGTTCGATCCCGTAGGGAAAAATGCTGATTCGGGTGAAGAGGAGCTGGATCTAATGAGAAAGATCATTTTATATTATGAGGAGCTCATCCACCGACGAAGGTGATAATTTGAGCTAGCGTAAGGTCATCTCCTACAGGGGAGGTTTCCAGTACTACAGGAACCCGAAAAATACTGTTGCGCTAGAATTTTGCCGATTGGTGGCCTGGATAGCGCTCCAACAGCTACGGTATCAAGTTGAACAGTGTTGCGGAGTGAGAATGTGCTACTCCAAGTTTGTTGATACTCTATTGCATCCACATCACTATTTACACAGTATGCACGTAGGTTTAAAGGAAGGAGTAGAGTAATGAAAGGTGGGAAATAGAGTCACGGTTAGAGATAAAAATTAAATGATACTGTAATAGTATTATAAAGAATGAATTTTTAAAGTATTTGAAGATGAACTAAGAGAGCAGCAGCGGTAAAGAGAGCCGATTTGACTTGCTGCACGGGCAAGAAAAATCTTGCGAGAGAGCTTGCCCGGCAAAACCAGCTTTTTGGATCGCTACAAAACAGGGCAAGGCTAGACAGCCCTAGCACCTCACTATGCCGCGCCATGGCCGCTGCAGTCGAGTGCACGCTCCCCAAGAGAGCAAGCTCTGAGCTCCCATTTACTCCGCCATGCCAGAAATGGCAGGGGGAGCCCCGGGCCGCATTTATTCCCACCCCATCCACCCACCAACCAACCCAAAAACCCTTCTCTCCTCTCCCCCCTCCCCTCCTCTTTATACGCACGCCACACCGCAGCAGTGCCTGCACACTCCCACTGACGACCACTGCTCGACTCCACCGACTACTCCTGCAGCTAGCTAGCCAGCCACCGCCCAATCCCTCCAATGGCAGCAGCCGCGGCGACGACCTTCGCCGCCACGCCGCAGCGCCTTTCCGGAGCCTACAGCATCTTAATCTTGCTGCTCATGGCCTGCGGTGGCGCGACAGCGCAGGTGTTCCCGCCGTGGAACGGCACGTTCCCGATGGGCCCCGGCTTCGGCAGCGCGGGCGGGAGCGGCGGGGCCGCGGGGGCTGGGGCGGCGATGGGCGTGCCGGCGATGTTCGTGTTCGGGGACTCGCTGACGGACAACGGCAACAACAACGACCTGACGTCGCTGGCCAAGGCCAACTACCTGCCCTACGGCATCGACTTCGCAGGCGGGCCAACCGGACGCTTCTCCAACGGCTACACCATGGTCGACGAGATCGGTACGCCCCTGCACCAGTGCATGCATGCATGCTCGCATGCATGTCACTTCCTCTGACCTCTCTGATCTCTAACTCTCTGTTCTCAAGCTAGCTGCTGTAGAAACCTTGTTCATCTTTAAGTGCAACTGGTTCAGAAGAAATGTAACAGCGTTGTTGAAGGGAGAGAAAAAACTAAAGTGAAATTCGGATGAAAAATGCCATAAACTAGTGTGCTGGGAAAGGGCTAGGCCGGGCTACATTTTTGCAGTTCTTTTGACATACTGAAAAGAATTTCTAGTAGTTGTTACATGATGGCTTGCTTGAGCTGGTGCAACACTGCTGTTTTCAGAAGTAGAAGATCAAGCAGAGATTAGTATATAGTACAATTCTTTTTAGTACAAGTGCTATATATTTCCAGTGCATCATAAAATATTTCCTCTCAAGAAAAAGAAACAAAAGTACGTCCTAAAGTGAGCTAGTCATACAGTGAAGAGTACGTGTTCAAATTTCAGCTGCACTGTTCCACCAAAGAAAACATTTCACAAATCATAAGAAGCTAAATTTATTTCACCAGCAATGGATATTTGTATTTACCATCGTGTGGCTCATATTCAGTTTCAGAACATAGGCACAGTACCACTGAAGCAATTTCCAATATAGCAAATATGCCATGTCAGATTGTTTATTAGGTACACACATTTTTCAGGGAACTGGATAGGTACATTCTATGAGTTTGTAAATACTAGCAACTATACAATCGATATACTAGATACGTTCATCGTCTGAAATGCTAGGCCTCCCGTTGGTATTCTTGAAGGAGCAATTCGATTGATAGAACTGAATGCCACACACTGAAAGCCTACATGTGTTTAGACCCTTTTCTGTTAGCTTTATTTAAGCATACAAGTGCGTCTGGTCCACAGTAATCTGAATTGATTTGCAACAAATAAGTCACTGTACATGAGCACGGATAGTAGACTCCTAGTCCTTGCCGCAGTAACTAGCCCCTCCCGGCCTCTTGCCTTTGCTCATGAGAGAGAGAGAGAGAGAGAGAGAGAGAGAGAGAGAGAGAGAGAGGACGCCTTCTTCAGGCTTCAGGCAGTGGTACGGTCATAATTTTCCCGGGTGACATAATGCCACTGCTCCCTTGCTATTGACTCCCCTCGTGCAGTACATTTGATGCGTTGAATTCAACAAGGCAATGCCGTGTACCGCTACCATCGCATCAATGTTTGCATGTGACTCTGGGCTACGATGCGGTCTCGATTATTTGTACCCTCACCAAGAATTTTACCAGCAACATGTCTTACGGCCTTACACAATCGCTGCAAATTAAGAGCCAAATCACCCGATCACCGTAGCCGAAAATTGAGCGGGGACATATAGTGACTGGATTTTGTAACTTCACGAAAAAAGCTCAAGTTCACTTAAAAACAAGAATTTGGGTGGAGGTTAACTTCGAGCCCTCGCTAGACACTTCTCCTGGGTCAGCCCCTGACTTAGTGTGCTAAGAACAGCTTAACTTTGCATGTGATTATTAGATAAAGCAGTGCTAAGAACCGTTTGCATTGTTTTCTGTTGTGTTGAATTCATCTTCAGCTCAACTCCTGGGCTTGCCGTTGCTGCCGGCCCACTCCGAGGCCTCCGGCGACGCCGTCCTCCACGGCGTGAACTACGCCTCCGCGGCGGCAGGGATCCTGGACAACACCGGCCAGAACTTCGTCGGGCGCATCCCGTTCAACCAGCAGATCAAGAACTTCGAGCAGACGCTGGACCAGATCTCGCGCAAGCTGGGCGCCGGCAGGCTGGCCTCGTCGCTGGCGCGGAGCATCTTCTACGTGGGCATGGGCAGCAACGACTACCTCAACAACTACCTCATGCCCAACTACAACACCCGCAACGAGTACAACGGCGACCAGTACTCCACCCTCCTCGTGCAGCAGTACACCAAGCAGCTCAACGTGCGTGCACAACCCTCTGCTGCATGCACGCATGCATGATTCTCGGTTGATCGCCATTGTTTCTGATGAATCTCCTTGTGCACTGTGCAGAGCTTGTACAACTTGGGCGCTCGGAAGTTCGTGATCGCCGGCGTGGGGTCGATGGCGTGCATCCCCAACATGCGCGCGCGGAGCCCGCAAAACATGTGCTCGCCGGACGTGGACGACCTCATCATTCCCTTCAACAACAAGGTGAAGGCCATGGTGAGCAGCCTCAACGCCAACCGGCCGCGCGCCAAGTTCATCTACGTCGACAACTACGCCATGATCTCCGAGGTCCTCCGCAACCCCTGGTCCTACGGTGCGTGACCCGTACGTCTATCGAACTGACCAACGGCCCGGCCGTGGCTGGACATTCATCCATGGGTCTGAACTTTTGTTGATCGATCGGTCTGCAGGGTTCAGCATGATCGACCGGGGGTGCTGCGGCCTCGGGAGGAACCGGGGGCTGATCACCTGCCTGCCGTTCCTGCGGCCGTGCCCGAACCGGAACACCTACGTCTTCTGGGACGCCTTCCACCCAACGGAGCGGGTGAACGTGCTGCTCGGCAGGGCCGCGTTCAACGGCGGCACCGACGTCGTCTACCCCATGA
Organism: Phragmites australis; assembly: GCF_958298935.1. NCBI lineage: Eukaryota > Viridiplantae > Streptophyta > Magnoliopsida > Poales > Poaceae > Phragmites > Phragmites australis. Next base: position 24,248,127 of record NC_084931.1, read on the forward strand.
ACATCCAGCAGCTCGCCGCCTGGCAGCCGTAGACAGCGAGGACACAAGGCCTCTGATGGAGTCGATCGATGCATGGTTTTGCAGCAGTATTGTGTGTACGGTCATGAGTAGGAGGGAGCTGAAACGAGTTATGGTGTGTCCAGTGTCCTGTTTGTAGTAGAAGCGTGTCTGTTGGTTTTGGTCCATCAGTGTTCAAAAGTCCCTGTAATGTATCAGGGAGATCACCGGAGTTGTTTCGTTGGTTGGTGTGGTTGTCTTCAGTGTTTGCCAGTTTAATGATAAAGAAGTACCTTTGATCGTGTTCCTCTGCTGCATGATCTATGGATTTGTCTGTTGTTAATTAGTGTTCAAAGTTTTTTCATACGTATATTAAGGTTGAGAGCATATTTGGAATGCATAGAATTTCACAGGAAATAGCTGTACCCTAGTAGAAACACGAAAGCATTTCCTATGTTCAAAGTACTAAATCTGCACAAATACCTCTCACATTCTAGTCAGTGATTCACTGACCAGATGGTTCTTATACAAAAAGAGTTAACATAAATATTTGAATTGCAAATATCAGAGAGGTCCCGTAGCTCAGTTGGTTAGAGCGTTGGTCTTATGAGCCGAAGGTCGCGGGTTCGAGCCCCGCCGGGACCATTTTTTTATTTTTTTGTTCAGCTCTTCAAATGTTATGCACAAAATTTTGGATCCCTCTGCACGCGTTTGTTTGTGATCAGTAGTGTTCGTCTTGATCGAACACTAGAGCAGGTCAGGCCTTCAAAGGCGTTTCTTTGAGGCCTTTTTAAGGCACACCTTTTTTACCTCTTGGATTTTTTTTGGAAACGGCAGGAGCATCAGTGTTCAAAAGAGAGAAATAGAGTCTATTTACACAAGCAAACCTTTACCTTTTTTACCTCTTGGATTAAGGTGCTTTCTGTAAAAACTACATTCTTCGAAGGCATATTGGACAAAACGCCGCAATGATGGTGTCGCGTTCTGCAAAAACGCCGAAGAAATTTACAAGGCGTTCCGACGATGCCGCCTTCAAAACGCTGGAACATATGCAAAAAGCTGACAGTGCGGGGACGAGCGCCGGACTTGGTAACGCGGCGCGGGCGCCCCGATGTACATGGAGCACAACGCGGAGGCCGGGCGCGGCGGTGAGCGATCCCGTCACGGCCAGGTAATCTCCTCCACGCGCCTCCTCACCCTGCTAATCACTAATTTTAGTACTAACATATGAATTTTCTTTCTCGATCTGTATCCCTAATCACTCAACTAGTAGTGAATTTTGTTGTGAAATTAATTTAGGAAACCACAATTGAATCTCTAATTTCACTGCTAGTCAAAATGTTAATTCAGTTCTAGAGGGAATGTTCCAATTAGATTAGTGACTTGTTTACTGATAAGGGTGTTCCAATGGATGATTATTGTGGTATTGCCTAGGTGAGGCTTTTGTAGCTGTTCACTCTCTGTGGCTTCTACCACACCACTTGTTATCTGTGCACAAAAAGTGTTTGTGGGAATGCTTGGTAGGTACTTACCACAAATAATTTATGCTTTAAAATTCTACCTGAGCAGGAGTCTTAATGGGCATGACATGGTTGGTCCATGGGTGGACAAAGAGCTGATCTCTGTGCTTGTTTATTTGAGTCCGTTCGTGATTGAGTGATTAGACAAAAACACTAATAGGAATGTAAAATGGTCATCCCATCCAGTTCTAGTTGTAGTTCTGGTTGTTGCCTAGTTTAGGTTGAAAACTTCATTGTTTTGCTCTTCTGAGTACAATGGTAATATTCATCCAGGGATTATTGGCATGCCAATTTTATCTCACGATTTAAAACTGTATAGGATCAATTGAAGTCGTTTGGAGTTCACAGGAATGTTTGTAGTTGAACTGAGCTTGTTAAGATGATGCTTGTTCTTCCTAGATGTTCGGTAAACGACTAAATCTGCTCATTAAATAAGTAGATTTCCTATGAGTGATGTTGTTTTCATGTGATTCAAAACATAGTGATCTGAAGCTTGTCATCCCTGGTTCAGATTCGGTATATGTTTTTCCTGAAATTTAAATAACTGTTCACAGTTATCAATTTCAAGAACAAAATTATATTCTCCTGTAAACTGTGATAGTTGACATATGTTCAATTGGAGCTATAATTTACTACTTGCTGTTTTATTTTACTAGGCTTATGGAGACGTAAAAAAAAAAGATGAGAACTTCAGAATTCATGAGTCTGAATGATTGTATATGAATGATGGTATGTTAATAGATGGACTAATGATGGCACTAGGTCTAAGACTACAGTAGGTTAACTTTGAATATTCTTGCATCCTCATCTTTATTTTGCAAATCGACAACAAACTATTGCACCATTCTTAAGAATCTTCATTTTTTTTTTTGAAAGGCACTCACACTGTAAGGATGAGATTGTTGCTCCACTTAAAGATAAGAGGTCCGGTGGGAGAAGGAACCTGAACAACGGCAGCTCAATATCTTGATATAAAGAAGCCTGCACCGGCAGTGTACTCTTACTACACAGTGTTGACACATAAAAGTAAGTTGCCCTTCTTCGCATCGTAGTCTACATTTTCTTCTTCAACAGTTTCAAGATTGTGGATCCTGGTTGTTTTGATGTATTGTGAATGTCAAAAAACTGCTATGATCTGAAATAAAATTAGTAGACCACTTTTACTCATTCAGATCATTCAAGTTTCTGAAATTACAGGACATAGTTCTTGGTCGCGTAGTCTTGTTTGGTCTTGTAGTTCTGGAACATGTGGCTCCAAATAAGCAGTGTGATAGTTTGGATTGTACTCTTGCGTGTGGTTATTTTTTAAATCATGTTGTATGGTGCAACAATTATTTTTTTAGAGCATGCAGTATGGTACTAAACTTGTTTGCTTGCTAATAATGACATAATAGGATAAGAATATTGGAGGCTAGTGTCAGGGCCTGCAATTTTCTTGCACAGATTAGTAAAGAGGTGCACTCATTCCATTAAACTTAGCTGGCTCATAATTGGTAAGCAGTCAGTTGATAATTGTACTATTCCTACTCAGCTATACAGTATTATTAATTGGCTTATTTTATGCTTGCAGCAGATGGATGATGATTTGGTCAAGGCTGAGTTGTTGCCGTCCTCCTATTACAAGATTCACAGCTATTGCTCTGATTTGTCTCATCGAGGTATTGCAAATATTGATACTAGCGATGTATTTTGCTAGCATAAGTACACATGGAGTTTTTGTATTGCAACTTTCTGATCTTATCTAGTGTTGTTGTTTTTTGTTGTTGTGGATTTCTCTTGAAAAGAACACAACTGGATAATTGTGCAATTTGTGATTCATGCCAATTTCATTATGAATAGCATTTTGTATGTAGTTTGTTTAAAAAATGCCTTGAGAATCTTCCGGGCGTTCCAGTAGAATGCCTTGGAACATATTATAAGGCGTTGCCAGAAGTGCATGGTTTCATATTTGAAGGCGTTTGTAGAAGGGCCACAAAATTTTTTATGGCGTTCTAAAAGTGCCGCTGCATATATCTTTTGAAGGCGTTTTTGAAAAAACGCCCTCAATGACTTTACCCTTCACTGGTATTCTTAGCGTTTTTTTTTAAAAAAAAAACGCCTCCAAAACCTTTTGTAGGTGTTTTTAGGCTCTTTGTAGGCGATTTAAAAGGCCACCGAATGCCATGTGTGTTGTAGTGGAAAGAGCGACATTTTCTCGTTTTGACAAAATCCAATATGACGAACAAAAAACAGCACTCGTGTTCTGCTAAAAACAAGATTCTCATAACTGATGATAGTTTAGTATTAGTAGGTCACACCTATGTCTCATGACCAATGGTCACGATTTGAGTCCTAGTTAATTAGTCTCTCTTCACAAAGGTTTGCCTTGTCCACAAAGAGGAAAACAAGTACAGTTGTGAATTCATCGCACGCCCCAGAGATCGAAAGTGTAGCATTGGTAGCTCTTTGTGCATTTGGGATAATTGTAACGCATCACATTGAGATTGGGACATTTGTAGTACTCCCTCCGTTTAAGAACGTAAGACGCATTTTGTTTTAAAAGATAAAATTTTAATATGTTTTGATCGACAATTAGTTAAGTTTACTATACAAAATTTGGTTCAATAGATTTGTATTTTAAAGTACTTTTAGTATGATGTTGATTTTATAGCAATTGACAATATATGGTAAAAGAAATTAATAGTCCAAGTTACCTTTGATAATTTTTTCAAAATAAAATATGCATTACATTATTAAATGGAGGGAGTACATAATAGCGAATCTCACCCTGGATTGACTTAGACAAGCACCATCTAGCCTAATCAGTCTTAGACCATATCCAACCATATTCCCTTCATTTCGTTCTCTTCTCGATTCCCTTCTCCGTTCTCATTCCCTTTATTTTCTCTCATCTCAAACAGCTTCCCCTCGAGAGGAATCGCGAAGGGAAAGGAGAGAGAATCCCGTTCTGGAGAGAATAACCCTGGGAATCCCGTCGTGACGGGAACCGTGAAGGGAAACCGTTGGAGCGCTGAAGGGAACGAAAATCCTGTCGTGAAGGGATTCTGGTCCCTGAAGGGAAACCGTTGGAGATAGTCTTAGCTAGATACTAGCTAATGGCTTTTTAGCATCTCAGAAAGAAAAGATATTTGGCTTTTAAAGCTTACTTGATGTTTGGCTCAGTGAGATCATTTCGGGATTCTTTTGAGCTAAATCGCATGGATTTCGGTTCAAACCTAACCCGTTCCAAAAAAGATTTAATAGCTATAAAAGACTGTGACAGCTATACAATCAATATAAAAACCCAACCAAACATACCAATACTCTCTTTAGTCATAAATACATAATGTTTTAATAAGACACTGTTTTTAATGTATAACTTTGACAGCTATTTTCTATTAAAATATATTTATAAAATTCATTGAATTTATGATATTAAGAAATTATTTTTCAAGAAAAATATAGGCATATGATGTTAATATTTCTAAATTAAATATTTTAAAACCTATTATTAATTAAAGTTTTAAAAGTTCGACCGAACTTTTTTTCAAAACATCATCCTGTACAGAGGAGTAGTTGGACCATGGCGAATGTGGTTCACTCCTGTAGTCTTGCTTAGTATGCTACTTATGTTCAATGTCTTCCTCGTACTGCTACCCTGCATATGCAATTCGGTATACACAATTAATCCACAGAAGATCCTTCTGAAGCAAATACGAAAGGCGCTTTCTACACTAGCCCAATCCGCCTTCGCAAGTCGCAACCAACCCGCCGGCCGCCGCCCAACCATCCATTCGCCGCTGGCCACCCGATAGCCTCGTGCGGTTCCACTGCACTTCTGCGTCTCCACCCCGACCCAGGACAGGAGCACGAGGCCTCGCTTCCACCGACATGTGGGCCCTCAACAACCTGAAGGCGGGCGGGACCTGCCTCACGCCGAGGCGCCCCGCGCCGGCGACGGCGGCCGCCCGGGGGCCCCTCGCTCCTCCGGCGGCGGCGGCGACGGGGCGGAGGCTCTGGAGGCTCGGCCCGGCGCGGGGACCGCTGGTGGCGGTGCGCGCGTCGGGGGGCAGGAGGGAGGACGCCCCGGGCGGCGACGGCGAGGAGGCCGAGAACATGGCGTCGTCCTCAGGTGAGGCTCTGCCCGTGGAATACTTCGCGCGAACTGGCGCAATTGGGGCTGGGAAGGTGGGATCTTTCGGCGATTTGGACGTGGAATAGGTCGAAACTCGAAAGCCTTTTCGTTGATTCGATGCGGTACTAGTTTGTGCGACTGAGCGTTAGAGCGTCAGGTTTTGGTGAGATTGGCGACACAAATATGCGATTGTGGTTTTAAAAAAAATAGTTCCGTCTTTCAATAGTTGTAGTGATGAGACTGGTTGATTGTGTGTTTGGATGAATTTGCCTTAGATGACCAGATGCATTGGTTCGTTCTTCTGCTGAATAGGTTTGATACCTTTACTTGAAGTCCGTGATTCAATATGAAGGAACCTCGTGATTAGATCCAAAATGATTGCTACATTAGTAGAATTCTATCTTGGTGCGGCATCCCCTTTCACATATAGTAAAGTGAAGAGCATGAACTGTAGTGATTACCTGTCCTCGGGCCTTCCGAATTGATTGTGTTCATATAGGTGATGCATCTACTCCGGCTGGAGATGGCTCTGATGGATTGAACGTGAACCGACCACATGATGAAGCTAAATCCAGTGAGCCGATTAATATTTCTAACAGCAATTATTGGCGAGATGTCAGGGCAAACCTTGTGCGTCGGGAACAGGTGAGACTAATTTGTTCGTAATTGTTATTAGTTACTGTGTGTTCGTAGCTTCGCTTTGGTTTCTAACAGTTGCCAACCAATGTACATGCATTTATGCCATCCTGACAGTTTTGATTTCACGTGTTGCTATTGATTGGTTGGCAAGAAAATTGCTAACAACATATTGAACTTAGCTATTTTTACTGATCTCATAGCGTAGATATAGATACGGACATGTAAGCGCGTGGTGACGTTAGTCTATTCCAAATGTGACTTCATATTTTAATACGGTATCCTCAATGTAGAACTTTCAGTGTTACTTAAATATGTTTGTGATCAAACGGAAGATTCCAAAGGCCAAACCATCATTATGCGGAGAAAAACTGAAAGCACTCTAAAAGTTGATCTTCAGTTCTCGTGAAATTTGCTGTTATATCAAATTTCATCATATAAGCTACTGTTCCGCATCTCACTACATTTATTTTATACATTCGCATAAGAGAGTTTCATATTCCAAACTTCTTGAAAAGAAACTAAAAAGAAAGTGCCATTAACCAGCCCAAACCCATGCCTTTTGGGTTAATATATCTTTTTCTGCTAATTAAATTCTCTCTTTGAATCAGGAAATATTGGTTGATCCAAGTGCTCCCAGGGAGTCAAAGACATCCGCAGGAGAGCCAGCACACCAGCTTCCTCAAAAGTGGGCTCACGCTATTACGATGCCGGAGGCAGGGTGTGTCTTGGTTGCTACTGAGGCGCTTGATGATGATAGTATCTTTGAAAGGACCGTCATCTTCCTCCTCAGACTTGGGTCAAGAGGTACCTTTGATGGCCCGTTCGGTGTCATTCTGAACCGGCCACTATACACAAAGATCAAGCATGTGAATCCAGCCTTCCGAGACCAGGCAACCCCTTTTGGTGATTCCCCACTCTTCTTCGGAGGCCCTGTTGACATGAGCATGTTCTTGGTTAGGACTAATGAGCAAAACAGCTCACGCCTCAAGGGTTTTGAGGAGGTGGTACCAGGCGTCTGCTACGGTTTCCGGACTGACCTTGAAAAGGCTGCCATTCTGATGAAGAGTGGGGCGATCAGGACCCAGGACCTGAGGTTCTTTGTTGGGCATGCTGCTTGGGACTATGAGCAGCTGTTAGGAGAGATCAGGGCAGGATATTGGGCTGTCGCTTCCTGCAGCACGGAGCTGATCAGTGATGCGTTGACAGGTGACCCTTCTTGCCTCTGGACTGAGATATTGCAGCTGATGGGAGGGCAGTATTCGGAGCTCAGCCAGAAACCAAAGCAAGATAGCTCATAGATGTTGCTCAATCGCGACATAATTTGCAACAGCTAAGGTTGTGGCTGTCTGTCCATAATTGAAATCGGGTAATTCACCTGTTACTCTAGCTTTATGTATCAACTGTTATGCGTTGTTTGTACCGAAATAAGCTCTATATAATGGCTGGCCTCTTATGGATGTCGGCAATTGGGAAATGTGAAGATAGTAGTTCCACCTGTGTCTTTTGATGAATTCCATAGCATAAGGGTGGCTCTAATTAAGCTATGCAAACCGCATTCCCTGCGTTTCATAATACTTGGGTGCCTTAATGTTTGCCTGCCGAAGAAATCAAGGGCGTAGCAATGCAATGTTCACACTATCTAGCCCTACTTTAGTGATTTCAAACATGCTATAGTTGTTTGTAAATCGCCACTCAATAGAGTCATTTGGTTGTACTTGGTCATTTCTCACTAAATTTTTATTAGTCGTGCGCATGGTGTGCTAGCACAAACATTGTGAAATGGAGGAAATAGGTAAAACATGTGGTATGTCAATTCGTCCATTTTTACATTATCTAGAGTGGGGGTTAGTTCCTAATCCAATTGGTAAGGTTTTGACCAAGGAATAATCCTCAGTGTGAGATGTCTACAGCACTGCTTATGGTCAAGGCTGTTCTTTGCCTTTGCCGGGTTTTCCAGGGGCACTCCGTCCGAATCCATGGGTTCTGGAACGCTCTGCTGCGTCAAACAGAAGCAATGGCATCTTCACGGGCAAGACCAGATTCAGCTCAAAAGCATTGCGCTGCCTTTTCGGTCAACAAATGGTCCGAACTTGCCGTTGAATCCACCTTCATCTGATTCATGAACTTGCTCATTTCTACTGACGACCAGACCATCTAAAAAAGGAGTGACGACGACCATCGAAACTCTTGTGCTGACTGGCGGCGCCGGCGAGCAGCACTGGAGCCTGGGGCGCATCCGTCGCCGTGGTGAACGAAATTCGCGACTGCTACATGAGCGTATGGTACAGTTTGACTGCTAGCGTATGATACAGGGGCTACAGTGCGACAGTACAAAGGTCCAGTGCTTCTTTCACTTTCACACAGAAATATGTCCTTGCGCACATCATTGACCACGTGCTTGTATTCACAGGATTCGGGTCACTTTGCATCTTCGAGTCAAGGAGTCAAAAGCAAGATGCCCATTATCCAAAACCTTCTTTTGCGTGAATAGGTGTGCATATTCCTCTTTTAATCGGTGTTAAAAAATATATATATCTTAAAAAATAGTATATACATCTTAGAAAAATATATCTTCCACTTATAAAAATATATACCTTATATATATATCACAAAATAGTATATATTTTAGTTATAACGGGATCAACTATGTATTAAACTGAGATTATGTACTCTAAAATTACATACTAATTTTCATAAATTGAAACATAATACTAGATAGGATTAATATTGACAATTAAACATAAAAGTTCAACTGGTCAACATACAAACATAGATACTTAGTGATAGTTTTTTACATTTCATGATAACCAAAATAAATTAACCTAACTAAACTAGTCCTAAACCCTCCTCTGCCTCTTGGAGAACGACGGACCAGTGGACTCAACCGAAGAGGAGGAAGATGATGAGGTCGCCGAGGAGCTTTCGTCTTCCTCCAAATCGTTGAAGATGCAGATAGGGTCCTCCATTGTGCCGACAGCTACATCAAAGGGGGGCTCTTTCTCATCGTTGTCGTCCAACGTGGTGAAGTCGATGTTGTCTGTGACGTTGTTGCCGCCAACGATCACATCATGCACAACTTCCTCCTCGCCGATGTTGTGGACGTCGAGATCATCGTCATCGTCATCAGTGGAGTTGAGCATCTGGCTGGTGCCACCATCGAAATCGTCGGAGCTTGCCAATTGAACATAGTTCTTCGACGACGGTCCCCTCCCAAGGTAGTTGCCCCAATCGACATCGTAGGGCGAAGAAGACTGATCTGAGCTTGCAGAGGAAGAAATAGCCCTGGACGGTGACATCGATGAGTAGTCGTCGTCACCGGACATGGGGCTCGGTGGGGAGTTAGGTGGAGTGAGTCCGGCCATGGTGATGTGAAGTAGAGAAAGTGAAAACTAAAATGAGGGGAAATAATAAAAAGTGAATGGCCGCAAATGCTAGGCTAAATAGAAGAAGAATGAACAGACTCGGCGGCGGTTCCAATAAACTGGAGATAGCCACATGAAAGGTCACATAATTGATACAATTTCCAATATACACTTTTACAGTTTCATTTGAAAAGAATATATGCAGTTCTCAAGGCGATCCTTAATAGGAGCCAGGGCACATCGGACAACCTTACTAGATCGACCAAACACGTGACTCTCTCGAGACTTCCAGGAGTAGCGACTCCCAACGACTATCAGGCGATTCAGCATCTCGGCCGACCCCCTCACCTCTGACGGCTTCCCGACATCGGAGTTGGAGGGTGGCCTAGCCCCTTAGGGTTAGGTTAGTGTAATACTAGTTTATGCAGTTTAGCGAGGTCTCCGAAGTTGTGTGTGCGATGTTAGTAGTGTGTGCTTTATATGTTTTTGGACGGATGTTCCTTTTCATACCTTTTGCGGGTTTTGTTTCCAGGCTGTCCACTTGGGTGTCGGTGGCCGCAGAGGTTGATGTTGTATGCTCGTTGATGTTGGAGTCTGCACCGAGGTTGCAGCTAAAGGCGTTGATTTACTTAACGGTCAATGGCTATTTTTTGCAAAGCCTCGGCGTTCAACGTTGATAAGGCCCATCTCAAGAAGGCTATCTCTTGTTGTAAAAAAAAATTATGCTTCCTCATCGTTTGAAGGAATGGCTTTCGGCTTCATCAGTGTGATGTATGAGTGGTTTGACAGTGGGTGATCTGAGTTTCAGTCTTTGTAATCAGTGATTTATAATTTTCAGATTATATCAATGAAAGTCATCCCGGTTCTTTAAAAAAAAGCCGGGACGCATCTTCGCGACTGCTACATGAGCGTATTGTATAGTTTGACTGCTAGCGTATGATACAAGGGCTACAGTGCGACAGTACAAAGGTCCAGTGCCTCTCTTTCACTTTCACACAGAAATATGCCCTTGCGCACATCACTGACCACGTGCTTGTATTCATAGGATTCGGGTCACTTTGCATCTTCGAGTCAAGGAGTCAAAAGCAAGATACCCATTATCCAAAACCTTCTTTAATATATTGCAGTATGCGCACTTGTAGAATGCGCATAGGTCATGCGCATGTTGGACCGAGCAGTCAACTAAGCTCTAATGCTCGTGCCAGCCCCACCAACTGAGCACGCTCTCACTCACCTAACTCACGGGACCATTGGATAACCGAGCGTGTTCTCACCTCGTGAGCAGCAATTACAACCAGTTTAAGATACATAGAGAGGTTACAAGTTATAACTATAAGTATAAAATAATTGCAACTAACTATTGTAATTAGAGGCATAGAGCGGTTATGACTATGTATATAGTGAGATTGTAATTTACCTGTTTATATTGATTGATTATAATTAATCATGACTATGTTGCAATCAGTAATGTTATAACTATATTGTTCAGTATATTGTAACTAAAGTATCTACCGTATTAGACTAATACACACTCGATAATGCATATCGTAACTAGATTATTTATTATACTGTAACTAAGTATTCACCATATGGTAACTAAAGTGTCTAACATATTGTAATTAGTACTCACTCCACAACGCATTATCGCAACTAAAGCATCTACCATATTGTAATTATGTTTTTTTTAATATATTACAACTCGGTTGTTCCTAAATCATAACTACAATCTAAATTGTAACTACAATATAACATAAAATACAATTATGTGACTTATATAGACATAACTCCATTACTATCCTAAAACTTCATCAAAATATAGTTTTTATGGATCTTATTTTATTAAACACATTTTTTCCAATAATATACTTGAAAATAGAATATTTGGTTATAAAGATATTACATTTTAATGATTAAAATCAATAAAAGATTTTCTATATATGTATATATCACAAGCTGATTGGCTATCTTCTTTGTTTCGTGTATGTTGGAAGTGAAAAAAGAGCGCTATGTATGTATATATCGTCCGATTTAAAAAAAAAAATTATGCCGAATTTTGAAAATCACAGTGATTCCGTTTGTTTCTTCTGCTATCTAGTTACATCAAGATCTCCATATCGTCTACGCTAATATCCCCATAAACAAGCTGCTCGCTACCAGCGCTCGAGCTCCTACTCCCGTCCGCATACGGCGTACACCAATACGTGGCACCACTATCGTTGCTGCACGTCGCATACGGCCATTGTTCTCTTGCACCTTCACCGCCTTGTGAGATGCCAATGCCGACGCCGGCGGCGACCTGCCCGGGCGCCGGCGCCAGCGCCAGCGCGCGCTCCCCGGCGCCCACGAGCTGCGCGTCGGCGGCCATGCCGGCGTCGGACGCCACGCGCTGCACCGACCCCGGCGACAGGGGCGCCAGCCCGTGCCCGCGCGCGTGGTAGCGGGCCGCGCGCTCCGGGAAGTTGAGCCCGCCGGCGCCGCCGCGGAGGAGGTAGGCTGCGGCGTCGTGCGCGACGGCGGCGGCCTCGGGCGTGGCGTAGGACCCGAGCCACAGGCGCTCCCGCGTGCCGGGCACCCGGATCTCCGACACCCACTTCCCCCACCGCCGCCGCCGCACGCCCGTGTACCGGCGCCACCGCTCCGCTCCGCCGCCCGCCGCCCGGCTCATGGCCACGCCTCGCTCCGTCGAGCCCGCTCGTGGTCGGCCTTGACTCCTCGCGTGCGACGCTACGCGCTCGATCGTGCCTCCTCCCTCGAGGAGCTCTTGACTTGGATTTGGTTTGGTGCGCGCATGCCATGGGCACGATCGCGCGCGCGCGTACTTTATACGTGCGGGAGGTCAGCGCGAGCTGGGGGGTTGACCTTCCCACGCTCCCAGCGCGATTAAAATCATTGGAGCAAGGGGCAGAGTAAACCACGCTCTGTGGTCATGGTCAAAGTTCCCGAGAGAGTGGCAGGCCGGGCTGAAATGTTCCTGCTGGCCCTTTCATTTTTTACTTTACCTGGGGAGAGTGGACGTCGCTGTGCACACTACCTGCACGTTTGGTCTGTGCTGAGTGGTTTTGTGGCTGCCGAATCGCAAAATCACGCGGTCTGACCAACTCAACATACATCTGCGCACACGTACAGTCTATTTCAACTATTCATCTTTTTCATCACCACTTTTCATCTTTTACCTGATAATCATTAATCTGTCAATTCTTTCATATATTTTATATTTTTTCACATACATCCCTAACATAAATCTCAATATAAATAAATAGTATAATTCATATATCCACACCCTCTAATCTCTTCGCCACAAATCTCAACATAAATAGATAGTATAAGTCATATTTTATACCCTCTAATAAAATTTTCTCATGTGTGGTTTACATAGGAGGTGGATCTATCTGAGGTGGTGCTTGTTCTGGATGTGTTCCTATGGCTTAATTTGTTCTAGTTTAATTCTAGGAAAAATATTAGTCACATGGCACTTGAAATTTGAAATGTGAAATATTAATTCCTATGCATTTATTCCACTTTAATTCTATTTTTTGCGAGTATTGTACTATCGAGAGAAAATATACATGATAGCGATATGTTCTAGGACTCGATCGGACCCACCAAAGCGAAACGTGATAGCAACGGATTTATTCTAGCTTATCATCGTTCCAGAGACGAGGAGACTCAGCAAGTGGTTTTGACGCCCTCGAAAAAGGTTTGAAACTGTTTAGAATGGAGACGAAAATAGTAGATAGAGTAGAGAATCGGAGAGTGAAATTTTGTATCATATTTATAAATTGTGTTTATATATATATATGTCTAAAGGGACATGAATATATCTGTTTAGGTACAACTATCATCCGAACAGGTGCCCTTTGATTAGTAAGGATGGATGGCAGTTAGCGATGCTAATTGATCATATGTTTGTTTTTCTGTAATGTTTATTTATAATATTCTCCTTAATTAATTATTTGTAATGTAATTTTTTAGAACTCTTTTAAAATCTAGTGAGAAAAAAATATGAGGAGAAAATAATATGTTAATATATTATATGCCATTAAAGCTCTCTTAAAAACTAATAAGAAAATATAAGGAGAAAAAAAATATGGTATATATCGGTTATCATCTCATTGTAAGCTCATATGGGAAATCTAGAAGGAAAAAACTCATTTGTGAGTTTATAGAGCATAATTATGATCTTTAATTATATTAAAACCTCCAAAAATCACTTGAAAAAGAGGAGAAATAAAGTACATATTGGCTCATTAAAAATCTTATATGAGAAATTATATAGGAAAAACTTATAAAGGAAAAGAGTGTAATATAATATGAACATGTTATTATTCGGGGATCAACCTCTCTGAATCTTGTAAATCTCGCAGTCGTCGCATACCAATTTCATGAATATATTTTTAAATGTAGAAGTTGGTAAGGACTTAGTGAATAAATCAGAGAGATTATCACATGATTTAATTTGCAAGATTTTTATTTTGTCATTATTTTGCAATTTACGAGGATAGAATAATTTAGGGGCAATATGTTTGATTATATTACTCTTTATGTAACCTATTTGCATTTAAGTAATGTATGCAGAACTATCTTTATAGATAATTGGTTGGTGATTAAATGGAACAAATACCATATGACTGTTATATGTGATTGATCATTCTGCGAAGCCATACCCATTCACGTGATGCTTCACATAATATAATTATTTCAGAATGATTTATGGATGTAGCCACTAGAGTTTATTTTGAAGATTTTCATGAAATGGTTGTTCTACCGTGTAAGAACACGAAGCCTATTTGTGATATGGTATTATGAGGATCTGATAAATAGTCAGCATTAGTGTATACAATCATATTCATATCTTGTTTTCTTTGAAATAAAAGACCAAGATCTATAGTGTTTTGGAGATATCGAAAGATATTTTTTACTCCACCAAATGGCATTTAGTTCGAGCAGCGCTATGACTAGCTAGTAAGTTCACTGCAAATGCGATATCAGATGTGATGTAATTTGTAAGATACATAAGTGCTCCAATGACGTTGAGATAAGGAACATCCGGTCCCAATATCTCTTCTCCTTCCTACCGTGGTCTAAATGGATCTTTCTCCGTATCAAGAGATCGAACAACCATGGGAGTCTTGGATGGATATGATTTATCCATATTAAATTTCTCTAATATTTTCTAGCTATATACGGCTTGGTATACTAGAATATCTGAAGAAACGTGCTCGAGTTGTATACCCAAGCAAAATTTGGTTTTACCCAAATCCTTAATTTTAAACTCCGTCTTTAGAAGATTACGTGCTTTATCTATATTTTCTGTATTTTCGACGATATTTAGATCATCAACATAGACAAAGATAATACAAAATCATATTACAGACTTCTTTATGAAGACATATGTGCAATCATCATTATTGGAGTACCTTTTTTTAAAAGTAACTATTTTAGTCGGTTGTACCATATTCTTCCACATTATTTTAAGCCATATAGTGACTTTTTAAGTTTTACACAATATATGTTGCGGTTTAAGTTTAGATTCGGAATGTCTAGTCCTTCGAGGACTTTCATATATATGTCCAAATCAAGCAACCCATATAGGTATGCGGTCACTACATCCATCAACTACATAGAAAGATGATTTAAAGCTGCCAATGAAATTAGATATCGGAACATGATTCTATTCATTACTAGAAAATAAGTTTAATTGAAATCAATGCCGGATCTCTGCGTGAACCCTTGTGCTACAAGCCTTGCTTTATATCTCACCACATCGTTATTTTCATTCTGTTTACAGATGAAAATCCACTTGTATCCCATGGGAAAAATATTATGAGGAGTAGGTATTACTGATGTGAATACATCTCTTTTGGAGAGCGAGCGCAATTCTGTCTGGATTGCATCCTTCCATTGTGTCTAGTCTGATCGCTTGCGGCACTCTGCCATGGTCTTGGGATCTCGATCATTGATGAGGATGTTTGCAATCTTTGAGAAGTATGTGTCAATAATTATAGTCTTTCTATCAAATGATTCTCTAGAATCAATATAATTGATGGAAACTTCATCTATCATTTCTGACTTATCGTGATTTTCTATTACGATAGAGTTTGGGTGTTCCGATGTTCCAGCATCAGTATTTATGTGCACAGTTGTGATGGGATATGGATGTTGAATATCCACTGGATGTATAGTATCCATAGGCCATGGATGTCGTTCAACTTAATGTTGATTTTTATTTACTGTTTTGTAGGAGGGATTCCTCTGTTTCTATGGTAGCTTGTAAGAAGCTTTATCATTTGTAACTGTACTTTTCCATATTTTATTTTGATTTGAGAGTTGAGTGGTTTTGTTTGGTACCTCCACTTTTTTGGCACATTCCTAGCAGGAATATAGGATTTAGTGACACATTTGTTATCAGTAAATACATCTGGCAGGTTATTTGTAATATTTTGCAAATTTATGATTCTCTGAACTTGGAGTTCAGATTTTTGAGTATGTCGATCTAAGGAGGAAATGTCTATGACATTCCAATTGATTTCCTGACATTCTTTTCAGTACTTGAAATCTCTCCCTAATACTGCAAAATGCTCCTCATCAAATATGCAGTTAGCATACGGGCTGTAAATAGGTCCCTTGTGAGAGGTTCAAGGTATTTTATGATTGACGAAGAGTTATACCCTATGTAGATCCTCAATTTTCTATGTGGATCCATTGATGTACGCTGCGATAGTGAGGTCGGTACGTATACAGTGTAACCAAACTTTCGCAGATGGAAAATGCTAGGAGGATTTTCACGTACTAACTGCAGCAGGGAAGCTGTGTGATATGTAGTTGGTCGTAATTGAATTAAGTCCATAATGTGTAAGACTGCATGAGTACAACATGAAATTGGTATGTTGCAATTATGTAATAATAGTCGTGCAATGAGCTTGACTCTCTTGATGAGAGATGTCACGTCCCAAATTCCATAATTGCGTGATTAAGCTTAATCATGCATCATTAGCATCATAATTGTTTTTGAGGTAAATTATTTTGGTGCACTAGAGCACTTTGTTTGAAATCAATTGGATGAGAGAAAGAAATTCGGGAGAGAAAAGAATGAAATTCGTAGTCAAAACGGCCTCTTTTCTCTAAAACGTGGGCCTCACATGAGGGCCAACCACTCTGTCGGTGTATCAGGAACTGGGGGTCCCTGAATCCCGAGACCAGGCCAGCCATCCGCCACATGGCACCATCCCGCGAGGTCCATCCTGAAGGATAAGAAAAGATCAAGTCCCGGGAGAAGGTGCTCGGGGCCACAGTCAGTGGTCCCCGAGCACCCCAGTTCCCCGATGATCCACGAAGTTTAAGTACCAGGAAGAAAGTGCTCGGGGAGGTGTTCGCTCACCCCCGAGCACCCTAGTCCCCCGACGATCAAAAGAGCCAAGTTTTGGGAGAGAGTGCTCGGGGCTGCGTGCAGAAGCTCCCGAGCGCTTGGTTCCCCGAAGGTCCGTACAAGAGTGCTCGGGGCTGCACGTGGCAGCCCTCGAGCACTCAGTTCCCCGAGGGTTCGTGCAAAAGTACTCGGGAGAGAGTGCTCGGGGAGGCGAACGGTACCCCCAGGCACCCGGTACCCCGAGGACAAGGATAGGCGTGCTCGGGAGAGAGTGTTCGGGGATGTGAACAGTACCCCCGAGCACTCGGTGCCCCGACGACCCAGAAAGGCTCCCGAGGGGCCCACCGATGAGGTGTCAATCAGTCAAAGGTCAGAGGCCGCATTTAATGAGCGTGCGTGGCCTGACACCTCCAACTGCTCCCGCCACAGCGTCAGTTCCTGCGATGTTTTGGCAGAGAGGCATGGGGTTATTAATTGCACGGGTCCCGTCCCGTGTCATCCGGTTTGTCTTGGGATAACGTCGTCAGGACCAAGGCGTTCCGTCTGCCACGCTGCCGTGGCAGGGGAATGGGACAGGACGGGCACGCCGGTTGTTCTGCGGCTGCCCGGTGGGCCCTCTCCACGGCGCCCGTTGCCAGGGCGTTTATGGTGACAGGGGACCGGGCGTGCGACGCATTTTTCACCCCCGGTCACTTCACCCAGAAGAAATGATGATGCCCCTTTCTATTTATGGCGTCTCGGAACTCGAGCCCCTTCTTTTCTGTTCGGGGCATGTCGTGGCCAGCGAGTACTTAAAATAGTGGGCAACACAGAAAAACAACAACAACGAACCATAGCGAGAGGCCATCCTAAGGAACAAGACGAAGAACACAGCGCAAGGGTAGACACTGTGAGCAAGGTTGAGCACAGTTCCAGCCGAAGAACAAGGAGCCTCAAGCTCTTAGTTAGGCCAACATTCTTGTAACCAGCAACATCCTTGAGGGACTTCCTCAGGGTAGTTATAGCATCCATACAAGAGTAGGGTATTACGCCCCTATGCGGCCCGAACTTGTCTAAATTTCGGTGCATTTACTTCTCCTTGCACTAGGTCGACACCCCCACCACCGGCCATTTGCATTCATTCCCATTTATTTCTCTGATGAACTTATTCAGGATCATCCCCCCGGCCGAATCTCTAAAAAGGGGTCTCTCGAGATCCCTGCGACATGAGTTAATCCTCCGACACACTCCCTCCACTCGGGCAGCAGCCCACCTGCCCTCTCTCTCCTCCTCACTCTCCCTCACTCCCACCCGTGCAGCAGGAGCTGCTGCTCCTCCCTCTCTCTCACTCTCTCTCAAGCACTCTCTCCTTTCTCCCTCAAATCCGCTCTCTAGGAGCCGAATCAAGGTATGCATGTGGTAACATTGCTATCACAAGCTCATAAGCTTCACATTCCTTCAATTTGGTTGCTCATTCCCGAAGGATTTGAGCCGATTTGGATGTCTTTTAGTGTTAGAGTTGAAAAGTGAAGAACACCGGAGTTCTTCGATTTCCCACCGTTTTCTCCTTCTCCCGGCAGTCCCCAACCTCAGCAAAGCACCTTGGGTAAGTCCTCTAGGCTTCCCATAGCTTGGATACGCATTTGGTTGGTCGGAATCCGAATTTGGAGCTAGGTGGTGAAGTTTGGGTATTTTTGGATGTTTTAGACCTAATTTGAGGAATTGGATGAATTTGAGTTAGGAATGAAGTTGCTAGGCTATTAAGTGAGTTATAGAACCCTTGAACTAGCTTAAACATATTCCCTTTTGGATTGGAGAAGATCGCAAATCAAACCGGGCATTTTTCGGCTTAAAAATGGGCGTTTCTAGGCTGAAACCGGAGTTTTCGGGCTAGTTCGGAGTCTCCAGGCGAGTCCCAGCCGGGAATAACAGAGAGGTGCTGTCGAAGGGTCATCCGGAGACTCTGTTACCCCGGAGTATCCGGCCTAGACCGGAGTATCCGGGTGCACTGTTCATCAGAGGATTTTTCTCCTCTGCTGATAACTTGTAAAATTCATAATTAATTCATACAAACTCCAAAAATCATGAAACCAATTTTTTTGGTTTCATTGTAACATCCTCTACCTTTTAAAAATATCTCCATTCTGAAAATAATTAATTAAAATTTTTAGGCTAATTAATTAGGCTTAAGCTTCATTAATTCACCATTAATTGCTTACATGTCCAAAATGGATGAAACCAATTTTGCTAGTCTTCTTATGACTTGTTCTATATGGTAAAAATGTTTTTGTACATTTTAGAGTATATTTTCATGGCATTTCATCATTTGCACCTTGTAGCATGTATTGTTGCATTTCATCCATACTCATGGCATTGCACGCGTTATTCTTTTTAGAGAACGTTGAGCCGGTGTGCCAGGAGATCAATGAAAATTTTGGGCAGCCACCTGAATAGCAAGTCAAGCAACTAAGCATATTGATCCTTCTTGTATAATTGGATAAGTCTAAAATTGATGAAATGTGTTTATGTATGTATGCATGTTTAGTGAGTCGGTGTCGGGTACCAATGGGTAGAACCTATGCCGATTGCATTCTTCTACTTTGAATACTTGTGTATTTATATTACTTGTAGCCTTGAGGTGCTGCCAATGTCTAGGTATGAGTTCGACTTATATGCTTAGCCATACTTAGGTCATTCGGTAGAAGTCGAACGACGGCGTGTTCCGTTGTTCGCGAGCATAGGACCTTCTTATGGTTATACACACTTGTTGAGGTTGAGGTGATTGTATGAGTGGTGAGTATGAGACGAGATGTGGGCGGTGCTAGGATGGTGTTTTGTCCTGTCCGGATGTGGAGTTCCCCTGGGTATGCCGGTAGAGGAAGACCGGACACCGTAGACTGCTTGCATCGTTTAAGACCGATCATCGGGGTTGTTAGCTTTAGCACTTACCTTACTCACCACATGCCAATCTAATGGTAAGGCGAGCCGAATACCTTCGCAGTTGTGGCTTTGTGGGGCTTGAACAACAATGGTGTGAGCGGGTGGGCTTGTAAGTGGTACTAGTTTGCTTCGAGAGTAGTTCTGGTACCGCCACGCCGAGCGTTGCATGTCGCACACGGTTGGGGCTGGTTGGGAAAGGTTGTCACGGGTACCCCCTTGTGTGCACTGCCGCGGATGGCACAAGCCGTATGGTCCTCGTGTCGTGTGGGTCCAGGAGTATCTCCTGCAGGGTGTATAAACAGTTTGAACTGCCGCGCTCTCAGTTATGAGCATGCCATTGTTTCATTTGCACTCAGTCGTAGAGTTTCGAGTATGGTTTGTGGTTCGGTATGTGGGAGATGGTGATGTGGGCACTTGTTACTTATTGATATACATGTTGTTACAGTTACACTTGTTCAATTGTTGGATGCAAGGTAGTTTTCATAAGTTTTGGTAAAGTTTCAGTCGCTCTCACATATATCTAGGATGCTTAGTGTATATGTTTTACTTAACCTGCGGTTCATCCTTGTTAATAATCAATGCATAATCCTTGGAGTCGAGCTATGTATATGTGCTCTATATAGTTTAAGTCTTTCGAGTACCTTCGTACTCATGCCTGCGCTTTTAGATACTCCTGTTGCTGAGGGGGAGGCGGTGTTTGGCTACTTTGTGCCCGCCGATGCAGGTGGTGGGTAAGAGTAGTGCATCCTACTCTAGGTGGTCGTGCTTTTGTGATGGAGCCTAAGGGCATATGGCTCCATCCCCCTTTTGTTGTATAGCTTTTAGTCTTCCGCTGCTTAGTTCTTTTGCTGGTTAGGAGTTAAGCAGGTTTTAGTCTCCTCCTAGATCTCTTTTGCTGTAAATTATGATAACTTATTGCATACTTAAGAACTTGTAATATAATGTTAATTACTCATTCTTTCTTAAGCTTTATTGTGATGTACATGTTGGAAAGGTATGTGTTCAAAACACGTATCGGGACTACCGGGATGATATTGTGGTTAATCATCAAGGTTGTGATTATGAATAATGATTATCTTGGTGATTAATTAGAATATTATTTGGACGGTTCCTCATAAGAGATTCTGCCAAACCATTTTGAGTATGGACATATGGTACTGAGTGCTAGGCTTGAATTCCTACGGCTAAACAATAATCATTGAAGGCACATGAGGTGAATTCAGCCGTATTATCCATTCGAATGGATTGTATCCTATGTTCAGCATAATATGTTTGCAATATAATAATTTGAGCAATTATTTTGGCAAAAGCATGATTTCGTGTGGATAAAAGACACACATGTGACCATCGTGTAAACCATGAAATACCTGAACGATCTACTTAATGGTTGGATAGGACCATATATATCGCATTGAATATGTTCAGGTAATTTGAGTGGTTCCGCATGGATTTTAAGATAAGAGGGTCTTAAAATCAATTTCCCCGTGGCACATGAAGTGCACACAAAATCCAAAGATTGAGAAAATTTGACAGTATTTATGCCATAACCAATTGAATTGCTAATAATTTTTTCATCATCCCGACACCAGGATGACAAAGGCAATCATGCCATATTTGGAACATGTTAACATTCTGAAAAATTACCTTATACGCAACATATGGTACGGGTTTGATGTATGTATAGTACAATCCTAAAGATAAAGAGGGAATTTTCTCTAGTATTTGTTTGACATATCCGTTATTTTTTGGTAATGAAGAGATATTCCTCTTTGTTATCATCATGGGTTTCGATATGGAAACTATTTTGACGGATATCTCTATAACTTAGTAGGGTACGTGTTGAATCATGATATAATAGTGCAACATCGATTGTAATTTGAGTACTCATAGGGAGAGTGATTATGATGTGACCAGAGCCAACAATCATAGCATCGTGTCCCGCGATTGTCAAAATATTTCCTTTACTCTTTTTAAGAGTTTGAAAATATTTAGTCTTCCTTAGTATAGAGTTAGTGGTACAGCTATTCACTAAGCGCATTTCTTCTTCCATCAGATTGTCCTCCGTAGACATCTATATATAGAAAGGAAGAATTTAAAGTGAAATTTGTCATAGATATATAGAATACATACAACTTTATTGAGTATCAATGTGCTGATATATAATTGGAATATAAAATATAGTATAAGATGATAATAAACTATTACAACACTATGTAGGACATAGATATAATAATATATAATTAATTGGGAGCCTAATTGAGGTCTCCGAATAAGTCGTTAGAAGCAAATTCCATGAGCATGTTGTCTGTGCTCTCAAGGTCCTCTTGCTGCTGCAGAGTGATGTCATTGTTCGGTTCTGGATGAACGCTTTGGGAACAACTTGCCATCTTGGTGGTGTCATGCTGAAGATTGAAATGAGCTTCATATCTTTCGTCTTGAGTTGGTCGGCTTTGTTCGATGGCCTTAAGGTAGAGATCAACAAAGTGCTTTGGGGTGCGACATTTCTTAGTTGTATGGCTGTAACAACCATATTTACGACAAATATCAAATTTGTCTTTGTTGTTCTTGAAAATGCCCTTCCCCTTATTTTTTTCTATAGAATTTATGCTTTTTGTTGTGATTCTTCTTGCCTTTGAAGTTCTTTGGGCGACGCTTGTTACGTCGAACTTCTTGGTATTCTGAATATTAGAGTTAACTTCAGGTAAGGGGACAGTGCCTGTAGGTCTCTGTTAATGATTCTTCAAAAGAAATTCATCATACTTTTCGTCCTTAAGTAAAGTGTAAATTAATTTAGAATAGTGCTGGTAGTTCATAGCACGGTATTGCTGTTGCAATACCCTATGGGCAGGAATCATTATAGACAAAGTTTTTTCAATTTTCTCCGCATCTGTGGGAGCTTTGTCACAAAATAGCAACCTAAAGCAGATCTTGTGAATAGTATGGTTATATTCTCCAATGGACTTTAAGTCCAAGAAGTGAATGTTGGACCACTCGCGTTGTGCTTCAGGTAGGATGACTGCCTTTTGCTGTTCATATCGCTCTTTGAGTGAGTTCCATATATCATATGGATTTTCATCCATCAAGCATCCAGATTTTAAATCTGGATGAATATGATGCCTTATGAAGTATAAAATCTCATACTTGATTTGATCTTGAAGTGGCGGATCTTTCTCTTGAGGAGGATTAATTACCCTTATGAGTCCGCGGGACGATAGACTTATCTTCATGTTTATTGCCCATGTTAGATAGTTTTTGCCATCTAACTCGAGTCTGTCAAACTTGATGTTTGACATATTTTCCTACAAATTGACCAATGATTGAATAAATTTACACTTTGGGTAAATTGAAGAATTATGGTAGTGTTGTAATAATGCAAAAATTGTAAAATCAAGTTGAGATTTGAATTACATAGTGTAGATCTCAAATAGTCATCGAAATGGTGTAGACCTTTCGGTAGTGGAGGCATAATCTATAACTATGCAGTAGATGTCTTGAAAACCACTACCTTGTGTTAACACTTCAAAGGTAACCACTAAAAATTGGTGTAGACCTTCTTTAATTCATACTCAAATTATGTACGCATGTTGAGGATAGTCACTATATGCTAAACATAGTGTAGATCTCACAGTAGTATTTAGGTACTAACTTGTGCATGGCCAATATAAGATATGAATTAAGGTAATCACTTGACAACATTTAGACCTTGTTCCAAATTTGACATTGGGTATGCACATAAAGGATAGTCACTATGTGTTAGACATAGTGTAGATCCCGTAGTATTACTATGGTAGTACCTTGTATATAGCCAATATGCAAAGGTTTAAAATATTGTGTTATCTCAAGTGGATGAGGTAATCACTTAATCTGCATTAATGAGTATTTTTTGCAAGAAATAGAATTTCAATTGCAAAAACAAAGTTATAAACATAATGATATGTCATAGGGAATGCACAAGGGCAAACACATATGACATAGCAAATTTACAGATAAAACAGGCCCGGAACATCAATTTACAACATAAAACATTACTGAACATAATTATAGTTAAAGACAGAAGCTGTAACATAATTTAATAGTATTGTAAACAGTAAATATTAGAATGAGCTATAATTATGAAGAAACCAGAGGGGTTTTATGAAAAATAGCTAGTTCACAAGAGTTCTCGGCCTGTGGGCCGAGACAACTTAGGCTCTGGCCTATTAGGCCATTTGGCCCAAGGCTCGACCGAGAGCCCTTTCACCCCCACGCCGTATATAACCGGCAGAGCCAGCAGTGAGGGTTACCAACCCTAACCGCACATCTCTTGTAGCCGCCTCCACCGCCTGAGCTGCTGCCACCGATGAGAGGAGGCTGCGTCGCAGCAGAGTGACCGGAGTTGAGCCGGGATGGAGGGCACGTCGCTGGAGAAGGGTTAGAATCGAGCTGACCATGCATGTGGTGGTCACCGTGGGCGACCATGGTGCCGCCTGTGCCGCATTAGAGCCGCTAAAGAGGGGTCAGAGCCGATTCGGCGGATGTAGGTTGCACCTCCTTGTGCTGAGTCTGGTCACCATCGGGAAGCCAACGAGCCGATGAGGATGGAGGTAAAACCATTGGATCCAGGAAGACAAAGCGCGGGTTCCGGTGAGGACGCCAGCCAGGGAGGGGGGTGCGTCGCCCCCTTCCCCTCACACACGCACATGAAAGAGCCCAAGAGCCCCTTCCCCAAGCATGCGCGCATGCTCGGGCGTGCTTAGGCACCTTGGGAGGGGGGCCGAAGGCCGCAGGAGCCCACGACCCTGGGCAGAGGCCTGGACAGTGATTGGCCGCCGTTGTGGCGAATCGGTATAGGATGCGGTGGGTCGGCGCAGTAGGGCAGCCACTGTGGATCCGACAGTCGAGGATGGGAATCCGCATCGCGTTGCCATCGTGCCTCCGACTAAGGTGGATGGCATGGCTTCCATGGAGTCCGAGGTTGAAGACTCATCGGAGAGCGCCTCCTTGACCTCAAAGCTAGAGTCAATGAAGGTTAGGCTGCGAGGAGAAGAAGCGGAGCTATAGTCCGCCATGGCTCCAGGGAGTCTCCTGCCACGATGAACCCTGAAGATCTAGTTATGGCGGGTGATCATCACATTGGGGAGCTCCGGAGATAGTGTTGTTGTCTCGGTGAAGGCTCTAGTGGGTGTCCGTGAAGGCTAAATGGCCTGCACTGGAGTGGAGCGTGCGGCGTCATCCCTTGGAGGAGTTAGCAGGGTGTACTCTGGGGAGTACATCCAAATGCGCTCCCCCGGATCCTTCCCTGAGGAGGAGCACACCACTGACAGCATGCCGTTGAAGAAAGGGACAGCGTCGTTACGCGCTGCCATTGTGGGCGATGCGCCAGAGCCGACCATGGTGGTGGTGGCCGCCGCCATGAAGGGTCCCACACTAGTGGCTAGGGCTACCGGTGGCCTAACTCCAAAGGAGACAGGTGGCAAGGGCAGCGAAGCTGGTGGTGGAGAAGGTGGTGGTCAGATAGTAGGCGAGGCTACCGCAGGTGTTGCGGTCAGTGGAGGACCGTTGTGGTGGCCAAACCGACGACGAGCAGCACTGTGGCACGAACGACGGCTGAGATGATGCGGTGGGATGATGACAATGAAGTACAGAGATGCAGGTATGCCATGGATCGGACAAAATAGGTTTGTCATGGAGTGCTCACCGTCTGGGAAAGGCCTTCATGCCTCTCTGTTGGTGCTTCTTGTCTGGCCGATTGGCCACTTTGCTTCTGTTAATCGCTCAGTGAAGGACGTTCGTGCTGATAATGTGTTTAGAATGGAGATGAAAATAGTAGATAGAGTAGAGAATCAGAGAGTGAAACTTTGTATCGTATTCATGAACAATGTTTACATATATATACATGTCTAAGGGACATGAACATGTCTGTTCGGGTGCAACTGCCACCCGAACAAGTGCCCCTTTGATTGGTAACTGTAGATGGTAGTTAGTGATGCTAATTGATCACATGTTTGTTTCTCTGGAATGTTTGGTTGTAACAAAAACTATCAGTCACATGGCCATTGATCGAGTGGACCGCACACGTTGATTATTGACTAACCCATATGTCATGTGCACTCTCTCGCTCCGCTGATTTGAGGGAGGCTCTAACTTTCTAACTAACCCCTATGTTCTTGTGCTTGGACAAAGCTAGATGTAGAGGTCTAAGTCTCCATCTGACTCGTCGAGTCTCCATCCGTCCTGCCCTGGTTGGGGCAAGATAAGGCGAGCCACCGGTCAGGACGGGGCAAGATAGGGTGGGGCACCGGTCAGGGTGGGGTGGGGGCGGGTTAAATTCTGTCCCGCCCCGCCCCGCCCTAGAGTATATGTTACATGCACATTTAGCAGGTTTATTAAGAAGTTTATTATCCTTTTGTAATAAATTTTTTAACAAACTAATATATGTATGTAACTATTGTCGTGTGATATTAGGTCTCGTGAATCTTAGATGCAGTTTTTATTGATTTATATGTTGTGGTAGCTATTATCTCCTAATTAAACTTGATCTAGAGATTTTAACAATTTTAATCAGAGCAGGGTGGGACAGGTCGGGTCAAAGTCAGGGCTCCATTGGGCGGGTTGGGGCACGAAAAAATTTCACCCGATCTCGAGTCAGGGCGGGGTGAGGGACATATGGGTGGGGACGGGTGGAGGCAAAACCCGCCCCCGCACTGCTCCATCTAGATATCTAGCTAGATGAAGCTAGGATGGTATATAGGCATAGGGATGGCAACGGAGCCAATCCCCGTTAGGGAATGCTTCTTCATCCCGTCCCCATTTAGCTATCGGGAGAAGATTTCTCCAATCCACATCCCCGTGGGGAATTTTGTGGGGATCAGGTTCTTAATGGAGAGTAAAATTAGATTATATTTGATTATTTCTATATATTAACAATGTGTAAATAGTGTAAATGAGTAATTTATTGATGCATACGAGGGTAATTAATACAAGATTAATTAAATATCGTAGGTTAGACAAAAAAGAATGATATTAATTTATTATTTACTCTATGTAATGTAATGTTCATACATTTTTATACTAAGAAAAACATGTATATATGTTATATCGGGATATAGCGGGAGTGGGGACTGGTAGCGCCTTCCCGTTCCCATTCCCATATGAGTTTGCGGGGGGTGAAATCTCACAATCCCCATCCCCTAATAGTGAAATTCCCCTCGAAGAATTGGGGATCGAGTCCCCATTAACATCCCTATATAGGCATCATGGTAAATCAAATAAATTTTTTAGTAGTAATCAGTTTATTTTGTTCATGTTTGTACCATTTAGACTAAAAATTTTCAGTATAGTGCACCACAATTATTTCAATTCTACCTTCACCACATCAGAGTCAATTATGCTGGGTAGCTGGCCCGGGTAGTTATATTAGCCCATGAACGTAGGATTGATTGTCAATGGTCTGTCTTGTCTTCGAGTCAGTCTAGTAGTGCCCTCGTCGACATGGAGCTGTTGAGACATGAATGTCAACCGGCCGTGCTATCAATAGAGTCAAACATGAGCTTATTTTCAACATACGTACATGTATGTTTACAGTGTAGGGTGTAGGTGTATCGATCTCCGCAAGCGTATGGTCCACATAGATACCAACTCATTGCGGTGGTGTACGGTTAGAGATGAAAACAGACGGGAATGGGTGGGAAAACACCTCAACTATTTTCACTTTCACATTTGGTCAACCGGACGGAAACGAAAATGAAAAAATTGGGAACAAAAACGATCACATGAATGTCGGGTATTCGAAAACGGACCAATCCGGACATAAATATGTTGGTACCTGTTGGGAACCGATGATTCAAATCGGAAAGAGCGAACCTCGACAAGTACCATGAGGGGCACTAGGAGTTGTGCAGATATATGCTAAGAAATTGGTAGGTGATAACAACGAAGGGTGCATAATTCACATGGAGGAAATTAACAATGTCAAGCATGAGGGTGTTGATATCCCGGAGGAAACTCCCAGCAGATGACACTGGCTTGTTCTCAGGAGAGCTATAGACATCAGCATTCAACGGAACAACTACCTTCATGCATTGGCCAAAACCAGCCTCATCTAGAGCTCTTTGCATGTTCTTGAGTGCAAGAAAGGTAATGTTGATGAAGCTGCCATTGTAGCTCTTTAGAGAAGGTTCATTAGCAACAGCCAGATACCTGAACAATTGATATATAGCTAAGGTAACATGATTGTTCACATTTCACAATAGGAATACTATGAAAATTGGAAATGAGCAATAAGCATAACTTTCTGTGCAACGATTTTATCGAATAAATCTAAATAGGATCAGTTTAAATGCACGAGGATGGTGAATTGGTGATAACTAACCATCATGTATTGTGCGGTTGCACCTTTTGTATGTTATTAAAAATGAGCATCCATGTTAGTTTTAAAGAATCATCTTCAGGCAAAACCTGTGATATGAATATAGGATATACTTCTAGCCATGCACAAGAGAACACCCATTAGCATTTTATACTACATATAGGATGCAATAGCACATTAGCACTTGCTTGTATGTAACACACATATCTTCCAAACGGCAGGAGAGGCCTAAACATCTAAACCAAATGACAACAGCACTAGCATCCATCCATTTCGGATGAAACGAAAAAACATGCACATCTCATTGCGACATGACAATTTAAAACTCCATGTCCACGCTCAGTTCTCAAAAGTTTAAGTATTAGGAGTACATGACGTACCAAAGTGACCACATGTAACAGTTTAAGTATTTAACCATATAGACAATCAGATATACAATTGATAAAAGTTCTTAAAAGATAGGATAGTTAGATAAGAATATAAGATAGCAAGAAGCCAAGACATTTCTTTTTCCATCATTGTCAGCCTACAGCTCTTCTATTGTCGGCCTAAAACTCTTCCAGATTGTTTATCTCATTGGGATCACTTTCAATTTCAGCTATTTGTTCCTTCTTCTCCTAAAATTTTGCATTTCATGGAAAACAGACAAACGGACTATCTTTTTAAAGAAAAAACTACAAAGACCTCAAATAAACTCAGCATTCAGTTCCATTTGGCTAAAATAAATGCTCATACCTACTGTTTCAAAATAGGCCTCTACATTCTCGAGATCAGCCACAATTGAAGCAACATTCTTAGAATCTGAAAAATCAAAGACAAATACATAAGAATTAAATTCTTGCACAATTATAACTAACAACTATTTAATTTTTCACCTTTTCTTGCTGCAGTTACCCAATCCTTTGTGCAGATCAATACTTGTACCATCTCAGGATCAAGGCAGTTACGATAAGGATCAATGACACAACCACTAGTACTAAAAGCGGACTCCGAAGCAACCGCTGACACTTGTATGGTCATCATATCACGAGCAATTTGTGAAAGAATAGAATAACTTTCTGTTTTGTTCTTCCAATATCCTAAAATATCAAACTGACTTTGCTTCAAAAGTGACTCTCCCATATACTTCTCCAACTCATTTGAATCATTACTATCATGGCGACCATCATCATATAAGAAGCTTTCAAGTTTAACATCTTGATTTTCCATTAATGGATCTTCCGGGGTACTATGTTCATTCACAATACTCTTTGTCTTTGAAGGTGTAGGTGCTGAACTAGCATAAAATTGATATGTCTTCTTTATAACACTAACAAATTCTTCAAGTTTAACTAGATAGTAATCACCATAGAGCTTTTTCATGAAGAATTCTACAAGCTTTTTCTTGTACCTAGGATCAAGGAAGCATGCCACAGCAAGAGAAGTATTGGACTTCTTCCAATGTTTCTCTAACTTTTCACTCATAGCTATTGTCATTTCATTAATAATGGAATTTTCACTAATAGACCATTTATGAAATAGTTCTTTTATCTCAGACAAACCTTTATAAAACAAGTTTGTAGCAGGGTAAGAATTACTAGAGAGAAGTTCAGTAAGACTATAGAATTTCTTCAAGCACTGAAAGATTTGTGTAGCCATATCCCATTCATCTGAAGATGAAGAAATTTTCTCATACCTACGGCAATTCGAAGACTTAAGCCTCACTTCATGAGTTCCTCCCATTTGCAATGGAGAGCCCTTGACAACTAGTACAAGTGCTTTAATCTTCTCAATTATCTTTGAAATTACACTCAAACCATCTCTAGCAACCAAATTGAGTATGTGACAAGCACATCTAACATGAAATAATAAACATTCACAAACTAAAGAAGCACCACTGTTCTCATTGAGATCTAAAATTATATCGTCGGCTGCCACCTCTTTTGCACTAGCATTGTCCAAATTCAAGGCAAACAATTTCTTCTCAATAAACCATCTAACCATAACTTCATTGAAGGTTTGTGCCAGCTTTTCACCTGTATGTCTTCCTTCTACAAGGAAGAAATCGGCAAATCTCGTCTAAATATGCCGGTCATCATCTATCTAATGTAGGGTGACACACATATATGATTTGTTCTGACATGATGTCCACATGTCCATGGTTGCACTAAAGTGGCAATGCACACCTTTAAAATAAGCATACAACCTCTCCTTTTCTTCCAAATATATATGTATTATTTCTTTTCTAAGAGTGATATGAGACTTGATTGGAAAGCAA
Organism: Phragmites australis; assembly: GCF_958298935.1. Taxonomy (NCBI): domain Eukaryota; kingdom Viridiplantae; phylum Streptophyta; class Magnoliopsida; order Poales; family Poaceae; genus Phragmites; species Phragmites australis. The sequence continues at coordinate 24,278,648 of NC_084931.1, forward strand.
GGCGCAAGGATTTAATAAACTCAACAAAGTAATCATGCCCAACAATATTGAAAGGGTACTCATGCATGATTGTTGCCAAATACAACTTCTTGACACTAACTTCTTGATCATACCTGTAGGGCTCAATAACACTAATGTCTTTTCCATGATCCTTTCCAGCTTTAAGCTGCAGCTGCCCTTTTACTATACTATGTGCTAACTTCAGATGGTTTCGAAATCCAGTTGTTCCATAATTTCTCTCAACTCTATATTTGGTCCTGTATTTTGGGAAGTTGCAATGCCCCCACAATTGCTCATACCTTTTCCCATTCACCTCTACTATCTTAGTTTTCTTGGTAAAATATAGCCAGACATCAGATGTGCACTTGTTTTGCCTCTTTGCAATAGTCTCAGTTTTGCCTCTTTGCAATAGTCTCAGTCTCCTCATCATCAATAGGAACAACATCACCTTGTTGCCCTTGTGTACCACTCTCATCATGAACAAAAACCTTCTCAGCTGCAGGTGTTGAAGATGATGCTGTCACATTGAGAGCTACACTCTGACTAGCACCGTCACTTGTCTTTCTCTTCGAGCCTGACATACGAGAGATATGGCCATATAGATTAGAGCTAGTTGAAGTGCTATAGAACAAACCAGACATACAAGTGCCTTAGAAGTATAGAACAAATCAGACATACAAGTGCATGCATCTAATTCATCAAGTGGATGAAGCTTTAAGAGAAAATATCAACTATGCATAGGCTAGATATCCAAACCATTCAATCACAAAAAAAAGTTATTGTTGTTGTTCTATGCTCAGCAAAAACTAGAATCGGCACAGCTCATATCAATCACTTTTAGCTATAGATGGACAGATGGTGGTGATAATGGTAGTGACATAGAAGCTAACAGCTATAGACACAAAAGAATTTGATGATGAAGATACTAGTAAAGCAAACCTAAGAAGTGATAAATCTAATGGAATGAGAGGACGTAAAATGAGAAGGTGCCCTACTCATGCTCAAATTAATGAGGAAATTGAAGATGATGAAGCAGAAGCTTCTCGGGCAAAAAAAAAAAAAAAAAAACTGCTTGAAGGTAGTTATTTCTTTTTTATGTTTTGCTTTTAAAAAACTAGCTTAGTGCTTATGGTTTATGGCTTCTTGTGGTGCATAGGATGGTAATGATATGAATAGAAAAAAAAACAGAATTGATAACTAACAGAAAATAATCGAGCCCAAATGCTACTGTCTACACATAGCCATAGAAAATTGTATAATCTTGCTAGCTATTATATTTTACCAGAACCACAGTGTCGCAAAAGCATGCAATCATCAAAATTGTATAATCTTGCTGGCTATTACAATATGTAGATGCAAAATAACAAAGGATGCAAAGTTAGTTACAATAAACAGAAATTAAATGTTTTTTTTTCTTTGCATTCAATGTAATTGAGAATTCAAAGATTTAAAGCTCATATGTATCAACAGAAGCCAAACCATAATGCTTTGCGACACATGAAATGATTTAGCAACAGTATACCTAAACTGGAATCGTTGGCGTTGACAGAAGAAGGCGGCGCCGGTGGTGCTAGAAGCAAACGGTCCAAGCCCAAGTGCTTCTCTCGTAGCCTAGAGTCCGAACGCCCTTCTCCAGTAGGCGGCATCGGTAGCTCATCGGGCATCGACGGCTCCGTGGCGCACGATGGCTGGACGAGCCACGAAGGTGAGACGGCGAGGGCAGGCTGGCGGTGTTCATTGGCCGGCGGCAACTCAGCGCGTGTGTGGTGTAGAATAGTCGAGCACGTCTATGGCACAGAACGACAGGGCAGATTAGCGCAGGGGTGCAGGGCAGCATGATCCGATTCTGCAGCCGCAAGTGGTGATCCGCAGATGGGCAACGGCGAGGGCGGGTGGATGGATCAGCGCGGGCGGGAGGAAAGGCCGAAGGGTGAGGCGACTGGCGAGGATGGTGGCGCCATGGCCCGTGGGGGCAAGAGGAACGCCGGATGGGACACGGGAGTGACGGCGGCGAAGGAGGTCTGTAGTCTCACTCAGCCGAGTCGCTGAGGAGATGTGGGGCTAGGGTTACTGGGCGATTGGCAAAATGGCGATTGGCGAGTGACAAGATAGACTGGGCCTATTCGAACTCAAAACGGAATAAAAAACAGTTTCCCTTAATAAATATGGATTTATGCAAAAACTGGGGGTGGGGGGGTAAGGGCTCTCCCGTTTTCGACCCTGTTTACAGACTACTCTCTTGTTTCCGTCAGTTTTCGCGTAAAACCAAAAAAATAGAAATGGCTAGGATAAAACGGGAAACAGTTGCAAGATGGGACATGATTTTCCCATCCTGCTTTTATCCCTATATACGGTAATGCCTTGTCGTTGGCTCGTACACTTAGTACGTACGTTTATTTTTTTAGAGGACACTTGGTACATACGTGGGGTGCTACATAGTGTTTATTTTGGGCTGCCAGCCCACACATGACATCCCCAAGTGGAGTATGTGAGAAGTGGATTTCAATGGGCCCAGCCCAACGTGCACCATTTTGGGAACCTAGCTTTTTTTGTCTTCCGCTAAAGAAAAAAAAAGAAACTTTTTTGGTCTTCCAATATTTCTTGAAGAGCAGCTTATTCTTTTTTTAGCTCCCCCATTCAATTAGATGATTTTTTAACAGTATTGTCCGTGATATGGAGCTAGGGTTGTAAGCGGACATCCCCATTAGCCCGCATAAAAGTTCATATGCTACTTCATTTTCTACTCACTATAAAAAATAGATGTAAAAATATAACTATAATTATGATTATACGGACCTCAAAGCTCACAAGCTCGCCCCGTTTGCGTCCCTATATGGAGCATGTATCATAAATTCATAATTCAAATTAGAAAAATCATGCTGTTCTCTGTATGCCTTATAAATACGCATCCTCTACTTTTGTATTGCTTGCGTGCATCGATTGAATATTCCCTTAGATTCAGTTTGGTTCTCAAAATAACGATCGAATTGAATTGGGCTCTGATGCAAATCAGAAAGGGAATTGAATTGTTCTCTAATTTTGATTTTTATATTTGGTTGGCAAATAAATTGAAACTTGGATGTTAAGCCTTTCACGGTGCTAACGATAAGTCGAGCACGTTTGCACTATGTCAGCCCGGATTCAAAGCGCGGCATTCTCTTAATGAAATCCCAGAGGGACGTCCTCCCCTCGGTGCTCATTTTGCCAAGCCTCTTACGGTACTAACTGTGAGTCGAGTACGGTTTCACTGAGCCAATCCGGGTTCGAGGCGCGGTATCCCATAGGAACGTCCTTTCCCCTCTATGCTCTTTTTTTAAGAAATCGAAACTTGGAATCAAAACCTTGACCAAGTCCAATTTTTGTTTGGTTCCATTTTAAGAAGACCCTCTGTCTCCCATCTTTCACCGCTGCAACATGATGGTGAGGATTTTGGGCTAGTGGCGTGACAATGGGATATCATGGCTAAGGTAGAGGAACGAAGGGGCGGAATCTCATGGCCAAAGTAGAGAAAGGAAACGGCAAAATCTCATGGCCAGCGGCGGTGGGTAGACCTCACCGCCGGCGGTTTCACAGACTTGGGTGGATAGACCTTGCCGGGGCGGCACCTGGACCTAGGAGGGAAGTGGCGCTTGGGATTGGTGAAGATGGGGCACTGGCGAGGGATGAATTTGAATATCTCTTGTTTTCTGTGCAAAACAAAATATGTCTGGTATTTCTTAATGGAAAGAGTATGTGAAATATAATTGATGCAGATTTGTTGAAAAAAAGAAAATTGATGCGAATTATCGGCTAATGATGTTCTTGCCTCCCAAATTGATTGAGCGGCCAGCGCGCCTCATCAATCGGTTCGGTCATGTGGCCTTCATGTGGGCGGCGCCGGTGTCTCCGTCCAAGTAGTAGTAGCTACTACCCCCAACTCCCGTACGGTCTCTCAAGTCTTAATCACCTTGTCGTTATTCTCACTGGCAAGGGGCCCCGACTGCCATACGCTACGTGATGCTTCTGCAACGGCTCATTCTTTGCTACACGCATCATCCCGATGCCTCCAATTATTTTTCTAAGAAACATCAGTGCACCACGTGTATGCGTTCACACAATATTTATTGAAGATTAAATATACAAAGCTTAAAAATCAACAAAATCACTATTATCGATTCGCTATCAATGGATATATCGAACTACTATTAAAAAAAGATTCCACCTTAATGATAGTTTAACATCTACTCTCATCTAATCTATACATCCACTCTTATCTAATCTATAGTCTAATCTAATCTAGAAACTATGCTGATCCACCAACATGGCACGTAGTAGTTGGTGAGGCGAGATAAGCATATGCGTTAAGACAAGGCCATGTGAGCTAGCACCCAGTAGCTCCCATGCATCCACTTGACAAACATACGAGAGCTATACAGACGCAGCTGCTTCTAGTATTGACTTGGCCACAGATCGACACACATTCGGCCTGTGGAGCGCAGGAATAATAAGGAGCAATCTGTTAATGTGCGACCGTCCGGCCAGAGGATGTACGTAGACATATACACGTGAAGCTGCTTTCGGCGTGTCAGAGATCTGATCTGAGACCATGCTTGTGAAGAGATTTTAGTTCTTTTTAATATTGTAACGTTTTTTTTACGATTTTTTTTCAAGGGATTTACAGAAGCATGGTCTTCAGGACGGTATTTTTTTATATAAATCTATTAAAAAGAAGCTATTAAAAATAAGAAAAATAAAAGGAATAAAAATGAAAAAAAAGAACCAGAAAAGAAATAAAATGAAAGGAAAATAGTCGGAAGGATCTGATCTAAGTTCGTGCATGTGGACGCACGACATGTCGACGTGCATCCTGCCCCTCTCTTTTCCCCGATGCCCAATCCATCCGTGAATCGTGCGTGATGCATTGCATCTGCCGATCTGTTCTCAGCCTACCACGGCGCCGTGTATGCGGTATGCACGTGGGCGTATTTACTGCGCTCCATGGCGTGGATTATGTATTTATGTCCTCCCATTTCCCCTTTCACACTCAACCTTTTAATAGTCTAAAAAATCTATGTGTACATCTTAGTAAAAATATACACATGCAAAATTGTGTACTCTTTTCGTCATAAATACATACCATTTTAGAAAAGTTTCGGTCAGCCTTTTAAATCATATGTATAGATTTATTTTGAAAAAAATCTTTCGTAATATCATAAATTCAATAAATTTTATAAATATATTTTAATAAAAAATAGTGATCAAAATTATGTATTGAAGATCTTGTTTTATTTATGACTGGAGGGAGTAAAAATATATCGTACTTGTATGGTCAAAAACATAAAATTTTAGCGAGGAAATTCTGTCTTTTTTTAATTGGACGTGTATAAACCCGTGCCAGCGTGGATTATGCCATCCTAGGAGGACCTCCCATTTCCTTTTTTTATTTCTACACGCCATTTTCAAAAAATTGTACATCATCTTGATAAAAATATATACATATGTAGAATGACGTACACAAATATGCACACACGTTATTTCTTTTAAAAGACCGACTTTTAACCCAAAAAATTACAAACAGTGGTCGAACCAGAAATGAAGACAAACAATTCTTGCAATTTTGTGAATTCAACTATTATTTTTGCAATGTTCCAAAATATACTATTATTAAAAAATCATTGTGTATCTATACTCTTATAAAATAAATGAGTTATGGCAGATCTGAACGATCTCCATCATACATCTTAGACGATCAAACAGTTCACAATCAAAATTAGTCTTGATGTCCTCCCCTCTCAATTGTTTGAAAACCTCCCATCAATTTAGAAACCTTAAATTAATACACACTATCGGTATTAAAAACTGTCAATACACAATTATTTCCCTCCATCTATTTCTAATAACTATAATTACTGGATATAAAATACAAGAATCAATCTATATCTTCTATAATAATTAGATATAAAATACAAGAGTTATGCAAGAGCTTTTGATATCTACCATTCACGAGTCTAAATCATACAACTTAAATTCTTATTTGAACCCCACTAATTACGGAACTTGATCAAAATCCTCGATCCCCTGCCCCCAAGACAACAACCAATCACCTCTCATACCTCGTATGATCATATCCAACTTTGAACCTACTTCGTTATGTTGCGTGTTGGAGTTTAGCTGACCTCCTACCATTTTCTTTCCTTTATATGTTACTTTCTTTCCCTCTATAAAGATATATATATTTTCGCTATTTTAAGTTGAGAAGTTTTAGAAATATATTCTTAGACTTTTGTTTTCTAATTATTTTTTCTATAAATTTTATTAACTTTTACCGTAATATTATTAATTTTACGTGTGTAACACGTGTATGGTTTCTATTAGGTCTCAACGAACTCTGATGCCAAACTCCAATGCGTTAGGGCCCATAGCTAGGTAGCCTGCCGGTTGGGTTTGTGGTTTTGTTCTTGATTTTCTCCTAATTAACTGAGGTGACTGTGTGCAACTTAGTTAAATAGGGATTGAGAGTGTGCTCTTATATAATGATGATAATCAATAAAACTTTTGTTATCGGAAAAAAGATGTTAGGGCCCGTAACCTCGCCACCATACGAATGCCTTTTTTTTGCAGGTTGAAATTTCCCATGCCTTGATCGGCATGCTTCATGACATACGGAGTTCCGAGGTTAGGTTTATGGCCCCAGTGGAGCTATTTTTATTGTATAGTTGCAAGATATGTTGTGCGATTAAATATGCACAAGATACACAAATATAATAGATTAGCAGCCTGTTCTGGCTACTCTACGGTACATCCCCATCTGTACACCTATACGCGTGATCCATATCCGTATGTGGGCGTTCAAGACAGGATGGACCATGATGGCTTTTATTTTTCACACATCCTAAATTTCAGTCACTTGAAATCGACGATCGATGCTCAGACGATGAGTTTGTGGAGAGAGATTTTCGAGTTTATGAGGATTTCATAGATTCTAAGGTTAGGAGAAAGTCTAGGAGAGGCTAGCTGGCCCGGCGAAAGAGACGTGGAGATGCGTGTGTTTAGTGATATTGTGTGTTTTTTATGCACTAAAGGTCCAAAATGCTTCAATCTATATCTAGCATGTGTAAGAGACGCAAATGCGTGTATATGCTGTGTATGGGATGTGCATTGGTTATGTGTGTCGTGCATGCACCCTTAAATAAACATGAACCTGGTAGTCTGTCGGGTTGCAATCCGCACCCTTGGGGTTCAATGATTTGAGGCGAAGGTCAAGCTTGCCATTAGAGGACGACTGTTGTTTTCATTTGAAAGAAATGCACTATTATTTAGAGGGAAATTATATATAAATACTAATAGATGCGGAAAATAATACAGAAGTTTTAGGCAGAATATTAAATAATGGATACCTGAAAAGGCGAAAATAGCTAATTAAAAGTGCTACTGATATAATACGAGCTAAGTGTCCGTGCATTATAATAAAAATACAAATATTGGACATGGTAATATTAAGTATAAACTTAAGGAGAAGATTATTCTCTATTTTTACTCTTAATTTCTTTATTTATTTTTATTAATAAAATTAGTCATATATTCGTAGCCGGTAACAAGACAATGAGACTGGAGAACGATGCTATTTGTTAAAGATAGATAAATTATTCAAATTTTAAATTTTTTTATTAGATAGGAGAACAGTAAGAGAAGAAACAACTCATATTTTATATATTAGAGATTATTATGCAACCTTACTTTAAAAAAAGTGTCATGCACCCCACAATATTATAGCCATGAATCAAATTTTGAACGGACTCTTGATTCGAGTTTTTTTAGGGAATTCGATTTTTTTTTGGTTTGAACGGCCAGAACAACTAAAATACATAGGAAAAGTTTTGTGCTTATTCCTTTTCTTTGAGAAATCAGTAACCAGAAACCTTTTTCAAATCTTTTTTTCGCCTATCACTCCTTTTAAGCTTTCCCCCCTTCCTCTCCGGAGCCCGCGTCAGGCGTCACGGGTGTAGCTATAGCCGCTCTCTCAAGCCGCCACTGCCGCTCCACCCCCAATCAAAGCACAGCGGCTCACTCAACTTACTGCTGGACGCGAGCAAGGAAGGAATCCCTGCAGCACCACCACCTCCGTACGTGCCATCAGCGCCGGCTGTAGAAACAAATCGAAGGAAGGACTTTTTGGTAGAGAGCTCTCGGTACACCCAACCGTAGGCGAGGCAGGGGTTGCAAGAAGCAAGCAGCCCCCTGTTCTCTGGCTTACGCCCGGATCTGGGTAAGAGGAACGCTCCGCGCTTCGCTTCACCGGATCGGACGCTTGTGCATCAGGTATGGAGGTTTTCGCCCGTTCCGTGGGTTTCTTGGGCGGTTTTGGGTGGAGAAACGAGGCTGTTTCGGGGTTTCTTGTGCAGATTTGAGAGGGGGGGGGGGGGTGTTGTGCGGGAGGTGTCGCCTTGTGAGGTGGGCGCTCGATGGATTCGGGTAGCGGTGAGGAATTCCGCAATGCCGTTGGATTCGCTGGTAGTTTCTTGTGCCCTGCCGCCTTTATTTTGCTGCGGTTCTTCTGTTTTTTCTTGCCGCTTTCTCTTCGGCTGTGAAAATGTTGTTTGTGTTTTGGAAAGATTTATTCTTCTTGCTCTGAATTTGGTACTTGCTCTCATGATTTTGTCTTCTTTCCTAACTATTTTGCCACTAATGCCGGCAAGAACACATGTGGCCTGTGATTTTTGCACATTCTGTCTTTTCAAAGTTTCTTCTTTTGAAACTAATTTTAACAACCTGCAGCTGTTCTCTTACTGTTTTTTTTTCCTTATCATGCCAAATTCTGCAAATGCTTTGAATCTGAGCTTTCTTTGTTGATGTCTTTGCAGCTACAGTAGTAGTTTTTTTGCTGATTTCTTTTATATGGACGCCCCTTCAATCTATCAGACGTTTCAATTTCTAGAACTTAGCTTGTTTACGGTAACATAGTGAAAACTTGATTTTTCATGGGATTTTATTCTCCAATTTCTCCCCCTCTCCGTTGCAATGTTGCTATCCCATGGTGGCCTAGTTAGTACTGCCGATATTTACTTGTTTGACTGCTTACCATTTGTAGAACTGGAATATCATGTAGGTGAACTGTTGATTTCTGAGGGTAGGTGTGCTGAGACTGATACTGATGGTCCCATATGTGGTTGGAAATTTGGCATTGAGTAATTGATCATGAGTTCATGACCCTATCATGTGTTAGTTCGCAGCACTGGGAAATTATTGATTCCTAAACAGTGTACTTAGGGAACTTATATCATTGTCAGTGGCTCCTGACAGCGTTTATTAGCTCTGTTAGCCCTGTTAGCTATGCACTCATTATTCCTTGCGAGATACTGCTTGCTCTCACAAGGTGGGCTCACATCAGGGTTGTAGGTTGTATTCAGAGATTTTCCAGGGGAGCTAGCTCCAATTATTTGACTAAGTATTGTCTGAAAACACTGAACAATTTTGTCATGTACTGTTCTGCTTGTTTGTCAAAATGAAATCACAATTGTGGCTCTATGAAATTGTCGTTTAATTTTGCAGGGTTTACAAGTAAAGTTTGCCCAACTATAATGAATTATAACACAATATAAGATGGCAACTGAGGTCAATCAAAACTATTTTGCATGGTCACAGGAGGAACCATCTGTGCAGGATATTTCTCAGGTAATCTCTCTTTCACCATTAATTTTATTGGAGTCAAAGAATTTATCTGATGCGATATAAATTGCCAGGACTTCTATTGCAACTAGTGTTAGGCATGTCTCTGCCTGAAGAACCTTGTTTTTTTTTTATCTTCATGTGTAATATCCAGCTGAAGTAACGATTAAAAGCTTAAGAACTGATGATGTAATGGTGGTTATTAATTAGAGGAAGTAGAGGAGGGGATGGCGACCATAGAGGTCGCCGGCGGCTATGATGGGCGACAGCTAGGGTTTGGGTGCAGGGAGGTGGCGGCGTGAGAGAGAGAAGGCGAGGGTCGGCTAGGCGCCAGGCGCACGGCAAGAAGGAAGGGTTTCCCTTCTAATTATTGTTTATCTCTTTATTGATGATTTGCCTCTTTTTATATAGAGATGCTAACTTGGTTTCTAAGTAATCTATTACAATTTAAAAAGTTTAAAAAACCTTAATCTACTTAACAGCTAAGAAAAGGTGCGAACCTGGCCGCCGCTACAGTTCCCACTGTACTGTTCACGGGCGTGAACAGTACCTGCGAGTGGCCTTTTGGGCCGGCTGTTCTTATTGGGTCATGGGTTGGATCTTGACCTATGACATCTCTCATTTCATTCACTTGTAGCTCGTCCTCGAGCTACTAATTGGGTTAAGCTCCGTATGCTGCAAGTTGAGGGTCATGGTTGATGCTCGAGGAAATCCCATGTTGAAGAATGAGTTCTGCTCCCATGCAGCTCCCTAGCGTGACGAGGCAGAGCCAGAGATGGTTGGTGAAGAACTCTATTCGTCTTGTGTTGATAATGACGTTGGTGGCCTGGAGTCGAAGGAGCACATAGATGGTTGCATTGCCATTAATGTAGGTGAAGGAGGGTTGACTCGACGATGAGCGTGATGAAGATGTGGATCATGACAACATCGTGTTTTGTGCCGGAGATGTTATTGAAATCTACGTACATCGTTGTTGTGACCCGTTGTTGAATTCCTGCAAGACAGAGTTAATGTGTACCTTGTGGGTGTTGATATCCGCTGTCTTGAATTCCTGCAAGACAGAGTTAATGTGTACTTGTCACCTTTTGTTGTGCCCGTTGTGCACGCAACACACGATCCTCCTGGTTCTCATGAGAACGAGGCAAGCAGGTAGGCGATGAGGACCATCCCAAAAGCGGTGAATGGTCGGCAGGTGAAGGTTGGTGCGTTGTGTAACATTTGTATGACAGCGATTGGTGACACGATGGTTGTAGGCAGGGCCGCCGGTGGAACAACATCTCCAAATCATGTTACGTGACGTTGACGACCTTGTTGGAGATGGTGTGGACAGGAAGGGTGGACGTACGTCCCTCCTGAACGCTGATGGCTGCTAGATGCAATAGAGGCCGAGCAACTGTGGTCGCCAGATTGGTCGTGGTGGAGATGGAGGAGCTGGTGACAGCCACATCATTCGGTCCATCAGGATCAATCGGTCGTGCATTGGTGTGGCCGTCGGTGTACGCAAGAATGCGGCAGGTGACAATAGAGTAATCCTCGCAACTTGGAGTGGATGTTGGAGTAGCGATGGCCGACTTGGTGTTGACGAAGTTGTGATTGCTGGAGGAACTGGTAGCTCCCATCGTCATAACATTGTAGATTGTTGCGGCTAGACCTTGGAACACCATGCCATGGAGTGAGGCGTCATTGGCCTTGCCTACAACAATGTCATGGCCTGCTGCTACTGCTGGTGCTGTGCAGTGTAGATCATCATTGATAAAGTTGCGACCAACCATGATGAATAATAGGTGTTTGCAATCATGATTGTCGCTGAACTTCTCGTTATACTGAGGGCAAAGGTTGAGACACTACTTCTCCATAATCTCCTTTCGAGTGAGGCCCTTGTTCGGCAGAAGTCCTATGGGGTCGGCATTTGGAGATGCCCTAGGGCCTCCTGCCCCAGGTGTAATCTCCCTGTCGGCCGTATGTGGCAAACAAGAGTCCGTGGCTGCTGAAGTGTCATAAGCCTTGGCGAGGAGCGCTGTGACCGCAGACACCATAAAATCCTGTGTAGTGGTCATGTGTTCCTCCTGAACACTAGGGGCTGCCATAATAACAGGTTCTTTGTTGTACATGATCTGACCATCTGCATAGAAAATTTTTAGGTCATGGGAGAGAGCAGATGATAAGGCAGAACCTGCAGAAATGAAGTCTCCGGTCACATCCTCAGATTCTGGAGAAGCAGATGAGACGGCGCCGTGCGTGTAGGAGAAATGTTGTGGAGGACAACGTCGATGCCGACGGAGGAGTCGTCGTCGGGCATACCTAGTGAGACATGGGTAGCACCGCCTGTCGTCGAGATAAGGTGGAAGACTGGCATAGAGGGAACGCTAATTTTTGGCATGTAGGCGATGTTGCAGGAGTGTTCATCTGCCGGTGGTTGTCAAGAAGTGTTGGTCATAACCTCTGATGAAGCTGCTGATGATGGGACGATGACATCTGGTAGGATGACGGTTCTCGACGGTGAAGCAGTCTGCTGCAGATCATCCTTGTTGGTACAGACATCTGAGGTTGGCGGTCGGCGCAGTAAGGGGGAAGAAAGCTTAGCTGCATCCTTTATCCCAAGGAATGTTGAGGACGGTGAACAACTCATCGAAATATTGTCGGCATTCGCGACGAAATTCCTCAAATTGCCTGCAAAGACCCCGTGATGAAGGCGTAGGATCGGCGACGAGTGGAGCATGAAGATCGGAGGAAATAAGAGCGTCATAGGTACTGTTTACGGATGGAACAACGATGTGGGTACTGTTCACATGAGGAACAGGCCCATGTTTGTCGTTGTCGAGGTCTATGTAGTCCTTTGCGATCACATTTGTGTATGTAGATCTTGAGTTGACTGCAGGATTGATCCCTCTGATGAAATCCATGATGTCAGAGTGGTCTTTGATACTATATGTAATGGTGGTTTTTTATTGGAGGGAGCAGAGGAGGAGGATGGTGACCATGGAGGTCACCAGTGGCTATGGTGGGTGGTGTCTAAGGTTTGGGCATAGGGAGGCGACGGCGTGAGAGAGAAGGCAAGGGTTGGCCAAGCACCAGATGTCTGGATGGCAAGAACAAAGATTTTCCTTCTAATTCTTGCTTATCTCTTTATTGATAATTTGACTCTCTTTATATAGAGAGGCTAATTTAACCCCTCAGTAATCTATTATAATTTATAAAATTATGAAAAATCCTAATATACTTAACAACTAAGAAACAGCGTGGACCAGCCGGTGCTACAGAGCCCGTGAGTGGGACTTTTGGGCTGGTTGGTCTTATTGGGCCATGGGTTGTATCTTGACCCATGACAGATAGCTCCTATGCAATTGTAATATAAGTTGCAAAAACTTCCATAATCCATGTAACTACTATTAGGTATGCCTGTGGCTCTGTGCTAGTGTACTAGTTAGTGTTAACCCAAAAGCTTCCTTACAAGCCAACAACCTTTCTGCAGGTGAAGAATCATTACATTTTTTTTCTAGGTAATTACTGTCGTGTTGTTGATATTCTCACTCTTTTATTATTTGTGCTATTTCTTTCTTTAGGGAACATCACAGGTGTTTGGTCATGGTTCCGTATCTTTTGGAAGATTTGACTTGGAATCACTAGAATGGGAGAAGTGGTCTGTATTTACCAACGACAGGCGTCACGAAGAGTTTGGAAAGTTTAATGGATTAGTTGCTAAGAAGAAGGCATACTTTGAAGAATACTTTAAGAGGATCAGGGAGCTCAAGGCTTTACAGCAACAAAACCTGCAAACTGAACTTAATTTGGAATACAATGGTGATGGTAGCGATTCTAGCCAGACGGGAGAAGATGAACCAGCTGCAGACCATGCATCTCCTACTGGATCTGGAACACTTGTTGATGATTCCATGGAACGGACAACAGCTGCAACCACATTTGAGCATGAAATGGAATGCTACGATCATCATGAGAACGAGAGCTTCGTTAATGAAATTTCTGCATCAACTCATTCTTCATCGGTTGGTGGGTGGCAGCAAATTGGGAAACAAATGAGAGGAAATGTTAATGGCAGAATGGATATGTCGCAGCAAAATGCTGATTCCAGTCAAGATGATCCTGGGATGGCCCATGAGACTATGATGACTCCTAAGAGAACAATCGAGAAAGACTGTCGGATTGGTCAAGCTTCAAAAATAATTCCAAATACTGTCAAGATGACTTCTAGTAATATTCCTGATCACACAATTGTTACTAAGGTATCTTGTTAATTGTTTTAATCTATATATGCTTTGATTTCTAATAAGTAGAATATTGTCTAGGACCCCAGAATGATCTCCAGCTTGTTAGCGTGCAAACAATATTAACTAGGTGGATTGACGCGTCTACGTCGCGCCTTTTTTTTTCACAGAGCATGACAAAAGAAGATTAAAAAAATTAGATTCACCAATTTTAGACATCTCAATATTTATTTATAAATTTATTAATATTTAATATATTCATTTAATTATGGAAAAGCAGTATTATTTTTATGCATGCACATAATTTTATTATGTAGACGATAGTAATACGAACCTAACAAAATTTGTTTCATATTTTTTTTGAGTTTTAGAAATTTTTCTATGCATTTTAGATTATTTCAGCCGATTTATCAATATAACTATTATACCTTTCGCTATTTTTCAGAAATTTCCCAAAAAATTATATTATACGTGTAAATATACGGATACATATATGCATACATACATGTATATATACACATATACATATATGTATACATATAAATATCCGTATCCATATATATATACATGTATACATACATAGTACTCACATGAACAGTAGGTACAGTGCTTGAACCCTAGAATCGCTTCAATTCTCGGAGCTTTAATATATAGTCTTTTTCAGAAATTTCCAAAAAATTATATTACACATGTAAATATATAGATACGTATATGCATATATACGTGTATATGTACACATATACATATCGGTATCCGTATATATACATGTATACATACATAGGACTCGCATGAACAGTAGCTACAGTACTTGAACATCCAGAATCGCTCCAATTTTTGGAGCTTTAATATATAGTATCGATGCCACTTTTATGGAACTACAGAACTAGAATGCATAAGTTAGGCCCTCTCTATTTCAAATACCTCGTTGCATGCCTAGATTGTTTTCTATAATTTCCTGCTACCTTTAGCCATACAAATACATCTTCTGTTCTGTGTTTATTGCATGGCCTGAAACCTGTACATTGTTTCATAAAGCTATACGCTATTTTTCATGAATAATTTCAGGGACCTGGTTCAGGCAAGCCCAGTGTGATAAACCAGATGGCCAAGCCAGACAATGTCCCGTCATTGCGAAGGCCAAGAGAAGCAACCTGCGATTTGGTTGGTACCACAGGAAGAAGTGGTATTCCAGGTTTAAGAAGACCTTCCTCAGCAGCATCACAAAGGCCCTCTACCAGAGAACGGCGGCCTGTTACCAAAGATGCTTCAAGGAAGCCTGCTAAAGTAGCCACCCCATGCCGCCCTTCTACTTCTGAAAGACGCCCTGCCACCAGAGAGTCAGCACCAAAGCATGCTAACAGGGCTACCCCAAGCCGACCTTCTACCGCCGACAGGCGCCCTATCACCAAAGAGTCAGCACAAAATCAATCCAACATTGCTACCACACATCGACCTTCTACTGTGGACAGGCGCCCTAACACCAAAGAGTCGGCACCAAAGCAATCAAACATTGCTACCACACGTCGACCTTCTACTGCGGACAGACGCTCTATCACCAAAGAGTCGGCACCAAAGCAATCTAACATGGCTACCCCACGTCGACCTTCTACTGCTGACAGACGCCCTATCATCAAAGAGTCAGCACCAAAGCTATCCAACATTGCTACCCCATGTCGACCTTCAACTGCTGACAGACGCCCTATCATCAAAGAGTCAGCACCAAAGCTATCCAACATTGCTACCCCATGTCGACCTTCAACTGCCGACAGACGGCCTATCATCAAAGAGTCAGCACCAAAGCAATCCAACATTGCTACCCCACGTCGACCTTCTACTGGAGAACGGTTCCCTAGTACCAGAGATATGGCAATGAAGCATGTTGGCATTGCCACCTCATGTCAGCCATCTACTGACAAACAGCGTCCTATCACTAGAGAGACTGCACAGAAGCATGCCGATGTTGTCACCCTGTGCCGGCCTTCTACTGCCGAGAGATGCCCTATCACCAGAGATAATGCACAGAAGCATGGGGATTTTGTTATACTGCATCGGCCTTCTACTGCTGAGAGGCGTCCCATCGCTAGAGATGTTGCAGCAAAGCATGCCATTGCAGCTCTGCCACACAGGCCTTCTACTGCTGAGAGACGCCCTTTTACCAGAGAGGCTGCACTGAAGCAAGCTAGTGTTGCCGGCTCACGTTGGCCTTTGACTCCAGATAAACGCCTCACCAGGGAAAACGATGTTTCCACCACGCGGCGCCCTTCTACTGGAGAAAGACGCCCTATCACCAATGACTGCCCCCTGAAATCGAATCCAAAAACACCTACCAGGCTGAGAGCAATGCTGACTTATTCGAAGGGTGCTATGGTCACAACAGTATGTTCCAATCCATTCTCTTACCATAGCATGTAAATATAATAATTCAATTCTAAAATACCGAAGGAGATTAACTCATAACCCCATTTCAGTTTACCATGGACAATATAAAAGACAGCGGTACTTACTTTCTGTTCTTCATGCAGGTTACTCCCAAAAAGGCAGTAACTCCCAATCTTGTTAAGAGTAGCAAGCTGGAAAACATAAGGTTGCTGTTACAAACTTATTCAAGTATGCTTGATTAAATAACTTTCACCAATAAAGTTCTCTAACCACTTCTTCTTTGCTTTCAGCTCTTTTAACCTTCCTCCAAGGAAAATGTTGACTTCCAATGTTAGAGACAATCAAGTTCAAGAAAGCTTCAGAAAGCCAAACAAAGAGGTAACATGCTCTTTTTTCTTTTCGTGCTATTGGTCCAATATACATACTTGTGGGACTAGTGGCTAAGTTGACCATATGATGTGTTGTCTGTATCCTAAATGCTTCTTTATTTTTGAACTACATCACTGATAAATTGTCTTAAGAGGGTAACTTAGCTCCCAATTGTCATAAGAAAGCCCTCGAACAAAGGTTTAACTGATGCCATTTCATTATGCAAAGAACAGGCTTATACTGAAAACTGGTGGTGGTCTGCACCTAATTCTGGGACATGGTGTAGTCGTTTCCTGCTTACTATGTAGCCTTTCATGGGACCTCATGATAACTTGCTGGTAAACCGGAACTGGTCTGGTTCTTCCTTTTAGAACTCTGGCCTTTTCATCCCAAATACAGCAATACTCCCCTAAATGTAAAAAAAACAGCTGTTGTCATATTTAGAATTTTGGGGAGAATAATTGTGTTTTGGGCTGTAGGACCCCCACATCCTTTATTTATAGTGCTAGATTGCCTTGAACTGGGATTGGGACTCTAACTACTCCATTGATTGTGCTTTGAGCTATGAGCCTACGATTCTACCTCTAACGACAAACTATTTGTATGTTGATATGTTCGCTTTTAAGGACGATCAAAACATTTAATCCTGAAAACAAATTGAAATTGGAATCTTAGACAACCCTAAACGGATCCAAAACAGTGCACCGTTGGCTGTAAGCAGTTGAAAACCTCTAGCAATACATTCTGATAAATCATCTTATTGGTGACAATAGAACTGAAATGAGAGAATGAAACTAGAAGAACAAGAACCATTGATGTGCTGATTTATCATGATTTATCTTTTTGTTGGGCTTCCTGTAGAGAGTGCAGGCTCAAGCATTTGCATCAGATAATGTAACTCGTCTGAAGACAGGAAGTGTAAAGACGAGGGCTCCTGTGGTATGGGCTTCTATTTTTTGCATTGCACACCAATAATTGGAATTTGCAAAATAATGAAGTATTCGTGATTGGATTCACAGTTTTGAAGTCTGTAACTTGAAAATGCATTTGACCTATTCGCTCACTTGATTCTGCAGCCTCCGCCTCCGCCTCCGCCTCCCCCACCGCGCCGTCCATCTTGCACGGGGAAGAAGCCCAATGTCAATGATTTGCCTGCTGGTGGAAGAAAGCCAAAGTAAGCTATTGATAACGAGCAACGAAAACTGTTGTCGAGAAAATACGTTTCGCTTTAACTCTGTAACCTTCTTGCGTACACTGTAATCCAACCGACACCATCCCTTTGATCCAATGCAGGGCCTCAACTCCACGCTGGCACTAACCCAGTATCAAGTCTCCAGTCTAGGACCCTGCAGGATAACAAGATAACTCTGAAGTTGTGAAGGAAAACGAAGCGATCGACGTGACCTAGAAGCTGCACCCATGCTATCCCCCCCTGTCCGCCATTGATGTCATCTTGTGTCGTTACCACCACGTTTGTCACCTGTGTTGTGTGTTAGAGTAACCGTTGTAGTGTATGTAGCTACGTGTATCATATCCACTAATGCCATCGTAGCTCTACGGCCCCAGGTTTAACCGGAACATTGTATATACCTGAAATAATTGGAGCTTTAGCTGAAGAATATTGACCCAGAAATTATGCCTAAGACTTGCAGGTACCTTGCAGTTCTAGAACTGTTGGTAGCTAGCTAAATCAGCTGCATGGCTGGGTTTGTCCTGTTCGTTTTCTTGCGGAACTGCTTGCAAGCCCTGTAACCACCACCAGCATTTGATCCCGTTTGAAGTTGAAATCTGTTAAAAGGTTGGAAGGAAAATGATATGTGACAACGGCCGGACCTGCTCTTGACCAACGTTTGGATTTTTTTTTGAAAAATGGATTTGAGGCCATGCCTTGCATCAGTTGTCATACATCTAGATGTTGATCCGTGGTTCGAGATTGTTTGGAAGTCGAACAGATGATTTTTTTTTTCACACGGACTTTGCAAGAAGAGTGCAAGGATCTACACTTCGGAAGGGTCAGCGTTGAAATTCTGACGTTCCACGGCATGCTGTTATAGTGAAAAATGATATTGCTACAATTTTTTACACACCGGATAGTCTATTGTTTAAGGCCGTGTCATTGCCGGACTATCCGGTGTGTCGAATGATGAACTTGTGCAGAATGATTTGCTCTATGAAAAAAGAGTCCGACGATGTATCTGGTGAAACGTCAGATTATTCGGTGAGTATAAGATTGATTTCTTGTAAAGCATTTTGCTCTCTGGAAAAATTTGTTCAGTGAAGGTTCCGATGTAAATATCAGATTTTTCGATGAGTGCAAAGGTGAATTTTGCACAAAGTTTTTCTCTCTGAAAAAAATTCATCTAGTGAGGTGTCTGATAAACGCTGAATTATTCGGTGTGCATAGATATGATTTGTTGTATAGAGTTTAGAGGTTTGTGAATTGGTCCGATGGAAGCCTCCGGTGAGTTCATAGTCTACATCGGATTATCCGACATATGTTAGGAAATTGTTTAGGGTTTCAGCCGAATTGAACTTACTAGATAGTTCGATGTTCATATTTTTATTTTTACCGGATCATCTGATGTTAAGTCTGAGTCCGAGTCGACTTGGAATTTTAGATTTATTCGAATTCTTTTCATACTTTCGGTTGAACAGGGCGCGTGCATACGAGGGTTAGAGCCGTATTCTATAAGGACCAAGTCTAAGGCACATCTATAAATAGTTGAGGGAGTGCAGACCGATTACAACACATCAGTCAATCACAAAAATTGTATCTATTTTTGTTTTTCTGTTCTTTCCTGCACATTAGGGTAATTTAGGGTTAATTCCTTGTTGCTACTTCGAATCCTAGTTATTTTAGTGGTAGTTCTTTGTCGATTTGTTTATATATCGTTTGGGCGGCATCTCTCACGGTTATTGGTCGAAATCCTTTGCTTGTTTGCTCATAAATAAGTCACGTGTCGCTGCGAAAAATGATAGTTATCTAGAATGAATTTGTGTGTTGCACGAGATTGCCAAATTCGATACCAACACATGCCTATGCTAGATTTTCCCCCCTATTGTTTCATGTGAAATCATAGTCATAGTAACACTACATAAGACGATTTATGAGACGACTGAGGTGTATCAATACCAATCGATAGAAGTTTTATTAAATACAAAAATGTACTCCGATCTGTGTCGCACGCTATGCACTGTTAACAGAGTTAATCGGAAAAAGATCAGGACCGTCCACCGGCCCGGCCCCTTCCCACCAACGGACGTGATCCCCACCGCCTACCTACCTGGCGAGCCACCCAGCCGTCCAACGAGACTCGTCACGAGCCACACAAGATTCGAGCGCTCGCCCGATCGCCCACCAACCACGACGCGCCCTAGCACGTAGCACCCGCTGACCCCCACACCGAACGGGGCGTCGGGCGGCCACGCTTCCCGTCCACGCGCCGCCCATCGCTTTCCTTATTCTCCAAGCCACGGAAACCTTCCGGAACCCTGCCACTCCCCAAACTGCCCCTGCCCCACCCCGCTACACTTTACCACGACCCCAGGGGCAGTCTCGTACTTGTGCGGCCCCCCTCTCGCCTCCACGCTGGTCAATAGAGCAACACGGACCCCTCGAACCCGGCGCAACGCGCACGGCAGAAGAGCAAACAAAAGTTGCAGTTCGCCTCCTCCTCTCCGTCGGCTCTGATCTCTGCGTGCGGCGGCGATGGCGTCGTTCTCGGAGGCGCCCCCCGGGAACCCGAAGGCGGGCGAGAAGATCTTCAAGACCAAGTGCGCGCAGTGCCACACCGTCGACAAGGGCGCCGGCCACAAGCAAGGTGAGAGTTGGGAATCGTGGATCTGGATGGTCCTCGATCTCCCTCTCCTTTTGTTGGTGGGCTGTGGATTGGTGATTGATATCGGAGCCTGTGCCGGTATATGTAGATCTCTTCGTCTGTGCTCTGCTCTGTGTCGAACGGTGCTCGTGGCCCTTAGATCTGCTCGATTGGTGTGGGATTGTTGATAGGGAATTGGGTTTGTTCGTTTGTTCCTGTTGTTTTTAGCATCGGTCCATATGATATGGTGTTCGCTATTAATCTTCCTGTTTGACTAAGGTTGGGCGTCAGTAGAGCAGGGGCATGCTTGTTCTGGTGCTGGTTGCTTTGGAATGTGTAGGTAGGTCTCGGTGCTAAGCCCGTTGAGGTCGCTGCTCGTCAGTTGTACGCGATCCCCTGTTTAGACTTGTTGATGCTGCCTGTTGTGTTGTGAGTTGTGACATGCAATTTTCCACAATTGATAGGATTGTTGGGCTCATCCCTTTCGGGGGAGTTGATCTATAAGAAATATGTACTCAGTTACACCTGCTGCAACTAGCACTGACATATATAAATTGGACAACTTAGTGATAATATTAGTTTTCACTAGTTCATTAGCTTTTCCTGTTCCGAAGATTGTTGTGAAAATAGGGTTTGTCATCGGGTTGGCTGTTCTGTAGAACTTATGACTTGTTTAGCATGCCTGATAGTGCCCATTTGTTCTGTTTCACTATGGCTACATTATTATTGATGTTTGGTGTAGTTGGTAATAAGAATCATGTTGTAATTTGCAGGTCCAAACTTGAATGGCCTTTTCGGGAGGCAGTCGGGTACCACCCCTGGCTACTCGTACTCTGCGGCAAACAAGAACATGGCTGTGATCTGGGAGGAGAACACTTTGTATAACTACCTGCTTAATCCTAAGAAGGTATTGTTAATGCTCCCTTTAGTTACTTGAGATGATTCAATTAGTCTACTCAGTGTTTCTTCTTTGGCATGCAAGGGATAGCAAAGAACGTTCTGGTGTAGTTTATTCATTTTGAGATTCATTCCGTTAGATGTGTTATGTCTGCTGCCAACGAGAATATGAAAGCATTCCATAATCCCAGTACAAGGGCCTGTGGCCTGTGCTTGCCTTACAAAACCATGTAGAGTAAGCTTAGAGATGTTTTTTAGCTGGAGGAACCAACCTGACTTGTGCACCTTTTTCAATGATGTTATGATGCCTGCTTTCTCCTGAAAAAATGTCTTGTGAAGACGGGTGATGCAAAATAACTAGAGGCAAAGTAATAATAGCTAACCGTAGAATTTAAGATTCATTAGTTACTGGAAAATAGTTATCATAAACTAATGATATTTCAGCTAACATGTTGATTGCAGTTGATACCATTTCAATATATTTCCTGCAGTTCTTTGTAAGGTTTGCTGGCTGCAGCATGTTCTTGTACTCTTAGCAATACCTTATTTAACTGACAGCGCATTCAGAAATAACTTGAATCTTAGAAACTTGAGATTAGGGTTCATTCTAATTCAAGCAAGTGTGAATCTGTTTGATATAGTATTCTTAAACTTCAATCTTTCGCAACTTCCAACTAGTGGCATCATAAAATCAGGATTTCTGTAACTTATGTGGAGTTCTTGTTTAATTAGTTATCATAGTTCATTATGTACAGGCTTTTAGTTGCTTCAAGTTATATCCAAGTAACTGCCATGAAATTCTCTGTCCTGCTGTTGTTTACGTTAGGACAGTAGGATCTGTTTATTGCGTCACAGTAGCTTGTATTAGTATACCACTATACCTATTTGATCTTTTGGCTCTTCTGTGCGACTGTACTTCATATTCAATGGTACTTGGGCAATATTATTGGATGCCCTGATCTAAGCATGCAGCAGTAGCCTAAGGAAGTGGCAGTAGTAGGCATTGCCCTAACAAGTGTTCCTCATTAGACATTCTTATCGTCTAGTCACGTCATTTGGCACACTTTCTTTACATGTGGTTTCTATTTCCCAACTCTTATCAAAACTGGTAATGCGAATTCCATGTCCATCTTTTATATGCAGTACATTCCTGGAACCAAGATGGTCTTCCCTGGGCTGAAGAAGCCGCAGGAGCGTGCTGATCTCATCGCATACCTGAAGGAGGCCACCTCATCTTAAGATGACATGCTGCCATAATATTTATCATGAGGAGACAATTCGTTTTACAGTTTACTCGTAATAAAGAGATTTAGACAATTTGGGTCACTCTGATTCAACAGAGTGCAATCCACGTGACAGTTGTCTTGAGTATTTCGTTCTTATGATGTCGATGTCAAATGTCTAGGTGTTTAGCAGAACAAAACAGTCATACTTTGACGGTTCTTGTTTAAACTGCTGGAGAACCCCAGCGTCCATATTTTTTACCACCGGGTGGTGGAACTGGAATGGACCCATTTTGAAAGATTTGAGATATTAAAAGCAGATCTTTCTGCCAATTTTTTAGAGTTCTGTTGATACAACCCTACTGCTATTGTGCTTTGTTTACGTCGGTTGTTTGGCCATCTGTTCGTGCTGACATCATGCTATAGTACGTCGTGGATGAACGACAGTGCTGATGCTCATGAAAGTGCGATGATATTATTGAGAATCGATTGCAATGCACATAATGAATAAATAGAATTAATAGTTGTTATTCTCATGGATAGATATATATATATTTATATATGGTGAATAGTTGTGTTTGTTCGGTAGAGATATATATACACACACGACATCTATTATTGAAAGTACATGAATAATTATAGGCATCGGTCATAATGGTTCAATGCTTATGTATATATATCATCTTTAGAATTTCTTCAAAAGTCCTATAAGAAAAATATGAAGAGAGTAATAATGATATAAAGAGATTATTATCTCTTTGTTGGCTCATAGGAGAAAAATATTTTTTTAAAAAAATCTATAATCGAGTTTAGAGGACAATAGATATGTCTTATATACCTTTTTAAAAATCTCGGTAGGAAAAATAAGATTTATAATATATGATCTTGTATAGATATTGTCTCATTAAAAAATTTATAAGAAATTTTGTAATTAAAACTCATAAAAAGAAAAGTGTATGATATGATGTATCAACAGATTAAAATTTTAGGAGGAGACCTCCCCTGAAACTTGCAAGTCTAGAAGTCATTGCATACTAATATATATATTTGGAATGTCAAAGTTGGAAGGACTTTGTGAATAAATCTATAAGGTTATCATAAGATTTAATTTATAAGATGTTTATCTCTCCACATTATTGTAACACATGAGGATAAAATAATTTATGGATAATATGCTTAGTGATATTGTTCTTTATTTAACCTGTTTGCATCTGATTACATAAGCAATATTATTTTCGTAGATAATGGTGAGTAATTCAATGGAACCAATACCATGTGATTGTTGTGTGTGGTTTATCATTATGTGAAACTATATATATGTGTGTGATGTTTCAGAATGATACGTGGAAGTAGTCACTGAAATATATTTTGATGTCTCCTATGAGAAGGATACATCAATATAAAATCAATCTATAATCTAGCCTTATAGGGACTAGTTTAAATAGCCAATATATGGATATCCCACTATAGTCATATTTTGATTTTTCTGATAGAAAAATCTAGATATTTGATGCTATAAAGATATCTGTGGATATTCTCTTTGACTCCCGTCTAATGACATTATTTAAGTTGCGCTGTTTGAGCTAGTAAGTTATCTATAAATATAATATCATGCTTGTTGCGGTTTGCAAGATACATGAGCATTTTGATAGTACTAAGATATAGAACTTTAGGTTCGATATCTTCTATTGTCAACTAAGGTACGAATGGATTTTGATTCATATTTAGATTAAATGACCATAAGTGTTTTGATGGATTATGATTGTCCAATATCATTGGATATTGGTGGACTGATTGATAAATATTCTTGAAGATATATATGCTCAAGTTGTAGACTTAAGCGAAAGTTAGTTTTACCCAAATCATTTATCTCAAATTTCATCTTAAGATGATTACATACTTTATTGTGTGTTGCTTGGAGATGATACAAAATTCAATTGGGATTTCACTATGAACACACATATGTAATCGTCGTGGTTAGAGTAACCCTTCTGTGAAAAAAACTTATTTAGCCAGTTGTACCACAATCAACTTAAATATTTAAAATCGTAGAGTAACTTAAGTTATACATAATATATACTGTGATTTATATTTAGATTTAGAATACAAAGTCCATTAGGGATTTATATGTTTGAATCTTGCGATTAGTATTTAAATTTAGAATACGAAGTCCATTAGGGACTTATATGTCTAAATCTATCCAATTTATTTAATCTGCCAATGATATTGAATATAAAACATAATTTTCATATATACCGTAAGGTATGTAGCATCGTAATTGATGCCACGTCTCTACGTGAACCATTGTACTATATACCTTCCTATTTCACCACCTTATGAAATAAATTTCTATTTTGCTTCCATAGTGAAGACATTGTGTTGTTGAGCAAAAGTGATTCTCCTTAATTATAACCTTTGGTTTGACCAAGTTGAGTACTGAAGCACTCTTCTAGGACTTTTGGTCTGAATCCAATTGAAGGTGTACGGTCATTTTGAGGAGAAATATATGTCGATAATTTGTAGTCTTTGTATTGATTGATTCTATAGAATTAATATAGTTTGTGAAAATATTATCCTGTTTAACTTTGTGTATTTCTCAAAACAATAGAGTTAGGGTGTTCCAATGACCTAGCGCCTGAGTTTGTGTACACATTTGTACTGGATAGAATGTTGAATGTCCATAGGCGTTTAGACAGTGAATATCCATAAAATATCTATCAACTTGATGTTGATTTGTATTTACTGTTTTGGAGGATGTTCTTCCCCCTGTTTTTGAGAATGCTTGCAAGAAGTTGTATCCATTGTGACCATACTTCTTCCTCTCTTATTTTGGTTTGGGAGCTGAGTGATTTTGTTAGGTTCCTTCACCCTTTCTGGTATATTAATAGCGGGAATCAGATTAGATGGCATCTTTATGACAAGTCAACGTATCTGGCAAATTATTTGCAATATGTTGCAAATACAAAATGTTCTCAATAATGATTTAGATCTCTGGTACGTAAATATGATGACTGAATGTGAACGTGTATGACATTCTCTTATGATCTGTGACATTCTTTATGGTATTTATCTTCCCTAATGCTGAGAATTATCCTCATAATATTATGAGCATACGAGCAATGAATAATTACTTTCTGTTGTTCATATCTTGTTTTGAGAGCTAACCATAGAGTTATTAGATTTTCTTCTATCAGGTACTCAGATTTGAGATCTGGATAGATACGATGCCTTATTATATATAAAGCTTCATATTTAACTTGATACGGTAGCGGTGGTTTTTCCTCTTGTGAAGGTCGGAGTGCCGCTACTATTCCACAGGGTGCAAGATTGACCTTGACGTCCATTGTTCATATTGGATAATTGTGACCTTTCAAACGCGAGTTCATAGAACTCTTTACCGGTAATTGTATCCTACATGGATTTAATTATTTACTGTAGGTAAATTAAAAATCATCATGTAATGTTGTAGTATGATGCAAAATTTGTAAAGTCAAGTTAAGACTTTAAGTACATAGTGTAGACCTCAAATTATGTAGCTAACATGTTGAATATAATCATCAAATATGGTGTAGATCTCATAGTAGTAGGAGATTTAATCTGACATTTATCAGTAGATGTCTATGTTCCTATTACCTTGTGTTATGCTAATTAGAATATTTGGAAGAACACGTTGAAGATAATCATTAAGTCAAGATGACAAAATGTAGACCTTACAGTAATATTGGATAATCTGCAAATATGCAGTAGATTTCATAGTTTCATTATCTTATGTTTCACAAATATTAAATTGAGGTAATCACTTAATTTAATTTTGCATTGTAATTCTACTTGAATTAAGCATTATTGGGCATAAAAACTCTTTGGGCTTAATTAAAGTGAATTAATATTGAACTCAGCAAGAAAATAATTCTCAATTGCAAAATTAAAGTGGTCATAAACATAATTGCATGTTATAGGGATTGCATGAGGCAAACACATTGAACATGACACAATATTCTATAAAATAGGGTCTAGAATGTTAAATTACAACAGTAAACAATATTGAATGTAATTATAGTAAACTTCAGGGCCTAAACATGACAAGTATTTAATAATTAGTACTAGTAGTTGGACCAATTTAAAATTTCCCAGAAATCTGAGGATGTTTTCGCAAATTGGCCTAAGACAGGCGGTAGGGGCAAGACAACCTGAGCCTCAGCCTAGTCTGTCTTCCGGCCCAAGGCCCAGACAGGCGCGTCCCCTTCCCCCACGTAGTATAAAAGGGAGGAGGCAAGCGGTTAGGGTTCCACCCACCCTCTCTCACACAGCAGCCGCCGTCCTAGTTGGCTGCCTTGGTCACTGTGCACCAGAGTAGATGTGTCAGAGGCAGAGGTAGAGGTTGGAGGCGGTGTGCTGGAGGAGACCATCCCGACAAGTCGTGGAAGGATGCGTCACCGTTGGGCCGGCCGATTGAAGCCACCTTGGAAGCGAGCGTCGCCGTCGAGTTAGGCGCACGACGTGGCCAACTCGCTGCCTGGAAGGTAGGAGCTGCCAAATGGGCGAAGGGTGGGCGTCACCAACCGTCGGAGCCTGGCTGATCGTCGAAGCATCGCCAGTTGCCATGTGATGCTGCATCACCACATTGGATGGAGGCGCCGCTGACGCCTATGGCCCCGCCGCTGGCATTCGGGTGGCTGTAGCAGGAGGGTGGACATCTGTCGCCTAGGGCCCCGAGGCCGCAAGAGGGCTAGCCGCCGAAGAGCATGCATTGGACAACTCTTGCCGCCACATAGGCCGCTGCTGGACTGGCCAGGTCGGGAAAACCGCCGTGGGTGGCAGATCTCGGCCTAAGGGTTAAGGAGCCATGGTCGGGAGGTGAGCGGCCCCCTCAGAGGAGGGGCATCGATTTTTGGCTCGGCCGACCGACGCGCTTGATAGATCGTTGGACTCTACGCCATTGCCCGGAGGCCATCGCGCTGTCGTTGCTCGGCTAGACCGGGTCGCCGTGCCCAGGAAGTGGCCGGACGAGGGCAGGCTGCCAAAGGGAGGCCAAGTCGCCGTCTTCGGGCAGTGGCCGGCATGGGCGGATCTTATCATCGGGCATAGCCGGCTCAGACATGCATTGTCAGATCAGATGGATTGTCGCCGTGGGCTGCCGGGAGGGCGCCGGCCTTCCACCGCCTAAGGGCAATCGTCGGTTGATGCACCCAGAGGATTGCTACGACGGTGATGAAGTTTGGCTGTCGCTGTCCTCTCTTCTGCACCGCCATCGAGTAGCTTATTGTCGTGTGGTCTTCTGTTCATCGCTTGTGTGTCACCGTTTCTCCTCTGATGTGGCTATTGCGCTCGAATTGGAGGCAACGTGATTGATAACGTATCGAGAATCGATTGCAATGTAAAGTAGACAATGAATAAATGGATTTAAAGTTGTTATTCTCATTGATAGATGTACATATTTATACATGGAGAATAGTCGACATGAATAATTGCAGGCATTGGTCACAATGGTTAGTAACAGATATTAATCTTTGGTGTTTGCTGATGCTGATGAAAGTGCGTGTCTGATCAGGTTAAATTAGTGTTTTAATTTGTCATTACGTTGAATCGTGTGGGATTTGTTGCTTGTTTTTGGTGCCGTTTGTATCGAATTGGTAGGCGTTGTTGGTTCGTCCTTGTGTAAAACTGTAAGGCATTTGGGGCAGCCTGTGTGCAACACTACAACGGCGTAGTGGTCGCAGGTTTGACGTGTGAAGCCCATCAGTCTCACTCCGAAGACACAGTTTATATGTGCTTGGATGGCATATGTTATCTTAAGGGCTAACTGATAAATTGCGTCGTTTGGTTGGTGTTTGGGGAAGCTAAACTATTTACTGACCATATCGAGTTCTTTACTAGGGCCTGATAGTATATGTTGACTTTACGCTCTGATTATATCAGCTCAACGTTGGTGAAAGGCCTACACGTTGTTTCTATTAGCTCAACAGCGGTGACAGTTCCGGCTCAAGGGGACTAGGTAAGAATCTATATATTTAGTAATTAAGCCAAACGTCATCTACGTGGTCGTGCCGGAGTGGTTATCGGGCATGACTAGAAATCATGTGGGCTCTGCCCGCGCAGGTTCGAATCCTGCCGACCACGCTTTTTTCTCTCACTGTTATTTTATTCCATGGCTCATGCGCATCCGGGGGTAGCCGCTTCTGTTCTAGGCCTCAATGTCGAATATGTTCCTGCTTTCGTCTATTTTTCAACCAAGTGAATATGTTCTTCTATGAACCGAAGACAGTCAATACTCTTGGTGTATGGACATACATGCATGGTGTCAAATTAATAATCATGACAATATTGAGGGTGCTTTGGATATAAGTAAAACTCGAGGATATGCTCCCTGCAGCCGTGTCCTTTTTACGTTTAAAGATGTTCAAAACTCTACTTTGACCACTAATTTTTTTTTGTCATCATAACAAAGTCATAAGATTATATAGTTACTTTTCAAAATAAATCTAGCCAAAACTAGTTTCAAAATTTCAATCTCAATATCCGAGAAGATATTAATGGATACAATTAAATAATTTGACTATAAGCAACCTTAAATACCACTTCCTTTTATCGGAGGAGTATATGTAGGAATGAGCAGCAACCATAGTATGAATTATCAAGGATACCATAAATCTGGATGAATTCTGGTTGGTGTGAAGAACTTAAGTCCTGTAATACTCTCTTCAAGTCACACAAAATTATAGTGAAGGACCATGTTGAGATATGCCATGGTTGAGTTGATTTGCAATTGACTGTTGAGTTGAATTTGAGTTGATTTGCGGGTTTTCAGGTTACATGAGCATATCTATGTATTGCTATCCATATTTGTGTTTTGAGACTAACCGGAGTTGGTGAATATATTGGTGATATTAGAGAAGGAGAAAATGCGTTATACTTGTCTCATAATATGTATGTAAATGGAGTCAACATGGTGGTCAATGGCAAAAGGATCGGGACTAAGTGGGAGGCTTAGGGTCGGGGATGTCGGGTGAAGTTATGGGTGATTCATATTGTACACATTGAGAGGTTGAGTAGCACATGTTATTGATGAAGATGACATGTTAACCAAGTTAAAGCGAGCAAGATGCCGGTGCAAATGATAAGGTGACCCGAAAGCAGGAGCGAGTGTAACATCCCAAGTTTAGAGGCATGTATAAAAATGTATTTATGACCCTAATTTCCCTAATAAAGTACTTATGATCTTATCTGAAGTTTGTGCATTTTAAAAAATCATGTTTTTATATGTATAGAATTTTGTTTTGAATTCTAAGAAAATTCGGCTTAGCCAAAAGTTATAAAAATTTAACCAGATACACTTTATGGTCTGTAGTATTTTGATAATTTTTTGTAGAATTTTTAGAGAGCATATGAATAGGTTTCAAAAATCAAAGTTTTTCTTAGTTAAAAATAGCAGCGTGCATTGCGGGCCACATTCTCTCTTCCCAGACCTATTTACTCTCTTTTGGCCCAGCTCAGATCCCCCAACTGCCACAACACAAATTGCCTCGATATCATCATTCTCGTGCCATGCCACTCCCTATGCTCGCCGTCAGTCGAGGACTCCGCCCATCCTATGTGGAGGTGTTCCCTATGCACCTACCGCTCCTCCTTATCCCTTCGCTCGAATCCGCTCACCCCTCCGCGCCTGCGCACCTTCTCTCCCTCTTCGCCATTCCTGATGGCCTCACACAGAGTGCATAGCGTGGTTACACTACCACACCCCGCCTCCCTTCTCTGGCTTTAAAGCCAAGTGAAGCAATCTATCCCCTTCCTTCCCTCTCCCTCACCTCACTCGATCACACCAGTTCACGAGCTCGCCTTGTTGGGCGAGAGCGCGACCATTCTTCTCAACGCCGGTGGTCCCTATCGCTTCACAACCGCTCGGGTAAGCATTCTCAACCAAGCTAAACCCCAGCGATGATCACCGGGCTTATCTGATTCCAGTTCATTGCTCAGTGTCAAGAAGCTAGCCGTTGATTGCTTGGTCACGCCGACTGCCGCAACTCCGGTCACCGCCATCTCCACCCTGCTCGGCTATCGTTGGTGAGCTTCCTAGTAGTCCCTCAAGTCTAGCGCAACCCAGGAACATCCTACACATGCTTTTGTAGCCATTTGAGAACCCATACAGCAACACTGAGTGCACGACCTCCATGATTCATGTCGTCTTCTTACCACATGATGTAGTCTGGGCGTTGCTTTACTCGTTCTCTATTTTCCTCTCTCGCAGACCTGCCTGCATGTAAGTAGGATCATAAGAGGATTAAGTTAATTACATGTTTATTTTGTTCTATTTGGAAACCGCTTACTTTCACATGTTCGTGATTAGGAGAGTAAATCACGTAGTATCTGGTTTAGCTGCACATCAAGAAGGACCTATAAAATTGATGTTGCTATGTAATAGCCGGCTAGTAAGGGTGTAATCGGATTGGATATAGAGCGATATCGTTGATCCTATATCCTATCTCACATTTTTTCATCAAAATCGGAGCTGGACATGGATGGTGTTGGATATAGATATGGATACGGATAGTCTCGATCATGAATACGGATCAACATGGATCGAATATGTGACTATCAGATGTACACAATGTCTGTCATGAATATTTATTCGGATATTGAGTAAAAACAACAACTATATATATCGCATATGTTATGATTGTCCGACCATTCCATGTATCCAAAATCAACTATATTAGAGGTCTAACAAGCAAATGAATAATATGTAGGGAACGGGCATGCTATGCTAGCCTAAAACAAACATTTTCTACCGTATTCACTCAGAAAATCATGCTAGTAGGAGATCATATATTGTTACCGCTTGACGCGCAGTGCAACGGAAGAAGAATTGGAGTAGATCGATCCAATATCGTGCGCATTAAACTTCTCGAGCAGCTTCTCGATCATATCCACGACCAGCCCCGCGCAAGTGGTCACACTCCTCGACCAACTCCGAGCAGGTGGTCGTGCTACTCGACCAACCCCGAGCAGGTGATCGTGCTCCTCGACCAACTCCGAGCAGGTGGTCGTGCTCCTCGATCAACTCTGAGTAGGTGGTCGTGCTCCTCGACTAACTCTGAGCAGGTGGTCGTTCTTCTCGACCAACTCCGATCAGGTGGTCGTGCTTCTCGACCAACTCCCGTTCGACTCACCGAGAAGATCCGTGCTGCAATAGCAGCAGCGCCTCTACAGTAGCCACACGTACTGGGCAGAAACATCGAGCGTCGATGTGCTAGCACTGCATGCACGGATAGGGTTTTGGGAGATCATGTGGAAGGTTACGACTAGGATTTCGGAGTGGCTCAACCTTGGCACGTCCTACCCGCGCCTCTCCTTATGTAGAGCTCACCAATGAGTTCCCACGTTGGAAGCTCTTTAGGACTCTAACTTCTCATGTATCACAATCCAATCAAAGCCCATATACAAATCTAATTCGCATGTTTTGTTCTAACCCATTAAGTGTGTGACCCGTTAGGTTCATGTACAAACGGCTACGACTTGGAAACCCTTTTCAAACCGAAATCAATAGCGGTCTCTAGCAAGACATGTTGACTCCCGAGTATACATAAAAGATCATATCGGTTGAACCTTGATATACACATGCACCGATCCCTTCGCCTCACGATACCAGTCAAGGTTAAGGCGAGATACGTGCCACGCTTGTGATAGCTCGACCATTCACTCGATCAAGTAGTGGATTCATCATGATTAACTCTTTAATCATATCGGTATGGCTATGCACTTTCTCAATCTAACTACCTCGAGGGGCACAGAGATATCTCTCCCGTTAATAAGGAGGAGAAAATTCCATCTTGATCGCTCATACCCCACAACATGTTTCATGACAAAACTAAAAACTACCTTTAAGACTACCCAGTTACAGAATAGCGTTTGGTAGCCTCAAAGTATGCCACTACACATTCTGGGAATCAATGACGATCTTAGGTCTAAGGATGCTGCAGGTACACTATTTAAGATAACAATTGATGGTATATCATAAATAACAATCCCAACAGTATCTCAATGTGGGTCTATCCAACATCATGTTCTCTAACATAAATATTCATATTATTGGCATGGTATCTCTATATCTATGATCCATGAAACGTGATCATCAATCAATACATGTGCTGGTCTTATGTATCATCACAATGATATGCGATCAGGGATCGACTAAGAATAACATCATGATATAAACAAAGAGTTTAATGAACAAGTCACATACTTACCAATCAATATAAATGATACTTATTCTTGTAATAACACATTATTCGATAGTACATGAATATAGACGTGTGATACAATCATCTCTATGATTGCCTCTTGGGCATATCACCTTCACAATATACTCAAATGGAAGGAGTTATGTTAGAGCAAAATCAAAGAAGTTATGAGTGCTAAATATGTTGTCTGAATCTTCTATTAATTATCTCAAATGAAAAAAAAATATCAACTACAAACTTGTAGATCTCGTCGAGAGCTACAATTTTCATATAAATATCATTTACATCCAACTCCGTAAGAAAAAGTTACAAGCTCTGGAAGATAGGCTCGGATAATTGTTAGATAGTTTTTGGATATATTCGATTTTAATCTCGAATATCCGATATCCAACGGGTACCTGGCTCCCTACATCTGAATCCGATATAATTATCCGAGATCCGATATGATTTCCGAGATTTCTTTCGGATATCTGATATCCGAGATCCGAATAGCATCTAAAATGGTTTAAGACGACCAGGCAGGCGAAAAAAATCCAGCCCGTTTTCACCCCTATCAGCTAGTGTAGAATATATGTTCAGAAAAGAAGAGGCAAGCAAGCAAGTGCACCTATGATTAAGTCAGCAACTTAAGAAGAATTCGTGTTTATCTATGAGATTGATTGTTCATGTGTTGCACTAGTTGGCTGGATGGCAATTTATCTACCAATGGCATGTAGGCCCCAATTAAAATTAAGTTAACTAGACTTAAGATTAGAGATGATAACATGTAGTAGGTGTCATATGTGAGCCTGTGTAGAAATGCAAAAATATTAGTGCATACAGAACCCTTTTTCCAATGGAAATTGATGTAGAAAAAATTCTAAAGTTTATCAAATAAAGTTTGTATAAAACCTAGCTAGAACATATATCAACTTCTCCAGAATATCTGTATTAGCACAAATTTTAGCAACAAAATGAAATCCGGTGTCCTTAGGATCCTGTTTTAACTAAATTGCCGGCATATTATAAAATATGTTCTTTTTCCTCTTACGAACTCCGTTTGGGGCCTTTCTTTTTCGCAGAACTCTTGAAAATTCATGCCCTATTTTGGTTTTTATGTGGCTATTCATTTGGCGCTATTCGGCAATTGTGTAGATGAATCATGCGAGGAGCAGTGCACTGAGGAGCAAGTTCCAACATAGTATGAGACTGAGCAAGGACAAGGCAAGCACCCCTTGATCATATTGGACCCAATGTTAAAAATGTTTTGCGCATTGTTTACGAAGTTAAATCTTGCATACGAGTATGCTATTAAAAACTGCTTAGATTGGGAAAAGGTAGTTATGACCTAGTTGATTCTTTGGAAACTCTCCTTGGATACTATTGCTACTGCCATTGTAACCATAGGATAGGGGTAGACATATTAATCATGTCACTTGGGTAATAATCAGTCTATTATGCGATGGAGGTGCTTAGCCATGCTATCATCGGTAGCATAAGTAGGTGTCACATTGTAACTTGGGTTGGGAAAATTTGTTGAAAACGTTGTTGATACGCAATCTAAAAAATGAGTATAAACAGGGCAATTTTAAGCCTATAAGGTGGTGAGCGTCGTCTCACAAGTGGATAAGAGGAGACTTGCATGTGTCACATGAGGACCGGTACTTTGTACTCTGAACTAAGAAATACAGTACAACCACAGGTGCCAGTAGGGACAACAGCCTTAGCTTATTAACCTGGTTAATTCTACCCTTGCCTCCTAAAGTTAGGGTTGAATGTGCAGGTAATCCACGAGATGGATGTATTCGAAAGGGCTCCCATTACTATATGTGTGGGGCTAAAGCCTGCCAACATAACAATTTGTACCCTATGGACTAGTGGGACCCAACATAAAGGAGGGCTAGCCTCTGGAGTACTTAGTTTGAAAAGTAAATTCATGATGACTTGGTTGCACACTTCGTGTCGTGTGCAAGGTAAACGTCTCACTGGCGTGAGCCATAGCAGGGATGTTCATATCTTGTGGGTAAAGTGTACACACTCTGCAAAGTTAAAACCATTTGAATGACCATACTCACGGTTATGAGCAACTTGGGGATGGTTCCAAAGTTTAGAATATTTGTTTTGGGATGTTGGTCACGCGTGTAAGCACTTAGTATAGCTAAAGAATATATTGCTCGAGATGCGAAAATCATGACCTATGGAGGACATGATGTGCTGCTGTCCTTTTAATAACATTTTTGAATTTTTTATTTTTGCTCTTTAAAAATTTGTTTCACATTATTATATACTTTTTAAATGTCAATGTCTATTTGTGCAAATAAGCTTAATTGCCTATTCCTTCAATTTACCCTGCATTTATACTATCTTCGTCATACACTTAAAGCCCTGTTGAGTACACATTGTACTCACCCTTGCATGCATTCATTTCGAGGAAGAAGTCAATTATCTGCCAAATCAAGGTTTCTATGTGTCAAGTTTTGGTGAAAATACTGATAAGCCGTTCTAGGTTTCATCTAGATTGCCTACCTACAGGTGGATGGGCAAATCCACTAGACGTCTATCTTCTTTATTGCTTTCTTTCCGCTGTGTGGTTCCCTCTTTTTTTTACCTAGTCGGCTTTTGTGTTGTAAAATATCACATTACATACTCTATGTATGTCTTGGTATTGTAATGAAAATAATGACTGTATTGTATGGATGTGATATCAAGTTGTAATCGTGTGTACTTGCCATTTATCATGTGACAAGTACTGTGAAACACGAGGTTTCAGGTAATCTAACTACCTAGGCCATTACAGCAGGAGAGACTTCTTGACGGTTAGGATCATGGGACAAGGTGCCACACATCAACATTAGAAGACTTGCTTAGGATGTAAGCAAGTATTGACGAGTCACATTTTTAGAAGTGTGCAAGATGGTTTCATAATTTGGTCTCAAAACCGTAGCACGTATGGAGGTGCACATGGTACCATCGTGAAGCTTACGTCGAGATAAAACTAAGTCATCAAGACACCGGATCCGTTGATGGACGAATCAAAAGTTCACAGTTTTGCCCCTAGGGGTAAGTAGTGAGTGTGTTGGTGTGAGGGCATTTTGGGGAAGTGTCCTAAGATGGTCTATAAATAGAGAGGGCTGGTGCTAGAGCTCTCTAGAGCCTTAGATGTGTAAT
The DNA here is from genome assembly GCF_958298935.1 of Phragmites australis. Lineage (NCBI taxonomy): Eukaryota > Viridiplantae > Streptophyta > Magnoliopsida > Poales > Poaceae > Phragmites > Phragmites australis. Next base: position 24,314,584 of record NC_084931.1, read on the forward strand.
CATTCATCTTAACTCCTATTAAACAATGGAAAGAAAGTTTTGTGATAGTGCTTGCCTCAATCTTTTGTGCCTCCCTTTCTAGTTTTATCTCTCTGTTGTCTCCCTTACAAGTCTTTGCAAGTGTTCTTGGATTTCTTTATATTTAAATATTGTGTGAGTTCTTTGTGTGTGTAAGGATGAATGATGAGCCCATGGCTTCTTTGGATACGATTAATACCGTCAATAATTCTCAAATCATACAAGGTCCAATTACAAGAGCACGTGCACGATAATTAGACCACCAGGTGAGCTCGTCCCATGCTGTTCATACTTCATTGGATGGATTACTACTAAATTCTTATGATATTTTATTGCTTAGGAATACGTCACCCCTTGAAGGCCGAAGTCTACTCGGACTTGAGGCTGAGCTCTAGTCGTGGTCGAGGTCATGGTCGAGTCTCAGGACAGCACGTCAGTAAAACGGGCATAACTCTCTCATACGAAATCCGTTTTAGGCAATCTTAGATATTCTGGAAAGCTTACGACGATTCCTTTCCAATGGATATAAGCTCGACCAAATATTCCTTATGGTGTAGTCAAAGTCAAAGGAATAAGGTGTTGTGCCACCGTTTTGGACCTAGTTGGGTCTTGCAATCGTGTCAGAGTCGGAGTCCAAGTTGTGTACGCCTCTTTCCACGGCTGCACAACTCTAGTTTGATCTCCTCACATCCCCCTATATATACACAGTAGCCGTCGTAGTTTAGACTCGAGTTTAGCTTAGATTATTCTGTTTTAGACAGTTTCGCTATTTATCAGTTTGTTGAACCCCAACCCGAGTACTTCATTGGTAATTAGCAATATTTAGATTGCATCTACATGTTCTTGCTTGTGTTCTCGATTCGCTTGCAAGAAAAGCCTTCTTGGCGAGGTCAACCGCGTCTTGGCACGGTTGATAACCACGGAGTAGTGGTGTAATGGTTGCGAGGGTTCTCAATCTGTTTTGTTCGGAGCCTTTGGATCATCAACGTCGAAGCTCCACCAATCGACTTATCATATTACCTTTCGAAAGATCAGAAAAACATGCATCAATGAAGATATTGATCTAGGAATGATCTGAATGGAAACCTCCTAGCACAAGTGATGATTTTGATGTTTTTGTCTAGTTTGCCCAGTTTTGGCCTTTTCATGGTGAAATCTTGATTTTCTTGTTCCCTTTGTTTTGTTAGTGTTTTTGTGAGCTATGACCAGTGAGGAGTATCTCCATAACACTTAGTGTGTCCACCTCTCACGATCTCACAAAAAGTTGAAGTTTTTCAGTGTTGCCTTGGAATCAATAATTTCGTTAAAGCTCCAAACTTTCTCAAGATCTAGAGTTGATTCCTGTTGGAAAAGGGTCTCTAAACTCATATCCACATGTCTTCTGAGTTTCATGAGATTTGGAGTTGTCTTGGTTAGGTTTTGGAAAAACTTGAAAAGTTTTGGGGTTGCAGTTTCAGTGTTGTTCTTAGGCCTGGACCTGAACCGGATCGTCCACTCAAGTTGATTTTTGTGTTACCCACCGGATCCTCTGATGGCCTCACCGAACCTTACGGTGCACATTTCATACCCTACCGGACCAGGGGCGGAGACTGAAGGGCTAGGGGCCAGGCCCCCCTATGCATGATGTGGTTTTACACTATGTATGTATATACATTTTGGTTGTCTACTAATTGACCTATGTTCTTGGTTTCTGACTCATGCCATTGAACTATTTTGTGGAAACAACTCTTTTATCATGAAATTAGACATGCTATTAATATTGGTATTTTGTTGGTAGAACTAACACAAACCTCATGTTTTCTAGCCGAGCCACATATAAAAGCTAAAGAACTTGAGAACTCATAGCCATATAAACTCATTTTTATATATTATCTATTTTTTAAAGTATTATATGTCTTCTTTTGGAACGCAAATTTACTACACATGGTTACTGTGAATGCATGTGACTACATTTTTTTTTCCTTACCAAACTTTACTAAGTTTAAAACGTTTGTGTTAATGGTCATGATTCATGTTCTATTACTCTACTTTTTCATTGACCTAAGCTCTAGTTATTTTTAGTTATATATATATATATATTTTAGCAACTCCTATGGTAAGCCATATCGAACTAGCAAAGACAATATCAGGACGTTGAATAGATAGATATCATAATCCATTATATGAAAGGTCATACATATGCTATTATAGGCTAATTTATGTATGAATAAAAAATGTTTTAAGCTGATCATGGAACATATATTCATCACAACACCTGCATTTGTTCTTCTAAACAATATAAAATAGATTAATCAATATTAAGAGACAATTATACTTTTTTGTAAGTATCAATTCAACAATAACCTCTAGAATCGATTCAAATTTATCTCTCATTGCCCCCTATCATCAAATCCTGGCTCTGCCCCTGAACCAGACCATGATCGGACCTTATCATTGGACCATGCACTCAGTTTGATTTTTGTGCTACCCACTGGATCATCCAGTTGCATCATCAGACCTTACGATGCACATTTCAGACCCTGATCGGATGATGACGGGACCGTCCGCTTGTGTTGTTTTCACCGCACCTTTTGGTTCTAGTTTTGATTGTTTCTTGCGCTATTTGAGCTTTGTTTTGAGAGCTTCCTAACCATGTCCCTAGGGTCAATACCTCCGTTGTGAGTACTGACTTTGATAGATTAGAAGAGAGGCGCATTGGGGGATATTTAGGAAAGGCCATCAAATTTGAAAAATAATGAGTGTCCTATTCACCTCCCTCTAGTTACCTTATTTGGTCCTTCATATAGGTTTGGATATCATCAAATCTCCAAATGTATTTTGACAACATATAGTTGAAAAACATAGCAAAAATATTATGTAACTAATTTATTTTAAATAATTTGATTGTATGTAAATCTAAAACACTGTTTTTTATGACTGGAGGGAGAAACGCCTTAGCCTAGCATCTCATCCATTGGAAGTGACCGTACCCAACTTAGATTTGAACCGACGGTTATAGTGAATAGAGTCATTGTATAATCGTTGTTTTCTTTTCTTTTTAATTACCATCTCGTTTGTACGCTTGTACTATTCTACTAGCTGGATCCATTGCAACTTTCCGGTTACCCTTCATACCGCAAGTTAGCCGAGTTTTATAGGTAATTTGCAAACCCATTCTCCCGACTACACAAAGTTGTTTTTCCTTAATAGAAACCCACCAACATCTTGCTTTTGCGGAAATAAGCTTCAACAAGTGTTATGCAGCTCTTGACTCCCATCCTTGACATGGTGTTTTGGATTGGACGACGTGTTGTTGAGTTGGTAGTCCAGTGAGGCTCGATGCGATGGTCTATTCTATTGAGGGGATAGTTTTGTTGCTTTTTGATTGAATAGGTGAACTTGGGTGGGAAATGAACATTATGTTATTTAGAATCGTGGGGACATGGACGTTATGTCTAGAATCATGATCAAGTATGGAAAATTTGGTCCTTTTTGAATGAACAAGAGGGGCGCGCCCCTACTTATAATTTGATCCTTTTTCTTGATTTTTTAAATATTATTATTTTATATGTAAATTTTAAAAATAATACGAAAATTATGAAAAGTACAAAAATAATATCTATTCGTGTTCTAGTACTGCAAGAAAGGGATTTTCACCTGAGGATGCGAAAAAGGAGTTTCAGCACCCTGGAAAATGAAAACACCTGTGAAATTCACACGTATGCACAGAGAGCAAGATTTCGTGCCATCATGCTAAAAAAAATGCATTGTCGTGGGTGGGATCTCAAAAACTACTGACATATCAGTAGTCACGGGCTAGGGGTGTGAAAACTGCTGGCCCTATCCTGGCCGCGCGGCCCTCCTCCCCTTGGTGCTATTTACGATTTCGGCCGAGCGCTCGGTTCCGGAGAGCGGGAGGAAAAAGTGAGGAAGAAGAAGGAGAGGATGAAGGAGGAAGGAGAGGAAAAAGAAGGAGGGAGGAGGAGGAAAAAGGTAAAAAAAATTATGTATTTTTGTTAGTATTGTGTTTGGTTACTATTAGATATTGGATTATTGTAGATATTGGTAAAATAATTAGTGAGTACATAAATAAATTATATATTTAATAATATTTTTATAGATGTAGAATTTAATTTAAAGTATACGGTAGTTATAGATGTCTGTAAAAATAATTAATATTAGGTTATAATTATTAGGTGAATACATATTTACTATAGGATAAATGAGTCGGGAAATAAAATATAGATTTTGTAATGTTATCATAGGTGTACAATTTAATTTGAGGTATATGTCTATAGAAATAATAAAAAATAGGTTGTAATTAGTATACATATGCAATATTTATTTTAGGATATACGAGTAGGGAAATTAATTATAGATTTAGTAATGGTATCATGATGTGTAATTTAATTTGAGGTATTTGTCGTATGTTATACATATTAGACATGTATAACATATAATTTTATTTGAGACATTTGTTCTAAGTTTAGTTATGTTTTATACAGTTTTTAAATATACAGTAAATTATATAATTTTATAATATTTGTACTATTATAATCTTAGATGATGTAATTTTTTATTTAGGCTGAGAATAATTATATTTTGTTGAAAATTATGTCATCTCACAGAAATATCTTGAGTATTATAGGTCTTAGAGCAAAGTAAATACTTTGTAGGTAATTTTTGTCTTTGTAATAATGTTTTATATTTACATAATTTTAGGAAGTTGTTGTTATATATATGTGTAAGTTTAATTAGTGATGTACAAGGAATTATTTACATTTTAGGTTACAATGAATTATATTAGGGTACATGTAGGGTTTGCAAAATTTGATATTGAGTGTTAGATTAAGCAATTTAGAGAAATATAGTTATTGTTTGTGACATTTGAAGTTGGTCACATGAAATTAACTTGGTAATTTATTTGATATATTTATTTTAGGTCATAATTATGTCAAACACTATAAATCTTAAAGTTTTCTATGGAAATGATCAAATCTGTAATGGTCCATCAGGTGTTGATTTGAGCAATTTTTCATTTATTATCATTGAGCACCCAAACCCTAAGGGTATAAGGATGAAGAAGATGAGAATATGGTTCGCTGTAGCATCTAATCTTCTAGGTAAGTGGTAATTCATTCGATGATTAATAATAACCGTATCATTATGACTAACATGTATGTTTTGAGGGAATAAAAAAACTAAGTTCACAATGATCATATGGATATTCTTGGTCAATTATAGAATTATATTGGACGATCAAAAGATATTTACATAAAGATTAAGGATCTTCTAATTCTAAGTGTCACAATATGATGAAGGACACTTAGAGTAGTTATAAGTTCATTTTTTAGTCTTTTGACCGTACTATAAAGGGGGCTAAGTGTTGTAGTTTGATCTAATTGAGTCTAGACTTAGTTGGATACACACTTATGAAATTCTACCACTAGATAGCTCAAAGAAGCCCATGAGTGAGAATTCAAGAAGTTAGAGTTCAAAGTTGATTGAATTGGATGAGACTCAGAAAAATTGTTCTCACCGGATGGTTCGGTGTTGGACTGATTATATACACTGGAGCAATTTACTGTTCTACGAAGAAATGAGTTAATCCACTGGATGGTCCGATTATAGAAGCAAAAGCACACTAGAGTACTTAACAGAAGTGTTATTTTTCAAAGAAAATTGAAGTTAAGTACATCGGATGATCCGGTGTTAAAAGAATGTGAACATCAGAGCATTTAACAGGACTTGGAATTTTCAGATGAGAGGAAATTCAAGTCACTGGTCCGGTATTGTGGAGTTTAACACCTCAGAGCATTTTTTGACTTGGTGTCTCGGTGCAAGGAGATATGAACTCACCGGATGATTTGGTGTAGTGATTTGAAGATCATCAGAGCAATTCAGGTAACGTCTACTGACAGCTGGCAGGGCCAGCTTTTGCAACAGGTAACACACAGGATTATCCAATGTGTATAAGGTTGTGTACACCAGACCATTCGGTGTTCACAGAAAGTTTAGGTGGTTAGGCAACGACTAGATTTGGACCTCTAGCCTATATATATCCGCTTACTCTATTTTATTCATCTCTCTTGCAATCCAGAGAAGTTCATACACTATGTGTGTCATCAAGAAGCAAGGGAGAGCATTTGAGTTGAATTCCAAATTCTTTAATGCAAGAGTAAGGACGACATTAGTGCTTCAAGAGTAACAAATGTGCATCTAGCTGTTGTCAATAATTTTGCTATGTTCAACTTAGAGCATAATCAATTGCACTTATGCTTTGGATATTTATTTTGGACTCGTGCTTGTTTTGCCTTCAATTGAATTTGTTTCAATTGGAATTGGTATCTCTTTCAATTGTTTCAATTGGTATGCTTTGAATTTTCAATTGATATCTCTTATAGGTATTCACTTGATATCCTTTGGAATTTTAATTGGCATTTTTTTTCAATTGGTATCTCTTGTAGGTATCTAATTGATATCTTTTGAAGTTTTAATTGGTATTTCCTTTTGAAATCTTTTTTGGCATCTCTTTGAACCCCTTTGACCTATTGTATAGCTTGTTCCCCTCACATAGCTCGTAATTGGATAAGTGTATTTGGTTTAACTCAAATTATAAGAAATACACATATTATGAGGAGTTTACACTATATATGGTCATGCACTAACTTTCGATGATTCCCTCTTGTGGGATATGGCTAATGGTGTTTTGGAGAAAACATTTCTCTTTTAGCAAGTCCTACTTAATTCTTACCAATTTGATATCAATTGGGAGAGAATTTGTTTTGATGATTTCATTTTGGCATTGATGTCGATTGGGGGAGAATTTGGACTAGATGCTATATTTTGTAAGAGGGCTTTGCTTATGAAGGATAATTTGCTTATATGGGGAAGATGTCAATTAGGGGAAAATTTGAATGATTGGGCTTTGCATGAGCATATTTATCTTCATACATACTTTGTCATGCTTGCTTGATATGTATAAAGAAAACTCCGTCCAAAATTTGAGATAGACAAAACACATGCATAGATTGTGGGGGAGTTTACTATATACATATGTTGGTTTTTACTAATATCAAAACCCTTGTGGTGTTTGATGCTAGTAAAATTTGTTTTGGTAATCTTAAATATCTTTGTGATATTTGATATTTCTAAAACTTGTTCTTTGTATATATTCATCTTCGGATTATATGTATACTTAGAACTTTGATTTTTGTTAAATATAATCATCTAGTTAGATTATCATCAATTACCAAAATGGAGGAGATTGAAAGTGCATCTAGCCCCTATGTGTGGTGTTGGTAATTAATGATAATATATATAGACTAACAATGGTGTTGAGTTTGTTAGTAGGTTGTTCTATAGGTGATGCATGGATAAGAGATATGCATGAGCTCTAGGTAAATAGGGAGATTGAAAATGCATCAAGATGAATGAGCTCTAGGTGATGCTCGGGTAAGTGATAACAATGCCTATGGACTAACAATCATATTGAGAATTGCTATTAGGTTATTCCATAGGAGATGCATAAATGATGAAGCATGGATTCTTTGAGAAATTTCATGAGTTCAAAGAATTGCATCAAAAATCATTGAGAGTTTAGTGATGCTCATAAGAAGAAGAAGAAGAAACTAAATAAGATTAGCAATGAGCTTGAAGGCTAAGTTACTTGTGGAGATCAAGTAACTAAAGGTATGACTTGTTAATAGAGTTTTATGGACTAACCCATGTGCTATGTGTTTAAGAACGAGTGGGGTTAGATTCTATATGAAGATTGACAATATGCATGGAGGCTAATAAGTTACTTGTGGAGATCAAGTAACTTAAGGTATAAATGTTGTCATTTAGGTTTTATGGACTAGCCCATGTGCCTTTGTCGGAGAGTGAACTCCTGTCGCAGGGATCACGAGAGACCCCTTTTTAAAGATTCGGCCGGGGGGATGATCCTGAACGAGCTCGTCGGGGAAATAAATGAAAACGAAAATAAATGCAGCGGCTGGTGGTGGGGGAAGATCGACCTAGTGCAAAAGAGATAGATGCACCGGGGTTTAGACAGGTTCGGACCGCACGGGGGCGTAACACCCTACTCCTGTGTGAGTGCAATATCTTTCCTTGAAGGGAATTCTTCAAGGATGTGCCTGGTTACAAGGGTGTGTTGTCTACAGAGAGCTTGAGGCTCCCGTGTTCTAGTTCTGCTCGAGCTTGTCTGCGATGTTCTTGTTCTATCGTGTTCGTCGCGCTTCTTCTATGTCTCCTGTTTATGCTGTCTTGCCTGACGTGTTCTTTATGTGTTCTCCATCCTTTCCTTTTATAGGCGCGCCGACCTTGACTTATCCTGAATGGGAAAGAGGGGGCGCGAGTGCCAAGGTGCCACGGAGAAAGGTGCCATCATTCTGTCTTGGCGAAGTGACAGGGGTGGTGGAAAAATGCGGCGTGCATCCGACCACCCGCCACTGTGGATGTCCTCCGGCGCCATTAAGAGGGCCCACCGGGCAACCATAGAGGTGCCCGGTGCGCCCACCCTGTCTTGTTCTTCTGCCGGGGCAGGGTGGCAGGCGGAGCGCTTCGATTTTGGCAACGTTACCCCGAGGCACCCAGATGAAACGGGACGGGACCCGTGCATTTAATGGACCCACGCCCCCCTGCCAAAGTATGGCAGGGTCTGACACTAGGGCGTGGGCAGTTGAGAATGTCAGGATGTCAGGATGTCAGGCCGCGCGTGACTATTGAATGCGGTATTGGACCTTTGACTGGCTGACACCCCGCCGATGGGACCCTTCGGGTCGTCGGGCGATCTTGCGTGAACCTTCGGGGAACCAGGCGCTCGGGGGCTGCCACGTGCAGCCCCGAGCACCCTCTCCCGAGCACTTCGGTGAGACATTCGGGGAACCGAGTCCTCGGGGGCTGCCACGTGCAGCCCCGAGCACCCTCTCCCGAGCACTCCAGTGAGACCTTCGGGGAACCGAGTCCTCGGGGGCTGCCACGTGCAGCCCCGAGCACTCTCTCCCGAGCACTCCGGTAAGACCTTCGGGGAACCGAGTCCTCGGGGGCTGCCACGTGCAGCCCCGAGCACCCTCTCTCGAGCACTTTCTTCCTGGTACTTGGACTCTGCGGGTCATCGGGGGACTGGGGTGCTCGGAAACCGGAGGCTGCGGCCCCGAGCGCCTTCTCCCGGAACTTAAGTTCTTCTCATCGTGTAGGGGGGTCCTCACGGGATGGTGACACGTGGCGGATGGCCGGCCCGGTCTCGGGACTCAGGGACCCCTGGTTCCTGATACACCGACAGTAGCCCCCAGGCCCATTGGTAGACAACGGGATGGAGACTGCGGATGGGCCCTTCGTCGCGGCCGAGGCCGAGGCTGGTGCAGACGCCACATGGCAGGCTTCCGAGAGGTGGCCCTTGCGGACCCAGACCTCAGGTACGACCCAGCGGAAAAACGAGTGGACGCGTGTCCATACAACTTCCGAAGGGTATGACGACCGTACGGGCGGCACGCGCGGCCGTCGCGCAGATCGAGGAAAATACGCCTGGCAGTTGCTGATGCCGCACGATCGGCGGGAGATTCGCCTGGCGTTTGCGTCGACCGAGGCGACGCTTCGCCGAGCGAACCGTTGGGCGGCAATTTTTGAATTTTGAGATATAAAAAGGGGGAAGGGATCGGCCCGTCCCCCTCTTTACGCCTTCTTGCACTCCTGCTCTTGCTTTCTTCGTGCTCCGAAGCCCCTTAGGAAATTCTCAGACGATCGGAGCATTCTTCCTTCTCTCTCTCTCCACCACCAAAACACCTTCTATTCTTGCCAAGATGACGAGGGTCGGAGGAGGACGTCGGGACAAGACTTCGGACAGCATCTTGCCGGAGTCTCGTCTGAGGAACGAGGAGGCGGCGGACAAGATCAGGAAACTGCTGGTGCCGGAGGGGTAAGCAGGAGCTGTGGTAGTGACGCCGGCGAGCCTGACGCCGGCGACGACCGTCCCTGGGCGGATCGTCCTCTTCACATCTTTTGTGGCGGTGGAGTTGGTACCGCCGTTCTCCACCTTCTTCTTGCAAGTGCTGGAGACGTACGGCATTCAATTGGTGCACCTAAGCCACAACTTCGTGGTGGTGTTGGCGATCTTCGCGCACCTCTGCGAGATGTTCGTGGGGGTGGCGCCTTCGGCAACGCTGCTTCGCTATTTCTTCGTCCTTCGGCCGGTGGGGAAGAAGAGGGGGCATTCCACGGCGGACGTCGCGGGGTGCTGCAACCTTCGGCTTCGGGACGGCCTGGGGGATCATTACATTACCCAGGTGCTGCGCAGCAAGTGGGAGGAGTGGCGACGGGACTGGTTCTTCGTCGATGTCGACCCCCACGAGCGCCTCGAACTGCCAGAGGTGGCGGCGGAACCCCGGAGGTCGACGTGGGAGGCACCGCCGTCAGAAGACGCGAGGCTGAAGCCGGTGCTGGAGCGCATCCAGGAGCTGCGCGAGTCCGGGCTGACTTCTGTCATGGTGGTGGTGGACTTCCTGCGCCGTTGGCTGGCACCTCTGCGAGAACGGGCCCGGCCAAGTTGGTTCTACACCGGGCCGGAGGACATCACCAGGACCCAGATCGGCGCGAGCTGGGACCTGGGCCCGGCGGAGCTACGGGGAATGACGCGGGTGATTACCGGAGTGGAGGACATGGGCCGGGCGGAACTCCCGTGGCCGGAGATGGCGCTCTGCGCCAATCCCGACCGGGTGGCAATCATGGCGCGGCTGCCGGAGTTCGACGCCCAGGGGCCCATGGACCAGCCGAGGAGCCGGAGTCCCGAGGCCTCCGAACTCCCCGGATTGGAGGAGCTGCTCGGCGAGGAGGCCACAATCAGCTCGGCGCGGGCTGGCGACGGGGCCGCCGCATGCAGCAGCCGCCGTGCCAGAGAGAAGGGCGCCTCCGAAATTGCCGTGGAGGTGGCGCCGGGGGACCGGGGAAAGCGTCCCCGAGCCCTCATTCTAGTGCCGGATTCTCCGCCGTCGCCGACGACAGCGGCGGCATTCCCGGTGCTGGAGCCGCAGCTGGTGCGGATGGGGCCTGCGCCGGCGCCTGAGACCCGCGCAGCGGCACCTGAGACCCGCGCAGCGGCCCCGCCGAACCCCCAGCGGAAGAGGCGGCGGGAGGAATCCGGGCCGGCGCCGCCGGACCCGGACTTCAGGCTCCCAGCGGCCAAGTTGCAGTACCGGTGAGTCTCTTTTCTTGCTCTTTCTGGGCGTTTCTTGCCCGAACTGAGCTTTGACATTCTTTATCTATCTCCCGTAGGCCGGCTGCGGGCGCTACTGCAACGGAAAAGGCGCGGGCGTCAAGGCCAGAGCCGAGCCTGCCGGCCGCGTCGACGGAGGCGGGCACAGGAACGGCGGAGGCGCCAACTGTCATGGCGGCCACTGGGAGAGAGGCGGAGGCGGCGGCCGAGAGGAGGACGGAGCAACCGTCCGAACCCTTGGCGCCGACGGAACCTACCCCGGGCGCAGAGAGCCTGGGGCGAACGACGGTGGAGGTGGAAGTTTTGCCGGGGCCGGCGGACGTGGCGGTCGATGCAGGAACACGGTCGCCGTCCGAGTCCTCTGCGCCGGCAGAGCCTACCCCGGGCAGGCAATGCCCGGGGCGGATGGTGGTGCGGGGCCCCGCGGAGAGCTCGGACCCCCCGGAGGCAACCTGTGGGGAGGCCTGGGCCCCACCGGCGCCCGGCCAGCCCGCCGATCGCTTCCTGGCCGCCATCGAAGGCGTCCAAGTGGCGGTCGGGCGGCTGGGCGCGGCGGTGAACGCCAAGGAGGAGGAGCTTGAGGCCAAGCGCGCCCGCCTGGCGTTGGAGAAGACGCAGCTGGCGGGCGCCCAGGAGGAGGCCCGCGCGGCGGCCGCGCGGGAGCAGAAGCTCCTAGAAGACACCCGCGCGGAAGTCGTGCGGGAACAAGAAATTTTGAAGGCCGCACGGGCAGAAGCCGCGCGGGAACGAGAAGACTCCGCCCTCCTGGCTGAGGCGTCGAGGCAGCAGGCTGCCGAGGCCCTTGCCAGGATGGGGCAGGCGCAGGAGAGGGAGGCGGCGGTCGCAGCTCGCGAGCAGGCGGTGGAGGTGCTACGAGCCGAGCTGACCCGCCGGGAGGGCACGGCCGAGAAGATGCGCGCCGACCTCCAGCATTGGGAAGACGACCTCCGGAAAATCAGAGAAGAGATATGCTGCTGGGAGGAGGATGTCTCCCTTCGGGAGGTGGACAATGAGTTGTCGACGGCAGACCTCGGCGCCCGGGAGGATTCGGTGGCCCAACAGGAGGACGCGCTGGCCAGGCGGGAGGGCGAGCTGAGTCGCCGAGAAGGTGAACGGAGTCGTCGAGAGGGCGAGGCTGCTGCGGCGGCAGCGGCCGCTGCTACCCGGGCGGAGGAGAACGCGAAGCACGAGGCGGAGCTGACCGCCCGTGAACGCGCCATATCCGAGATGGTGGCCAAGACGAAGCAGGCTGCCGGCCCCGCAGCAGTTGGCGGTTCTTCTGGTCCGGCCGGGGACCAGGGACTTGAGGCACAGCTGCGGGCTGCCAAGGAGAAGCTCGAGACCGCGTTCGTCTCGCGGGTCAACCTGCAGCAGATGCTGGAGGATATACTCCGGCGGATGCGGCGGGCTGTGGAGAAGGGCGGTCTCGGATGGCTCGTCGAAGACCAGAAGGGCGACGGCCCCGCACGACAAGTGTTAGGGCTTCAGCAGGTCTGCGAGCGCCTTGAGGCCCTGCCTTGGGCGGTCCAAGAACTTGCCGCCCGGGAGGGACGTGGCTTGGCACGTGCAGTGGCCGAGCACGTCCTGGCCTGCTACCGAAGCAGGGACCCGAACTTCCCGCTGGAGCCGGCGTGGGAGGGAGTGGTCGAAGCTGAGGGAGAGGCTGCCCGAGAGGCGGTCCGAAGCACTGCCGTCGTGGTGGCGGCCGGCTTCAAGCGGGAGGTGTCGCCGCCGCCAGCCCCCGGGGACGACTCAGAGGACTCAGCTAACTCCTCCGCCGCCGACTAGATCTTTTGTAGTTGTTTCTTTCTTTTGTTGTCTTGATGAATGTAAATATAGGAGTGATCCCTTAGAAACGCTTTGTATATGCCTTGTGAATAAAGTGACAGCTTTTCTTTGGGCTCGCAACTCCAATTTCTCTGAGTGTTTGATGTTTCTTCTGATGTTTTGCCTTGAAGTCCCGGGGAGTACTCAGTCGGGCCGTTCCCGACCTTCCCATCCCCGAGAACGAAGTTGTCCTAATCGCTGTTGTTGGCGCAGTCAGCTCTCGAGCTCTCGCGAGTCCGCATTGTCTAAGTTAAAAAAAACAAAGACACGAACTTCCTTGCTCGGGAGATAGATCGATCCAGCACGGAACACGCCGTGCCCGGTGAAAACTTTTTCACTTTGTGACCACTCAGTTAGTAGATGCGAGACGCGTGCGGGCGAAAATGCGACCAAGAGTCCTCGTGGTCCGGTGGTGCCCGGGCTTAAAACGGACCGGACCGAGCACTGACAGCCCGCCCCCGAGGCCTGAGCTCCAGACTACTCGAGCAGATCGAGCGATAGGATTACCCCGGGCACCCAAGGACTCGGTAGTGCTCGGGGTCCTTAAAAAGCGGACCGAACACCACGACCACCACGAAGGGCTTCGGTCAGACATTACCGTACGCGCGGTACTCCTTTCTACAAAACGCTCTGTCATTCTAGGAAAAAGTAGACACGCGGCAGGGTTTTGCGCGCAAGGAGATCACCTCGTCGAACAGATTAAAACGCGAGAGCCCCCGAGAATGACTCGGGAACATAAATTTACTGAAAGCAGACTTGTCTGATTATAACCACTCACTGGACATCTGTCGGCCTTCCGGCCAACCGATCCAGGAGGTGTGTGCTTCCGAGCTCGGGGTGCCCGGGGACTTGGTTCTTCCAGCGAAGCGCCCGAGCGCCCAGAGGCACACGAGGCTCCCGGGGTCGGGTGATCTCGACCACTCATGCCTAAGTGGTAGGACCATCCGAGGTCCCTTGGGGCCGATCAGAGACCGGGGCATTGAAGCCCTCGCAGTCGAACTGCTCGTGATTGCCGGCCTGTGACTTAAGAGTGAATATAGAATTTCTTTGTCTGGTGCGCTCTGTTAGTGCGGTACTTGTTATAGACTGCTCTCGTTTTCGACCCGAGACCTCTTGAATACCCAAACCGGTGGACAAGAGCGGACAGAGGCATAACCCAGAGGTCCTATGGTTCGGTGGCGCCCGGGTATGACAGATCAGACCGAGCACCGACAGCCCGCTCCGGGGGCCTGAGCTCCGGACTACTCGAGCAGCTCGAGCGATAGGATTACCCAGAGCGCCCCAGAACTCGGTAGTGCCCGGGAGCCTGCCACGACACCGAACACCACAGCCTACCATGCCGGACGTAAGTCAGCGGCGACTGCTCGCATGCATACCGATTGGGATTCTTTTATCAACGGGGAAAAATGAGAGAGCGAACTTTTTCTCGCACAACCGAGCACCTCACCAGACAGATTAAACATACGGAATCCAGAAAAATATTTCGACATAGCGATTGCCTATTGAAATACTGAATGTGCAATTTTTACAAGGTTGGGCGACGGCGACTTACCCAAGGGGTGAAGCCCTCGGTCTGCTTGGGCGGGGGGAAGCCCCCGACCAGGCTGACCTGAGCCGCGAGCACGACCATCTACGGGTAGAACCTTCGGAGATGCTCGATGTTCCACGGGTTCGGGAGTGGCTGTCCTTCCTCTGTCGCCAACCTGAAAGAACCTGCTCGTGGGACCGCGATCACGGTGAAAGGACACTCCCACACAGGGGACAGCTTATTCATTCCTTCGCGCGACTGGATGCGTCGGAGAACTAGGTCCCCCACCTCGAGAGATCGGGCCCGGACATGGCGCAGATGATAACGCCGCAGACTCTGCTGGTACCGAGCCGCCCGGACGGCGGCACGCCGCCGGCGCTCTTCCAGGTAGTCCACGTCGTCGCGCCTTTGCTGCTCCTGCTCACCCTCAAAGTATGCATGTACTCGAGGGGAGCCCAAAGTGAGCTCGGAGGGGAGGACTGCCTCGGCGCCGTAGACGAGGAAGAACGGAGTCTCCCCGGTGGCGCGGCTTGGCGTAGTCCGGTTAGCCCACAGCATGGCTGGCAGCTTGTCCACCCATCCCTTCCCGTGCTTAGAGAGCACGTTATAGGTCCGGGTTTTGAGGCCCTTCAGTATCTCCGCGTTGGCGCGCTCGACCTCCCCGTTACTCCAAGGATGAGCGACGGAGGCGAAGCAGAGCTTGATGCCGAGGTCTTCGCAATAGTCCCCGAACAGGGCACTCATGAATTGGGTGCCGTTGTCGGTGATGATCCAGTTCGGGACGCCAAAGCGGCTGGTGATACCGCGGATAAACTGGAGCGCCGTGTTTTTGACACCTTGATGACTGGGATCGCCTCCGGCCACTTGGTGAACTTGTCGATGGCGACATATAAGTATGCATAGCCCCCGATTGCTCGGGGGAATGGACCCAGAATGTCCAGACCCCAGACCGCGAAAGGCCATGACAGGGGAATGGTATGAAGAGCCTGAGCTGGCTGGTGAATCTGCTTTGCATGGAACTGGCACGCCCTGCAGCGCCGAACCAGCTCGGAAGCATCCTGGAGAGCTATAGGCCAGTAGAAACCTTGCCGAAAGGCCTTCCCGACCAGCATGCGGAACGATGAATGGCCACCGCACTCGCCCTCGTGGACCTCAGCGAGAAGATCACCGCCTTCTGCCCGGGAGATGCATTTCAGGAGTACACCTCCTGCGCTACGCCGGTAGAGATCCCCATCTACTATGGCATAGCGTCTGGACTGCCGAGCAACTCTTTCGGCAGACGCCTCATCCCCGGGTAGGAACTTTTCTTTCAAGTACCCTCGGATGTCAGACATCCACGAGGCATCTTGAGAACATTCGGCGAGCGCAGCACACTCGCCGGACGGCGGCGCCCTGACGGGGTTTCCCACTGAGGGCACCGCCGGGGTCCCCTGAATTGAGTTCGAGGTTTCCCCTTCATCCTGTTTGGCAGGCAGGACGGAAGGCCGTGTGAGTCTTTCTTCAAAGACCCCAGCAGGAACGCGCGCACGTGAGGAGGCCAGGCGGGAGAGCCCGTCGGCCAGAGTGTTGTCGCGGCGAGGAATGTGCCGCAACTCCAGGCCATCAAAGCGCCTCTCGAGCCTCCTGACCGCAGCCACGTACGCCGCCATTTGAGGATCCGTGCACTGGTACTCCTTGGACACCTGGTTGACGACCAGTTGGGAGTCCCCTTTGACCTGGAGGCTACGAATCCTGAGCCCCACCGTAGCCCGGAGGCCGGCGATGAGACCTTCATATTCCACCATGTTGTTGGATGCGCGGAACTGCAACTGCACGACGTACCGGAGCTCTTCACCTGTTGGGGAGGTGAGAACCACTCCGGCCCCTGCGCTTTTCAGCGAGAGGGAGCCGTCGAAGTGCATGACCTAGTACCCGAGCGCGTCGTGCCCGGGATAGGCAGAGATCTCTTCTGGGACGATGTAGGGGACGGGCGTCCACTCTGCCAAGAAGTCGGAGAGTGCCTGGCTCTTGACTGCCTGGCGACTGACGAAGTGTAGGTCGAACTCCGCCAGCTCAACTGCCCATTTGACGACGCGCCCAGTGCCTTCCCGGTTCCGGAGAATGGGTCCCAGTGGATACGTGGTAACCATCGAGACCTTGTGCGCCTGAAAGTAGTGGCGCAGCTTCCGGGAAGCAACGAGCACGGCATAGAGCAGCTTCTGAGCCTGGGGATATCTTGTCTTGGCTTCCCGGAGGACTTCACTGATGAAGTACACCGGTCGCTGCACCCGGTGGGCCCGGACGGCGGCTCCACCCGGGGGGCTGCCGTAGCCCCCAGGCTCGGCAGCACGGTCGGGGTTGGCCGGGCACTCGGGCTCGACTCCCTGGTCGGGAGGAACAGTGTGCTCAGGCTCGACCCCCTGCCCAGGGGGAGTCGCGAGGACAGGTGAGTGGTCGGGGGCCTCTGGGAGCTGGGACCCAGCACCCGGCCCTGAACACTCGTCGCGCTCCACCACCAGCACTATGCTCACGACCTGAGGTGTGACCGAAACGTAGAGCAGTAGGGGCTCACCTTGAGAGGGAGCCACCAGCACGGGTGGCGAAGTGAGGTACTTCTTTAGATCGTGGAAGGCCTGCTCGGCCTCCGGCGTCCAGTCGAAACGACTGGATTTTTTCAGAAGCTAGAAGAGGGGGAGCCCTCGCTCCCCGAGCTTAGAGATGAAGCGCCCGAGGGCTGCCATGCAGCCGGCGAGACGCTGGACTTCCTTGAGTCGAGCCGGGGGTCGCATTTGCTCGATGGCCCGGATCTTCTCTGGATTGACCTCGATTCCTCGGCCAGAAACCAAGAAACCAAGGAGCTTGCCCGCCGGCACCCCGAAGACACACTTCTCTGGGTTGAGCTTGAGGCCGGTAGAGCGAAGACTGTTGAAAGTCTCGGCAAGGTCCTCGAGCAGGGTGGCGCGGTCTCGAGTTTTGACCACGAGATTGTCGATGTAAGCTTCGACGTTGCGGCCAACCTGCGAGTCAAGGGTAATACGAATAGCGCGCTGGAAGGAGGATCCAGCGTTGCGCAGGCCAAAAGGCATTGACATGTAGCAATAAGTCCCCACCAGAGTGGTAAAAGCAGTTTTTTCCTCGTCCCCTACGGCCATGCGAATCTGGTGATACCCAGAGTTTGCATCTAAAAAGCATAAAAGATCGCATCCCGCAGTTGCATCTACAATTTGATCAATGCGAGGTAAGGGGAAGGGATCTTTAGGGCAAGCCTTATTTAGGTCGGTGTAGTCCACGCACATGCGGAGCTTGCCGTTGGCCTTCGGGACGATGACTGGGTTTGCTAGCCAGTCGGGGTGGAGGACTTCTCGGATAAATCCGGTGTCGAGGAGCTTGCTGACCTGCTCGCGGATAAACTCCTGGCGCTCAGGCGCCTGCCGCCGGACCTTCTGCTTCACCGGGTGGGCGTCCGGACGCACCACCAAGTGATGCTCGATCACCTCCCTAGGGATCCCGGGCATGTCGGACGGTTGCCAGGCAAACACGTCTGCGTTAGCCCAGAGGAAGGCGACGAGCGCACTTTCCTATTTGCTGCCCAGGTCACCGCCGATTCGAACGACCTGGGTAGCGCCTTCGCCCACCACGACCTCCTTCGTCGGAACAGAGGCGTCAGCAGCGAGTCGGGGTTTGGATGGAGAGGGTCCCGGCCCCCCTGGAGAGCCATCGACCTCAGCCTGCGCTAAGACCAGAGCCATGTATGACTGCTCAGCGCAGGAGACGGCGCCGTCGGAGTCGGCGATCACGGAGATGGGGCCCGCGGGGCCCGGCATCTTAACCGTGAGGTATGCGTAGTGCACGGCCATCATAAACTTGGCGAGCGCCGGACGTCCGAGGATGGCGTTGTAGGGGAGAGGGAGCTCCGCGACGTCGAAGAGGACGCACTCTGTGCGGAAGTTATCCCGGCTCCCGAACGTCACGGGCAACTCGACCTGCCCGAGGGGCAGGGAGTGCCCGGGGGTCACTCCGCAGAAGGGGAGCGACGGCTTTAGGCGCCTGGAGGACACCTGCAGCTTCTCAAAGGCCTCCTTGGAAAGGAGATTGAGGCCGGCACCACCGTCGATCAGCACTCTGCTGACCTTAACATTGCAGACAGTGGGGCACACTACCAGAGGTAGTCACACTACCAGAGGTAGTCGCCCCACGGCTGCAGTACCGGCAGGGTGATCAGCCATGCTGAACGTGATCGGAGCGTCCGACCACCTCAGGGGCCTTGCGGCCTCCTCGCTCGGGGTTGCCGAGCACACCTCGCGTCGCATGACCTTGATGCCACGGCGCGAGGAAGGCGTGTACGCGCCTCCGTCAATGAAGGCGACGGCGTGCTCGGGCTCCTGGAAACCGAGCTCGGCGTTGTCGGGGGCGACCTCAGCATCGCCTCCTCCGCGGGACTCGTCGCGCTCCCTCTGGCGCTGCTCCACGAGTCCTTTGACCGTACGACACTCCGTGAGGTCGTGCCATCTGGTCTGGTGTATGGGACACCATTTACCTGGCTCGGGCCCCGCGGGAGCGGGGGCCCTTGCTGGAACAGGAGCCCGGCCGGGGGCCGGGGCTCTTGCGGGAGCCGGTGCCCTAGCTGGTGCCGGGGCCCTCGTGGGCCCGGAGGCCCAAGGAGGAGCCCTAGCAGGGGCCCTTGCGGGACATCGGTCGACGACCGGCCGGCGCTCTTGCCGGCGGTCGGGCTCTTGCGGCGCCCTATGGGCGAGGCCCTGGGTCGGCTCGACAGGAGCGGCCTCGCGCTTCCTTCTCTTCTTCTTTTTCCGCTTGTCAGAGCGGGAAGAACTTGGCTGGTCGGTGGCGGGGCGAGGAGCATGCCACGCCCTGGCCTCCGCAGCCTTGGCGCACTTATCGGCCAGTGCGAAGAGCTCCGCAGTGGTCTCGATCTCGTGCGTACCCAGCTTTTCGAGCATCCGCTCGTCGCGGACGCCCTGCCGGAAAGCAACAATAACAGCATGGGGGGCTACTCGCGGAATAGTGTTGTGAACCTGGCTGAAACGCTGTATAAAGCGCCGCAGCGTCTCCCCTTCCTGCTGTTGGACGGCGTGGAGGTCGCACTCCAAGCCGGGGCGCGTAAACGTGCCCTGAAAATTGGCCACGAACTGGTGGCAAAGGTCATCCCAGGAGATAATAGACCCTGGGGGTAAGTTCATAAGCCAAGAGCGGGCAGAGCCCCTCAAGGCAACATGAAAATAGTTTGCCATCACCTTTTCGCTGCCTCCGGCCGCTTGGACGGCCGTTGTGTAGATCTGGAGGAACTCGACGGGGTCGATGGACCCGTCGTACTTCTCCGGCAGCTCGGGGCGGAACTTGGAAGGCCACCTGACCCGGCGGAGCTCAGCGGTGAAGGCACGACAGCCAGTGCCGTACCCCGCAGCGCGAGCGGGGGTCCTTGGTGGCGAGTGGCGGCGAGCCGGGGATTCCCGGTGGCCTTGGGCCGGGAGAGAGGAAGCCTGGTCCTCTGCCCCAACCTCCTGCCGGGTCTCCCGCTGGCGCTCGAGAGTAACTCGGGTATCCTCGTGGCCCCTCCACTCGTCAAGACGCAAGCGGAGGTCCCGGGCTTCGGACACGGCCAGGGGGACGGCACTCCGCCTGGAGGCCCCTCGACTCGTGTGGACGTTGCCTGTTGAGGAGCCGGCTCTGGCGGCGCCACGCTGAGAGGTGGTGCGAGGACTCCCGGCCTGCACCTGGCGGCGAGCAGTGCCAACCAAAGCGACGACATCTTGGATCCACCGGCCTTCCGGAGTATTCGACGTGGCCTGAACGGGCGGGTGCCTGAGGAGAGCTTGCGCTGCAAGCAGCGCGCTCCCCGGGCCGGCCTCGCTGAACGCGAGCCTGCGCCGGGATGGCACCCGACGTGGTCCAGAGGCGGACCTAGCGGCCGGGGTCCCGACCTCTTGCTGGGGGTCGGAAAGTGCATCACCAGCGGCGGCGGCGGCCCTGCTGGGCCCAGCGCCTTGATCCCCTTGAGCGGAAAAAACCACGCACGTGGATAGCGGCTGCAGATGGAACGCAGCAGCGACTGGGCTCTCCCGAGCGTCGGGCAGCACTCCGTCACTGGAAGTGGAGCCGGAACGCTGAAGATGGTGCCCACCAGCCAGCTTTTCCTGTGGAAAAAAGCAAACAAACAAATCCAGGGATATTCCCCCCTACCTAGCCCGCCAGCTGTCGGAGAGTGAACTCCTGTCGCAGGGATCCCGAGAGACCCCTTTTTAAAGATTCAGCCGGGGGGATGATCCTGAACGAGCTCGTCGGGGAAATAAATGAAAACGGAAATAAATGCAGCGGCTGGTGGTGGGGGAAGATCGACCTAGTGCAAAAGAGATAGATGCACCGGGGTTTAGACAGGTTCGGGCCGCACGGGGGCGTAACACCCTACTCCTGTGTGAGTGCAATATCTTTCCTTGAAGGGAATTCTTCAAGGATGTGCCTGGTTACAAGGGTGTGTTGTCTACAGAGAGCTTGAGGCTCCCGTGTTCTAGCTCTGCTCGAGCTTGTCTGCGATGTTCTTGTTCTATCGTGTTCGTCGCGCTTCTTCTATGTCTCCTGTTTATGCTGTCTTGCCTGACGTGTTCTTTATGTGTTCTCCATCCTTTCCTTTTATAGGCGCGCCGACCTCGACTTATCCTGAATGGGAAAGAGGGGGCGCGAGTGCCAAGGTGCCACGGAGAAAGGTGCCATCATTCCGTCTTGGCGAAGTGATAGGGGTGGTGGAAAAATACGGCGTGCATCCGACCACCCGCCACTGTGGATGTCCTCCGGCGCCATTAAGAGGGCCCACCGGGCAGCCATAGAGGTGCCCGGTGCGCCCACCCTATCTTGTTCTTCTGCCAGGGCAGGGTGGCAGGCGGAGCGCTTCGATTCTGGCAACGTTATCCCGAGGCACCCGGATGAAACGGGACGGGACCCGTGCATTTAATGGACCCACGCCCCCCTGCCAAAGCATGGCAGGGTCTGACACTAGGGCGTGGGCAGCTAAGAATGTCAGGATGTCAGGCCGCACGTGACTATTGAATGCGGTATTGGACCTTTGACTGGCTGACACCCCGCCGATGGGACCCTTCGGGTCGTCAGGCGATCTTGCGTGAACCTGCGAGGAACCAGGCGCTCGGGGGCTGCCACGTGCAGCCCCGAGCACCCTCTCCCGAGCACTTCGGTGAGACCTTCGGGGAACCGAGTCCTCGGGGGCTGCCACGTGCAGCCCCGAGCACCCTCTCCCGAGCACTCCGGTGAGACCTTCGGGGAACCGAGTCCTCGGGGGCTGCCACGTGCAAGGAAGCAAGGAAGAAGCAAGATGTAGGGGCAAGATGTAGGGACATGAAATTGCATCATGCTCACCGGCAAGGAAGCAAGGAAGAAGCAAGATGAGAAGGCATCTTGCAAGGACAAGCACCGCATTTGCTACACTTGTCGTGCCAAGGGACATATTGGTAAGAATTGTCCCATTGGTAACATTCATAAGCCTAACTCATTCAATAATGATCAATATTTGCCTAGGAATATTAAGAGTGGTACTTGTGTTGTTAAGGTGATTAGTTCACCTCATGATAATGTAAAAGACATTTGGGTGCATAAGTCTCTCGTGACTAACCTTAAAGGACCTAACATAGTTTGGGTACCACAAAGTGCTTAATTTGCTAAATAGGTACTTGGAGATGTATTGAAGACTTGGCTTACTTGAGAAGAACTATATTTAATATCTCATCTCAAGACTCTTTCAAATTGGGCTTTCTCATGATATTTGGAAAGAAGTGCCAAGAGTGTGGATTATTGCTTTATTTCTATCTTCAATGACACCTCGGTAACAAGTATCTAACTTGAGCTATCTAGCCACTTAGCTTAGCAAAGATGCAAATATTCACGTTTTTTCATGGTCGTGAGCACTTGAATGTGGCTAGGTAAAATTTGAGCAAACTTTATATTTTATGTAATATGATGCTTTTAACGGCTCTCTAGTAGAACAAGATCTTGTTAATAATATAGGTAATGGATACTTGGTGATGGCTATGAAAGATGAACTTAATCTACATGATCTCATGGTTGTAAGTTCATTTTTGGCACAAGTATTTTCTTTGTAAATTCCTTTTGTGCCTTAACTCAAAATATAGGATAAACTCATCTAGATTCTTAAATGAACTAAGTGCACGTTACAAATAATTCAAGTACTTGGATGCACGTATATATGAGGAGCTCATCCTATATTTTCTGCTTTAAGACTAATATTTTTTCAAGTAAAATTTGTGTTCAGTCTCTTGGTAAAATAGAGGGCATTGGAGACTTAGCTATTTATTAGAGATTTATCTAATTAATTAAAGAGTCAAGTTTTGTGAAATTATATTTATTATTACCCAATATCACTCTATGAAGGTAATTCTCTATCACAATGCATTAAATTCATATTCCTCTTCATTGTGATAGATCTATTGTTCTACATTTTTTCTAGAAGTTTCTAGCTCTTTGCATATGTAGGTTATGTATCTATGCTTGTTTGGAGCTTATGCTTATGCTAGCATGTGTAGACTTTATTGCAATCTTGCCATGCTTACTCGTTTCATATTCACACATATCTTAATTGCTTGCTAAGTGTGCTATAAATTTGTTTATAGTGCATCTAGCTTTTCCTACCAACTAGTATGTGTAAGTCATATAACTAGTATGTATAGGATGCATTGCACATTCATATGTTGATTGTGGTTTTGGAGCCTTATTTGATTTTATTCGTCTTATTGAATTCTATTTGGCTCTCTTTTGGAGATATTAATGGATTATCACATTATGGGGGAGTATTATGCTTTATGCATCTTAAATACCCATAATTTATGAATATTTGAGCAATACCATTTAGAATTGATATTATTATTTATCTAGCATCTATATGGTATGTCAAGCTTATATAAAGCTCATTTTTGCAAGAATCCATTAATTGATCCGCTTTTGGTTAAATTAAAACTTGAGATTCGTGGTATTTATCTAGTGATATTTTCAATCTCAAGATTTTAATTTGAATCATTTCTCATTAGGATCAAATCAACAATTGTTTTAATTGTCCAAAGTCTCCGGTGTTCACCGGATACTCCGGTGGTTGGTGTTCTTGGCCGGAGTCTCTGAGAGAGTCTTCGGCAGAGAGTCTCGGTTAAGCTTTTATTTTTAATAGAAAAAGACCGGAGTCTCCGGTGTTCACCGGATACTCCAGGAAGAAAATATTTTTGGTCGGAGTCTCCGAGAGAGACTCCGCCAAGGGTCCCTCGATTAGCATTTATTTTTAAATGACCGGACTCTCCGGTGTTCACCAGATACTCCGGTACCTGGAGAGGCCGGAGAGTCCGGCAAGTTTCCGAGTCTTTTCTGTGTGGCGACTGAGTGCCACCCGGAGTCTCCGGTGTTCACCGGATACTCCAGGTCAGTTCAACAGAACTGTATCAACTATTGTTTTTATTTATATTTTTTTGTAATAGTTGACTTTGTAAAGAATGTGTTTGAAGCATGTGTTTAATTTCTAAAATCCTTCTTTCATGCTTCTTGAAAGAAAGTTGATCAATGCGTTATTGCAATTACCAACTTGTGATATCTCCATATATCATTGTCTTCTTACAATTGGTAATAATACAAGTGATAATTCTTGTTGATCATCTTTGTTTCAATTCTTGTTTCCAAGTGACTTTCTTCTATGTGAAAGATTTCATTTAACTCCTATATTAGGAATATTGGTTTCTTCAAGAAAACTTTTCTCTTGGAGTTCATAGAAGCTTGTTATCTCAATGCTTGAATTATTTTAATAGACTTGCTTGAGATAAATTTTTGAGCATGTTTGGAACTTATCCATGTCTCATATGCTCAAATCTTGCTTAGTTCATTCGTTGAACTTTGTGAATGATAATTTGTTGATCTTTTTATCTTAGATGTAATTTGGACAACATTTTGATATTTGTCTTTCATTTGGTATTTTTCAAGTTTTATATGTTATTTTTGTCCAAATTATATCTTCATCGGATCTTAAAAGTGACGAGCATACTTGTTTGACTTAAATGTTAAAATCTATAACATGTTTGCTTTCTTTGATCCTATATTTAGAGTAAGTCTCTCTCAAGTGTTTTTATTGTCTAAGAGGTGCATAGAGCTTTCATTTGATTTCAATTAGTATATACCTTCATTCGGTATATATTTTCAATTGGTATCTATCTGTTGGTATGAGCTTGAATTGTTATCATTTTCATGTCATATTAATATGCACAAGTTTATGGGAGAGTTTGCTCTATATGGTGTTTTTTCTAACCTCTTCGGACCCAATGAGTTTGAGGATCAATGTACTTGAATGAGTTTTAGATACAATAAAGATGCATTGGATGCTTGTATTAATCATAATGAAGGTCCTTTCAAGTAGAAGATCATTTCAATTGAAATTCATGAAGATGATTTTGTCCTTTCAATTGGTATCTACAAAGAAGACAATCTCCTTCAATTTCAATTGGAATCAAAAGAAGGACCATATCAAAGTGAGTAATTCAATATCATTCCAAGAATTTTGTTCTTGATTCATGCATTTAATTTCAAAGATTCAATCTTGTGTATATTGCATCATAGCATGAAAATGTCTTGCAAAAATTTGTTTTTCATGCAAGTGCTTAAAATCTCTTTATTGCAAATATGAGCAATTTGAAGTAGCATATTTTTGTGGGAACTCTATAATCATGTTTACGATTCATCCAATCCCAAGTATGCAAAAAATTTTATATCAAATGCTTGAGTTGCTCCTATATGCAATATTGATGAAAATTACAAAATATTTTGCTTGAGATTTTTAGTCCGCTTTAAATTGCTCTTTTGGACATATATGCTTATGAGATGTTGACACTTTGTGATAAACGAGAAAATTGTTATATTGTCAACAATTTTGCTATGTTCAACTTAGAGCATAATCCATTGCACTTATGCTTTGGATATTTATTTCAGACTCGTGCTTGTTTTGCCTTCAATTGAATTTGTTTCAATTGGAATTGGTATCTCTTTCGATTGTTTCAATTGGTATGCTTTGAATTTTCAATTGATATCTCTTATAGGTATTCAATTGATATCTTTTGGAATTTTAATTGGTATCGTTTTTAATTGGTATCTCTTGTAGGTATCTAATTGATATCTTTTGAAGTTTTAATTGGTATTTCTTTTTGAAATCTCTTTTGGCATCTCTTTGAACCCCTTTTACCTATTGTATAGCTTGTTCTCCTCACATAGCTCGTAATTGGATAAATGTATTTGATTTAACTCAAATTATGAGAAATACACATATTATGAGGAGTTTACACTATATATGGTTATGCACTAGCTTTCGATGATTCCCTCTTATGGGATAGGGCTAATGGTGTTTTGGAGAAAAAATTTCTCTTTTAGCAAGTCCTACTTAATTCTTACCAATTTGATGTTAATTGGGAGAGAATTCGTTTCGATGATTTCATTTTGGCATTGATGTCAATTGGGGGATAATTTGGACTACATGCTATATTTTGTAAGAGGGCTTTGCTTATGAAGGATAATTTGCTTATATGGGGAAGATGTCAATTAGGGGAAAATTTGAATGATTGGGCTTTGCATGAGCATATTCATCTTCATATATATTTTGTCATACTTGCTTGATATGTATAAAGAAAACTCCGTCCAAAAATTGAGATAGACTTTCACTAACAAGAAGAGCAAGAACAAGGACAAGAAGATTGAAGCAATTGAGAATGAAGATAAGCACAAGAAGAAGAGCCAAGACAAGTACACAAAGAAAAATTTCTTCAACAAGAAAGGTGGAGACCACAAGACATATATTGTTGGTGAATGGGTCTCCGGTGAAAGCTCAAGTGAAGACTCAAGTGATGATGAAGATAATGATTATATGGGTCTCGTCATCACCAATAAAGAACCACCGCTTCAACAACCACATATATGCCTCATGGCAAAAGATAACAAGGTGAGCAGTGATGATGATAGTAGTAGAAATGATGATGGTCTATCCCCTAATGATCTATCCAAACTAATGAATGATTATACTACTACCATCAAGAAGCAAAAGACTAAGTCTCTTGAGAATGTCAACGCCAAGCTTAGCTCTAATCATGATAAATTGTTAATCAAGTACAATGATTTGCATAATAAACATGATGATATAGTTGTTTCTAGCAAATCATTTGAGTCTAGTAACAAGAAGCTAAGACTTGAGCTTATGAATTTGAAATGCAAATATCTAGAACTTGAACTTGCCTATGATGCTATTGATCCTAACTTGAATGAATTGTCTACTATTTATGTTGTTAAGGTCAATACATCCACTTCTTGTGATGATCTTATTGATATACCATACTCCTCTATATGTGATAATTTATCATCTCTTAAGACTAACCATGTAAGGGAGAAAGAGCTTATGGATGAGATTGCGAGTCTCAATTCATGTGGCCCGTTTGATTAAGGGGGGGGGGGGTATAAGCAAAAGAAAATTTTATTAAGAATGTTATGTACTACAACAAGAGAGGCATTGATTATTTCCACAACCTGGTGTAAAAGATCATCAAGTCACCTGAGATCAATAAGTGCTTCATCAAGGAAGTTGGTTTTTAAGAAAGTTGGTTCTTATTGCTAACATTATGAAGTTACTGGTCACCATACAAGGGAGTGTCCAAAACCTCTCTCTACTTTGTCTTCCAAATATAAGTCCACTTTCAACAATAAATATTTTCTAATGCATAAACTTAAAAGTAGAAAAATAATAGCTAAATTCATTAGAACTCAAGTTAAGAGCAAACTCTCTAGGAAACTATAAGAGCCAAAAGCTCTTGTGACTCACGTCAAAGGTACCGAACTTGTTTGGGTACCTAAACAAAAAGCTTGATCTCATATATGTAGGTAAACTATAAAGTCGGTGGCAAGCATTGTATTCTTGATAGTAGATGTGCACAACATATGACCGGTAATGTAAATATATTCACCTCATGAAGTGGGTGGGTATGATAAGGTCACCTTTGGTGATAATTCAAAAGTAAATGTGGTAGGTTTAGGTAAGGTGACCATCTCCAATTATCTTTCTATCTCCAAAGTACTTTTAGTTGAGTCTCTTAGTTTCAATTTATTTTCTGTACCTCAATTATGTGACTTAGGTTTCACACGTCTATTTAGCGATGTTGATGTTGCCATTATTAGCGAGAAACATAATAATTTAATATTTAAAGGCTTTAGACATGGGGATATATCTTGTGGATTTTTCGTCTAATGAAGCTACTTGACAACGTGCCTTTTCACCAAGACGCCCTTGGGTTGGTTTTAGCATCATTGACCTGCACATATTGGAATAAGCCAACTCAAGAAGGCATTCAAGAATGGATTGATGATTGATTTGAAGGACGTGATCTTCGAGAAGGACAAGTTATGTAGCGCTTGCGAAGCAGGAAAGGAAGTTGCAAGCTCACATCCATACAAGACAATGATATCTACATCAAGACCCTTAGAGCTACCACATATGGACCTCTTCGTACCAACCACCTACAAATCTTAGTGGTAATCTCTATTATCTTGTCACTATTGATGATTATACAAGATATACTTAGACTTTCTTTTTAGATGATAAGAGCAAGATCATTGGGATCTTCAAGAAGTTTGTGAAGAGGGCTTAAAAGCGGGATATAGAATGCTTGTTCATCCAACGATCAATATTATAATAGTTCAAATATAAGGTTACTCATCAAAAGACTTGGAGTGCGAAGCAAAAAGCCTTAAAGAAGCGTTGGGGTACAACTGAAGCACGAGAGGAGGAGCGCATAAGTAAGTTAGCGAAGGAGCATGCTGCGGCTGAAGCACGTGAATTAGAGAGGGAAAGAAAGTGGGAGATGACCCGTCACACTAAGGCGGAGGGCTCTGATGCCTTGTGAAATGTTAAATATCATATGTGCACTCAATAGAGAGCATGTATTGTAACCCAATCTATTTTTTATTCTCTAACGTATGTTAGGTTTAGTAGTGGCACGCTATTATATTAGTTTTTAGACGTATCATATATGCCAATGTTTGTTATCATCATCTCTTTGTGGTTAGGGTCCATTCGCGCTATGACAATAAACTCTATATCCCATGTAATGTTCATCAGCGTATATAACCTCTATACCGGGTTCTATGATACTTATGTTTTACAACTACTATTGTTAAAAAAAATTATAGCCTCCCATATAATATTTATTAGCTACGTTCTATTGTTGGACAAGTGATTCTACGATTTTTTCTATCTTCCTATTCCGTTCCTATTCCGTATAAGAAATAAGTTGGATCGCAAAATAAAAAAGCAACATAATATTTTCACGCTAAATATCTTTTCTAGTGATAGAAATAAAATTTTTGCTGAATAGTTTTTCATGCATACAATAAAATTTAAATACATTTACTAATTTTCCATACAAAAAATATGTAAAATTTGCAGAATACAAAAGCAAAATAATTTTATGGTACTAAAAATATTTTCTGCCATCATATTTTCGCGTTGTCAGGACTCGAAAAGAATATCTTCATATGCTCAGAATACGAACAAATTTTTTCGTGCAATCAGGACGCGAAAAATCTACTTTCGCGTTCTGGTAGCGCGAGAAAGGGTTTTCGAGCACTTAGGACGTGAAAACCCCTTTTCGCATTATGAGGACGCGAAAACCCTTTTCTCGTGATACCAGAACGCAAATTGGTATTATTTTTATAATTTTCATATTATTTGGAAATTTACATATAAAATAATAATATTTTAAAAAATCCTTTTTTCTTTATGTATTATTTTTGAAATTTACATATTATTTTTGAAATTTGTCTACCTAGAGCTCGCTAGGCAAAGCTCACTACATTGGGCACTCGGTTGAGCACTGGGCTGCCAACCCAATGCCACGTCGATTGGTCAAAGCGCAAACTGCCCATAGGTAGAAGTCTGCAACTGTATAAGTTTGTGGGTGTTTGGATGGCGAAAAGCAAGACATATATAAATTCCTGACAAACCATCCAGTTGCAGCTTGCAAGGAGATTTTTCAAAAATATCATGTGGAAACTTGCAGGGAGTCCCCCCCCCCCCGCCCCCCAAAGATATCATGTGGAGTACTTCGCATACGCTCCGAAAATCATAGAAGTTCCAGACAATGTTCTATTAAAAGAAAATCAGTTTTAGGAAGAACATGACTTAGATCTGTTTGTTTTTTTATTTATTGTGATTCTAAAAATCAGATTCTGGATTATGGATTGTGAAAAACTGAATTGTGAAGAACTAGATTATAAAAAGCTAAGTATGGTTTGGTAACCTTGAATTCTGGTTACCTTGAATGATTGGTTTTTATGTGTTATGTCTATAATACCCTAAGCTATTGAATTGAGATTTAAAATATAGTTAAATCCTAATCCTAGTTTCAGCTCATATATGATGTAGGACGAATGAAAAGTCAAGGGTGTGGTTTATGTCACAACGTTTCACTGAGTGCTGTTTTGCCTTTTGCTTTCCTCTGCTCCTTTCGATGAACTGAGCAAGCTATTCGATTCGATTCTTGGTGCAATGCAATTACTGAGATTCTCCTTTAAAAAGATCGTGTGATGCATACCATCAGCGCGAGTTATTGATTGATAAGTAGCATCACTTTCAACTTGGTTGAGGTGGGTAGTGAGTTACACATCATCTTTACTTTCCTTTGCTTCCCAACATAAATAGATTAGTGATCACCATACATCTATCTCGACATGAGCTTAGCACCATAGGCAATGTCACGTAAGATTAAAGGATCAATGATAGGCAGATAACAAAATTAATAGTTCCACGATGGAGAGATTAGACCAAATCAATACGAGTCCTAGAATCAACATTAATTCCATAATAGAGAGATTGTACTTCTGTCCCTAGAACATATTCTCTAATGAACATTAAAATAGTAACAATATATTATCTCATAAAAAATAAAGTGTTAGTAAGATTATCACGAAAGATATTCATATCTCTATCTTCGTCTCCTAATCTATGGCTACCACCTCTTTGAGATGAAGATAATTGACCCTCGCTTGGGATAGTTTATGTCTTGATCACACATTTCAAAAAATTTATCTATCAAAATACTTTCTCGAATGAAGTTGTAAAGAGGTATATATGTAATAATTATTTTTGTTTGCTTAACAATAGAATAACTGCTTAGATGGAAGCAGACAACATCACAGATGATACAATACTGTACATTTTATTTGTGTCATAATGTTATCAGCATCTCTTATATTTCCCTTTCCCCCTAAATAATGGTTTGTTTTTGCAGTCCACAGAGCTTCACATATATACTGACTTCTTAAGAATTGTTCTGAAAATCATCAATGTCCTTACATAAGCATTGCCCAGAAACCTTGAGGTATGTGCTGATTCTAACATTTTTTTATACAGGTTGCGTAAGCTAAATTGCATCGGCAAGAGGGTTTTGAGAAATTCAAGAACCATCCAAGTTTCAATGAATTGCTTGAGAACATATACACAATATATGATACTGTTTATCTATCATGAATTTTCAGAAGTACAAAACAGGAATATTGAACTGAAGTATCTATGGCCCAGATTCTCATCACATTTCATAGTGTGAGTGTCTCATAGGTATTGGATTTCTTCAATAGTCGGATGGACATGCAACAATTAGATGGGGGAATGGTCTGTGGATAAGGTGCTTGAAATCAATAACAAAAGCATAAGAGCTTCCAAGTTGCAAGCAGTACTTCATTTTATGATCAAAGGAACATAAGAGCTTTTGATTTTCAACACACAAGCATGCCGATTGATTTATATCAACAGGAGAGAACTTCCTGTGCCGACGGACGACTCAAAAATTGTACCTGGAGCTGCTCGATGGGGACGACGGAGGAAGATGTGCCGGCGGCGAGGCTTGTCGACATGGACGGCTAGATGGCAGTAGGGCTTGACGACGCGGGCTGCTATACGGCAGCGAGGCTTGTTGGCGCGGACGGCCGGACGACGGTAGGGCTTGTCGGCGCGAACGGGTGGACAACGACGAGGCTTGACAGGGCGGGCTGCTGGATGGCGATGGGATGGCTAGCCGACACCGAGAAGGAGGGCCGGTTGCGGTGAACCCTAGAGAAGCGACCGCCTGCGATGGGAATCACCTGAGCAGAACGGGCTGAGAGGACGTTGGGGGATCGGGAGCGAGGTGGGGCATTTGTATAACTAGTGACATTTATGGGTAATTTTGCTATAATTATATGCCCACTCTCATATCCTTAGACCTAGTAATCCAAAAAATCATCTTTTTTTATTGATTATGAATTTTGCCATAACCTTAATTGTGATTGTGGATTATAGATTATGAAATCCAACTGTTTATTTTTTATTTAGCTTTTAAAAACTATCATTCATAATTATAATAAAAAATAAATAGGCCTTAAGCACTGTTCGGTTTCCTGCCAAAATTTTGTCATTAACTATTAACCCATGATTCAACCGGTGTTTGGCAATGAAATGAGGGTTGCAAGTGGGAAAAATTTTGGTAGCAAAGAAATGCTTACTAATCCGATTAGTGTTGCATCGATCGAGATCCTCTACAGTTGCAAATGGCTCAGTAAAATGCATTAGATTCCTTCTTAACTGTCAGATCAGAAATCAACGGATCAGATTAGATGACACAGTAACGGATAAACAGTAGGAATCGGTGCTACAGTATACCAAAATATTGCTGCTACTGTATTTTGTCTACAGTACCACAGCAAATCACTGTTCACATACTCATATTTTACTGTTGCAGCTGCTATAGCAATCTCTACTGCAGAGTATCGTGTCCGTGTTGCATACTTTTAAGAAGGCTGGCTGTGGTGGGACTGAAGGGGCAGCAAACCAATGCCACACCTGAACACACCTTCTCAATTTTTCTCTTTCTTTTTTGATCCGAACACACCTTCTCCATTGCCTCTTCGTTGTACAGTAAAGCTTCGGCCAGCGGGTCCGCGCCGTGCAGCCGGCTAGAGGACGAACCCCACCCGGAGAGAAAGCAACGGCGGAGGTCGACTCGGCCCGACGGGATTGGACGGGAGAAGCCCAACCCCACCCAGCGCGCGGCCCCTCTCGTCGGACGAGATCCTCTCACCTCACTCTAACAGCTATCTAATATCTGGTTGAGGTCTAAGATTGAATTTTAATTTTATTGGAGTTAAATATTTTTTAGTTAATTATGTAATATTTTTTGGTTTCATAATTAAAACGATATTTTACGATTAGGGAAGTTAAGTGACTTTAGGACATCTTCAGTGGCTTCTATCTCTTATTTATCTCAGCACACTTCTTAAAAAAATTTATTATCGATTTAACATATCTCATAATACTTAGAGGTATCTCTTATTTTCTCTATTTTAAGAGCTAGCTTTTTAAAATTTCTATTTACGTAAGCAAGATTTTCCTTCACATCAACTTTATCTTTATTCTCACCTACTTCTTTTCTTTTTACACGCGACAATAATAAGAGTTAGCTATTGGGTTGCACTTAGAGCATCCCCAACCATATTCCCTTTATTTCGTTGCCTTTCTAATTTTTTCTCGTTCTTATTCTCTTTATTTTCTCTCATTTCCAATAATTTTTCTTCGAAAAGATTTGTGAAGAGAAGGGAGAAAAAAATAATTCCATCTTAAAAGGAATAATCTTTAAAATTCCTTCATAATAGAAACTATAAAGAAAAGCTGATAAAAAAATAAAATCTGTTTATATTCTCGTCTAGTCTACGAAGGAAATTCCTTATGAATCGCTTAAGATGCTCTTAAGACTGGCCTCAAGGGATTCCCTCTAGAGGTGATATTCCTATCGTAAAGGGAT
Organism: Phragmites australis; assembly: GCF_958298935.1. Taxonomy (NCBI): domain Eukaryota; kingdom Viridiplantae; phylum Streptophyta; class Magnoliopsida; order Poales; family Poaceae; genus Phragmites; species Phragmites australis. The sequence continues at coordinate 24,347,999 of NC_084931.1, forward strand.
TTTCATTTCGTTCAGCGCTCCAATAATTTCTTTTCACGGTTCTCATCATGACAGGATTCTCAGGATCATACCCTTTAAGATGAGATTCTCTCTACTTTTTCTTCACGATTCCTCTTGAAGTGAAGTTATTGGAGATAAGAGAAAATAAAGAGAATAAAAATAGAGAAGAGAATCAGAAAGAAAATAAATAAAGGAAATATAGTTAAAGGTGGTTCAACCGAGTGAACTCAAATGGTACTGTCCCCCGGGGGAAAAGTGCACAAACCCCCCCCCCCCCCTAAGTCACTCCATTTTTGAGATTCCCCTCATAAGCCATTTTGTTGCAAACCCCCCACAGTAATTTAGATTTACAAAAAACCCCCAACAATTGTTTAATCCAGAAAATAGGTTTTCTTTAATATAAAAAATATGTAAATTCTTTAATAATTTAGATAAATGTTTTAAAAATGATTCCTTTGGTGAAATAAATAAAATTAAATATTTTTAATTCTATTAATCTTATATATATATATATGTTTTTTAATGATAAAATAAATGTTTTAATTATGTCCCTTAGAGGAATAAGGATATAATTTTATTTATTATTTGTGTTCACAAATAACGACAAATCAATGGAGACTGATGCTAAATCTTGCCGAACTCTCTGCATCTACGGAAGAGAGGCCGAGCGCTGGAATGCGGCCAAGTGCCATGCCAATGGGTAGGCCGGCCGGACAAATTAGAGAAGATTCCCTTTATACAATTGCAACTTATACGTTTGCCTTATGTGTTATCTAAAATTAAAAACATAGAAAACCTAGAAAAATTAAAAATTTCCTTTATTTTCTAATTATTTACCTTTTTCCATAATTAAAAATATAGAAAACCTATTAAAACATTATTCTAGGTTTTCTAAATTTTTCTCATAATTAAAACATTTATTTTATCATTGAAAAACATATATATATATATATAAAATTAATAGAATTAAAAACATTTCATTTTATTTATTTCACCAAAGGAATCATTTTTAAAACCTTTATCTAAATTATTAAAGAATTTACATATTTTTTATATTAAAGAAAGCCTATTTTCTGGATTAAACAATTGCTGGGGGGTTTTTGCAAATCTAAATTATTGTTGGGGGTTTTTGCAACAAAATGACTTATGAGGGGAATCTAAGAAATGGAGTGACTTACGGGGGGTTTGTGCATTTTTCCCGTCCCCCGGGAATCTCTGTTGGAGGCGACAGCGCTGGCGTCAGAGCACACTGACACCGGGCCGGCCGGTCACACCAACCATGCCCGGCGAGACGAGGGCCCACCACTCCCCTCCACTCCGCTCACAGCAGCACACACAGAGACACAGCCACCCTCCTCGGAAACCACCCCGCCTTAAACCCCTCTCCGCCTGATTGATCGATCACCCCCCGGCACCCAAAAAAACCCCAAGGAAAATTCCCCAACTCCGCCCTACCCACATTGCATTGCACCCCGGTTCGATTCCCCAGGTCCCGATCCCTTTCCTCGCCACCGCAGCGTCGATCTCGCGCGGTCGATCCGTGGAGAGATGGGCAAAGGGAGTAGCGGGAGGCGCCTCCGTGGAGGCGGCTGCAGCGCGGGCGGGAGCAAGCGGCCGCGGCGGGTTGCGGAGGAGGAGGCGGAGGCGGAGGCGGAGGCGGAGGCAGGGGAGGACTACTGCTTCGTCTGCAAGGACGGCGGCGAGCTCCGCGTCTGCGACTTCAGGTTCGGGCTCCCCTCGCCTCGCCTCGCCTCATGATCTCGCGCGCACCGTCGCGAGTCGCGGAGGGAAGGGAGTGTTGGCTGGTGCCTGCGGATGCGGAGTAAGCGAGGTCCTAGCTAGAGTTTGCTTTGGTAGGTAGGATGATGAAAACCGCACGCTTTGCGGTTCGCCAAGCTACAAAACCGCGAGGAGATGCCTGCGCGTTCCGGCGCTTGCTTGCTTTACCCGGGCTAAAGCACCACTGGTGCTGGTAGTGTTTTCGTCGTTGCTGGTGAGCTGGTGCTGGTGGTAGATGCTGCTCGATGATCAGTCCTGTAGGTACAACCGTGGGGCCGTGTGCCTGTTAGTTACACGATTGATTGGGTCCGTCATGTTTGTGGTGACAACCGACGCTCTAGGTTGAAATTAGTCTGGTATCAGTGTGGGCGTTTTGTTTCTCACGGGGCGCGTTGTCGGTTGCACATTCATCCAATCTGTCATATTCGCGTGACCGTTACGGTGTTATGCCTAGTAAATATTGAGCTCGCCCAGGTTGTCGTGCGTTAAAAGTTTGTTTCCTTAACACAGAATTATTGACTTATCCCTCGGTGTCATGGCGTTATTAATTGTTCATCTCTCAGGAGATGAATCACTTTGTCTCATTGCTGTAGTCCACTTTGATGTTCCTGAAATTTTTGCTTATATATTTGCACGCTCTTTTCTGTTCCAGGAGCTGCCACAAAGCTTACCATCCTGGTTGCGTGGGAAAAGACAGTGACTTTCTCAGTTCGGATGAAGAATTCATTTGCGGTGAGCATTTAACCGTTCTTTCATTTAATGTCGCTATGATTGCATAATTGTTGCGGAAATGCATGCTATTGTGCGCGGGAACAGTCCGACTTCCAGAAATTTCTTTTTTTTTCTTCCAAATACCAGTTTTTCCAACTTTTAAGTCAGGATATTGCTGTCCCTTACCATAGAATGCCTCGTGTTAGAAGAACTAGCTAAATGGAACAAAGAACAAAAAATGAGAACTCAAAAAATGAGAACTAGTTCTCATTTTTTGGAAAAAAAAAAGGCCCAAGAAGTTTCAGGCAGCCAACTGACTGGGTGAATGTAGAAATGAAGTAAATGCTTAAATGGGCATAGAACCGAACCTAATGCTCGTAACTGAGAAAGCTTCCTCAATTATAACCTGTCATTGCTCCTGATTTTGTGTATTTTGATTATCTATGTTTCAATTTGTCTTCTATTCCTCCCTAGACTATCAATTGTCCTGAATACTGACTGAACTAAACATGACAGAATGGCATACATGCTTTATTTGCGAAGGGCGTACACGCTACTACTGCTTCTGTTGTCCACACCACACTTTTTGTCAAGGTTGCGTGAAACAAGCAGAATTCGTCCCAGTCATCAGGAAAACAAAGGGATTTTGCTGGAACTGTTTAAGGATGGCAATCATGATTGAGAGGAACGTTGATGTTGACTCTGATGGGGTAATTACTAATTACACGCACAGTTTCTGTGAAAATTCCAAGTTAACCTACATCCACGCCATCTACTATTCGGGTTTTACTATTTTGTTTTTCTTCCGTCATATGGAAATCTCTGTGCTAAAAATAATTGTTGGATTGCAGCTGTAGGAAGTTCCTGCAAGTGTTGTTTAACATCTGGTTTCGTACAATGTAGTTGCTTGTGTGTTATTTAGTTGCGTATTGTTTTTTCCATAATTTATGTTGATTTTTATTGGATATTGTTCTAGGGTAATTTAAGTTTGGAATTTATTTTTGTCAATGCAACCAGTGTACATTTTTAGTTACTTACTGCCATACCAACTATTATATGGTATAACTATTTTGTTTGTCTTCCACTGTTAGGGTAAATATCCGCTGGTAGGATAGCCAGACGACGTCGGCTGCTAGGGGAGAGATTATATCATAGATTGGGGAGACATAATATTGGGAGAGACTTAGAAGAACGGGACTGGAGACTATATTGGTTTCTCTTGCTTGATTTCAAAGGGTGGCAGCCGTGTGCCTTATATATGCCTACAAGGATCTCATTCAAATATAACTCTTAACTCTTATCTGATTTAAACTAACCGATCTCTAATCTTATCTCTAACCAAATCTGATTCAAACTAACAAACCAATCTAACTAACCCTCTCGCTGAACAATCTAATCTCGCGCTACAGTACCGTTGGTGAACAGTAATTCCAGCACCTAACATCCATCATCTGGAGATCTCTTATAACCTTCCATGCTTCAAATAATTTGTCGGCTTGTGGTATTTTGTTGGTTTTCCATCATATGGAGACCTCTTATATCCTTCTGGGCTACACATAATTGTTGTCTTGCGGCTGTAAGTGGTTCTGGCAAATGCTATTTAACATGCCTGTTTCTTGCAGTGTAGTTGGTTGCATGATGTTTAGTTGTATATGATTTCTTGCATAATTTATGTTAAATTTCATTTTAAATTAATATAGTGTAGCTTAAATTTTGGCGATTTTTTTTTGAGTCAAGGCAACCTGTGACATGTAGAATCTGTGCCATTTGACTTCTATTGAATCTGTCATTTTCTCTCTCCATCTTTCTTCCTCTATATATACATATAATAACAGTAGTAACTTTGTTTTGTAGGAGAGGGTTGATTTCAGTGACAGGGAGACTTATGAATTTTTATTTAAGGAGTACTGGGAGATAGTTAAAGACAAAGAGGGCTTGACGCTGCATAACCTTGAAGAAGCTTATGTTTTTCTGAAAAAAGGCCTAAACCACAAACAAGATTCAGATTTGGAAATACTTCCTGATGAAGAGCACAAGTCAGATGATGATTTCTCGGGCCGTAGTGATGATGGTGATGACGAACCATCTTCCCTACCCAACTTAAATGGACCATCAAAGAAAGTTAAAGTCTTTCTGAAGAAAGGCAAGTCAAAGAAGAATGCCTATGTGGGTTGGGGTTCAAAAGAGCTCATTGGGTTCCTTTTATCAATAGGCAAAGATACATCAAAATCTCTAGATCAAATTGGTGCTGCCGAAGTTGTGAAGGAGTACATTCGTCAAAAAGGTCTTTTGCAAAAAGATAAGAAAAAACATGTCATATGTGATGACAAGCTCCATTCTTTGTTTAGGAAATCGAAACTGATGTACAACAGGATATATAGCTTGCTAGAAAGGCATATTGCTGAAAATATGACATCAGAGGATGAAACTCTTTCTAGTTCTGAGGATAACAATGATTCGGTTATGAAAAAGAAAGCTCGGACTGTGAGCTATGAATGCAGTACTCCAAAGCGCACTTCAGAAATAAACAAGAGATGCTTTGCTTCTCTTGTTCGGGATAACATTAAGTTGATCTATTTGAAGCGATCTTTAGTTATGGACCTACTAAAGGAGCCAGATACATTTGGAAATAAAGTTATTGGCTGTTTTGTTAGAGTAAAGAATGATCCTAAAGATTTTAGTTACCAGATGCCTAAAAGGTTGTACCAACTTGGACAAGTAACAGGTAATGCTCAACTCTTAACAGTCCCTAGAAGATCTTTCACTATCCTATACTTCATTTGCCCGCATAAGGCTAGTCTTCCAGCAGAGGACTAATTAGCTTGTCATGCACATTGTTATTTTTCATTCGTTGCGAAATCAGTATTGTCTTTTAGTCAGTAAAATAAAAAATTCTGATAAATTTCATATATGAGTCATCTATACCCTGTAGCTTTTAGCAACCAAACATTTATTTTGCTATATGCTCATGAAAGACGTGTAACAGGCATCAGGAAATCCTCAGAAGAATACAAGATAAGGGACATATATACAGATGTTCTTTTATGTACTTCCAACATATCTGACGTCAAAATTTCTATGTTGTCAGATGAAGACTTTGAGGAGGTATGATTTACTGTGCCTTTGTGTGTTCCCACAGCTTTTCATGGCAGGCTGTGTTATGTAGAAAAATAAAACATCCATACCAATAATTATTATGTACATTTTTTCCTTCAAAAGAATAGTTATTATGCTAACCACATATATTATGTATGTCACCATTTCTCATTTGCAATATAATACTATTTGCTCCCTGTATAGCTTCATGTTTTTTCATGGATGCATGTTCTGTAAGAAGTTTTATTGTTGATAACAGGAAGAATGTGAAGATCTTCGTCTGTTGGCCCAGAAAGAATCCTTTAAAAGGCTTACTGTTGTAAGTTACTCTTCCTTTAACCAAAATGCTGGTATCCCAATATTAGATGATAATGCAACCCTAAGTGTTATGTGCTGAAATTACTGTTCACCTGCGGGTACTGTAGCCATGGTTGTTACGGCGACGTGGCGAGGCGACGCCATATACGTGGCGAATACACACATTATAGTCTAGGATATTAACAAATAACAATGTAAATGTAGCTTAACAGTTTTAATCTACGATATTAGGAAATGTAAATGTAGCACAAAAGGCAAATAGCAATGTAAATGTAGCACAAAAAACATATAACTCTCTCATGTCTCAAAGTTGTACTGTTGTGTCATTGTGTGCTAGTGTGCTTAAGCTACTGTTATGTGTGCTAACTGCTTAGTGTGGTACTTTGCTATATGTGCTATAGCTTAGAGTATAGCTATTGCCTACTCCCTACTGTTATGTGTGCCTAGTGCAGCAGTGCTTGAGCTGTGTGCTACACTGTTACGGGCCTACTGCTACGTGTCAATGTGTGCTTGGCTGCTTGACTTGTGTGCGTGCTAAGTGCTCAAGTGTGCTACACTGCTACTGCTAGTGTGTGTGCTACTGGCATACTGCTACTCTGCTAGTGTGCGTGTGCTCATAGTGTGATACTGGCCTGCTGGCTGCTAGTGTGCGTGAAGTTGAAACAAAAAAAAACACAATAGAAGAGGAGCCGAGGAGCTACTCGATGGAGGGCGGCCGGGGGTGGCCGGCTCGGGAGATGTCAACTCGAGGGTGGGGGTGGCCGGTGAGGGAGACACCAAGGGCGAGGCCGACGGAGGGCGAGGGCAGCCGGAGATCCGAGGCGGGGGCGGCGAACACAGCGGGTGCAGGGGCGGCGAACACAGCGGGTGCAGGGGCGGGCGGAGATCGACTGTCCCGCCTCCGTCGCTGGCGGCTTAGGCTAGGGTTCCTCAGTCCTTGCGGGCTCTCGACGGATGCGGATAGAATGGTGCGGGCGGATTCCTCAATCCTTAACTGGATTACCAGGTAAGTCACCACCAACCTAACCTTCTATTGCGCCCGCCACAGAGCCGCCATGCGCCACAGGACGCCATACAGGCGTCACGGGGACGCCACAGTGAGCCGCCATGTGCCATAGGACGCCATACAGGTGCCACAGGGACGCCACGGCGATATGACGGACACCATACACGGCGGAGCCGTGGCGTCCTTGTGGCGACAAGGGGATTTCCGCCACGACGACATATTGTCGTTATGGCGACGATATCCCGACGCCATAACAACTATGACTGTAGCGCGAGTTTAATTAGGAGATAAGTTTGGTTGGAGTTAGATTTGATTTGGTTAGGAGATAAGTTTGATTTAGTTTCCAATTCAATAGGAGATAAGTTTGGTAAGTTAGGATTTAGAGTTGATTTAGGATTGTAATTTCCCCTCTCTATATAAAGGGGCATCCGCGCATCATTGTAATCAAGCAAAAAAGAAGAATAGATCTAGTTCTCAATCCCCTTCTCTAGTCTCCCCCAATATGCTGTCTCCCCAATCTATGATCTAATTCTTCCCTTAGCAGCCGATGCCACTCGGCTATCCTCCCGGCGGATGTTTACTCTAAAACTAAGGTTCTAATTTGACTGGCAAACTTTAGTGATAGCAGAAGAATATGAAAAATATAATTTCTAATGCTTGGCAGTATTAGTTGTCAAAGAAAAGCTGCAATTGATCTAGATTATTGTAATGTTAGAAATATAACAATATTTGGTATAAATACATCAGGAGCAAGTGACGTTGGGATAATTGTTGTGTGTCTGCTGCTATATTGCATAGGTGATCTTATTGTCGGTGCATTAAATTATGCAGTAAAGAGCCACCAGAATTCTTACCAATCTGACTATTGTATCTTTACTACTAGTGATGATGCAATATCACACCAATTTGATGTTTTGGTTAAATTGCTGAAGGAGTTTGAACTTCATATAAGTGGAAGACATTGCTATAACATTAGATTTCAAGTAGTGCATGTTCACAATGTTTACACTAACTCATGTCATGGATTATCAATTATTCTTCTGGTGTGGTGGTTCAGTCATTCAGTGCTGTATTTGTAACACCAGCCGCGAACAATACTGCAGAGAGAAACATTCTCCTGCTGCATAGGCCAGAATGGCTTGTAGTTAGATCACATCATAGTTATCTCTATTTTTGTTGCAGCCTCAATTTGCTACCCCGACCTTGTAAAATTGTTCATGTTAACTCTATATACTTAACTAGTTTTACTTGAAACCGATTGTTTGTCAATTAAGTCCTTGGCAAAGTAAAGTACTTACAATTTAAATGATTACTTTTATAGTGTTACTCATAGTTGTTACATAAACATAATGGAGTATTTGAGCTGTTTTGGAGTTAGAACTTAACTAACCTGGGGGCTGGGGATTAATTTCACTAAAAAAGAATCAAGTGCAAGGACTATGAGCAAATCCAGAGTGCAAGAATTGAAATGGATAATATCCTGTAGGATTTAGTATGATAATATAATAGATTGACCGCTGAATCACACTGTCTATTTGTTAGGGTAAACATCCATCGGAAGGATAGCTGGGCGGTGTCAACTGGTAGGGAAGAGATTAGATTATAGACCGGGGAGACAAAATATTGAGAGAGACTTAGAAGAAGAGGACTGGAAACTAGATTTATTTTTCTTACTTGATTACAATGGATGATGTGCTCTCCTTTATATAGGAGCCAGCCCTAACAATCTAAACTAACTAATCTTATCTCTAAGACTAACTAATAGGTCTTATCTCTAACTAATCTAATCTTATCTCTAACTGGGTGCTACAACACACGTGGGGATACAGTAACAGATGGAGATGCAGTATCCGCAGAGCTACAGTATCGCGATTACAGTTCACACGCGTGAACTGTGTTTTCAGCATATAACAGCTTCACCTCCCCTTGCAAGACAGCTCATTCTTGAGCTGTGGTGGTGGCCATGACGGTGTAGATCCTTCCATGGTTTGAGCAATAGAATCCTCGCTAGCTTCGGAACCTGGCAGCTCTAATACTAAATGTTAGGGTAAACATCCACCGGGAGGATAGTCGAGCAGCCTGCTTGGGGAGGAATTAGATCATGCTTGGGGAGGGATTAGATCATAGATTTGGAAAACAGAATATTACGGGAGACTTAGAAGAGGGGGACTGGGAACTAGATTTATTTCTCTTGTTTGATTACAATGGATGATGTATCCTCCTTTATATAGGAGGCGGTCCTAACAATCTAAACTAACCAATCTCATCTTTAAGACTAACTAATAGATCTTATCTCTAACTAATCTAATCTTATCCTTGACAACTAATCTTATCTCTAACACCACAGCACGCTTGGTGCTACAGTACCGAGAGTACTGTTTTCATGCGTGCACTGTATTTTCAGCACATAACACTATCACCTTAATCAAATTGTGTGTTGTCCATATTGCATGATAACTAGCCGGGTATACTCTTGTTAGTGCTACTGTTATAGGCCAATATTAGGAAAACAAAATCTCTTTCTTCTCCTTAGAAGTTCACTTTGTTGTGGCTGAACTCTTAGCAGTTGTTCCCTCATCTTATTATTTTACTTGAGTAATCTAATTTATTTGCAAAGCTTCCTTTAGTGGTCTGAACTTGCTTCTTTCAACAGGGTGATCTTGAGGAGAAAGCGAGAAATATACATAGGGACATAGTGAGCCATGTAAGTATGTTACAAGATCACATCAAATGTGCGCATTATGTAGTATATCGTGAAATTGTTTGCAGTTTGAATGTAGATAAATTTTTTTCTTTTCCTTTTAAAGTTAATAATCATTATATGACTATCACATTAACATCTGTTCTTTTGCTGCTTTGACACGTTTTGCTTGTTAGAAATTGTAACCAAGTTGTCATTCTCCCTTTCAGTGGATCAATAAAGAACTTAGGAGACTGGAAAAGTTAATTGAAATGGCGCACGAGAAAGGTTGGCGCAATGAATATCCTTGCAGCCTTACCAGATTGAGCTCTTTTGATCATGTAATGATGTTTTTCATGTTTATGACTGGAAAAGTTCACCTTGTTTCCATGTTTATGACTGTCAATCTATTTTTGACTCACAAGAGAACTTTGTACTGTATTGTTATATCCTTGACTGGTTCTATTCTACGATGCATGAGTACATGGATAAGAAAAAACTCTTACGCGAACCATCTGAGAGACAACGTCTTCTGGAAGAGGTCCCAGAAGTTATTCCAGATACAGAATATAGTAAAGATACCAAATTTCAAGTTGCGGCAAAAGACAAGTCTATTCAGAAGAATACAGTTGCTTTTCAAGGTGACACTTCTAGGAATCCTTGGCTAGGACTGCTGCATTTGCTAATTGCTCATCATTTGCATCTGGTGTCATATGGAGCCTGTTTAGAGAAATCTATATAAAATAAATGGTTGGATACACTTGATTATTTCTCTGTATCATTAGTATTCCTTTTTGGTATTTTTTTCTTCTCTTTTGCTTACATTTGTGATGTTAATACAACTTCTTTACGTTCGGGTTGCTTACTACTCTTATCTTCAGTGAAAAGACACTAAATGTAGGATACTACATACATCGTTGGTTTTCAGCTGCTCTATATCCTGAATGATTTTTGACTTTTGGGCATCCCTTATGTCCCTTTGACCTAAAATTCTACATTTCGGAATTCCAACCTAGTTTTTTTAGATAATGTTTATTAATTGTTAATTCCTTGTTTGTTTTCGCACCAACTATTTGATCTTGTTGGGTCAAACAATTTTTTGTTTCAGCTGCATTCTGTAGTGTTCGAGATTTCTTTGAAGTCTTGTATGCTAGTTTAGGCCTTGTTTAGAGCACATGAATTTCACAAGAAAGATATCGATTCCAATAAGAATCTGAGAAAATTCCTGCGTACCAAACAGGGCTTCTCTCTTCCTATTAGAAGCTGATTCTCTAGTTTCTAAATGGAATTGGCATGTCAAGGGTAGCATGTGCTTGATAATCACCACTAGTAAATAGTATTCACAGAAATTGATTATAAGGTTTGTACTGATCAAGCAGTTCAAGATATTTGCCATTGTATTTACACATGTACTGACTTCTGATTATATAATCATTATTGGTAAATGTTAAACTTAACGGGTAGTTTGACCCATTCATGTTATGTTCATTAAAATTAACTACTTCAGGTCAAGTAATTCGTGCATTTAGGGCGCTGAGAAAACATAACTTTTGGGCTGTTAATTATTTTTGTCAGAAAGGAGCCACTCCTTTTGTGTTTGCTTGTTTATTTCATTGGCTCCTTTTTAGTAGTTCCGTAATTTTTTTGTAAAATTAAATACCTTTGGCTTCTGTGTAGGTACCAATGGAGGGAAAGTTTTTCCTTTGAAAAGATGCTCCGAAGAAAACTCTAAAGGTTTGCTTATATAATCTGCTTTCAATGGGAGATAGACTGATTTTCTATAGGTACCAACCGCCGGGGGGGGGGGGGGCAGCTTGTTTGAAGAGTTGCTCAGAAGAAAAATCCAAAAGTTTTGCTTATATAATCTACACTTTTTTAAAAGGATATAATTTGCACTTGACTGTTTCAAAATTTTAACGGGAGGTTAATACTGTGATTTTTGTGTAGGTATTGATTGGGAGATAGCTCTTTCCTTGAAAAGTTGCTCAGAAGAAAAACCTAAAGGTTTGCTTATTAAAAGTGTACTCAACTGTTTTCAATTGGAGAGTTAAGCATTCTAATTTGTGTGGGTATTGATGGGGAGAGAGAGCTCTTTCCTTGAAAAGTTCTTCTGAGGAAAAATAAAAAATGCGTTAGGTGCTGGAATTACTGCTCGTGAGAACAGTAAATCGCGGTACTGTAGCACGTGTTGGTTTGTAAGTTCGACCCAGGTTTGGTTTAGGAGATAAGATAGAGTTTGGTTGGTTCAAATCAGGAGAGAATTAGAGATAGAGTTGGATTTGAACTAGAGATAAGATTAGAGATAGAGTTGGTTTGAATGAAGTCTTTGTAGGCAAGCTATATATACACGGCGCCAACCGTGATTAAGGAATTAAGCAAGAGAAATCAATCTAGTTCCAGTCCCCTTCTCCTATGTCTTCTCTGTGGTCCTAAGTCTCCTCAATCTATAGTTCAATCCCTCCTCTAGCAGCCGACGCCGCCCGGCTATCTTCCCGGTGGTGTTTACCCTAATAGTATGCATTTGATTTGATCCTGTAAAGCTCTATTTCCCTTCTACAAAAGTAATGTTTAATGGTATTATTATGGCACCGAGAGGAAACAGCGGGCAAGGTAAGGTCAGATCACTTGACTAAGAATTGTAATAGAATGATATCTCAGCCGGCTATAGGACCAACCTAGTTGAGTTGGTTGAGGAGCCAGGCAGGTCCGAATCCTTCTTCTTCCTGCACCACTGGTACTTGAGGCCAAACTTCCTATCTCTAGAAGACCTAAATTTTTGGTTAGTTCTGGTGTTATACATTTCATCATGTTTGTCTGCCTGCAACCTCAAGGACAGTGGAGCATGACAGCGTATGAAACTTTCTTTTTTGGCCTGTGGCCAAGGGGTTTGTCTAGCAAAATTGACGCTACAAAAACACCTGAAGTTTTTTTCATATGCATATCTAGATACTCCAATTAAAAAATTACTGAAAAGTTCTGTCCTACACTGCGAGCCAATGAGTATCCTTTTAATGGTTTAACAAGCAACAGTTTAATGGTGTTTTATGGTATACCCTGACAATACCACTGCTGAAAGGGTTGGTTCATTGATTGTTAAGGTAGATAATACTTGAGTAATGGTTTATGGTTTGCTTTCGGTAGGATTTAAAATTGGAGTAAGAGGATTGAGCTACTTGCCTGGTTTTTTGATATGGTGTGGCTAATGAGAGTTCTGGAGGGTGAACTCCTCAAGCGAGGATCCGGAGGGACCCTTTTGAGATTCGGTCGGGGGATGATTCTGAATCTGTTTTGCGGGTGAAATAAATGGGCGTAAATACGATGCAGGTGGAGTGGAAGGATCGGACGCAGGAAGTAGTAAATGCTCAGGGGATCTTTAGACAGGTTCGGGCCGCACTGAGCGTAACACCCTACTCCTGTGTGTATGCTATAAATGATTTGAGAATGTCTCTCTGAGTGTTTGCTGGGTTACAAGAATATTTGTCTAGCCTAGAGCTTTGTGCTCCTAGTTCTTCGGTGCTCGTCGTTTGTTGCCTTGATCTTCGGTTGGTCCGAACTGGTCTACCTTCTGTGCTTCACTTGGCTACTGTCCTCCTTTTCTTCTTTTTTCGGCGAGCTCGCCCGGCATATATACCCGCCGGGGCGGTAGCGTGCCCAGAAAGGGATGGCGCGAGTTCCAAGGCGCTATAAATGGAAAGCAACCATCATGGGCTGCTGCGCGAGGTGACGGGGAGGGTTGAAAACGCGTCCCGTCCGGTCTTGTTCGTCATCATGCCGTTTTTCAACGGACGCTTCGGAGAGGGCCCACCGAGCAGCCACCGAGCAGCCCGACGTGCCCACCTGGTCAGAGCAAGCCTGACACAGCAGGGCGGCAGGCGGGGCGCTTTGGGCTTCGCGATATTATCCCGAGGCGCGCCGGATGTCCCGCGATGGGACCCGTGCATTAAATGTCCCCACGCCTCCCTGTCAGACCGTGGCAGGGACTGGCAACGAGCGTGGGGGGAGCAGTTGGAGGTGACAGGCCACGCGCCCTCTTAAATGCAGCATCGGGCCTTCACCAGTTGACATCTCACCGCTGGGCCTCTGTGTGGACCACCGGCGAAGGACTTCTCGGGCCCTCGAGGAACCGAGTGCTCGGGGGCCAATGTTCACAGCCCCGAGCACTCTCTCCCGGATATGCCTTTTCTTGGTCCTCGGGGAACTGAGTGCTCGGGGGCTGCTATCCACAGCCTCGAGCACTCTTTCCCGGAACTGGCTGTTCGGGTCCTCAGGGAACCGAGTGCGCGGGGGCTACTGGTCACGGCCCCGAGCACTCTCTCCCGGAACTGACTTCCCTTGAGTCCTCGGGGGACTCGGGTGCTCGGGGGCCACTGTTCGCAGCCCCGAGCACCCTCTTCTCGGGACTTGGCTTTTCTTGTCGTCGGGGGACTTGAGTGCTCGGGGGCCACTGCTCGCAGTCCTGAGCACTCTCTTCCCGGCACTTGGTCTTCTCGGGTCATCGGGGAACTCGGGTACTCGGGGACCACTATTCATGGCCCCGAGCACCCTCCCCCGGGACTTGGTCTTCTCGGACCTCGGGGAGGTGAACCCCCGAGGGAGGGCGCCACGTGGCACTCTGCTGTCCTGGCCTCGGGACTCGGGGACCCCTGGTACCTGTGTCACCGACAAAGGTGTGTGCTGGCAAGCGAACTATCAAGGCTAGCAGCAAACTACATGCTACTGATCGCCCTTGTCACGGAGCTGGGACTCGTTCAACCAAGCAGGAGGCTCTGATCTGGCCGAATACTTGTGGTGCTAAGAGATGAAACAAACTAACAACTTGATGCTAATCTTATCTAACCGAATGATTCAGCTAACAAACTAACCTAGCTAACAAGCAACTTAACTTATCTCCCCATGACTAAACGATGCTGATCACGATTCCTGGATGGCAACTTGTGCTGGCTTCTTGCGTCGCTGTCGTCTGTAAGTCCTCCTGACAAAAGCGTCCACAACATTTCATTATTTATATTGTACATGCAGCTACTAAAGCCGATGCTGATGGCGGTACATCCGGAACTCATGTTCAGAAACAGGGCACCAAAGGTTTGCTCTTACTGTCTTTCCACTATTTTTTTGAAGGGTTGGTCTTCTAGCAGCCTTTCCTCTTGCGTTTCTAGCTGACATTGCATTTTCATTCTGAGCTACTACTAATTTGTTTGCTTTTGTTCATACCTCATGCAGCCACTGAAGCCAATGTTGCTGGTGATATTCTGTGTGTTCAAAAGCAGGACACTGAAGGTTGTCTTGTACTAGCCCAGCACGTCTAAACGTGTAATTTGATATAGGCACATTGTTTTGCATTTTGAGCTACTTTTTTTTAAAATGCAACATTTTGAGCTACTATTGTTTCAGAGAACCCCTAGTATAAACAATCTGCGTCCCCTTCTCTCAAAAGGGAATCCAAAAAGGATCTTATTTGGTTTTAGCTACTGTATAGTTTTCATTGTTCGGTTTGCATAATGCAGCTACTGAAGCCAACGCAGATGGTGATACACCTGCAATGCATGTTCAAAGGCAGAACACTGAAGGTTTGCTTGCTATACTTTTCTGAGGATTGTTCTTCTACTAGGCTTTCCTCTAGCTGCTATTGAATTTTCATTCCATTGACAAATCCACCCTTTTGAGCTAACTCGCTTTTCTTTGTTCACACAGCTACTAAAGCCAACACTGCTGGTGATACACCTGGAAAATTTGTTCAAAAGCAGGGTGCTGAAGGTTCATTCTTACTTTCCTGTCCTTTTGCTAGTTATGTTTAAACTAGAAACTTTATGGTGGCATCTGGTTTGTATTTTGAGCTGTTCAGTAACTTGAAGTCATGATCATGAAGTGTCTTATCATAGAATTTTATGACTCCCCTTTTGTAAGTGAATCCGTTTCAGTTTTGCTTGCTTTTCCTTTCAGCCACATCTACATGTATAAAGCAACCCAGGATCTTGATCACGATGTCCTAATGCATGAAAACAGCATTGTTGTTGCCAATGTTTTCTCATGCCGATTTGATTGTGAACTTGCTTTAACATGCTATTCTCTGTCCTTTATGAAACTTTAGCCCCTTCTTCCCCTTTGTTCTTATACCTGACCTAGCATTACTTCTTGCAGCTAGTGATGCTGACATGACAACTCAAGTTATTATCCTCGATGATGACGAAGATGATAATCTGTCCGAGAAAGGTGATCAAACAGCAGTTGCTGATCTGGATGCTAATGGTGCCGGGAATACTTGTCCGGTGCGACATGAGACAAATAACAGCAGGGGTCAGAAACCTGCGAAGGTGAAGGGGCTAATGTCACAGCGCAAGTGTGTGTGGTATTACATCGACCCTCAAGGTGATGAACAAGGGCCATTTACAATGGAGCATCTGCGCCATTGGTGGAATGATGGCCACTTCCCTGAGGATTTTAAAGTATGGAGAACAGGCCAAACTAGCGACTCGGCCATTTTGCTCAGAGATGCCCTGCAGGTGACGAGGTAGTGTTAGCTAGAGGCCTCATGTTGTAGAACACTAGATGTATGTACATATGGCGGAAAGGGTGGATGGCTTCTTTGTTGTAATATATTCCTCTTGGGAGTTTCGCCGTTTGTAATATAACACCCCCAATCCCAGCCCCCAGCCCACCCAAAAAGAAGGAACCGAGCAAACAAACCTGTGTATTACCTGATCCTGCCAAGGTGTCACTTATTTTGTATTGTAAGGTGCCTCGCCATTTGGTTTTGGTTGTGTTTCGTGCCAAGAAAGTAGCTTTAGATGTTGATGCCATTGCCTACAAGTTTGGTGATTTGTCTTGGCAAAAAGCAGTTACAATCAGATATGTCTGTTCAGGCAGTGGCGTGTATGATTGTTTAAGAGTTTAAGGGGCGAAGGTGCTTCGGCTGCACCAAGTTTTCTGGACTAAAGGCTCTCGAGCACCATGATTACTCGAAAGTGTTTCGATCATGTTCCTGAACGTTCACTTTGGCCGGGGCCAAGTTGTGTCCAGTTCTGCGCATTTGCTGTTGGACATTATACTCCCTAAACGGTTTTGAAGGTTGTTTTTTTCGCGTGGACTAAATGGTAGCGAGTCAGGAAGCTGAATGCGGATACTCGTTGATAGTAGTACTTCTTTGTCTGTTCGCTGCAGCTTGATTCACATACTCTTCATCGGAATACATGCGATCGTTAGTAGGTGCAAGGAATTACCTAACAAAGCAAAAGTTCTAATTAGCCACGTAAACGAGATGACACAAATGAAGAGTTTTCCCCTTTTAGGTGCCACGTTATAAGATTATACTATGGGAATTGCTAATTTTCAACCGCATATTTTCTCCTCTTTTCTCAAGCAACAGCTATGAGCCGTTGGATGCCCATATCCTTTTACAGACCTCTATCCAAACCAACAATTTCTTCAACCTTTAGAGTGCTTGGTTCCCGGCACCCTCAGTTTGTCCTTATCTTGCCCTCACCCCTCCGCGCTAACCACTTCGCTTAGGAGCTCCCCACTCTGGCACCGACCCACTAGCTGTCCGTTGCCTGGCATATGGCTGGCGAAGCCCCAGCCGCCTCGCCCTCTGCCCCTGCTCCCGCCTCCTCCACCTGGCTAGCTTGCCGACCGGCCGACCTCCCTCTAAAGCCATATGACATAAATTCTCACCGGAAAAGCTCATTGACGGAAGCCCCAAACCTTAATCTCTCCTCGCGAGCGGAATCTAAAAATCTGATGCACGATTTCAAGATTAGGAAGCGTATATTACTATGCTCCAAACATACACTTATGGTATGAATTAAGGATCCAACCCAAGGCGTGCCAGTTTCGCTCGGCTGCACAGGCCTATTTCTTAGCCCCAGTGCAATCAAGCTGTTGAAAAACTGTTGCTACCGGATGTAGTCCAACGATTCCTCAAGAGAGTGATTGTAAAAGGAGACACAATATAGGGGAAAGTTTGTCTATTCTTTATTCATTTGTGTTTACAATAAGGGGTGTTGCCCCGTATATATAATGTAAAAATCCCTAAGAGATAGAATTAATCTCTAAGAGATAGAGACCTATTCCAAGAAGGCCAAATCTTTAGAGATCGAGACGAACCCAAATTCTGCTTTAAAACTCTAGTTTTTCTAACACTCCCCTTGGGCACTTCTCGCGAAATGCATATGCCTCATCAAAACTCTCCAAAAACACAGTGGGAAAGATTGGGAGAAATAGTATATACCTCGCGACATGGTCACATCAATTGTCTCGATAAAAACCTTAATATGAGAAACTTTAGGAAAACCCATTTAAGGGAAAAGAGTACAATTCACCCAAAATGCTTCATATAATCTTCATGATTATTTTTGGGCACTTAAACTTCTTGACTAAGATTTAATTCCTTGTATCGGTATTATGTAAAAACTCCCCCCTTGAAATGTGCAACTCTCTAAGCCTCATTATCCTAATGCCACAAATACACCTTTCAAAACTAGATGGAGGGAGAGACTTAGTGAATAAATCTGCAAGATTTTCATATGACTTGGTATGCATTACCTTTATTTCATTCATTTTATGCAATTCATGAGTATAAAAAAACTTGGGGTTGATATTCTTCGTTAAGTTATTTTTCACATATCTCGATTGCACTTGTGTAACACATGCAACATTATCTTCATAGATAATGGTAGGAGTGTTAGTAGTGTTTAAACTACATGATTGCTGGATATGATTGATCACTCTTCTAATCCATGCGTATTCTCATACGGCTTCATATAAAGCTATTATTTTCGAGTGGTTCGTCAAAGTAGATATAAGTCTTTGCTTTGATGATTTTCAGGATATTGTAGTTCCACCATATAGGAAAAACATAGCCAGTCTGTAATATCGCCGTATACGGGTCTAACAGATACCTAGCATCTGCGTAACCAACCAGACTTATGTCTTGATTCTTTCTGTGGAACGGATCCAGATCTTTGCTACTTTGCAAGTAACACAGAAATTCTTCATGCCCTTCCAATGTCTTTTAGTGGGTTCTGCACTATATCAGGAATTCCGGTCCCAACACTTCCTTCCCCTCTTCTTTAGGTCTATAGGGATCTTGCTCGGCTCGTAATGACCTTCCGACTATGGGGGTTTTAGCGGGAAATGATTTTGAAAACCAAACCACTCTAACACCTTCTGAGTGTAATTTGACTAATGTACTAAAATTTCATTTATCACATGCTCTAGCTGTAGGCCTAAGTAAAACTTGGTTTTACCCAAATCTTTCATTTCAAATTCATATTTCAAGTACATGATTGCTTCTTCTATTTATTCTTCTATGCCGATGATATTTAGATCATCTTCATATGCAAAAATCCATTCTGGGACCTGACTGTTTTAACCCATATAGTGAATTCTTCAATTATACACTATAAATGTGTCTATTTCTTCTATCATGATTCGGCAATGGTATTCCTTTAGGTACATTTATATAAATATTTTAATCAAGACTCACATACGGTCACAACATCCATCAATTTCATTTTCTACTCCAGGTTGACTGTCATCGAGATTAAATATCTACAGGTAATGACACCCATCACCGAGGAATAGATTTCTTCATGATCAACGTCTGGTCGTTGAGTGAAACCTTATGCCACTAGTTGTGCTTTGTACCTTACAATTTCATTCATTTCATTCTTTTTACAAACAAAAACCCACTTATATCCTACTGGTTTGATGTGGGGAGGTGTGCGGCATACTGATCCAAAAGCCTCTCTTTTGTTCGGGGATAACAGTTCAACTGTTATTGTCTTCTATCAGTCTTCCCAATCTGACCTCATTCTACATTCAGTGAGTGATGCTGGCTCAGGGTCATGATTTATGACTGTGGTAATTTTATTTGCAAAATATGTGTTAACTATTGTGGTTGTTCTATTCCAGGATTCTCCTGAATTCACATAGTTTATTGCTATTTCATCATGGGCTGCACTTTCAGGTGCTTCTACATCTTGCTTTTCATAATTTTTTATAGATGGAGCAAGGTCCTTTAGTTTACCAGCGTCGATTTCAGCGCGTGCATTTTCGCTAGTTTCTTCCTATGTGAAAAGATTCAAATCTGGTATGCCTACTTCCTGAGGTTTCATACTATCGCCAAGTCTCAACTGGCTCCCCTTCATTTTCTTTTGGGGTATTTTTATGATCAGCTGTGGTAAGCTCTCATTTCCCACTTTCGTCAGACATCTCCGGCTATTTGGGACTTGAGAAACCGAATTTCTTGTCCTTTATTTATTTTTCGGAGCTCCTAGGACAAGATGAGGGGTACCTTTTTTTGGTACTTCTAATCTCTCCGGTGCATTACGTGCAGGCACATGTGACTTAGTCACGCTCTTCAAATCACAAAAATGATCAGGTAGATCGTTTGTTAATTTATGTAAAACAATGATTTTCTATACTTCATCATTTGTTTCACTAGTGCGAGGATCATGTGCCGTAATTTCTTCGGCCTACCAAATAATTTACCGACATTCTTCATCTAAGGGTATATTTTCTCCCCCTAATGATGGTAAATTATTTTCATCAAAAATGCAATCAGCGAAGCGTGCCATATGCAAATTTCTAGTTGTTGGTTTGAAATATCGGATTATGAATGCAGTCTCATAACCGACATATATTCCAATTTTTCTCAGGTCCCATAGCGGTTCGCTGTGGCGGCGATATTGGTATATAATCCATACATCCAAATTTGTGTAAATGGGAATTTTTTGAAATTACCCCTTACACTAGTTTCATAGTTGAATGGATGTTATAGGAGGATGGTCTATAATTAATGAGATGTGTTGTATATAAGTGATGAGGACATTCCAACCAACACCACACCAAAACCGGTTACACAAGTATCGGAAGGACCGATTACGTGCAACCGGGCAAAGAAGCTACAACAACAAGTGAACACGCTCGTCTCTTAAATACATTTTAATATCTATGGGAATTATATATTGCCTAAGTTGTGTACATTTCTCTTACTCAGATATATGCGTGAGGCTATTCTGGAACAAAAGGATTACGAGAAGATGGAGATGGGTTACACGGGAGACCGGTTCTGCCAACTAACACATGCCTCCACTCCCACGAGTCACACCACCTAGCCTATTGTGAATCAGTATGCAAAATATACATGGTTGGAAATCTTATCAAGTCTACTTTCACCTCCAGAAAACGGCTTGTCATTTGGACTTCCGAGGAAGGAGTAATGACCATTTAACTGAAAACAGCACAGGAGCCAAACAGACGCACGAGAACTCGAGAAGACATATTGAATGACCAACAATGTGCTCCTTTTCACCTCCCAAACGTGATGAATTGTGTTCATACCTTGCTGGAAGGGTTGTTCCTAGTATAAATACCTCCTATTTTTTTTTTTACCAAAAAAGAGGATGATTGGATAAACCGATATATGGTATTGCAGCCGAGCTGCTGAGTGTCTTACACCTTTGTTCTTGTGAGTTCTCTTGGGGTTGTGAGAGATCCCTCTGGGATCCCCTAATTCGTGCTCCAGGCTTTTGGGCCTTTTGTGTGGATTAGTCCCGGATTGTGGTTCTGTGATCATTCAGAGATCGAGTTGGAGTCCAGGAGGCTTTAGATCGTTTCTCCCTGTCACTTGTTTGCATCCAACCTTGGCAGGTTAAAGCTATTTTCCCTTGCTATCCGCAGCTAGTTATCCTTGGCTCATCCACTACTGTTGTGAAGATCGGGGCACCCCTAGTGTGTTCCCATCAATAAGACTACATGTCCCCAACAAGTAGCAGGTAAATTACAATGCTGCAAAAAATGTCTATTAATGAACTTTATTCTTTTTAGCGCTTCGGCTACTCCATTCTGAGTGTGGACAGGCACTACTTAATATTCAACTTTAATTCTCATACCAGTGCAATAATCATCGAACGCTTTTAGAAGTAAATTCTTCAGCATTGTCCATTCTAATAGACTTCACTTGATGGTCAAGAAAATTATTTCTGATTTGTATGATCTACGGGATCAACTTTGCAAAGACGTGGTGTACATGTGACCACTTCCATGATGCGTCTATTAATACCATAAAGTACCATAATGGGCCAGATAGCAACTGAATAGGACCACAAATATCCCCTGGATTCGGTTTAGAAATGCAAGGATTTGTTCTTGTACCTTCAAGGTAGACGGTATTCTTATTAATTTCCTGGTAGCACATGCAAGGTATACAAAATCTTCCTGATTCGAGAAATTCTTTATATTTATGCTATGACATGTTTCTCATCATTTAAGACCAAGGTGACCTAATCTATCATGCCATAGGGAGAATAATTCTGCACTACGAGTGAATACTTCAGGTGCTTTAATACGAGTGTAGTACAAGCCACTGCTTATAGATGGAAGTTTTTCTAATATTCTCACTTCACTATCACGTTTAGTGATGAGTAGGTGCTACATACCAACTTCTTCACTAGTTTCTACCTGGAAATTGTTACCACGAGTATATATAAAACTTAAGAGATTTCTTGTAGATTCAGAGTACAATAATACTTCTCCGATGTGCAAAGTAGTTCCCATAGGTAGTATGACTATGGTTCTTCCAGAACCTATTATGCATTTATCACTACTAGTTACAGTCATCACCTTTCCAGAGCTATTTTTGATAGACAGAAAATACATCTTTTCTCTTAAGATGATGTTTGCGGTTCTTATCCACAAAACACACTTTCTCCATGCAGGCGCCACACATATTCTATACCAAAAAATATTGTTTGCGGCTAAGACTGCTCTTCTTGAGCTTTCATTCATTCATTCAATCCTTCTAAATTAAGAAACTAGATAAATGGCTAATTACTCTAATTCTAGATAGACTCTGCAAGATATCCAGCCACTTCTTCTATAATGGCTTTCTTTTCCGCTTCATACTTCATGGCATCTTCTATGGTAGTGGAGGAGGGCAAAGTAGAGGCATCTGCATCCTTCATTGAGAGGCCTTTTATTGCCAGTGTGGGAGCATCATCAACATCTATTTGAGATGCTTTCTTTTCAATTGTAGCTACTTTTTCCACCTCAATTCCCACTGCAATGGTGAGGTGTGCTTCTGGCTGCTCTTTTTTCTTCTTCTGATATGCTTCCTCAACATGCTATGGTGTTTTGCAGATTCTGGTTCTGCTCACCATATGGCTTGACTTCTTTCTTTGTCTTGCCATTATCATCATCACGCTTGACCTTGTCTACCACCACTTTCCTTCCTCTCTCCCATCGCTTCTTATTGTGGTTCTTGCGTGCTATGAAAGAGCTGTGATTAACTTCTAGGCCACTGCTATATCCTTACAGTTGGGATAAGGAGTTCTTGTTTATGACTTCGTCATGAACTTCATGAAATTGCAACACGTCAATCAGTTTAGAATACTTCTTGTATTTTGATTGACGGTGATTGCGTGTGGATTCTGCCGCATTCAGTGGAAAGTGGAGAGTCTTCTTAATTTTCTCCTCTTGTGATCTCTTTCCCACAGAGACACAAAATTGTGCAAATGTGGTACAGCGTGGAGTTGTACTCTCTAACATACTTGTAGTCATAGAAACAGAGCCAAACCCATTCTTGCCCCTGCGAGAGACTTGATGGTGTACTTAAGGTGCTCAAAACGCTCATGCATTTCTTCCCATAGTGCCTTAGCACTAATCACTGCCATGTACTCATCCTTCAAAGTGGGGGAGAAATGGTGGCGGAGAAAATGAAATACCTGATCATTCTCATCATCTGTGGGAATCATTGTACTACTTGTTCCTAGGCCAATGGTAGCGTGGAGCTTTACCGCTCCAAGTACAATCCGGACATCCGACGTCCAAGTGAGATAGTTGTAGCCATGTGCACTCAGCTCAGCGAACTCCATGTTCGTGATGCCATCCATCTTTATATTTTAAATGACGCAAGTATTACTGCTAGTAAAGTTGCATTGTGTTGATAAATAGGATTGTTGCAAATTTTCTGATATTTCTATGCTATTATTCAATTTTTAACAAATTTAAACGCGTAACAGGAAATTTAAATAATAAAAATAACATAAAAATAAATTCTGCATAATTAAAAAATAGATGCAAAATTCAAGTTCTAGAGGTACTTTTCTGCAAGAAAAGGTATCTTCGGGAGTTTTTGTAAAGTCCCAGGGTTTATACGCAAAATTTCCAAGATTTGCGTAATTTCCAGAAACCATAGGGTCTAATATGAAAAAATTGGGCCTTTGGATAAGTTTCTGAACAACTAGGAGCCTAAACGCAAAAGTACAGAGACTGCACTCAATTAATGAAAACCCTGGGTGGAGGGGGGCTAAATACAATATTTTAGATTTTCTCTTTTTCTTTATTCCCACCGGCTTTCTTCCTTATTTGGGCCGACTCGTTGGCATTGAGCTGGCTCGGCCCACTCTGGCCCGCGAACTTCACATAAAATGGGACGGCTAGGGTTTGTCACCACTCCGATCGAGCAGTGGCCGACTTTAGGCCGGTGACACATGGTGCGAGGGGGGCCACGACGGCGGCGAGCGACACCTGCGTGGCCAGTGCGGGGTGGCGCCGGTAGCTGGCTGTGGGGCAGCGCTGGCAGTTGGTGCGGTGCAGTGCGGCATCTGCATGGCCATTGCGGAGCGATGTTGGCAACCGGTGTGAGGGGGCCACGACGACTACAAACGACTGCGCGACGGCGTGCTGACCAGGGAGGAGGCAGCGGCACATGATCGACGGCTGCCTGATCGCTTGCAAGCAGCGGGTCGGGCCTATAGGATCTGTAGCGGCCCGACGGCGCGTGCTTCGGGTGGCAAGTGAGTATGCCGGCATGCCGCAGATGGCAGTGGGCAACTGGCTTCAAGCGACGGCGGCCGAGCGTTTCCAGGCAAGGGATGAGGCAGCCTACGGGGCGGCTCTATCAACCGGGAGGTGTGGCACAGTTGGCGGTTGCACGACGCGCTGTGGGGCCGCTTCGGGCGTACGGCGAGCGACATGCTGCAGTTAGCTGACACGGCGGCGATGGCGCCGCTTCGGGCGGCGCAAATGCTAGAAGGATGCCAGCTTCATGCCAGCGGTATACCCTTTTTTTAGTTTCGATCTATGGCAATGGCCATCAAGTCACCGTATTCTTGTGTAGAGGTATGGCCACTAGTTTGTCGATCGGCAGCGTGGTGGCGGCTGCAGGGTCGACCAGCTGTGTTCATGCTGACGATGCAATGTCGTTCTCTACGATGTGCTGTTTATGCATACGATGCTACTCTTCATGCGATTCATTACTGTTCATATGATTCGCTGCTGCTTCTTAGAATCCATTATTGTTCATGCGATTTCATATCTATTTTGACGTGAAAACAGTAGTAACGAGCATACGTATCGAGTCAATCATACCTTTCAATATTTGCGATAGGCTAGCCCATGGCATGCCTACTCGACGAAGATGTCAATGCAGTGCAGATTCGTTCCACTAGCTTAGTCTATGACAGAGTTTCGTGCTGATAACGTGTCAAGATTTAGAGATCGAGATCCATCTAAATTTACCGTAAAACTCCAGGTTTCCTGCCACAAGCTACGCAGCTGTCCGTGTCCAACGTACAGTCTAAGGCAGATCATACCCTCACGCCAAACCAAACCGATATGATTCACCTGATTGACAGCTCCTCCCAATCTCTACCGAACCAAACTTAGATCCAAATCCATCTCGCTTACGATTCCAATCCCAAGTTTCCCAACTCCTCCAACCGAATCCCTTATAATCCTCGCCGTCAACAACCACCTCCAATAAACCGTAACAAGCCAGCGACATCCAAGAACGCACGGCCACCGCCATGGCCACCGCGCGCGGCCTTCTCCTACCGTGCATCCTCTCGTTCCTCCTCGCCGTCTCGGCCTTCGACTCCGCGCCCCTCTCGACGCTCGTCGCCGCCTCCGCCAATGGCAGCTCGCGCGACGACGTCCCCGCCCAGCTGAGCGCGTACGAGATGCTGGAGGGGTTCGGCTTCCCCAGGGGCATCCTGCCGGTGGGCGTGACAGCGTACAAGTACCGGCCGTCGGACGGCGCGTTCCAGGTGTACTTTGACGGGGACTGCGAGTTCGAGGTCCCCGGCGGGTACCGCCTCACGTACCGGCGGGTGATCTCCGGCAACGTCGAGGGGGGCAGCATCCGGAACCTCGGTGGCGTCTCGGTGAGGATGTTCCTGCTGAACTGGGGCATCGACCGCGTCGTCATGGAGGACCCGGGCCATCTCATGTTCTACGTCGGCCCGCTGTCGCAGGCGTTCCCGGCCGACAGCTTCGAGGAGTCCCCCGAGTGCCGGTGCCGAAGCCGCGGCGACGACGGGGACGGCTTTGACGTGGCGGCGATGTAGGATCCGGCCGTTGGGTACGTGCAGCGGCGAGTTAAGTTGGACCTGCGTGCATGCATGTGGATTAATCGAGGTGCAACGGAGGTGGTGATCAAACGGAACGACGATTTGGCCGTGATATTTATGCAATTTTTTTTCGCATGTGCAATTTCGTTTTGATTGTTTAAGGTGAGATGCTTTCTATCATTGTATAGATCTGAAGAGCATTGTGACTTTGCGTAGGCGCCGCGATTAAATCAGAGTGACAACTATTATTGGTTATGTTTGCTTCCCCAGTTGCTTAGGATTGAATTACACTCTGGCTTTGACGAGCCTCCCATCCCATCATGGATTAGCCTACTTCGATGACGTGAGAATTGTTCGCTGGGTATAATCCTCTGTTTTCATATAAGATCTCTCTCCATCGGTAACTGCACAAACTGTTTCAGTCTTGTAAATTTCAATAATAATTTTCAGACTATATCAATCTTGTAGTTTCAAGTAACTGTTTGTTTAAAGGGAGTGACTTGCCCTTGGGTGACTGGAAACAAAATTGATCTCAGTCATTCACTTTCATCCATTAGATCAACATCCAACGATTCACATGTGTTAGTTCAAAATTACACTAACCTTCTACTAAAATTACACATTTACAACATTGTAATTTCAGTTGAATGAGAGCCAAAAAACTTCAGTAACCTGAGAGAGACGTCCCTTTAGATAAATAGATTTTCTTAGTGTCTTGTCCGCAATTTTGCTGCAGCTATATCAATAAATATATAAAGAACTGGTTGGAATTTAAGGCAGAAAAATAATACAAATTATATGAATTATTTGACTTAGAAAAAATAGGCACCGCTTAATTTGTTAGGTCCCAATTATAAATGTGGAGTTATTAGAAAAGTTGGATTTAGTCAAAGGATTATGGATTCTTTTTGCAAAAAACAAGTTCGTTTATATTAATAGAAGGAAGGTAGATCCGGTGCCTCCAACTCGGTTTGAAAGAAAATTGGAAGCCCAGAAGATCGACCCGCAGCTGTCGAACTAAGATTCATCAACATGGAAGGCAAACCCCAAAAGGGGATGCAAATCCACCAACCTGACCACACCAAGTTGAAGGAAGCATATTTCACTAGTGATCTGTCAAATGGTGCACAAAAGAAGGCTATGCCAGTACAAGATGGGTGACGTCTTAAGATATAGAGGAATGTTAGGTCACTTAAAATTATTTGGTTCTAAAAATTTTACAAGATAAATCTATATTAATTTCTATCTAATGTTTCTACTCTACTATTTAAAAGGCTTTCAACTTACTATAAGAAGGTAATTGTAAATATGTAAATGTGAAAACGTAAATAAGGTAAAAAGAGCCAACTTAAAACAAGAGATTTTTTCTGTGGTATCGATGGTATGAATATCACCTATAGTCCACGTTAAAGCTATATCAAGAATATGCTCTCGGTCGCCAAGACTTTTCCAGCCACGGTTCTTGAGCCAACAAACCACAAAGGCAAGGCTCACATCACACCTCTCTTCTGATCATTTGTTGTCGTTTTTACTTCGGAGCTTGAGCCACTAAGGCAAGGGTCTCCGCGTCCTTATACAAAATTCTTGCCATCACTTCACATCAAGTCGGAGGGTTAACAAACTTGAGGCACTAAGGCCTAAGGTGCTGACGAGTCACATGACTACAAGGTGCCGGTGTACCACTTGGTACAATATATGATCACTCCTTAATCCCCACTTTAGGTAGCAACACTTCTCTGTAGATCTAACAACACTAATCACTCACTAATCTATGTGATAATTGCCTTATATGATCACTTTTAGTATTTTGGTGGCTTGGATGTCTTCACTATTGTATATGAGCTTTCTCTGGACTCCAGTACTTTCAAATTATCGAGTGGAAGGGTATTTATAGCCTCTACCCCACGCACCAGCTGTTGCCCCAACGACTCAACTTTATTGTATACGCCAGATGATCCGGTGTGAATAGATTGCACTCACTGGAACATCCAGCGTGTACACCTTCAAAAAACTAGCAGTTGGAACCCAACTCAAAACCAATGTGAACATCGGATGTTTCGGTGTGTTCACCAGCTTCATCGTCGGACCATCTGACGTGTACACTTGAGCCAAACCGCGTCACTTCTCTCTGTGCAAAATACTACGGTGTGGCCTTGCTTCATCGTCGGATCATCCAGCGTGTTCAATCACGTCAAACTGGATTTTGACATCTTCTCTGCAACAAATACTCCGGCAAAGCCTTCAGCGTGCATAGCTACAGTCTTCGGATCATCCGACGTGTAGTTCTTTGGTTTTCAACAGTTACAATCCTTTCTGCAACAAATGCTACAGCGCACGCAACATTAAGCTTCGGACCATCCGATGTGTGTCTTCCTTGAACTTCAACTCTGGAATGCTCTGACGTGCACATCTTCATATCGCCAGATCATCCGACGTATTGAAAACATCCAAACAAAAATACTCTAGTGTTCACACCTCTTATGTGCCAGACCTTCTTGCACTAACAAACTTCTTAGGACCTGTCCAATTCAGGCGATCTTTGTTTCGGCTGTGGTGGCTTCTTTATGTATTGCATCTATGAGACCTACTAATATATATTCTTGATAAGCATGCTAGTCTCATTGACTATGCTGTCATTAATCACCAAAATCACATACATACCATGATAGGATCATGTTTCCTACAATCTCCCTATTTTTGGTAATTAATGACAACACAACCAAAGCAAGTGGAAAATAAATAATGCCAATTGTAAATGGCATAAATAATAAATACCAACAATTGCACAATATCTTACCACTTTTCTTGGATGCATGATCTTACCCCTTTATCCCCTTTTGTTGTAGCTCCTACTTTCACCATCATCACTATCTTCCTTGATCATGCATCCAAGAAAAGAGAAACAGACAAAACCCTAACTCTTATATAGGCCCACGTAATGAGAGTGTTCCCAATTTTAGGGTTATTCTCAATTAGCAGTCTATATTATTTGTGTGCCTAACGAGGTGGGGTCCTTGCATATATAGGGAGAAACCCTCCACATTTACCTCCATTAGCAATATGGTACTATTAGAGGGTGGGTCTCAACATAGATCACCTCTCCACAATATGGGTCTTTGAGATTTATTATGAATTATTTCATGGACCAGGCCTAAGAATTCTAACAATCCTCCACCATATCTCAAAGTTCCATAGAAAATTGCCAGTTTCCCACTGTAGTTTGATATATCGATGTTTCAGTGAATACTGTTAAGTTGAACATCCACCTAGAACATCAAACTACACTCATTCACAACTTGAACAACAGACTATGCCTCGAATTGCAAGTTTTGTGAAATAAGTTTCACTTAAAGTCATAACTAATACTTGGCTGTCAGTATGCTACTCCACAGGCGAAGCATATAAGTCCTACTCCATAGTCTCTTCATGAGTTAATTAGAGATCACCCAAATCTCATAGATTGCGACCAACAGTCAGACTCATATAGGCATGTTCTTTCAAAAATACCCTGTAGGTTAGCATCTTCGCTACTTAAAGTCAATAGAACACATTAAGACAATAATTAACCTACCTTACAAATCTATGAAAGTATTGCATCTTCACTCGAGTGAGTCACACATAAAGTTACTCTCCTCTACTTAGACCAATGGCTTGTTCTTCTCAAGTTCTAATTCACAGGATCTGCGATCACATAGGTTGGGTTACCACTATGATATAACTCACGTAGGTTTCATACCCATCTCCTTTGATGCATTATCTATCACATTCCGTGATAGTCCCTTTGTAAAAGGATCTGCCATGTTCTTAGCTGTTTGGATATAATCTAAGGTTATCACTCTGGAGTTTCTTAATTTCCTGATAGACTTTAATTGTCTCTTTACGTGCCTTGAGGACTTATCATTATCTTTAGAAATGTTTACTTTGATAATAACCGTCTGATTATCAAAGTTCATAAGGATAGCTGGTACCGGTTTCTCAACCACAGGTAAGTCTATCAACAACTCACGCAACCATTCTACCTCAATAGTGGTTGTGTCTAATGTAGTGAGTTTTTCTTCTATAGTTGACCTCGTCAAGATGGTCTGGTTGCAATACCTCCATGAGACAGTAGCACCACTTAGAGTAAATACATATCCACTTGTGGCGTAAATCTCATCAGCATCAGATATCCAATTTGAATCACTATAACCCTCCAATACCGATAGGTGCCCAGAATAGTGAACACCATAACTCATAGTACCAAACAAATAGCGCATGACTCGCTCAAGTACACGCCAATGTTCATCGCCTGGGTTAGAAGTAAACCGACTCAATTTGCTGACAACAAATGAGATGTCAGGCCTTGTAACACCAAGTAAGTACATAAGTGATCCAATAATCTAAGAGTATCTTAGTTGGTCCCTACAACTTTTCTTATTCTTTCTAAGTATCCCACTAGGATCATAAGGTGTTGGAGAAGCTTTGTTGTCCTGATAGCCAAAGCGGCTCAAGTCCTTCTCAACATAATGAGCTTGTGTAAGAGTAATCTCATTCTCTCCTTTGATTAACTTGATGTTTAAGATTACATCAGTCTCATCTAGATCTTTCATATCAAAGCTTTGAGATAAGAAAGACTTAATATCATCAACCACGTCAAAGTTTGTCCCAAATATCAGTATGTCATCAACATACAAGCATAATATAATTCCCTCACCCCTACCATGGTGATACTACACATATTTATCTGCTTCATTGATCGAAAAGCCTACAAATGTTAAAGTTATGTCGAACTTCTCATGTCATTGCTTAGGAGCTTGCTTAAGATCATACAAGGACTTCAACAACTACTTTTACTATAAACCTATCAGATTGTTCCATATAAATTTCCTCGTCATCCTCCCCATTAAGGGAAGTTATCTTAACGTCCATCTGATGAATGATAAGATCATGTGAGGCAGCCAAGGAAAGTAGCATTCGGATAGTATTCAATCTCGTAATAGGTGAATAAGTGTTAAAGAAGTTTTTGCCTTCCTTTTGGGTATAACGCTTGACCACAAACCGAGCCTTGTACTTTTCAATAGTACTATCGGGCCTAAGTTTCTTCTTGAATACCCATTTGCAACCCACATAGTTGCAACCATATGATCGTTCTGTGACCTCCTAAGTCTCGTTTGTGAGGATGGAATACATTTCGCTCCAAACAGCCTCCTTACAGTAGTCTGCATCTAGAGATGCAAATGCTTCTAAAATAGACTTAAGAGTGTCATCCATAAGGTATACAGTGAAATCATCACCAAAAAACTTTGCAGTCCTTTGTCTCTTACTCCTCCTAGGAGCATCATTGTTATTCTCCTTTGGATCTTGCTCATGTGTTTGTTCAATAAACTCAAGAGGTAGAGTAGGTTCAGAAATTATCCCAGAAGATAGTCTAGACATGCTATATAAATCTTTCATAGGAAATATGTGCTCAAAAAATGTTGCATCAAAAGACTCATTATTGTATCGACATGCACGTAAGGTATCTCAGATTTAACCACTAAAAACCTATAAGCAATGCTCCGATGAGCATATCCCAAAAAGATATAATTTACTGTTTTAGGTCCGAGCTTGCGCTTTTTAGCTATTAGTACATTGACTTTCACCAAGCATCCCCAAATACGCAAATAAGAAAATAATGACTTTCTCCCTTCCCATTCTTCAAATTGGGTTTTCTCCTTATCCTTGAGAGGACTCTATTCAGAATATGACATAAAGTCAACAAGGCCTCCCCATCATACCTTAGATAATCCTGTAGTATCTAAGATAGTATTAACTAAGTCAGTCAATGTGAGGTTCTTACTTTCGACAACTCCATTTGATTGGAGTGAATAGGGAGGCGTCCTCTCATGAATAATGCCATGTTTCTCATAGAATAAATTGAAATCACTAGAGAAATACTCTTCACCATGTTCTAACCTAATTTTTTTTTATCTTTCTCTCTAGTTGATTCTCAACTTCTGCCTTATAGATCTTAAAGTGATCTATAGCCTCATCTTTCATTTTCAACAAATAAACATAGCAATATCTAGTCGCATCATCAATCAAAGTCATGAAATATATTTTTTCACTCTTCGTCAATACACCATTAATTTCATATGGATCTGAATGTATGAGTTCTAGATATGCCAAATTTCTCTCATCGGCTACCTTATGGGGTTTACAAGGTTGTTTTGATTGCAGATAACTATGACACTTAGAACCTTTGATCATGAAAAAATTTAGAATTAAACTCATGCTGGAAAGTTGAGTAATAGAACCAAAATTTAAATGACATAACTGCGAATGCCAAACACTAGCATCATCATTAACATTGTTACAAATATGGCTGAAATCAGAAAGGGAAAAACGGAATAAGCCTCCACACTCATAGTCTTTACCAATAAATTTTTCATGCTTTGACACTACTACTTTATTGTACTCGAGCACCACCTTAAACCCATCTCTACAAAGAAGATAGCCGCTAACTAGATTCTTGTTCATTGTAGGGACATGCTACACGTTCTTCAGGTGCACGATCTTTCCCGAAGTAAACTTCAGATCTACCGTACCAACACTACGAACAGAAGCATGTGATCCCTTCCTTATTAGGACGGAATAATCATATGCGACCTGATAAGTAGAGAACATTAAGATATCAACACATAAATAAACATTAACCCATGTATCAATCCACCAATTAGTAGACTAAAATACTGAAAACACTAAAGGTACATTTTCATATCCTACATCTTCGTTTCCAGTTTCGCTAATGGTAAGCACATTAGCAATATTCGAGTTATGTTTTTGTGAAGCCTTTGTTCTCTTGGGGTCTAGACAATTTTTAGTGAAATATCCAATCTCACCGCACACAAAGTAAGACAATTTTACTATATTCATCTTTTTCTTCTTGAAGGTGATAGTTTTGTTTGGTTTATTATCTTTTCCTTTATTCTTATTGTAGAAAGGCTTTTACACCATATTGACGTTAGTCTATTCCTTACCTCTTTTTAGACTTATATTCTTAGATCAAGTTTTCTTCTCAACATTAAAAGACGCGGTAAAAATATACATCCGTCTCACAATTATGGTGGTGGTGGTGGTTGTGGGAGGGCACGTTTTACCGGGAGAACTAGCTGGCACTGGAATCTTCGTGTGTAACCGTCCAATCCTATTACTAAGCGGTACAGATTAAGGTGAAGGGCCCAACAAGGGCATATGCCTTGCTTAAATTTTTTTAGAGGATTTAAATGGACTTAGTTTTTTTTTAAAAAAAAGTTATAACATTTTAAACTGGATCCGCCCTGGTGGTGGAGGGGGAGTGATTGTCGAGGGCGTGAAACATTGAGAGCATGCGCAGAGCAACGTTCAGCACAGTGCCCCTGGGTACGTTCGGGTGGCGGCATCGTGCACCGCGCGGGGCACGAGTGTTCCGGTAGAAAGGACGAGCGCGCGAGGGGGTCGCGTCGAGTCCGCCGTCTTCACCTACAGACCGCCGACAAGCCTCTCGGCACGTACCATGGCCGCTCTGTCGCTAGCTGCTGCGGTCGACGCCCACGAAAACTGACTGGCCTGGCCCGACGATCGGCAGGTGACCACGCGCTTGCGCCGATCTACGTGTGCGAGCGTGTCTCCGCGAGAGGTTTGCACGGTGACTGCCAATGCGATCGGCATTTGGCAATCGCGGGTCGGGTCGGGTCGGGTCGAGTGCTGTGGTACGACGAGCGATACACAGGGAGTCCACCGTGACTCCGAGGTTAATGTGCGCCGTGTCTGTGTCGTCGAAGACCTGGCCCCAGCCGGTCTGGCACGTACGATCCGAGCCCGTGGCCCGTCTCGGGCTCGCACGCGCTCGCGTCTCTACACGCTTGTGTCGGGGCCGCCGATCGAGCTCTCCTCAAGATACGTTGGACCGGGCTCAAATTCTGAGGCCGAGGCCGTCTTTCCGTCGTTGAGTGTCGGCAAAATTCGGCCTTTTTATTCTGAAACTGTACAGGTAGGCCGTAGGCCAGATCGTACTTCGCACGTTGCCTGGTCCCGGTAGGTCATACGTGCAAATCTGGCGGAACTACTGGTACAGTTCGTCTCACCAAATCTGCTGTCTCAAAAAGAAAAAATGATCCTGGATTCCAACAGACAAAAATTGTACTACAGTGCAGAGAGAGTACTATTGAGAGTAACTGTAACGAACAGTAGATGGAGCATAGGGTAAAATCTGGTATTCATTTATCAAGTGTTTATATATTTATACATAATAAAAGATATGATAAAAGAACATATCTATTGGAGAGACATCCAATCTCAATAGACATAACTGTTGGTAATTGATTATATAATTACACCAAAATGTGTCTATTCATAACACTCTCACTGATCAATTATTCTAGTTATAAATTTCTTGTTGAAAACTCATCTAAAACCCTGTAGGAAAAAATAAGAAGAAAATAATATATTAATATATTATTAAAACTCTTTTAAAACTCAATAAAAAAAATGTAAGGAGAAAATAATATGACATATATTGATTATTACCTCACTATAAGCTCATATGAGAAACTAGGAAGGATAAACTCATTAGTGAGCTTAGAGAACAATAATTATGATCTATAGATTATATTAAAATCTTCAAAAATCCTCTGGGGAAATGGGAGAAATAATAGTGATATGGTATTAAAACTTCTTTAAAACCTAGTGGAAAAACAAGGAGGAAAGGGTACAACATATATTAATTATTGTCCTGTTGTAAACTCATATGAGAAAAACCTTTAAAAAGAAAAACTCATAAGCGAGTTTAGAGAATAATAGATATGTCTTTGATACATTTTTAAAAAACTCCGAAAGAAAAAAATAAGAGATATGACATATGATCTTATGTAGATATTGCTTCATTAAAAACCTTATATGAGAAATTGTATAGAAAAACTCATAAAAAATAGTGCAATATAATATAAATATGTTATTATTTAGGGATCAACTCCCCCTGAACCCTGCAAATATCGTAATCGTCGCATACCAATTCCGTGAATATATTTTTTTAATGCGGAAGTTGGTAAGGACTTAGTGAATAAATCAGCGAGATTATCACATGATTTAGTTTGCAATATGTCTATCTTCCCATTAGGAGGATAGAACAATTTAGGAGTAATATGTTTGATTGTATTGCTCTTTATGTAGAATATTTGCATTTGAGCAATGCATGATGAATTATCTTCATAAATAATGGTTGTTGATTCAATGAAAATATATACCACATGACTGTTGTATGTGGTTGATCATTCTACGAAGCCATACATATGTCTATAATATTTCAGAATGATAGGTAAAAGTAACTAGAATAAGTCTTGATGACTCTTATGAGATAGCTATATCACCATAAAATCAGTATGTGATCTGGTGTTAAGGGGATAAATTATATAGCCAGAATCTGGATATCCCACTATTATCAAATATTGAATTTTCTGAAAGAAAAATTTAGATCTTTGGTACCATAAAGATATCTATAGATATCCTCTTTGGCTTTCACCTAATGATGTTGTTAGTGCTACGCTATTTAAGCTAGTAGGTTATTTGCAAATACAATATCAGCTCTATTGTGGTTTGCAAGATACATGAACGCTTTGATGACATTGAGATATAGAACTTTAGGTTCGATATCTTTTCATCATCAACCTAATATATGAATGGATCTTGATTCATATTTAGAGATTGAATGACTATAAATATTTTGATTGATATAATTTTCTAATATCATTTGGATATTGGTGAACTGATAAATAAATATTCCTGAAGAAATATGTTCAAGTTGTAGACTTAAGAGAAATTTGGTTTTAACCAAATCAATCACCTCAAATTTCGTCATTAGATGATTACATACTTTATCGTGTGTAGTTTGGAGATGATACAAAATGCAATTGAGATTTCATTATAAACATACATATACAATCAATGTAGTTGGAGTAACCCTTCTGTGGAAGAAACTCATTTAGTCAGTTATACCGCAATCAACTTAACTACTTGAAGTCATGGAGTGACTTTAAGCTATACACAATATATATTACAATTTGTATTTAGATTCAGACTAAGAAATCCATTAGGGACTTATATGTTCGAAACTATGTAATTCATTTGGTTTGCCAATGATATTGAATATAAGAACATAATTTCCACACATATCATGTGGTATGTAGCATCATAATTGATGATGGGCCTCTGCGTGAACCCTTGTTCTATAAGTCTCGTTATTTCACCACCTTATGAAATAAAAATCTATTTTGTATCTCATAGGGAAAACATTTGAAGGTATAGGTATTACTTATGTGAATACCTTTCTTCTTGTGAACAAGTGCAATTTTAAATCAATTAGTTCCTTCTATTTGGTCTAGTCCAGGTGCTTGAGAAACCCTGCCATGGCCATTGACTTTGGTATGGATCCAATTGAAGATCTTTGCAATTTTCGAGGAGAAATTATTTATCAATAATTTATAGTCTTTGATATTGATTGATTCTATGGAATCAATATAGTTTGTGAAAATATTATGCTATTTAACTCCATGTATTTCGTAAAACAATGGAGTTAGGTGTTCCCATGACCCAGCGTCCGAATTTGTGTACATATTTGTGCTGGCCATTTGGATATTGAACATCCATAGGCGTTTGGATAATGAATATCCATAAAGTGTCTACCAACTTGATATTGATTTGCAATTTACTATTGTGCAGGAATGATTTATCTGTTTTCGCGGTAGCTTGCAAGAAGCTTTATCCTTTGTGACCATATTTCTCCTCCTCTTATTTTGATTTGGGAGTTGAGTAATTTTGTTTGGTACCTCCAGTCATTTCGGCACAATCCTATTAGGAATATAGAATTTGGTGACACCTTTGTTAACAATAAATGCATCTTGGCAGATTATTTGCAATATGTTACAAATACTAGATGTTCTGAGTAAGGGTTCGGATATCAGGTACGTGGATATGACGACTGAATGTGAATATGTATGATGTTCTCTTAAGATTTCTAACATTCTTTGTGGTATTAATCTCCCCTAATGCCGGTAATTGTCCTCAAAATGTTATGAGCATACGAGCAATGAATATGTCCCATGTGAGGGACTCGAGGTATTATATGATTGACGAATAATTATACTTCATATGGATCCATAATGCCCTTTGATGTATAATGTACGATGGTGATACCGGTATGTGCAGAACGTTCGCAGATGGGAAATACTTGGCTGAGGCTAAATTTCCATGTATTAACTGCAACGGAGGGAGTCGTATGATTGCAGTTGAATGAATTTGGTTTAATGATACGGTGTGTAAAGTTGCATGTCACCAATAAGAGTTGGCAAATTGCAATTCTATGGTTGGTCATGCAAATGAATTAATTCTCTTGATGAGATATTCAGCTAGACCATTATGGATATGCACATATGATACTTAATATAGTAGTGTCCAAAACCAAATAATAATTGCATGCATGTTAAGAAACGATATTATCCATACGAATGGATTTGATCCTACATACAGGCTAATTTGCTCTAATTTTAAGTATCTGAGCAATAAGTTTAGCATAAGTGTGGTGCCTTATGTATACGGGACATATTCGGGACTATTTTATGGATGCATTGATCAGCATTATAGAGTACATAGATGGTTCATAATATTGCTCAATAGAGCCACATGTATGTTTTTGAATGTGTTCGAGAAATTGGGTGACACATTATGAATTATAAGGTAAGATGGCCTTAAAATTAAATTCCATATGACACATGCGGTGCACACAAATATGAAGATTTTGATAATACTGTAACCAATAGAATTGTTAATAATTTTTCTCATCATCTCTAAGGAAGAGCGACCAATGCAATAATGCCAAGTCTCGATTTGATCAAGATAGAAAAATTATTTTGTATGCAATATATGGTACGGGTTTGATGTATGTATAGTACAATCCAAATGTATATAGGAAAGCTTGTCATATCCGTTGATTAAGAGGAGAAATTCCTCTTTCATTGTCATCATGGGTTTTGATACGAAAACCATTCTGATGGATATCTCTATAACTTAGTAAGGTACGGGATGAATCGGGATACAATAGAGCATCAACGATTATGACTTGTGTACCCGTATGGACAGTAATTATTGCACGAGGAGAGCCAGTAATCACTCCATCGCATCCAATGGTTTTCAAAATATTTCCTTATCTTTCAGTAAGATTTTGAAAATATTTTAGTTTCACTATGTATAGAATTTGTGGTATAACTGTGCACATGCACATTTCCTCCATCGGATTGATTTCCGTAGAAAATCTATATATAGAATTGAAGAATTTGATATGAAATTCTTTATCAGATATATAGAATACATACATACTTTATTGTAGTATCATAGTGCTGATACAATATTATATTGCAACATTTAATGGGGTGTAGGTAACATGGTAACTAAGGAATTGAGAGACTAGGTAAGATCTCCAAACATGTAATGCAAAGCAAATTTGACAAATATGTTTTTCGTGCTCATGGGATCTTTTGGTTGCAGAAGAGTCTGATTGTTATTTGGTTCTTGTAGAACTTGTTGTTAACAACTAGCCTCCTTGGTGGAGTTAGTTTAAGGATTGAAGTGTGCATCAAATCTTTGTTCTTGAGCAGATTTGTTACGTCCCACAGATTGTAAATACATATCAATTAAATGTATTGGGGTGCAACATTTTTTAGTGGTGTGCTTGTAGCATCCACACTTATGACAAATATTAGATTTGTCAAGTTTGGAAATATCTTGATCCTGATCCGGCGTATAAAGCTTATACTTCTTGTTGCGTTTGTGTTTATCATTGAAGTTCTTTGGATGACATTTAATGGAGCCATCGAACTTATTATTATTCTAAGCATTATGATGTATTTCAGGTTAAAGAGCAGCGTCTATTGGACGTTAATGATGATTTCTTAGAAGGAGTTTATCATGCTTTTTGACCTGAAGTAATACATGTATTGAGTCAGAATAAATTTGGTATTTTCTTGCGCGGTCTTGTTGCTGTAAGATCCTATTTCTTGGAAGCATAATAGATAAAGTGTTATCTATCTTTTCCGCATCTGTAGGTTCTTTTTTGCAAAAAATACAATTTTGAGCAAATTTTATGAACATCATGATTTCTCTGACGAACTTAAAGTCTTGGAGTCAGAGTTGTGTCCATTCATGACATGCATTAGGCAGAACGACTGTCTTCTACTTTTCATATCTGCTTTTGAGAGATAACCACAAAGTGCTCAGATTTTCTTCAATCAGATAATCAGACTTGAGATCCAGATGGATATGATGCTCTATGTATAATGCACCATATTTAACATGATCCGGTAGCGGTGGATCTCCCTCTTAGGGAGGTTGGTAGAGCCGCTACTATTCTATAGGGCACAAGACTAACCTTGATATCCATTGCTCATATTGAATAATTGTGATCGTCAAACACGAGTTTATCAAACTTTTTGCCGATCATTGTATCATATATAGATTTGACTATATATTTAATTAATTTACTATAGGTAAATTAAAAATCTTTATAGTAATGTTGTAATAATGATGCAAAATTTGTAAAGTCAAGTACATAGTGTAGACCTTAAAATTTTATAGCTAACACATTGAAGATAACCACCAAATATGGTGTAGATCTCACACTAATAGGAGGTATAATCTGAATTTGTCAGTAGACTCCTATGTTCCTATTATCTTGTGTTATGTTAAGTAGAATATTTGAAAGAACATGTTGAAAGTAATCAATAAGTCAAGATGACAAAAATGTAGACCTTACAGTAATGATGGATAATCTGCAAATATACAGTAGATGTTATAGTCCATTACCTTGTGTTTCACAAATATTAAATAGAGATAATCACATAGAAGGTAATCACCAAAATTACATAGACCTCAAATGTAGTGATTTAATCCTTTGATGGTAGTCACCAAAAATGGTGTAGACCGTTATAGTAATGGTTTAACACTTTGACGGTAGTAAAAAAAATGGTGTAGACCGTACAGTAGTGGCGTAAGTAATTCGTTGTTATGAGCATAATCTGCAAATATTACAGTAGATTTTATAACATCCACAACCTTGTGTTATACCAATATTAGTTGAGGTAGTCACTTAAAATTTTGTATTTTAATTCTGGTATGCACGATCAGGCGTAAAAGTACTTTGGACTTAATTAAGGTGAATTAATATATAATACTGCAAGAAAATCATCTTTAATTATAAAATTAACATGATCGTTAATAGAATTGCATGTTATAGGGATTGCATAATAGCAAACGCATTAAACATTATAGATATTCTAGAAAAACAAGGTCTGGAATGCATATTTACATGATTAAATATAATACGATGCAATACATTTAAAACCGGGATTTAAATGAAAAAATATAATGCACTGTATATTTTATGGCATAATTTCATAGAAATATGAGGTCTTTTATGTTAAATAGCCAATGGCCTGATTAGGCCGGCTGAATGGGTCGAGGCAACTTGGGCTGAGGCCCATTCAGCCTTTGGGCCCATTCGACCAGGCAAGGAAGGGGCGCCAGGCCAAATAAAAGGGGTGGGGGAGGAGTAGTTAGGGTTACCACCCTACCCTGCCCCTTCTCTGTTGTGGTGCCTCCATAGAGGCAGATGGGGCCGAGCCGCCATCGCTCCTGGCCAAATCCTACCACGCCGCTGGCCTCGACACCTCCCATCGTTAGGTGTGGCCGGTCGTGGAGAGGAAGGAGCCGCCCCTAGCCCATCGACGTCGTCGTCGGCTTATGGCCATGCGGCCGGATTAGAGATCCAACATGGTGGGCCATCGCCATTTCCTGAGGGCAGGGAGGTCGACCGGGAGTCGCGCCGTGGGCTGGCTCTATGCGGTGTGGTCGGCCTCTTGAGGGATGTATGCCGCCGCTTGAGCACCGAGTGGCCGGCTTGATGCGCCATGGTGGGCCACCACCGCCTAAGGGGAGCGTGGCCGGGCGGCTCAGTCGCCAGATCTAGACGGTGCAGCCATCCACCGTCGCCATGAGGATGGGGGTGTTGTGCGGGTGATGGCATGACTGGTGTCACGACTGGAAAATGTTGCCATGGAGTCGCCTCATCCTGCGCATGGTTGAGGAAAAACGTGTCGCCGTGACAAAGAAAAAGGCTAGATCGGTGGTAAGTGATTGTCACGTCCCAAAAATGCTAATTATGTAATTATGCATGCATAATTGCCATGATGCCAACGCATATGCTTACACGTGTTTGTCTATCAAAAACTAGTTAAACATGTTTCAAGTACCTTAGGACTGGTTTAGAGCACTTTGGAGAACCCCTAAATACTTTAGAGAAAGAAAAGAATAGAAGGATGATGATGAGGGGCGACTTAGTAAAATTTCAGCAAAAGAACCCCCTCGCAGTTTGATCGGAGTCACCGGCGGTCTGACTGTCAGGTGCACTGCCATGTGGGCTACCATGTGGATTTCCCGCGGTCTGACTGCCCGAGCTTGTGGTCTGACCGTCATCACACAGAGGCTCTGGTTAAGTAGATCGATCACTTTCTTTTGATCTCTCCCTTTCCCTCTCACTTTTCTTGCACTCTCCTTCTCTCCACCTGGCCCTAGAGAGAGAAAGAAAGCTCTACTCGTCACGTTAGAAGGCCGGAGATCAGAGGTGGGAACTCCCACGAGCTTCCTGGAGGACTTCCCCAAGTTTTCCTCCTCTTCTCCCTCACCGAAGACCTGTTCATTGACCGCAAGCTTCATCACCACTCTGGGAGCCGATCCGCGAATCGGAGCCTCCGTGAAGCATTCCAATCCAATAGAAAGCTTCCATAAGCTGAGGTGAGCTATCCCTACCATTTTCCCATTGTTTCTGAGCTCGATCCGACCCTCGTGTCATTTAGGCCTAAGTTCAACCTGGCCTAGATCCAATCCATGGGGTATTTTTTAGTTTAGTTCAATAAATGATGTCCAAGTCACTTTAGAAACACTCCACTAGTCCCATAGAGAATTTTGGCACCCTTTGTTGTCGAAGGTTTCAGTGGAATCCTCACTAGCAACCCCATAAAGGCGCTGCCGGTAAGATTTGGTGGTCTGGCTGATGCTAGGGCTGGTCTGACCACCAGTTGGGACCGGAGAATCCGAGTTGAAAACTTATACAGGAGTCTGGCTGCCATCATGCCTACAGTCAGACTGTCAGAGGCCAAAACTCTTTGTTGGTCGCCGATCAGACTGTCGCCTCTACGTAGGTCTGACCGCCAGCCTGTTAAAGGTAGGTATACTTGGGTTACCTTGTTCGGGGTCTTTTCAAAATGTTTTTGAAGCTCGGTGCTCTATTATACTTCAAGCAGGCATCATTTGCACATTTTTACATCATTCATTTGTTTATGCATTGCATTTTGATTTGTTTAGAGGGTGTTGCGCCGCCGGTCCAAGCGAGTGAAGGTGGCACCAACCTTCTGGAGTTTTACGAGTGTTGTGCCGAAAGTATCAGGCAAACCCCAGAGCAGCAAGACAAGCATCTAAGCATACTGCACCTATTATTTTCGATGCCAAGTTCAGCAAGTACGAATTCTAGATCAAAGAGGTCATGTTTCTGGGTCATGTTCTTTCTAAGAGTGGTGTCGCAGTTGATCCGAGTAAGGTGCATGATGTGGTAAATTGGGTTCAACCCAAAAGTGTTATTGATATCCGAAGTTTCTCAGACTTGCGGGTTATTACCATCGGTTCATTGAGAATTTCTCCAAGATTGCAAAGCCGATGACCGAGTTATTGAAGAAGAGTGTCAAATTTGAATGGTCTGACGATTGTGAAGTGGCTTTCCAGACTCTGAAATCTCGTCTCACTACGGCACCAGTTTTAGTACAATCGGATATTCACAAGAGTTTCGATGTTTATTGTGATGCCTCTCGCATCGGACTCGACTATGTTCTTATGCAAGAGGATCAAGTGGTTGCTTATGCTTTACGCCAGTTGAAGCCACATGAGGAGAACTACCTCGCTCATGATTTGGAGCTTGCTGCCGTAGTGCGCGCCCTGAAGATTTGGCGGCACTATCTCCTGGGGAATGTGTGCACCATATACACCAATCACAAGAGTCTCAAATACATTTTCACTCAAGTTGACCTCAACATGAGACAAAGAAGATGGATTGAGTTGATCAAAGACTACAAGCTAGAGATCCATTACCATCCTGGCAAGGCAAACATGGTTGTTGATGCCTTGAGCTGGAAGGCTCAATGCCATTGTCTTATGGTCTCGCCTGAGG
Organism: Phragmites australis; assembly: GCF_958298935.1. NCBI lineage: Eukaryota > Viridiplantae > Streptophyta > Magnoliopsida > Poales > Poaceae > Phragmites > Phragmites australis. The sequence continues at coordinate 24,391,198 of NC_084931.1, forward strand.
ATTCCACCCTTTGTGATGATTTCAGGAGGCTTGAACTCGAGGTGGTCTCGGAGGGGTTTCCTGCTAACCTGGAAATCAAATCCACTCTCCTCGACCAAATCAAGGGAGCTTAGAAGAAAGACAAAGGCATGGAAAGGATTCGTGATAAACTCAAGGAGGGACAAGCCAAGTGCTTTACTCAAGATGATGAGGGTACTTTGTGGTTCGAGAAGAGACTAGTGGTTCCCAAAGTTCCGAAGTTAAGGAAGAAGATTCTGGATAAGGTCCATGATTCATTGTTTTCTATCCACCTAGGGAGTACCAAAATGCATCAAGATGTAAAGCAAAGGTTCTGGTGGACTCGCATGCAGTGGGAAATTACTCGTTATGTCTCTAAATGTGATGTTTGTAAGAGAGTGAAGGCCGAACATCTCAAGTCGGGTACACTTTAGCCTTTACCCATTCCTTCCTAGAAGTGGGAGGAGGTCAGAATGGATTTCATTACCGGATTTCCCAAGACCTCTCAAGGCTATGATTTCATTTGGCTCATTGTGGACCGACTCACTAAGTCAGCACATTTTCTTCCCGTAAAGACCCAATGCAATGAAAAGCATTATGCCGAGTTATTTCTCACCCAAATTGTTTGCCTCCATAGGATTCCGAAGAAGATCATTTCCGATCAAGGCACTCAATTCACCTCTCACTTCTAGAGAAGCCTTCATGAGGCTATGGGAACCAAATTGTTCCATAGCATAGCGTTCCATCCCCAAATCGATGGACAAACCGAGAGGGTAAATCATATTCTTGAAGACATGTTGCGGGCCTATGCCGTCACCTATGGGAAGAAATAGAAGATTTGTTTGCCATTTGCGGAGTTCTGTTACAACAACAGTTACCAAGCCAGCATCTAGATGGCTCCATTTGAAGCTTTTTATGGAAGGAGGTGTAGAACGCCGGCGAGAGGGTTTTTTAGGCCCGGACTTGGTTAAGAAGGCAGAAGATCATGTCAAGACTATTAGCCAGTTCCTACTCACGGCTCAGCCTCGTTAGAAAAGCTATGCAGATCATCATCGACAAGTGCTCGCGTTCGCCATTAGGGATTATGTCTATCTTAAGGTGTCGCCTCTCAAAGGGTTTCGACGCTTTCAAGTCTGAGGCAAGCTAGCACCTCGTTATGTGGGGCCAATCCAAATTATTGCTCGACGTGGAGAAGTGGAATATCAATTGGACTTGCCTACGCCTCTATCCGTTGTGCATAATGTCTTCCAAGTGTCGCAACTGAAGAAATACCTTTGAGTTCCAACAGAAGTTATCGAAGTTGCAACCGAATCTTCCATATTATGAGTGACAAATTTGAATCTTGGATGAAGCAGAACACAAAACTTGGCAGCATTCGATTAAGTTCATCAAAGTCCAATGGAGTAACCACACTGTCGGAGGATTAACTCCTGTCGCAGGGATCCCGAGAGACCCTTTTTTAGAGATTCGGCCGGGGGGATGATCCTGAATAAGTTCATCGGAGAAATAAATGGGAATGAATGCAAAGGCCGGTGGTGGGGGTATCGACCTAGTGCAAGAAAAAGTAAATGCACCGGAATTTAGACAGGTTCGGGCCGCACGGGGGCGTAATACCCTACTCCTGTATGGATGCTATAACTGTCTTAAGGAGGTCCCTCAAGGATGTTGCTGGTTACAAGAATGTTGGCCTAACTAAGAGCTTGAGGCTCCTTGTTCTTCGGCTGGAACTATGCTCAACCTTGCTCACAGTGTCTCTCTTGCGCTGTGTTCTTCGTGTCTACTCTCGGTCTCTCGTCGTTGTTGGTGTTGTCTCTTTCCTTTTTTCCTCGGGGCCGATCCCTCCTTGCTTCTGTTTCACCGGCTGTTTTAAGTACCCGCCGGCCGAGACATGCCCCGAACGGGAAGGAGGGGGCACGAGTTCCAAGACGCCATGAATGGAAAAGGCGTCATCATTTCTTCCGGGTGAAGTGACCGGGGGTGAAAAATGCGTCACACGCCCGGTCGCCCGTCATCATAAATGCCCTGGCAACGGGCGCCGTGGAGAGGGCCCACCGGGCAGCCGCAGAGCAACCTGGTGTGCTCGCCCTGTCTTGTTCCCCTGCCACAGCAGTGCGGCAGACGGAACGCCTTGATCCTCACGACGTTATCCCGAGACAAGCCGGATGGCACGGGACGGGACCCGTGCATTAATGACCCCACGCCTCTCTGCCAAAGCATGACAGGAACTGACACTGAGCGCGACGGGAGCAGTTGGAGGCGACAGGCCACGCACGCTCATTAAATGCGGCCTTGGGCCTCTGGCTGGTTGACACCTCATCGGCAGGCCCCTCGGGGGCCTTTCTGGGTCGTCGGGGTACCGAGTGCTCGGGGGTACTGCTCACATCCCCGAGCACTCTCACCCGAGAATGCCTATGCTTGTCCTCGGGGTGTCGGGTGCTCGGGGGTACTGTTCACCTCCCCGAGCACTCTTGCACGAACCCTCGGGGAACCGAGTACTCGGGGGCCACCACGTGCAGCCCCGAACACTCTCTCCCGAGAATTCTTGTACAGATCTTCGGGGAACCGAGTGCTCGGGAGCTGCCGCACGCACCCCCGAGCACTCTCTCCCGGAACTTAGCTCTTCTGATCGTCGGGGGACTAGGGTGCTCGGGGGTGAGCGGACACCTCCCCGAGCACTTTCTTCCCGGTACTTGGATTCCGTGGATCATCGGGGTACTGGGGTACTCGAGAGCCACCGACCGTGGCCCCGAGCACCTTCTCCCGGGACTTGGCCTCTTCTCATCCCACACGAGAGACCTCGCGGGGTGGCGCCATGTGGCGGATGGCTAGCCTGGCCTCGGGATTCGGGGACCCCCGGTTCCTGATACACCGACACACACCGAGGATCAAGCGACTTGGGAGTGTGAGGATAAAATCTGCTCTGAATATCCTGAACTTTTTGAGAACTTGTAAATACCATTGTAATTTTTGCACATTGGAACATATCACATGTCTATATTAACCACTATGTTGAATGGAACTTTTGTTCCAACGGCTAATGCCTAGAAACCACCCAACCGGGAGAGTCATGCTCCTAGCGACCTGACCGCTTTTGGTCTACCAATCTGACCGCCAGTGGTGTTTGCAAATTAAAACTCTATGCTCCCTGGGCAATCTGACCACCCAAGGCTCGCGATCTGACCGTTGGTTGGCGGTCTGATAGCCACCATACCATCGATCTGACTGTAGAAGCCCAAAACTCTATTAAATTTTGGTCTAAGTGTTGTTTCCGCGGTCTAATCAAGCCGTGGTCTAATCAAGCCGTGGTCTGACGGAGCCTAGCTGCAGCCTGATCGCCAGTTCATAAAGAGGCCTGACGGCTATCTTTTCGTTCCGTCGATGAAGGTCGACATGATTCTTTCCCCAATAGCGGAGAATCCTTTTCCATTTCATCACCGTCCCCTTTTCCCAAGAATTTTTTAATCTCGGGACGAGATTCTTCTTAAGGGGGGAGGTTTATCACGTCCTAAAAATGCTAATTATATAATTGTGCATGCATAATCATCATCGCATGTGCTTACACGTGTTTGTCTATCAAAAACTAATTAAACATGTTCCAAATACCGTACGATGGTTTAGAGCACTTTGGAGAATCCCTAAATACTTTGGAGAAAGAAAAGAATAGAAGGAGGATGATGAGGGGAGACTTAGGAAAATTTCAGCAAAAGAACCCCCTCGCGGTCTGACTGGAGTCACCCGTGGTCTGACCGCCAGGTGCGCTACCATGTGGATTTTCCATGGTCTAACTGCCTGAGCTTGCGGTCTGACCGTCAGCACACAGAGGCTCGGGTTAAGTAGATCAATTACTTTGTTTTGCTCTCTCCCTCTCACTTTTCTCTCACTCTCCCTCTCTCCACCCGACCCTAGAGAGAGAAAGAGAGCTCTACTCGTCACGTTCGAAGGCCGAAGATCGGAGGTGGGAACTCCCACGAGCTTCCTGGAGGACTTTCCCAAGTTTTCCCCCTCTTCTCCCTTGTCGGAGATCCGTTCATAGACTGCAAGCTTCACCACCACTCCAGAAGCCGATCCGTGAATCGGAGCCTCCCCAAAGCATTCCAATCCAATAGAAAGCTTCTATAAGCTGAGGTGAGATATCCCCTACCATTTTCCCGTTGTTTCCAAGCTTGATTCGACCCTCGTGTCATTTAGGCCCAAGTTCAACCTAGCCCAGATCCAATCCATGGGGTATTTTTGAGTTTAGCTCGATGAATGATATCCAAATCACTTTAAAAACACTCCACTAGTCCCATAGAGCATTTTGGTACCCTTTGTTGTCAAAGGTTTCACCAGAATCCTCGCCGGTGACCCCACAAAGATGCTGCCAGCAAGGTCTGGCGGTCTGATCACCGCTAGGGCTGGTTTGACCGCTAATTGGGATCGGAGAATCCGAGTTAAAAACTTTTACATGAGTCTGACCACCACTTGTGACGGTTTGATCGCCACCATGCCTACGGTCAGACCGTCAGAGGCCAAAACTCTCTGCTGGCCATCGGTCAAACCGCCACCTCTACGTCGGTTTGACTGCCATCCTGTTAAAGCTAGGTATACTTAGGTTATCTTGTCTGGGGTTTCAAACTTTGAAACCCTAATCACTTAGCGGTCTATTGCAAATGTTTTTGAAGCTCGATGCTCTATTATACTTCAAGCAGGCATCATTTGTGCATTTTTCCATTGTTCTTTTGTTTATGCATTGCATTTTGATTCATTTAGAGGGTGTTGCGCTACCGGTCTAAGCGAGTGAAGGTTGCGCCTCTGGAGTTTTGTGAGTGTTGTGCGGGAAGTATCAAGCAAACCCCAGAGCAGTAAGGCAAGCATCTAAACATACATAACCTATTATTTTGAATCATGTGTCATCTCAATTGATAAATTATGCTTTATGTATGTTTGCATGTTAGTGAGTCGATGTCTGGTTCCATGGGTAAAGCCTACTTTGATGCATTATTTCCTCCACCTTGAATTGTTGATTATCTGTATTATTGTAACCTAGGTTTAATATGATGTTGTCTAACTTATAAGTTGCTCATGATGCTTAGCAATGCACAGGTTACTGGTAGAAGTCGAGCAATGAAATGTTTCATCGTTCGCGAGCATAGGTGTTAATTACTTTCACAATGATCATAATATTGGGTTGATGATGTTGGTTGGATGAGTTGTGAGAATGAGGCGAGATGTGAGCGGTGCTAGGGATATCATCTGCCCCGGAGGAGTCCCTCGAGGTAGTTCAGGAGAGGAGCTCGGATGCCGTAGACCGCTTATATCGTCAAAACACCGATCGTCGATGTTGTTGGCTTTAACACTTTTCCGTACTTGCCACATATCGCATATGGGAACGATAAGCTAAGTACCATAAGTCGCCATGTTCATTTGACCTATGAGTTGAGGTGAGAATGTTGTTAGGTGTGCCTGAGGTTGTGTCTGGTAAGTTGTGGTACGCATGGGACCTAGGTGGCCTCCACATATTTCTCGACAGAGGCACAAAGGTTTGGGGGTGGGTACGTGAATAGTTGATATGTGAATCATCACTCACGATTGATGGGTTATGTGGGCGGTGGTCTCGTGTCGTGTGGGTCTAGGAGTATCCCCTGTAGGGTGTAAAATTAATTCAAATTACCGCACTTTCATTTATCGAGCAAGCTTCTGTCAATTTGCATTGATCGTAGAGTCACGAATATGGGATGATATGAGATGGTTTGGTATGTTGGGGCATGGTGGATATGGTTTTGTCTTACACTTATGTTTATATTGGTTCCAGTTATATTTATTTTTAAGTTGTCGATTACATGATAGTTTTGGTTTATGTTTTTTAGCGTAGATGCTCACATATTTATGTCAAAAATTGCTTTCGCTTACGAAGTTACTTAATCATGTGGCCGCTTTCTTGCTAACATCCAAATGCATAATCCTTGGAGTTGGGCTATTTATATGTGTCCAATATGGTTTAAGTCTTACGAGTACCTTCGTACTCACGCTGCTCTTCTAGGTTTGTTGGCGAGGAAAGGTTAGCTTCTGGTTACTTCATGTCTGCCGATGCCAGTGGTGGGCAAGAGTAGTGCTGTTTACTCGTGTGGCGAGATTTTGGGTGGAGCCTAAGGGCATGTTCCACCAGTCCTTCTGTTGTTGATAGGTTTTAATCTTCTGCCGTGTAGTTTTATCTCTTTTGATATAAATTATTGTAAAAGGTTGGATGTTTAAGAACTTGTAACATGATGTTAATTACTCGCTCTTTCTTAAGCTTTGCTGTGATGTATATATTAGAAAGGCATATGTTCTGATCTTGGGCACAAAACACGTGCCAGGAGTACCGGGATGATGTTCTGATTAATTATTGTAGTCTTGATTATGTTAATTATCGACTTAATGATTAATTAGAATACTATTTGGATGGTTCCTCACAGTTATACCGATATGTGTTCTTCGATCTGTGTTTGATGCCGTCGATCATGAAGTCACCGATGTTGCCTTCCCGTGGGAAGAAGACCCACCATTCTATCGGTGAATAGGTGCACAACGGCCACGAAATCAGAGATCATGTTGTCAGAGGGCGTCACACCGGCGAGGATGGCCTCGGGGCCATGGGAACTAATGCTTCCACAAGAGAGGTCGGAGATGGGCAGAAAGGCGCGACGGTGGCCGCACTGATAGTGTCAACGATGGCAACAAGATGACATTGCTGTGTACGCCGTGTTCTTCTGATCTCTCATTCTGGTCCTAAGAGATTGATGCCTTCGTGCCTTTATTCTTATTTCTCCTATGATTGCTTAGTGAAGAATAAACGTGCTGATAACATATTGAACAGTAGATAGATTAGAGAGTGAAATTTTGTATCCATTGATCAAGATGTTTACATATTTATACATAATAAAAAGATATAATAAAAAGACATATTTATTGGAGAGATATATTTTTTTAATAGACACCATTATTGATAATTGATCATATCTTATATCAGAAGGTACATCGTTGCCACATTGCTGTCCACCCAGGACTGAAGATTCCAGTGTACCAAATCTGTCCTTGTGTGCATGTGAGGTGGTACTCGTACATCTAATTGCCCCCTTTTAAAAATAACACATCTGGCCTTACATACTCCTGATTCTATAATACTGCAGTTGACTACTACGCATACCAACCAGATCAATTTATTACTTGTGCTCAAGGCTCAAGCACGATGCCTAACACAAGTACGGCCGGAATCGTGGAGAAGCCATGCATGTACGTAAGCACTTCCAATAATACTAGTAGTACTAATACTACACAAATTAAGCTGTCTGATTGGTTGCATTTAGGTCAGGTCAGCACGCCTGCAGCTTCGTATCTTTCTCGCCTACAAAATGTCAGCAGGCGTGCATGCAGCTGGAATGGAAGAACGGATGGATCCTCGCATGCAGATGCAGGCATGAGACACCACTGGAGCCCAGTCATCATCAAATCTCCGATATCTTGGCTGTTTCTTTGCTTGATTTCTCTCTCCTTTAATTTGTTTGATTCTCTCTCGTGTTGCTTTCTCCTTTTGTTCGACGCTGAAATAATGTACCATGCAAGAACCATCCACGTTCACGGGGAATTTTTAGATTTTGACTCTTTTAAAAAAATCTATCTGTGAGACATATTGTCTAAAAATAGACTCTTTTCATAACGCCATGACCACTGATATTATTGTTAAATAATACAACATCGTGATAATTATAACTGTTATGAAGAATCTTGTAAGTTTAATATATATAAGATTATATGGTACGAATATTAATTGTAACGATATCGTACTATTTAATCAGTACTAATTGGCACCCGATAGCATGGCGCCGTACTATGTTCACGGTTCACCTGCCACGCGCCAACTAGGGAAAAAAACTTCGCATGCTTTGGCCTGCAACAGTGACCTCCATCAACTCATCAATATTCTTTCCAGCCTGACACCCTGTGCATGTTGCAGAAATATGTCGTTTAGTAGTAACTAACACATGGGTTCTTTATTTATCTGAAGTATTAGTGAAGAGATACTGTAGGAGATATTTACGCTTTGGAGAGAGACACATCAGCACATCAGCATCTGCTTTTAGTAGTACCCCACGTTCTCATCTTTAGTGCCGATGTGCAGGTCGCAATGCATGCGTACGTGTCACCTCCCTAATCTAGGCATGCATTAAACAAACTTTAAATCTTTCAGAACCGGTACGTTGAACGATGATTAAGCTTTACTCACTCCGTTTTCTAATATTTGTGCACATTCGTCATTAAGTATAAACTAAAAAATATTAAAATCAAGTGAAAAAATATAATAAGATGATCATACTATTCTTAATCAATTGAATACTCCGATGCGCTACCGATACTCACACATGGTTCTTTATTTATTTGGTGATATATCTCAAAATATAATATATATTTTAATTATAACCGGATCGATTGTAACCAGAAATATGTACTCAGGAAGTGTGTGTATATAGAGCTGCGGGTTTCTTTCACTGGGAAAAGGTGGCGAGAAGATATGCGTCGCACGACTCGCACTGTGCGTTGATGTGTACGTGACACGCGGCGGACGGCACCAAGCCGGTGCCCGTCGGGTCGACGACGGTCTCGTACTTTCGGTGGCGGTTACACCTACACGTACGCCTCGGACAGCTAACGAGCTGCCGGCACGGTGCTGTCAGTCCAAGTACGTACGCGTCCAGTCCAGCTCGATGGAAGCAGCTAGGAGTAGGAGTACATCTGTGCAAGCCTGCGCCACGCATCTCAAAGCTAGTGTTGCAGGCTGGCCACGTAAACTGTGGGCAGGCAGGATATTTCGTCCTGGAGAATATTAATTGCTACTCGGGGCTGAAAGCATGTCTTTATATGTATGGCCATTGTAAATTACACGTAAGTGCTTTGCGCAAAAAAAAGAAGATACAAGTAAAAACATTCAGGAGTATTTAATTCTCTTGAAAGGTGCAGGATCCTAAAAGTGACCGATAAGACTGCCAGCCTTGCGTGTCGATCCGAAAGCACTTTCCAGCGAAATCAAAAGTGGCGTTCTGACCGGCTAATCGGGTCGTAATGCGAACCTAATCTCCGGTCATGTTGAGTAGTTCCCGTTCGTTGGAGCTTAGCTAGAGCTAGTGGAAACTTATCTGCCTGCACGGGCACGGGCGCACGCATCAGATATCTCCGTGACGTGGCCAGCGCGCAACTTCCCATGGGGCGTGCGGCCGCGGGGATGGCCCGGGAATCTGGATCTTCTGCGAACTGTGTCTCTGTGGTTCGCCCACTCGGAGGTGCTTGTTTACACACGCCGTGGGCGCGCTACCGTGTGCCCCCACTTTTCTGTATCCAGTCAGGTGTATCATACATTTGGTAAATATTGGCAGCTTGTCATTATACAGTAATTTGTAAATGCACCAAGTTGGATAAGATATAGAATTTTGCTGATGTAGAGATGAGAGGGGTGGTTTTGAGTTGATTTAAGATGGACCTTTATTTTACTCAACTCTTCATTATTACGTGGGGTTCACATGTATTGAGTTGAGTTGAGTTGACCTATAAAATAATATTTTTGTCATTATAATTTTTCATTTGACATCTTAAATATTATTATGCATTAGTATGTATCATATAAGTTCTCTATTATAAAATATTATGTAATCATATTGAAACTACATTACTTACTTTAACTAATTGTACAAACTAGTTAATTGTCACATTTATGTTTGTAGGATAAAGGATACCTACCAGAGTGAGGTATTTAGCGCTTCTAAAAAATTTGTTGTACAAATGAGCACATGTAAACAAAACCATGAAAGAGAATTAACTATCTGAGATTCAGAAACATGTCAATTAATTTTCTACTCATAGTTAAGGTATTGATATGAACATAATGAAGACCCCTTTCGAGATAGAACCCTCTCAATTCGTAGTGGTTCCAATTTCACCCCTCTAGTGAAGGTGACCACTAGCCTATCACAAATATGGTTCTCTCCAATTTTCTTTCAAGAAATCACTACACAATGAGACCACCAAGCTATCTAGGTGTCTGATAAAACACAAATTAAAGAGTAACAAGATACTATGAGGAGAGTAGTTCCTTACAAAAAATCCTGGTACCAATTAAATGTCCTTTCGATTACATTTGGGATCTCATCCACAATCTCTACCTTGGGAGGATCGGCTTGCTAAATTTGTGTAGAGCAAGCTCGTGATTCTCATCAAATTTCTTATGACTGTGGGATTAAATCTGAGATGAATAGTATATGTATATATGGGTGTGTTTAGTGGTCAAAGCGTGTACTCACGCTATGTGAGGTTATACCTACAATCTTATTTAGACGTGTCCTAGGATCCACCCACATGGATGTGTTGGGTGTAAGTGTGATGTGCGTTTGACTTGTACTTAAAAAATTTCTTATGAGTGTGATAACCTACCTCCCAGCTCCACGTTCACCACAACGACCTCTCACATGACCCCTCTCACAACCTTTGATATTGTGATTCTCCAAAATTCTTCAAGTCGATGTGTAATATTGATCATCACGTGGCAAGAGGTGGCCCACTTTTTGCTATATGAGTCTTGTATCATACATTTAGCAAATTTTTAGAACTTACCACTATAATTTGCAAATGGTACAAAGTTATGTGAGGTGTAAATTTTTGGTATAATTCCTCACATATCACTGGCTAAAACTTATTCCCTAATATGCCATTAGCCCCTACACGTCAGTGACTAAAGTGACCCCATGCGCTATAGACACACAATAGCATATTAGAGATTTGAGAGTTTTACCGGTGGTATATAAGGAATTGCCCCTAAATTTTTAGTCTAGTTTGGAGACATGAGGGATGGTTTTGGTTGATTAAAGATGGGTCCTTATTTTATTCCAGTCCCTATTATTGTGTGGGATTGACATATGTTGAGTTGAGTTGACCTATAGAATTATATTTTTATAATTATAATTATAATTTGACATCTTAAATAATATTATGTATTAGGTTTTATCATATAAGCTCTCAATCATGGAAACATTATAAGATCGTATTAAGATTATATTAATTAATTTAACCAATTGTACAAAGTAGTAATTGTCATATTTATTCTTGTAGGATGAAAGATACCTATCAGAGTGGGGTATTAGGGGCTTCATTTTTTTTTTGCTAAATTTAAATGTTATACAGTTTTTAAATCGTCTTTTGAACAATTAGAGCCTAGAGAGTCAAGTCTCAACTACATTCACAAAGAGCTTGTCTCCGTCAAGGTTTATAATTCCAAGGTAACAAGTAAGCCATATAATTTAGGATATAAATTGTCTAGTGTGAATAAGCACAAGTAAACAAATAAAATAAAGAGAGATAACTATGTCTAAAACATGTTCATTGCTTTTCTACTCCTAGTTAAGACACTGATATGAAAACAATGAAGATTCCTTTCAAGTTAGAATCCTCTTAATTCAAAGTGGCTGCAATTTCACCCCTCCGGTGAAGGTGTCCAGTAGCCAATCACAAATTTGTTCCTATCACTATACAATGGCTACCAAGCTATCTAGGCATTAGGTAACACACAAATTAAAGAGTAACAAGGTACTCTAAGGGGGACTAAGCTCCTTAGGGACGTCGTGGCACTGCTTAACGGTCCTTTGATATATTTTTAGATCTCATTTGCTATACCTATCTTAGGTGGGCTGGCTTGCTAAATTGCTATGGAGCAAGCTCATGTTTCACCTCAAATTTCTTGTGAGGTGCGACAACCACCATCCTAGCTCTACATCCACCAGAACGGCCTCTCCCACGATCTCTCTGACCCCATTTGATCTCATGAATCTCCGAATTTCTTGTGCAGTATTACTCAACAAGTTGCTAAAGGTGGACACATGTGGGTCCATCTTCAGTTTCTTTGCGGGGATAGTGTCAAGGGAATCAATAATGTTTGCATGGGTGCCACACCAAGCTTTGGAACTACCTCTTCGGCATGTTCGGCCTGATGGTGAATGAACTATGAACGATGAGGTGGAATGATTATTAATGTTTAGAGTAATTTACAAAATATGAGGTGCTTTGAATTCAGCTCATATACTAATGGCATCTCCTATTATGTAAGTTTGTCATGACTTGAGTTGATCAAATAGATTTTTTTGGCTCATGCATGACAAAAAGTTTATGTTGGATAGTAAAATGATTTCAACACTCTAATACAAATAGCATTATTTTGGATAGTAGCTAACAAACTGTTGTCTTCACTAAGAAAATATTCAGAATAACATTATGCCAGTCATAAATTAGACTCTAAAATACAAGTACAATAGTACACAGTATGAACATTATTGTTCCTTGTGCTGAACTATTGGAATATTTTTCTTGCACTTGCATTTTATGTTTACATGCATTTGCATTATACTAAATTTATAACAATGAGGTGCTTATGTATAACACACAAGCACAAGTGCACACACATAAAAAAAATAAATACCCTTCTACACCACAATACTTTGAAGCATTCTATTCACAAGGACATTGGCTTATTATTTTTAGTTGAAAATGAAACTTACATCTGACAAGATATACATGGTGTTACTAGAACAAAAGGGAAAAATCTAATTGTTTAGAAGGGCCCCATAGACCCTTTGTTAACAAGTGTAATAATTGCTCAAACCAATATAGTGTGGGAGCTCAGAACTCGAAAGCACAGGCTGGGCTTAAAAAAATGAAACCATCTATCCTAACCGTCCTAACCATTTTTTTTGTCATCGTAATTGTCTGCAACATATTGAGTTGAGTGGAGTTGAACTAGAAAACAACGAAAATATAAAACATTTTAATTAGATTGGAATCAAATCATTGATATCACAATACCTCTCACTAGAGTTGCCCGCAAGGCATCTGCATGTCTACAACTTCTAGCTCACATACACCATGATGGATGTCAGGCTCAGCCCCGGAGAGACGACGTCTATGATTTTGTGCCTCATTGCCGCCTTCACTTAATTGTAGGTTGGTAGTAGTGTTGATTTATAGTATGACCCTTATTTCTTTGGTGTCACCACTTTAAATGGGGCTATGTTAAATTGAGTTGAGTTGAATTGACCTCCAAAGTATATAAAAAATCCTACATTTCATTGTACCATTACATGCCACAATAGTATCATAAATGTTCATATGATTCTTCTATACCCAAACTGTAAATAAAGTTTATTTGAAATGGCAAGTAATGAGAAGCCCGTAAGTAACATCCTAAACCACAACAACAATAACTAGAAAAAGCCCAAATCCATTGTTTGATCACGTAGATCACTAAAGTGAGTGATGTTTCTCATCGTTGTGTTCTCTAAAGTCCGTGACATCATAACAATGTGAAAATATTGCTACAAGCTTGTAGTCTTTTGCCAAATTTGGTAGGCTCATAATACAAAATCAGATGAGCCATGGTGAAAGGCTATAGGGGCATATGCCTCCCTACTCACATACACGCCCCCTCGTCACACAACAAAACAAAATGATAAGAAGAATAAAAGGAAAGGTATAAACGACACAGCTTCAAAGCAAAGCATTAGTAACCTAAAAAGGTGAGCTTTGAGTCGTAATGCACAGTAAGTGCCTACGACGATGTTGTCCACAACGACTCCACAGTGATGAGCGTGGTCGGAGGTACGAACATACCATCTATGCAGGTTCAAGCGGTGAGGAAAAGACCAAGACTCTTCACTGACGCATCATTCCTTCCAAGTGACCATCCGGGACACGATGGCAACACTGGCTTGGGAATTTTCATTCTAGATGTCTCAGCTCCACTTCGACATGCTGTTTCTGTGCAGGCACAGACCACCGGTGTCTTTGGTGCTCTACAGGCTGAAACGGAGGCACCAAAGCTAGCGGCGAGGATGACAAACAAGCTCGGCCTTGAGCATGTCAACCACCTCACTGATGATGGCCACATGGTTCCCTAGCCCTCCAGAGAAGGTCCCACGCAGCTAACACATTGGAGATTGCGGCCGATGCTACTAGAATTAGCAAAGGACAATGAAACTATCCAACACTTAGTCATAAAGATTGCTCAGACAAAAAATACAGTAGCTAATAAATTAACCAAACAGATGAGACAGGATCTATGTACACTGCCATATTCTTTTTCTTTCCTGTGATGCATTAGCTCATAGCTCACCATGTCAAGTGCACATGGCACTTCTAAAACTTCCAATGGGTAACACTACACCCATTTCTGTAATACGCTTATGGTAATTAATCCTTGAATTCTAAAATAACGCGGCCTATCAGTCCGTTCATTCTCGGCTGTCTCTTCGGGCCCACACTTTCCACTTTGGCATCCTACACCACCACGTGTCGTCCTATGCACGGACGCACGTCCCCGGGCGGGCCCCAGTTTTCCATCCCAAAACGGAATACCTTTCCACGTGAACCGCCATTCGGTGGGCCCCCGCCGTGCCGCCTCACCGCTCCTGGCCGCGCCCGCGCGCTCCCGTCCAAGCGCCCTGGCATAAGCAGTGACTGAAGCTTCCCCCGTTCGATGCCCTGCACGTGTCTCCGTCTATGGTCACCGTCGCTCGCCCCGCAGGCGTCAAGGTCCCCGCGTGCTATAAATGGCGCGCGTGCCGCACGGGGCTTGGTTTCAAGCCTCCTCGCGTTTCGCAGGACCAAAAGACAGAGACAAGCGCGCGCTAGAGGATCAAATCGCCTTGAGCAGCATTGGCAGATTGTTAGGAGGTCGCCGGCCGGATCGGAGGAGGAGGAATCAATCAAGGAGATGAGCGGCGGCAGCGGAGGGCCGGCAGCGCAGGAGCAGGGCCTGCAGCTTCCGCCGGGGTTCCGCTTCCACCCGACTGATGAGGAGCTGGTCATGCACTACCTCTGCCGGCGGTGCGCCAGCCTGCCCATCGCCGTGCCTATCATCGCTGAGGTCGACCTCTACAAGCACGACCCCTGGCAGCTCCCAAGTACGTTCGTCCACTCCATGCATGGACGTTTCAATTCCAAGTTTTCCCGATTTTTGCATATATCATACGTACACTTGTAGTAACTGATCGCGTTTGTGTGTGCAATCATAGGAATGGCGCTGTACGGCGAGAAGGAGTGGTACTTCTTCTCCCCACGGGACCGCAAGTACCCGAACGGGTCGCGGCCGAACCGCGCTGCCGGCACGGGGTACTGGAAGGCCACTGGCGCCGACAAGCCGGTGGGTACGCCGAAGCCGTTGGCCATCAAGAAGGCGCTCGTCTTCTACGCCGGCAAGGCGCCCAAGGGTGATAAGACTAACTGGATCATGCACGAGTACCGCCTCGCCGACGTCGACCGCTCCGCCCGCAAGAAGAACAGCCTCAGGGTACGTACGTAACAGTGTAACACACGCGTTTCTTCCCAGGCCGTGCAAAATTAAAGTTTCGTATCTCTCGTTAGTGTCTTAGTGAGTACCGTATCAAGATCGCAGATATGAACGTAATTATCTCCATATGTCGATGGTAGAATAATTAGCAATAAAATTACTAGCGAGTAGGCGAGGAGATACGTGGTCCATGTAAATGATTCCTCTAGTCTGACGGGTGTGAACGCTGGAGATGCTGCCGCCGTGCGTCATCTGTCTCGGGTGCCAATTATTTCTCGCGCTTTGCGAGCGGTGACAGCGATCGGATACGATCGAAAATGACACATCAATGATGCCTTCGGATTTCATCAATGAAATCGTACACAATTATTCGTCCTTTTTGGAGGATAGATTAGGCCGGTGATATGGTTGAGATGATATGAAATGATAGTTTAGATTAATCAAACAATTTGTTTTTTGCTGTTGCAGTTGGATGATTGGGTTCTGTGCCGAATCTACAACAAGAAAGGCGCGCCGGAGATGCCGAGCGGCGGGGACCTTGCCAAGTCTAGCCACGTCGGGCAGGCAGCCGTCGGCTCGCTGCCGGAGCAGAAGCCAGCCCTTCTGCCTCCCGCGGCCGCGGCGACAGGTTACGCGCCGCCGCCGTTCTCGGAGCTAGCGGCGTACTACGAGGTCCGGCCGTCGGACTCGATGCCGCGGGCGCACGCGGACTCGAGCTGCTCGGGGCACGCGCTTGCGGCGGCGACGTCGTCGTGCGGCGGCGAGCGGCCGGAGGTGCAGAGCCAGCCGAAGATGGCCGAGTGGGAGCGCACGTTCGCCACTGCTGCCGGCCCGGGCGTCAACCCAGCCGGCTCGATGCTGGGCGCGCAGCTCGACTCGGCGGTGGCGGGGCTGCCCGCCGGCGACCCGCTGCTCCAGGACATCCTCACGTACTGGGGCAAACCGTTCTGAGAACGGTAGCCGGCCGCATGAATGAATAGTTGGGTTGGGATGATCGGGGTGACTCAGCCGAGCCGCCGGAATTGATCGGCCGCCTGATATATTTACTGGCCCGGTTGCATGTTTGGTGTTACACGGTGCAAGTAGTACGGACGGCGGCAATGAGGCCGTGGAGCCCTGATCGAGCAGCAGGAGCACTAGCTGCGACGAGAGTTGAACAAAGTCTTTGTGTATGCAATATGATTTAATTTGGTGCCAGGCTTGGGTTTTTGTACGTGCAGTATTTAATTTATTTTGTTTTGCTTCTTGATCATATTGATTTTGTACCGATACTTTAGTTGCTGTAGTAGTAGCTTTGTGAAAAAGATGGAGGTACAAGAACAAACATATATTACTAGCTTGTGCAGCGAATGCACGTTGCAAACGCGGATCCGTACGTCCATCACACACATTTCACGTTTCCTTTTACAAGAATATCAGTCTATCAAAATTGAATTAACCGAACACTTTAGTCCATCAGACTTTCTTCTTGTTAATATAAGAAACAGCTCTCATTAAGTTATAAAAAGGTCTGTCAAAATTGCCGACGACTCGAGAATAATTGCGCACAGACTGCTCTTCTGATAATTCCGATGCGCGTCATTCTCCCTAGTTCAAAAACCCCTCACGGTGTCCGCGTGCCGCCGCCGATGTGCACCACTTGTGCTCGGTTCCTGCGCACCCGCGCACCCGTAGGGTCACTCCTCCACCCACGTGTACGCGGAGCACGCATGCCCGGTCGAACTTGCAGTAGCTCTCCACGGCGTTTCGCGCGCGATGAGGGACCTGTCGACGTTGTAGGCAGGACACATTCGTTCTTGACAGCTAGCTAGGCACGTTTGTCCCTGGCTGCACGTGGAAGAACCGCGTGCGCGCGAGTAACCGTTGGCGCCTTCGACTTGCCCAGCACGCGACCCTAGCTGCATGAGAGGTCGATCGAGTGCGTACGTACGTGTGAAGGCACCGAGCCGTATGTACTCAAAGCCGGTCAATACGCACGTGCGCATCGCCACAGGAAAACCGCCGCTAAAGCTAGCGCGCGTGGCCGGCGCGACCTTGCACACGAATCGTCGTGGTGCGCCGTGCCGTACGCCCACGGTCTCTGGCCTCTAGGCGGCGGGACGCGTGCGTGCGCGGTCGAGATCAGGGCCTCGGTCTAGACAAAGACCGCCCGCCACGTCGCTCCACGTCGCGTTCGGCGTGCGCGCGCCGGCAACCTCGCGTGTCCACGAACCACCAGCTGCTTCCGAACCGAATCGCGCCGGAACTTGATTGGAAAACGCTCGTCAGACGGCTACACGGTCGCAGGTCGCAACGGCGACTTCGTGTGGGCCTATGTGCCCATTTCTGGCTGCACTTGCATTTCTTTTCGCCCCTTTTTTCTTAAGAAAATACTAGTCTTCCATTTCCACATAAGGCTTTAGTAGATCTGCCCTTGTACTGTTTATTGTATTGTATTTGCAGAGATCTGGATACCATAAAATATGAAAATACACTCACCGTAAATTGTACTTGCACATATATACATCAACAGACTCTCAACTGTGTACAACTATAGTATCTAAATACACGCACACACCAACCCCCATACACGTATGCACACTTACACTCATACCCATGCGCACATACCAAACCTATACAATACATATAGTTTAGACAACCGCATTCTTAATGCCCATTCAAGCTCCCTAATCGACTAACATGTCATATTTTTATTATGGCTTCACGCGTGACATGGGAACTATCTCATGGGCCTTGGGCCTTGGCTGGGCTCAGGGATCAGCTCGGGGACGGGCCGAACCAGCGTGCGAAGGCGTCGAGCGTGCGGTCGTCGGCGCGGTAGTGGCGCTGCGTGAAGCGCGCCAGGTCGGCCCAGGTGAAGTCCGGGTAGCGCCGCGGCTGCTCGGCGAGGTGCGGCGGCGGGGGGCGCACCACGCGGTCGTCGCGCGGGCAGAGGAAGAAGGCCAGCGTCCGGCGCTCCCGCTCCCGGTGCACCACCGCGCGGTGGAGGCAGCTCCTGTAGCGCCCGTTGGACAGCGCCTGCATGCACGCACCAGAACCAGCACAGGCATGCAGATTGATGTCAGTTTGCGTGTTGCAGATATACAAATCCGTATTCTAGCTCTGTGATTCGAATCGAATATAAATCGCCGCAGAGTGTCGTGTCGATGCTGGTGATCTTTGGATTGGTGCGTACGTGGATGGGTGGATGGAACGGTAGAAAAATGCCAAAATGGAAACGGGACAAGAGGAGGGGAGGCAGGAGCGGATGACTGGACGTACGGACCGCGCGCAGCATGCAGACTTGAGACATGCGACTTGCGACACGGGGTCTCGTCGGATAGCAACTAGTGTTGCTCTCTCTCTCTCTCTGCTACCGTCCAAAACAGACAAGCGTCCGAGAGGGCTAAAAGAGAAAGGTCTCGGTACCTATTTTCAACCCCTCTGGTCGATATATGCATGGATTGAAAGAGACAAGTAACCGCACCAGCTGAGTGTTCTGCGCAAGCTTCACTCGAAGTTTTTGGGAGATTTTAATTGCCATGCTCCAAGAAAGTTCGAAGACAGTCAATTAAAGATCAACCACATTTAGAGGTTCTCATGGGATATAGTAAAAACGCTGCCAACCAGTTGAACTTACCTTAGCACCTTAAGCTAAACAGCATAAAATCATGAAAAACTCCAACTTTCAACTCTTGCCCTGGTCCAGTTTTCGACCTCCAACTTTGAAACCGTCTAAAGCAGAACCCTCAACTCTTGAAACTGATGCAAAGCTCCCTGTTAGACTAAAATCAGGGTTGTTTTGGTTGACATGGCCCCTCTTTCATTGTTGTGGTGTCCACATGTGCATGTAGTCGCTGATGTGACACCACCTGTCAACACAAATCGGCAAGCAGAATAAAATGATTGCTGGGGCCGCAAGTCATTCTCTAGTTCCCCTTCTTCTATCTCCCCCTCTCCCTCACTCCTGCCTCTCTCCGACCGCCTTCTTCCTACCTTCTGCACGGCTGCCATCCCACTGTCGTAAACTCTCTATCTCCATCATTCTCCTCCGCCTCCGCCACCATTGGCTGCCCGCATAGCCCGCGCTCTCCTTCTCGCTACGATTGCGGCAGCATCTCCCACCACCTCAATGGCGGAGAGTGGGGCGAAGAAGAGGCACAACCGTGGGGTCGAGGCCGGGCTGCAGTTTTGAAATGCCGAGGCTATCGACGAGAGAAGGGGCGACAACGAGCTCATTGCAAGCGGGCCATGGAGCTAGGGATTGAGCACAAGGTCTCCAAGCACCAAATTGATGCGTTTCACTACTACTAAACAGGTCATAAGTAGCGCTCTATCGTACCGGTTGTATAAAAACCACGACTGAAGACATTTCAGTGCTAGTTGTTGAACTCCTGTGCACAAACAATGATCGAGGCGCTAAGAACCGTCATTGAAAATGGACTACAAGTGCCGGTTCGTGGTATCAGCGCCGGTTCCAATAACGAACCAGCACTGATAGTCCTTATTAGTGCCAGTTAGAGTCACAACTGGCACAGATGTGTTCGGACCCAAAATTTGTCTCTAATCCAATTTTGGCTCACGTTTGACTAAGTCCTTACGTCTGCATCCACATAGCCTTATCTCTTTCCTCACGAGTCACATCCGGCTTAGTCCTCCTCACGTTCGCAGAGCTCTAGAGCCTTATCTCTTTCCTCACCACAATCCAATCCTGTGCTATTTTCAAGTACCAAAGGTTTGGTGGTTTTCCCCTTGATGGATAGTTTCTTGTCCACTGCAATTCTCTATAAATTTCCATCCTATATAAGATTCTATAGAGATTTGTGTGATTTGTTTCTTTCTCTGGTTCTGCTGTTCAGATGATGTTGCTTGTGAGAGTTGCAAAGAGTTGAGGTCCATATGAGGTTCAAGGACAGGGCAACGGTGGAGAGCGAGCGGAGCTAGCCTTCGAGCGGCATGCGGCTCGGCCGCGGGAGCGGGCATGGCCTCTGAGCGACGTGCTGTCTCCCTCTTTTCTTTCCATTCGATTTAGTTGTGTTGAGTTAGTGCGAGCGGCCATGGCAGTGTAGTGTTCTTGTGTTCATATATGGATGAGATGAGTATATAGATGAGAGATGAGTCGATTTGATTGTGTTCTTGTGTTTGAGATGAATCGATTTGATTGTGTTCTTGTGTTTGAGATGAGTCGATTTGATTGTGTTCTTGTGTTTGAGATGAGTCGATTTGATTGTGTTTGAGATGAGTCAATTTGATTGTGTTTTTGTGTTTGAGATGAGTCAATTTGATTGTGTTCTTGTGTTTGAGATGAGTCAAGCGCACCAGCGGAGAGCGCGACGGCGGAGAGCGTCGCCGACGGTGCGGCCAGAGCTGGCGTGGCAATGGAGAGCGCCGACGGTACCGGCAGCGAAGCCAGCTTAAAATCGAGCTGACTCGTTTCCTTTTTTTTTTTTGGCTTCCGACCCATTTATCACTATCGGTTCGTGGTTTGAACTGATAGTGATGGTGAGTTACTGTACCAAATGTTCAACCAACATTGATAATAATCGAGTATTAGTGTCAAGTAAAGAGTGCCGGTTAAAAAATCGGCACTGAAGTTATTTTTTAACCGGCACTCTTAGGTCTTTTTACAGTAGTGGTTGCAGCAAGGGAAAAGTCAAACTGAAGTGTTTGCAGCGTGCATGCCATCACAGTACTCACCACCGCCCTAGCCTCCAATGGAGTTCAGTTGGTTCTTTCTTGTTTCCTCTGTATGCACTGTGCGAGTACGGGGCAACTGGGGCAACTAAATTCACTATCTGCACACAAGATGAAGCAGATTGGAGAGAGGCGAGGAAGAGGAGACAATAAAGAGCATGAGTGGAGGAGACGGGCGTCAGCCATGGACGAGCTAGGCCTCGTCGCCGGCGTCGAAGCCCCACGGCAGGAAATCCGAGTCTAGTTGCACAGAGAGTCAGACATGAAGGAAACGGTGATTTTTTATTTATTTGCTGAGTAGACCTTTGTTGAGTCATCATGTTTATCCACGTGGATATCATATCACAGCAAAACCACCTAGAAAATTATTAGAGGTCAAGTGAACTGGTTTTGATAGTTGAAGGTCCTTTTTAAGACTGTTTTGAAGTTGAGGGTTGAAAACGAGCTCTGACAATAGTTGAAGGTTAAAAAATAGACTTTTAAAAAAATCAAACTAGCTTGTTAATTTTTGCGTCGTGAGCTAGGTTGAGAGCTCGACAACATACTCTCAAGTCTTAACCTTTTATGTAGAGCTAACAAAGATTTTTTAATAAAGAAAGCTTTATTCCATTGCCGAAGCTACCAAGGGCTTGGCTTACATAAGCTTTAAAAATAATATCATGTATTGCTAAGCTAGTAAAAATACAATGTAGCAGCTCTCGGTACTCAAGTTTTTTTGGCAGCCCTAACAGTACTTTAGACTCTAACATGCAAAAACGTACGTACTCAATATGGTTAGGTGACCAATAATACATTTTCAGAATGTGAGAAGTGTAATAATGTCGCAAGCTATTAATTAGATCAACTTAATTTTGGAATTTCCTGAGTCTTTCAGCAGTGACAATACAGAAGCACGAAAGTGACGGTGCTAGCACCATTTAAACTTACCATGTCCATGTGTACGTTTACCAGACATACGGTACAGCTAGAAAGTGAATGAAAGAACAAAAAGATATAGCGCCATTACATAACGTGTGGAGATTATGCATGGCACGGTGCATGCATCCATGCATGATACGATCGAGCGGCGGGGATGATGTGAGGTAAGATCTAGAGTGCCGAGACAAAATTCTTACGTATACGTACCATGAAGGTGTCCCCGGTGCTGACGACGAGCGCGCCGGGCTTAGGCCTTACGGGCCGCCACTCGCCGTGGACGAACACCTGGAGCCCGTCCACGTCGCCGTCCTGCAGCAGGAGGGTGAGCGCCGCCGGGTCGCAGTGCGGCCCCGTCCCCAGCGTCCGCTCCGGCTCCGGGCACGGCGGGTAGTAGTTGCACCTCATGATAGAGCGGCCGTCGGCGAAAAAGTCCCTGTAGTAGCTCCTTGCCACCCCCAGGCTCAGCCCCAGCACCTCCATTATCGCCAGCGACACCTCCTTCATCGCCTCGCAGTAGTCCTGGTACACCTGCCTGCATGGTGACAAAGCATTAACCGTGTGCACGGATTCTCGTGTCATGCACGTATACGTGGTACAAGTGTAGAGATATAACGTGCCAAAACCCCAAAGCGACACTTTTAGTCAAGCGTTGTGTTGTATGGTGGTTTACCCTAAGGGTTTGAAGTCGCTGCCTAGTGTTGAGGTGAAGTAGTCCATGACGACATGGCTGCCGGCAGTGACGCTGTCGCGGTGGCCGAAGGAAAGCGTCTCCTTCCAGGGCAGTTTGGCGCTGAAGCGGTCGACGTGGGCAGTGGTGTATCCGGCCACGTCCCCGGGAATGCGGCGGGCGTGCTGCTTCGTGGCGAGCGGCAGGCGGAAGAACTCCGCGGCGCCGTCGAGCGCGACGCGGGCCAGCGCAGGGTCCACGCCGTGCCCGGTCACCTGGAAGAGCCCATGGCTCGCGCACGCTGCGGCGACCTGCTCGACGGCGCGGCGCAGCCCGGCGTCGCTGCGCATGGCGGCGCCGACGTCGACCACGGTCGCATCCAGGTCCCTCTCCGATGACGGCAGCGCGTCGGCGCGGGGCCAGACGAACGAGTCCGGGATCTTTGGCTGGTGCCAGAGGTCGACGACGTCGCCGTTTTTGCCGTCGGCCTCGTCAGCTGGAGAGACGGGGAGGAGTGCACGAGTACAACGACCAACTTCCATGCCGACAAGGTGATGATCCCTGCTGCTGCTGCTGTGATGTGGTTGTATTGATTTCTGCGGCATGTAGTTCAGGCGGTAGTGTGTCCCTGGTTCAGGCTACTGGTTGGCAAGTGTGTGAAACATGGCTGTCTAAGCAAGTAGCTATATGTAACGGGACGTGTCGACAGAAAGTCGATCGAGAGGGCCAGTGTGTCGAAGTGAGAGGGAAAGACAAGAGGACAACGGAGCGGAGGGAGAAATATTTGGATGGAATCGGTTTGGAGGTAGTGTCTTTTTTCTTTCTGCCGGTTACTTACAAGTACAAGTAACACACGCCCACACGTACCACTACACGTCTACACACATCTATAAGTACGCATCCCTGCTATCATATGCCTATAAATAAAATGTAACAAAGGATGGCATCAAACTCCCACAGCTCCACTACCATACCAAAAGGTGGTCACCGTATGGAGGTATATGTCTCGTGCTTAAAGCTGTCCAAATGGCAGCCTGGTTCAACCTGTGCCTGTTTAGGTACCATCCGGTTAGATCAGTTAGCTAAGCCGATCGTATCGAGCTTTTAGTCTTAGACATGACCCACTTAAGGTCTAGTTGGGCTATGTCGGCCTGTGACACGATAGACCTGATGATTTTTTAGTTCATTAGCTTGTTATACTTTTAGAAAATTAAAAAAAACTTAAGAAAAAATATAAAAAAATTAAACAGGTCATGCAGTGCCGGCCCGATGTGCTGTGGCTCCGACCTAGGCACAGGCTAGACTATCGTGTTATACTGGCCCGATCCAATTAAAAACGGGTTGTATCGTGGCTGAATCATACCTAGAGTGACGGGCCTTGAACTGATCCAGTAGTCACGGCCCATCTAGATAACACTACTCATGCTCGTGTTACATGGTGAGTCCTACGCTGCCATGAGCTATGCACCAAAACGCATGGGGTGTTGTGGAGAAATGCAATTTCACATTCACTTATGGACGCACAACCTATCTTATACATTCATATATTCTACATGATATTTATCCATCTATTATTTCTCTCGTATATTCGATGATTTTTTTCACTTACCTCGATAGCACAAATTTCAACATAAATAAATAATCCTGATAATACATGCGTGTGCAAGGATTAGTGGAATTTTCTGGTTCAGGTGTTGCGCAAGCTCCAATGAATGCCATACTAGTTTTTCCAAGGATAGGCCATGACAATTTTTTAAATCGTTCCGGTAAAATATTGATCAAATTACTTAATTTCTTAATTGAGTAAAAGCATAGCTATTTTCGTCCTAACCTGCGAAATTGTTAATTACCAGCAACTTACCCATTTTTGGATGATTCTGCACTTATACAATATTTTGAACTAGCAAAGTGGCCACGTTAAAAGCATGGTTAGTCTCGTTATAATATTTTTAATTTTTTATCATGATAATTTTTGATTATGAGGTTAGTGTAATTTAGTTATAAACACATAAAATTAGAAGAAGAAATAAAAATTATATTAGTAGAGAAGAAAATCATTTATGCTCAAACATACTCGAATCGTAGACACATATTGGTTCGAGTTTTCGTATAGTTTTGATCAACTGTTAAAATTGCACGTTAGGTCTAAAGCACCCCAATCAAAATCAAAATATATTTACCTTGCCTGTGTGCTGTGCCTTACCTGATGCCTACTTGATGTGACGACCTTGAGCTACATGATACTTCTTAATCTATTATCTTACTAATAATTTTGAAATTTTTTCATTATTTTTTATTATGAATTTTAGCTATTAATTAATTATATTTTACATAGTCTCTTTATTTAGGTATTTGATTATTAATAATAATTTGATATTTTATTAGACTATATTTGATATGGATCCTTATTTTTTATATTACAACCCAAATGTTAATTATTATTTATTTATTTTATTTGGACTCTTTATTTAGATACTTCGCTTTCCAAATCGTATGAAAATCAAACTGCTAATTTTTCATAATTTTTAATTTTGAATTTATGTATTTATTAATCGTATTTGATGTAGACTCTTTGATTTTTGAATTTAGCTATTTATTAATCATATTTTATATAGCCTCTTTCATTTAATTTAGACCATTAGATATTTATAACAATGAGTGATCTCACTATAAAAAAAACCCTTCACTGTTGGCCCATAAAAAGGCTTCGGGCCGGCAGTGATAGTCGACTATCACTACCGGCTGGACGCAGTGATAGTCACAAGTCACACGATTTTTCACATGAAATACGCACGCGTGCGGTTCGTGGCACTCGAACCCGGAACCTCTCAGCTCACGCAATATGTCCTTACCATCCCACCATAGAAGTACTAGTGATACCATTAGCGTATCTAATCCTTTTGACATATTCTGTCTGAAACTTCAAATGATTATTTGGATATTTAAATGACATCAAATGAAATAGTTTTTAACTACAAAGTTGTAGATCTCGTCGAGGGCTACATTTTTGATATAAAGTTTGTTCCCATCCGATTTCATATGAAAAAATTATGAATTTTTTAAAATAAACTATCATTCACTGTCACTGCCGACTCTAGCCACAAACCGATAATGATACTATCACTATCGGCTCTAGCCAACAACCAGCAGTAATGCTTGACGACTATCACTGCCGGCTCTAGCCACCAACTGGTAGTGATAGTCAAGGTTTCACTGCCGGCTCTAGCCACAAGTCGATAGTGATAGTATCGCTGCCGGTTCGTGGCTAGAGGTGGTTGTGATAATCAAGTTTTACTGTCGGTTCTTTTCGAATAGCTTTTTAGTGTCGGTCCTTAATACAAATCGGCAGTGATGGGCCGACATCTATATCCTTTTCTTTTTCTGATTAAGTTGATAATTTCGTGATCTTAAGAATAAATGTGATGACTTTTTTCTCCTCAAATAATAATATATTAGATTTGGTTTAAAAGTTTAATGCCCAAAATCCTGAGGTATGGCGGCCATCAGCGCCACCATCAACGATAGAGGGTGAGAGCGGCAGCGTCGAGCTAAGAATAAGAAGAAACTGCTGCATTATTATTTACAGCGGTGAAAATGCGAAAGTATGTTTTGAACAAAAGACAAAAGTAGAATATAATTGATTACCGAACCTATTAAGCAACAAAAAAGAAGGTGTGTTACTATGGTGCCATGACATATCCTCAAAGGGCTAACCCTACGGAGTGGCGTAATTAATCTAGGTGAAATTTATTTTTATAAGAAACACTACTGCGATATTTTTAGATTACACATATCCTATTCTTCAACCGCTGAAATCTTGAGACATTTGCGATGGGTGTGAACATATGTGAACGTAATCACTGTTGTAACACTCTAAAATTCAATTTTTACAATAATTTAAAATTTTGTTAGAAATTTAATAGGTGTTGCAATTTGGTTCTTTAGAAGAAATTAATTTCTAAATTTAAATTGACATGGGTTATATAAGGTTGTTGCATTCATGCCATCATAGTTGCAATAGGTTTTTATGTGTGGAAAAAGTTTAAAAAATTCGCTAGAAGTCGCTCGTTTAAAACACCTTTTGAATTTGAAGCAAAATCTAAAACGAAAAGCAATTCGAAAATCAGAAAAATCTCCCCGGGCCGAATCCTTCCCTGACCCACTTTTCCCTCCCCCTCTATTCTTTCCAGCGTGGGCCACCTCTTCTTTCCCGCGCTGGGTAGCGCCTGAGCCGGCCTGCTGCGCCCACCGAGCCGCCCCCTTCCGCCTCCTCTCACCGCCAGGTGGGTCCCGCCCAAGTCGACTCGAGCCGAGCCGCCCGTGCCCGAGCCGCGGCTCACCTTCCCCTTCCTCCTACCATCGCCCGACCGTTCGCCCCCAAATCAGGCGCCCTCTTCAAAATCCTGACTCCCCGAGCCTTTACTCTCTAATTAAACCTCACCACCGCGATCCCCTCCCTTCTTTTCCCCCTTCCTGGCCCTTTCCCTCTTCTATTACCCTCTCTTCTTTTGGAAACCGAAGCTTCTATGGAATTGAGGGCTCCGGCCGAATCGCTTCAAATCCGCCCGTTTCTCCCCTTGCCTCGGGTATTTAAGCCGGCCATTGACTCCCTTGCGACGTTCCTCACCCTTTTTTCCCCCTCTTTTCCCGCGCGGAATCGACCTCAGTGTTGTTGTCCTCTTCGCCGCCGGTGTAACGCGCGGCTTCCCTCTCTGTTCTATTCCGAGCCAACACTAGCCATTTTTACGTGCTCACCGACCTCGCAGGACCCTAAGGAGTCGATCCCGGAGCTCGCCGTCATCGTTGAGCCACCGGAACGGCGTCCCCGCCATGATCGAGCACCGCCGCCAGCCATTCTCCGTCGCCGGCCACCCTCCGACCTCCTTCACCGGCGTGAAGCCCACTGTGAGAAACCCCGTGCTCCCCTCTCTCTTTGCGCCATTCCCCGTCGCGATCCGAGCCTGTTTGCGCCATTCCGGCGTAAGTCCGGCGAGCGCCGCTATCGGTCGCCGTCTGCCCGTGCTAGCATCGCCCGCCCGAGCCGTCCGCTACCCTTTTAAATCTCGGCTACCCGATCTCTAACCAACGGCCGAGATTAGATACCCCTTTGTTTTTCATGTTCGGTCCATCGTGGACCCGTGGACCGGCCTTCAGGCCATGGTCCACGAGGTCGTGAACCTTTTCCATATGTTTTTTCTATAGGAAAGTAAATAGGTTTTGATTTATGACGTCATAAATGGAATTTTCTGTATAAAATCAATTCGGTTTATTCTCTGAAAATCAAGTAAAATTTGTAGTTAGGCCCTTGGAACTTCAAAAGCTCAATATTTTTTTTATCGTAGCTCTGATTTGGGCGATTTTTACACCCAAATGTTCGTAGCGACGTGTAGAATCTTTTTATAGGATTTTTACCTAGTTTTAGTACTGTTTGGTATACTGTTCTTAGAGTTTTTCCTTGTGTGCTTTTTCCGGTGTTTTGCTTAGGAGGAGAGCAGTTCGGTAATCTCCAAGATCATGCTTTCGAGGATTTTGAGCAACCCTACACCGAAGGCAAGTGTCCTTGAGCATTTCACCCCTATTTTAGGATCCATGCGTAGATGTTTATCCCTCAAATGCATGCTTATCTAAATTGAAATCCTATGTTAGGGTTTACTAGTTTTTGATTGACTTTTCCTTGTCACCGCTGTTAAGTCATGATATAAAATGGATAGAATATGCTAGTGCAGTCGTGGTTGGGAAAAATAATAATATTGACTAATGATTATGCAACAAGAATCGGGAAGGGTAATTTTGTAGCAACATGGTAAAGGGATCCCAACAGAATGGTTGTGTGATGATGGTACGGGAATGCACGTGTGCCGGTAGGCATAGTTGGTTGTGGTTGTTCCCGTGTAGGGTCCTAAGGACCAGTTCTTCAACATGTAACCAAGTTATTTCCGCACAACAATGAGGCCTATATGGGTATGGCCTGGTCAACTAATTAGCCACCCCTCTGACTCTGTGGGCACAATTGGACAGTTAAGTGGCACAAGAGGGGGCTTCTGCAATGATGGAATCGTCTGTCAGCAGTGAAACCTCAGTGGGTGCCTGCAGGTTAGTGGGAGCTTTCTAAAGGCCTTGTAGTGAGACCCCGACTCCACACCTCAGTAGTGTGAGCAACACGGGAATCACGACTCGTGGGGAAAGTTGTGCAAACTCTGCAGAGTATCAAACTGGTCAATCAGCTGTGCTCACTGATAAGAGCGAACTTGGACTTCTTCAGGATTAGTTGGGATCAAGGTTGATATGGTTGGTTAGGTAGCTGGGTAATGGAATTATCTGGTGAGTCTTGGTAGTCGGATAGAATCCGATGAGTCAATCCTTTTGTCATAGTTGTGTCTTCACCTAGTAAATAGGATGCCTGATGTTGAGGTCATAGGCCATTGTTGCTTAGTGCAGTTAACCTGTGTCTATCCTTTCCTTGACTTGAGCCCCATATCATGTTTTCCCTACACTTGCGGAGTACATTTTTGTACTCACACCCGTTGCCTCCTTCTTTTTCCCCTTTTGTTGATCAGAAGCCGTCAATGAAGCTGCTACCTTCGAAGAGGACAACTTCGATCTGGAGTTGCTGTTCTAGGCTGGAGTGCCCCCGGTTGACACCTGTGGAAGAATGGAAGCCCCGCTGGCGCTGAAGATCTCTTTAGTTTTCCGTTGTGTTTCCTTTTAGACCATCGGGTCCTTTTGTAATAAGTTTAGTAACGTTATTGTAATAATGACACTGTAATGATACACTAATGATGTAAGCGCATGTATGAAACTTGATCCTGGCATACATGTGTTGTGCCCGGTTTGTTCCTTTAAAACTGCATGTTACAACTGTGGTTAGGAAGGAGGGGT
This sequence comes from Phragmites australis, assembly GCF_958298935.1. Classification (NCBI taxonomy): domain Eukaryota; kingdom Viridiplantae; phylum Streptophyta; class Magnoliopsida; order Poales; family Poaceae; genus Phragmites; species Phragmites australis. Next base: position 24,420,669 of record NC_084931.1, read on the forward strand.
TTAGGGGTCTGGGTTCTACGGGGATGTCTCTGTTGTCGGGCTTAGAGGAACGTAGCGTGAGGGAGGCTAGACCAGTGGGGGCGGCAAGGCAACGGGTACGTTGCAGGTCGTGGGCGGCATAGGACTGGCGGATGGGACAACGCTGGGGTGTGGGAGCTCGAATGGAGTGGTTAACGCGATGGGAGAGCTGGAGCAGATCTAGTGGCGAGGACGCTACCAGAGATGGAGGAGGTGGGTGGTAGGCGAGGTTGTCACAAATATTTGTGCACGGTGGAGAAGATGAACATGAGCAGGCGGGTGAGAGGTGAAAGAGAAGATGAGTTTTGTTGGATTTGAATCTAACGACTGAGCTTAGTTGCCAAAGGAATGACGTTTTCAAACATACAAAGAATAGTACATCCCTTTAGATTAACATAGCGATGGAGAGACAGTCCCATGACAAGTTCCCCTTAATATAGCGTGAATCCAGCTAGGGTCTTGGCTGAAGCTAGCTCTCGATTTCCGGAGTCATCACAGTAGCTAGGTATGGAAGATGTCATGTGTAGGATCAAGATTCGCAACTAGAGGGGAAGTGAATAGGTGCCTTAACAAATTTCTTTCGAATTTGATGGTTTTCTCCTATCCTGAACCCAACGCACCTTAAAACCACATGTGAAAACAAGACAGTCAAGAACAGATTGCAAGACTTTCAAAACCAATGCTCCTCTTAGATTAATGTGAACTCTAGATTCCAGTTAAAGCTATATTAAAATTCATAGTGCAAGGAATCAAGCAACTTGAAGAAAAACGACTAAACACAAGAGAACTAGCCACCAGAAGAAGGGATTCTTCAACTTGATAGGTCTAGAGGGTTGGGATGGTTCTAGACCAACTCGTATGAGATGATTAACCCTCTAGCAACAAGATAAACACCTCTTATACGACTCAAAAGGAGCAGCTCTCAAGAAAAACAAAAATCAACAAGGAAACTTCAAAAACTTGCACCAAAGCAAAAGAGCCAATAGAAAGAAACTAGAAGGAGATGAACACAAGCATCAGAGGAAACATGCACTTCATTTCTTCAAGAGGTTAGCCCTATTTTAGGCATATTACAAGATAATTTCCTCACAAAAAAGCTCTCACCTGTTACAAAGGCTAAGCTCATCTCTCTCCTTTTTTCTAAAACCCTACAACACAAACACAAGTGGGTGGTTCACCATCTCCTACAACCCTATCTCTCCATTTATAGGCCTAGAGATGTTGCTTAGACCTTAAGCTTCCTTGTTCCTAAAATAACTCTATCTTCCAATAGCCTCCTACCTACCACCGAGGTATTTTGGTCCATATTTTGTTCCGTCCACTGAACGGTCATGATTTTTTCATGACTTAGCTTCACCTCAATGCTAGCTTCACGATGATGCCACATGCACTCCATCGTTCCATGGTTTTGAGGCCAAACCGTGAAACCTCCTCGCATGATCCTCGAAGTGTGACTCACTATCGCTTGCTCTGACCCCAAGCAAGCATCCTGATGTCGACGCGTGTACATAGTCTTACGATCTTGACCACAGGCAAGTCTCTCCCATTTTTGATCCCTCAGTCTGTCTTGCCACTTGCATCGACATCCCCTTCACTTGACTTGTCAACACGTCATCTTCATCCATGTTTACACATTTTGCTTGACTTCCACGTACATAGCTTGGATCACCCTTGACTCCACCTGGCCTCTTCAATCATTTGGCACTAAGCACCCCGCTTAGTCCCAATTATCCCGCCATCGACCATCAAGTTACATCCATCACCTGCACAACACTAGACAAGCAAACATGCATCTCTAACACCATTATGAATTAGTCAAAAATCAAAAATCTCTATTGAAGAAATCATCCCAGACAAATCATGAGCGCCAGATGTCCCGGTGTTGCCACCTCCTCAGCACCAGATCATCCGCTGTATTTAATTCAGCAGACCTGTCATCTAGCAACCTCTCTGCAAGAAATTCTCCGGTGTGTTCACTATCTCATCACCGGACTATCAGGCATGTACTTCTTCATCTCTTTGAACGTCGAACCATCTGGTGAGTACAAGTCCACTAGAGCCAATTTGTAACCACTCTGCAAGAAAAGCTCTAGCGTTCAATGATGCCCAACGCTAGACCATCCGACGTGTACTTCAATTTTTGCTTCTTCATTGAAATGCTCCAGTGTGTACTGCATATGAATGCTGGATCATCCGGCGAGTTCATTTTCTTCAGCGCTGGATTATCTGATGTATACAATTTTCCTGAACTCAGTCACAAAAATGCCAACTCTATTTTTTCTGCAACTTTGGTTAGTCATGATCATAATTGCAGTATATATGCACGCTTATGCAATCCAAAAATTATCAAACTAATTCAACAACATTGTCAATCACTCATCACATATAAATCAAGGCACATTTCAACTTGATTTCTCAATATCTCCCTTGATGAGTGCATTGACAACTCTCAGAGTACAAATATTTTGGTTTGAAGAAATCCAATAAGTGAAGCTCATCCAAGTGACTAAAAACTCAAGAAGGAGCAAAAAAAAAATGTCACTTGGCAGTAGAAGGAATGCAAAACCCAAAAAGAAGTAAAGAAAAGCTCAAAGCAAAATTCCCCTTTAACTCCCATTAATGAATGCAAACATTATATGATTCTTCTTCTTTGTGATTTAGTTCATATGTTCTCCCCTTTGAAAATGCAAACATCAAGGGAAAAAAATCCATGAATGCTTGAATATGCAAACCTAACGAGCTTTTACAAGTGTACCACAAAACATTTTCACAAGCTAGAAATATCAAAGGGCTATAGAGAGTAGAATGTGTAGCTCACGATCGCATAAAGGCTCAAAAAAAGACAGTGACATAAGAGCATGAAGCTTGACAAACTATTCTTGAAGAATTGTTGGTGCATTTAAGTTCACATAGCCGAATCATATTAAAAGTGACCACTACATAAGTATTCACTCGTGTCGAGACAATACAAGCATTAAGAACTAACAAAGCATTAAGAACTAACAAACTTTTATCTCGAACTAGGCACACCAGAATTCATGATAATAGGCTTTGCAAACACTCACATATGAAACCAAGACTTAGTTAGATCAAGTGATTAGAATAAAATTGAGCATTTAGGCATATTTCTTTATTATTTTTTTTATCCTCAAGTTGTCTTTTATCTAAGTAAAGTGTCGTACGACTGGGTACGACAAACACCTTGAGATTTTAAGACAATCGTATTTGATCTCATTGGAGCACAAGAAACTTGATTTCTTAAGATTATTCAAATTATACACATTATCAAAATTTTCACAAGATCAAGTCAAGAAGTGTCTTTGCGACATAAGGAACACATGTTCCCTAAGGTTCTATAATGAACTAAACATTTGACAAAGACAGAAAATGTAGTGCAATATTCCCCAATCGACAACCTTGAATCAAGAAGCCTAGAGCAAGATTTTCATCAAACTAGCCTGAACACAATCATTGACTAAGCCAAAACAATTACGAACATGGTGATTAAGAATGCAGCATTTCATAGTGTAAATGATTAATAAAATTACCAAATTGCATCTTTAAGAAAGTTAGCTTGCTTGAAATATTTTATGTCAAAGCATCAAGAGAAGCCTAAGTTCAAAAGCTTGCTCAACACAACTACTCAGCTTAGTCCAAATTCAAGTCTAGCAATAAAAAATGCTAAATGCATACACGTAAAAGCTTAACTACTATGATTATCTTACATAATGCAATGCAAATACAATAAAAATATAATAAAGTATGTACAACTGCAACCCCCCCTCACATAATGCCATAGGGATGGCATACTCCAAGCTCTCCCCTCAAATAGGCAAATCTTGTTGCATCTAGAGGTTTGGTAAAGATATCGGTAAACTGGTGTTGTGTATCTATATATCTCAAGTCAATGTCTCCTTTCTTATTGTTGTCTCGCAAGAGGTGGAATCTCATATCTATGTGTTTTGTTCTGGAGTGTTGGACTGTTAATGGCTAAGCTAATGGCACTGGTGTTGTCACACAAAAGTGGTACACTCTTGAAATCTAATCTAAAATCCCTCAAAGTAGCAATCATCCATAAAATCTAAGAACAACAGCTAGCGGCAGTAATATATTCAGCTTTATTAGTTGACTACGCAACACTAGACTATTTGCAAGAAGACCAACATACAAGAGAGGTACCTAAGATATGACAAGTACCAGAGGTACTCTTCCTATCAATTCTACAATCAGCCAAATCCACATCAGAAAACCCACGAAGAGAGAGAGAGAGAGAGAGAAGATGCAAAAATCCAAAGACCATACTCAAGGGTGTGTTTGAGATACCTCAATACGCATTTCACCGCTTGACAGTGAGATTTTCTTGGTGAAGCTTGGAAGCGGGCACACAAGCATACCGTGAAATGGATGTCGGGTCTTGTCACCATCAGGTACATGAGGGAGCCAATCATGCTCCTGTACTCTCGCTGGTCTATCTCCTCGCCATCTTCCTCAAGATCAAGCACAATCAATATAGCCATCGGTGTCGCCAGGGGCTTTGCATTGCTCATGTCGAACTTCTTCAGCAAATCCTTGGTGCACCTCGTCTGGTGAACAAATGTACCTTGCTTGCATTGCTTGATTTGAAGTCTAAGGAAAAAGTTGAGCTCGCCCATTATCGACATTTCAAATTCCCTACTCATAGTTTCTGCAAACTTGACTACAAGAGCATGAGAAGAGCTACAAAAGATGATATCATCCACATGTATTTGAACAAGTAAGAAATCATTGTCATGCCTAAAAGTAAATAAAGTTTTATCCACCGATCCCATCACATACCCATGCTCTAGCAGGAAAGACTTAAATCTATCATACCAAGCCCTAGGCACCTGCTTAAGCCAATATAAAGCTATCTGAAGCTTGTATACTCTATGTGGGTATTTGGGGTGCTCAAAACCTGGGAGTTGCTTAACATAGACCTCTTCCTATATAAAACCATTTAGGAAAGATCTCTTGGCATCCATTTGGTACATCTTGAAACCTTGGGGTGCCGTAAATGCTAGGAGTATCCTAATGGCTTCTAGTCTAGCTACTGGTGTAAAAGTCTCTCCAAAGTATATCCCCTCTATTTGACTGAAACCATGAGCCACAAGTCTAACCTTGTTTCTAATAATTGACCCATCCTCCCACTGCTTATTTTTGAAAACCCATTTGGTTCTTACGATATAAACATTTTGAGGTGGCTCTATAAGGACCCAAACTTGGTTTATCACAAAAAATTTTAACTCTTCATGCATGGCATTGACTCAATTTGTATCAGAAAGAGCATGTCCAATATCATGAGGCTCAAAAGATGCAACAAATGCAGAATCAGTGAAATGAGCATGTTGAGCAAATTTGAGCCTCGTTACCCTCTCACCAAGGTCATCGATCATCAGCTGCAGGGGATGTCTCCGCTGAATGTATTGTGTAGCCTCACGCTATGAGATGATCTCCCTCTTAACCGCTACAGGTGTAGGCTCGAAAGCAGCTGAAGTAGATGTAGAGGTTGCATGACCCTCTGCCAGTGTCGAAGAAGGAGGAGCCAGCTCGGAAGAAGGTGTGATGGTAGGAAGTTGTGGATCATCCTCCTCATCCCTGAGAGATGGAAGGTCGCCATCAATAAAGATGCTTTCGCTCACCTCCCGATCACCTGTATACTCAAGAACAAGGCTAGCACAAGGGGTTGATTCATCCAAGATCACATCACAGGATTACATGATGGTGTCAGTGTCAAGATTATAAACTCTGTAAGAATGACCATGAAGCAAATAACCAAGAAGATTCCATCCGAAGAACGCGACTCAAATTTATCAAGATTGACACGTTTTAGGATGAAGCAACGACATCCAAAAACTCTAAAGTGAGAAACTTCCGGCTTCCTCCCAAAGCGCGACTAATAAGAAGTCATATTCAAAATTGAGCAAGAAAATTTGATTGGAGATATAGCAAGCTGTGTGCAACTCATAAGAAGTCACATTCAAAATCGAGCATAAGAAAATCCGATTGGAGATATAGCAAGCTGTGCTAATAACCTCCGCCCAAAACCTCCTAGGAGTCCTATGCTCATCGAGCATCGTCCTAGTCATCTCCACATAAGTTCTATTCTTCCTTTCAACTACGCCATTCTACTGAGAAACACGTGGGCTAGAAAATTGATGCTCAATACCATATTTAAGACATAAAGCATCAAAGAGATACTTATTTAACTCGGTGCTATTATCATTGAGAATTGCTTTCAGTGCATCAGGAAGTTCCTCAAACAATCTCAAAGCCAAGCTCTGAAAGTGTGAGAACACTTCATCCTTGCTCACAAGAAAGAAGACCCAAGAGTAGAGAGAGTAATCATCAACATTGACAAGTACATGCCACTTCCCATCCATCGAACGAACCCGATAAGGACCAATAGTCTGTATATAAAGAAGTTCTCCTGATCGTTCAGTCATCACTAGATTGACTGGTAGGTGAGAATCGACGACCATCTTACCATGCCGACAAGGTTCTTCTCAAACTTGAGCTTAGGAAATCCACAGATCAAACCTAGGGCACTCAAACGAGAAGCAAATCAAAACTCATATGCCCTTGTCGCCTATGCCACATCCAAAACACAGAAGAAGGTTAAGCAATTAAGCATCGAGAAGAACCAAATGACTCAGAAAAATCAGCTCCAAATACTCTTCCTACTAAGAAATCAAAACACTTGAAGCACACTTCCAAGTCCTCATCCAGCAATTGAGATACATAAAGAAAGTTGTATCCCAGATACTCTACCAAAGCCACATCCTTAAGAGTGAAAATCTCACCCACTCTTACAATATATTTTGCCTTCACTCTACCTTTTCTGTCATCCCCGAATATGATGTACTTGTGTCGCTTCGTAGAGGTGAGGCTGGAGAGCCATGATGCATCTCTGGTCATATGGTGTGAACAACCAGAGTCAACGAGCCACTTGTTCTTCAAGCCTCCACCGGCCATCAACATATGAGATGAATAATAGGTGGTTGGCTTAGTACTGGGGTTAGACAGATACCTCTTGGGAATCCAGTACTGGGTCATCCACCTTGAAGCAGTAAAAGTAGGTGTATGCAAATCAACACTGGCGCGCTGAGGGTGAATACCATGATGAGGAAAACATGATCCGCCAAAGAGCCGTGACTCAAAGCCTCTTACACGTGAACCAAAACCATATGAATCATGGTAAGATCCACGTCGGGTAGCACCACTAGGAGAGAACTGAAAAGCACTGGAACCTCGAGAGCGACAGCAAGAAGAATGCTCATGAAAAAAAGGGGCGGTACATGTCCCGAGTGCTCCACTCCCACTCATGCCGCTCATCTCTTTTACAACGAAAGAAAAACCCAACCAAGTGACCCCCTCTCCGGTAGTAGGTGCAATGGTAGCGTCTCTCAAGAATTCGGCTGTCGGTCACTCTAGGCTCTCTCATAGGGACTCTCATCTTTGGCTGTGGAGATTTCTTAGAGTTCTTTTTGGTAAGCTGTGGTGTGGGTTTCTTCATGGGTTGTGGTATAGTATTGATTTTGGACTTTTCAGATTCTAGGGTAGTAGGTGTGATGAAAATAGTCTTCTCAACCCCATTGTAAGCTACCATATCAAAACCCAACCCAAGAGCCAAACCCGCCTAATCAATACGCATCTTGGTCTTGGCCAAGATTAAATTTATTTTGCCCTTTCCCTCTAAGCATTTCTCCATTAAAGAAAGGAGATACTCATTATCGGCCAAAAACTTCTCAACTTGCCCTTTAACATAGCTGAGTTTGTCCTGAAAGATGGTGTAGGTGGAAAATTTCAGCTGCACATCCTTCAAACTCCCATCACCCCCTAATCTAGATTCTAACTCCTTAATGCACATTGCTTTTAGTTCAACATCCTTTGTAAGTAAAGGGCAATTCTTGCAGGCGGAGTGGACCTAGACTCCTCCTCAAGGAGCTTCTTCTCAGCAGTCTCAAGCCGACTGGTAACTTGAACATGCAGAGTCTGAAACTCGATAAGTTTAGCCATGACCACCAAACAATTCTCACACTTCTCATCATCGGGCCTAAACCTAAGCAATGCAAGTTCAATAGACACAGACTCATACTTAGCCCTAAGCTCCTTCAACTCACGCACAACTTTCTTAACTAACCTAATCTGGCTAACAAGAGCATCATTCAAGGTATCAATCTAAGCAGAAAGCTGGTCGTAGGAAGAAAATACCTCAGAGGGATCTAGCTCAGGGTCATTGCCGTTGTCGTTCGCCATGAAGCAAAAGCTAGCGAAGTCCTTGGCCTTCTTCTTATTCTTTATGGGCTACTCCTCTTCCTCCGAGCTCTCCTCTTTACTTGAGGAAGTGTTAACATCACTGAGTGCTACCACAAACGCCCTTGAATCTATCTTGATCGCCTTCTTGGCCATCTTGTCATGGTTTTTGAAGAATGGCTTCTTGAACTTCTTATGCTTGTCGTGGTCGTGGTTATGGTCTTCCCTCTTCTTGAGCTTGGGGTAGTCCTCTTTGAAGTGGGTGGTGTCACCAAACTTAAAGTAGGCCCGAGGACCACCACTTCTCTGGTCTCGATGGTTGTTGTAGAAGCGGGTGAACTTCTTCACAATTAGTGCAAGATCCCCATCATCAAGCACATCCACCTGCTCCTCTGTGATAAAAACCAAAGAAGACAAAGCAAATCCACCAATTAAAGGGTTAGCACAAGAAACAACAACTCCAGACTGACTGCCACCGCTAGGCCCTAAAACCAACGCCATATTCTGAGACAGGGGGTTTTCTAAGCCTATACTTGCTGCCTTGGTAATCTTGGTGGACTTCAGCTTGCTGAAGAGTTCATCATAAGTCAATGTATCATAACTGGATGACTCTTCAATGCTCGAGATCTTTACTTCACATATGCGGTCAAGAGATAGAGAAGCTTGATCGCCCTCTCATGATCAGAGTAAGATAAAACCCCAATGGATCTAAGATTGCTCACAATTCCATCAAATCTAGCAAATATAGCATCCAAAGACTCTATAGGGCCCTGCACAAACATCTTATATTTTTGGTTGTACATGCTCTGGCGCTGAACCTTGATTTGGTTAGTGACTTTATGAAAAACTTTAAGAATGGACCAAATGTCACGAGCGATATGAAGGTATAGGACTCTGTCAAACTCATTACAGCTCAAGCTAATGGATAATATATTTCTATTCTTGTTGTTGGCTTCATATTATTTAATTTGGGCCTGAGAAGTACGAGCAGCAGAGATCTCATAATTGAGTAAACAATCTCCTATATTGCACTTCCTTAGCTCAAGAGGTAAGCCTCCATGTGCACCTTCCAATACAAAAAATCTTGACTTTCAAATAGAGACATCTCCTCATGTCTCTCTATTGTCACATACGGATCACAAAATTGGTAAAGGTCAACTGATGATTAAACCAGCTCTGATACCAATTATTGGAGCAAGATTGGTGAATAGAGGGGGTGAATAGACGTCTTAATAAATTTCTTTCGAAATTGATGGCCTTCTCTTATTCCTGAACCCAACACACCTCAAAAATACATGTGGAAGCAAGAGAGACAAGAACATATTACAATACTTCCAAAACCAATACTCCTCTTCGATGAATGTGAACTCTATGTTCCAGTTTAGACCATATTAAAAGTCATAGCGTAAGGAATTAAGCAACTTGAAGAAAAACTACTAAATACAAGAGAACTGTCACACCCTGATTTTCAGATTTCTCAAATTTCTAAAATTTTCCAAGAATAGTTGTAGATTAAATAATTAGAATAGGAAAAATTCTATTTTCTAAATTCAAATTCAAATTTAAATAAGGTTATTAATTGTTTGCATGCATTCATGCTGGAAATAGGCATTTAGATTTTATTTTGAGTGGTTGAGTTTCTCTGGATTTCCTTGGATTTTATTTGAGCTCATTTGGATTTTATTTGAGTTATATTTTATTTGCAAAATATCAAAATGTTTCATGAGTTCAACATATTTTATTTGGCCTCTAAATGTTTTCAAAAGCTTTCTGGAATTTTTCTAGAATATTTTTAGGCTTTATTTGGGTTCTAATTTACTTCCTTCTTTTCTAGAAATGTCCAAAACAAAATAAAAGCCTAAACCCATTTCTGCCGGTCCAACTCTCTTCTTGTCTTAGCCTGGTCTAGCCCAAGCCAACCCCTCCTTTTCCTCCTCTCCCTAGGCCGGCCAAAACCAGCTCACCAGCCCGAGTCGGCCGTTTCCTCTTTCTCTCCCCCCCCTCTCCTTTCCTTTCCTCCTCGGCCTGTTTTCCCCAGCCCAGCTTTTCGCTCTAGCGGTCACATGCCACAGCTTCCACTGCACGCTCGCCAGTTGATCGCCCGAACGTGCCCCACACCTTTCCGCTACCGCCGCGCGTCCCCGTCATGTGGGCCCCGCCAAGCCGTTGTCTTCATCACAGACTCCACCTGAGTCCACCTCGGAGCCGACTAGCCACCGCCTCTCTCCCCTTCCTTGGCGTGCGCACCACATAATCATGATCTCGCCGCCTATATATAACCCGGGGCGTGGCCTCATCTCTTTTTTCCACTATCTGCCGCCTCCCCGTGCCCTAACTTGCCGAGACGCCAGAACCCTAACCACCGCTGCCCGCCATTGCCACGCCGCTCGGAGCTCGCATATTTGTTGCCTCATGTGCCATTTGCTGCTGACTAGCCACCTACAAGCTTTGCTGTAGCTTCGAAAGTCTGGTCGTGCCCTCGCCTTTACCTCCTGGTTACCGGAACCCTGTCGCCACTGAGACTCAAGGTTTGCCACCACTGCTCAACGTCGCCAGCTATCTGCGCTGCTTCCTTGGACCGACCGATACACTAGGTGAGTTCACCACCCCCATGTGATGCTATTTCACCGATCACCGTCACCGTCGACGAGCCGAAGCTCTGGTGACGCGTCACCGCACCATGCTCGCTGCAACCCTCTGTCCCCATCGACCGACCGCCTCCTCTTCCTGGTCATTAAATCTAAAGACAACAGCCCAGATTAAACCATCCAAATACCCCTTTGCCAGCAAACCAGAGGCTGCCATGTGTCCTTCATAATCTGGTCATCCATGCTTGCCACCTCAACCGACCATGTCAGCAAATTTGCTGACTTGTCATCCCAGTCAACTAGCAACATCATCAAAGTCAACCCAGTTAGCAATTCAATCTTTTCATGTATAGAAGTAATTCCAAAAATTCCCAGAAATTGGCAATTTTTCACTTAAGCCCCTGAACTTCTTTGTATTTACAAAAAGACCTATGTTTTCACAGTTTAGTCCCTAAAATTTTCTATATTTACAATAGATCTCTCTATTTTACAAGAAAGCCCCTGACCTTTATTTTTTGTTCAAAATATGTCATTTTCTTTTTAGATTTAATCCAAAACTTCTTTTTAGCGTATCTTCTTCGTTTTAGTTTCGATTTGAGTGATTCTTGCGCTCAAATCTTTCTAAAAACAAGATCTACCCAACCATGATAGTTTTAAATAGTAATTCTCACACCTCTATAGTAGTTATCTCTTAGCATAAAGATATTATTTTGGTTAGTAAATTTATGTTTATTGCATTGGCATATAGGTGCTGGCTAGATCTACATGTCACTGTACCAGAAACATAAGTTTATAAAATTAAAATAATATATTAATTTGTAGGTCGCACATGTTAATGATTTAGTTAATCTTTTCATTTCATGTGAAACCTTAGCCTTAGTTCCTGTCTCTTTATCTTTCTTCGAAAGAAGTCCAGTCAATTCTGTTATCTTTATGCAGCCCAATCCAAGATCCCACTCCATTGTTCTGTTCCTATTATTTTTGCAATTTGTAGTTTATTTTTTGGTGTTTATTCAATGTTGCTTTTGTTTGTCGATAGAATTCACGATTAGTTGATAACGCTTCGGATCAGTTCGAGGGATTTCAAGACAAATGTTTCAACAACACTGAGCAACATTGGGTAAAAGGCAAGTGTATACCTTGATCATTTTAATCCTATGTTTTTAAATATTTTATTTTACAAATTGCATACATTGTCTATTAACCTGATAGGTAGTCACCTATGTTAAGGTTTATCCTAGTTTTTCCTTACATCCCTTGAAGCCTAAGTGGTTTATGTTTAGGTATTTTTGTGGGTAGAAGTGCTTAGCCATGATGTCGAGATGTTGGAAAGTGTCATTTACAGGATTAGTGGACATATGCAGTGCTGATGATAAACTTGATATAGTAACATGGAACCCTGGGACTTGTGCAAGGAGATGGTTTGATAATGGTGGTTCATGTGGCAGGCTTGTGGATACGTTTCAGGCAAAAATGTTAGGTTTTTTTGGTTACTTTCCCTGTTGAATAGTCTTTACCCAAGTAATACATATAAGGACCATTTTATGGAGTGATAACCCAAGGATTACCGTACCAACCACGAGGCCGATATGAGTAAGGCTTAGCATATTGATTAGACACCTGGCTCGCATTCGTTGGGGTACTAGAACCTAATTGATGGACCATGCTTTGTAGTGATCTCTTAGCGGTACACAATTGGCTTGTGTTAAGTATATTGCAAACACGGTTACATGAAAATCATGACTCGTGGGTAAAGTTGGACAATCTCTGCAGAGTGTAAAATCTGGTATATCAGGTGTGCTCGCAGTCATGAGAGACTTAGATCCTCACATGATTAGTTGGTTTGGATTATGGTTATGGAATGGTTGTGGAGATAGTTATGGTTGGCAAGGTGGGTAGCCTTGAGTGATAGTTATTGGGTTGTTTGGGTTATATTCACTTAATAACTACCTAATGCTTTTGAGTTTGAATATCTTTTCTTTAATTGCATTTACGCAAATATACCATGTGCAAGCTTGCCCTTGATATAAGCATGCATATCATTATTCTCTTGTACACTTGTTGAGCGCGTCATGTGCTCACACTTGCTATTTTCTCTATTCCATGCGACATGTGTGGTGCTACTCAATGAGTGAAGATGTTGAAGACTATCAAAACGAGGTTATGACGTTCTAAGCATGTGTCTCCCGGTCAGTTACTTGCGGTGTTGTTGGGTATCAGTGCTTTCTATTTCGCTGCAAATATCTATATAGAAGACAATATATGTCAATTGATGTAAGAGTTAAATATTTATTCCTTAAAAGTATTGCTTTTTTACTTCATCTATGACATCTTTATATGTGTTGAATATTCTGGGCACATATAAGCAGCATATAGTTCTATCCGTTAAAATCGGGTGTGACAAGAACTAACCACCAGAAGAAGAGATTCTTCAAGTTGATATATCTAGATGGTTGGGAAGGTTCAAATCAACTCATATGAAATGATTAACCCTCTAGCAGCAAGAAGAACACCTCTTGTACGACCCAAAAGGAGCAGCTCTCAAGGAAAACAAAAATCAATAAGGAAACTGCAAAAACTTGCACCAAAGCAAAAGAGCCAATAAAAAGAAACTGGAAGAAGATAAACATGAACATCAGAGGAAATATGTACTTAATTTCTTCAAAAGATCAGCCCTATTTTAGGTAATTACAAGATGATTTCCTCACAAAAAGCTATCACCTATTACAAAGGCTAAGCTATCCTCTCACCTTTCCTTTAAAACACTAGCACACAAACACAAGTGGTTGGCTCACCCTCTTACAGCCCTACCCCTACATTTATAGGCCTAGGGAGGTTGCTTATACCTTAAGCTTCCTTGTTCCCAAAATATCCTTCTCTTCCAATGACCTCCTACCTACTACCGGAGCATTTGGTCTATTTTTTGCTCCATTCATCGAATGGTCGTGGCTTCTTCACGACTTAGATTCCCCTAGACCCTAGCTTCACGATGATGCCACATGCACTCCATCCTTCCATGGTTTTGAGGCCAAACCGCGAAACCGCCTCGCACATTTCTCAAAGCATGACTCATTATCGCTTACTCTGACCCCAAGCAAGCATCCTGATGTTGACGCGTGTACACTATCTTGCGATCTTGACCGCCAGTAAGTCTCTCCAGCTCCCGATTCCTCGGGTCAACTTATCACTTGCACCGATATCCCTTTCCTCTGACTTTGTCAACACATCGTTTTCATCCACCTTTACACACTTTGCTTGACTTCCACACGCACAGCTAGGATTACCCTTGACTCCGCCCGGCCTCCTTGATTGTTCGGCACCAAGCACTCTACTTAGTCCTGATCATCCTATCGTCGATCGTCAAGTTGCATCCATTACCTACGCAATACTAGACAAAGAAACATGCATCTTCAAAACTATTATGGATTAGTCAAAATCAAAATTCTCTATTGAAAGAACTCATCCCAGAAAAATCATGAACGTCGGATGTTCCGACATTGTAACCTCCTCATCGCCGGATCATCCGGTGTATTTAATCCAACAGACCGGCTATCTTGCAACCTCTCTACAAGAAATGATCTGGCGTGTTCACTATTTCATCATCGGATCATCCAGCATGTACTTCTTCTCCAAACTATCCATCTTACAACATCTCTATAAGAAATGCTCCGACAAAGCATCCAACATTCATCCCTTTGAGCGTCGAACCATCTGGCGAGTGCAAGTCCATCAGAGTCGATTTGCAACCTCTCTATAAGAAAAGCTCTGGCGTTCACTGATGCCTAATGCTGGACCATCCGACGTGTAGTTCAATTTTTGTTGTTGTCGCTGTCATTTCCACGCTGCCCTCTTCGCACTCCGGTCATCAAGAATCTTCTTTCTTCTCCCTCTCTGGTGTGATGTTCATGCGCCACACTTCTCCTTTGTCTTCAATAGCTTCCACTGTCGGATCTGCCTCTGTCAGGCACGACCATGTTGACCGCTCATTTTCCTGACGCCACTGTCACCTACAACGCCCACTGCCCGCCTCCGAGTCCGCGGCTCCGGTGGCGTCATCACCGCCTCGCCGCCCTGGCACTTCCGCCATGAACTCCCTCTAAACCTAGATTTCTTTAGAGAGTTCCTCAGGCACCCCAAACCCCGGACGCTAACACATTGACCCCACTGTTGAAGTTCATGGAGCTTGTCGAAGATGGATCAAGAGTTAGACAAAGCACGAATCTCATAACCAATCCGAAAGTCAGAAAGATTTTGCCCCCTAATTTCTTTCGAATGACAATTAGCAGCTCCACCTCAAGGGTCGTTGGTCGAGATCTGCTATCAGGTAAAAGGAATGAACATTTAGGTTGCTTGCTTTGACCTAATCATAAAACTACACCTACATGGTTATCAATCTATTGAGCAGGAGAGGGGATAGTCCTAGAAACCATAGGCCTCTTCCCTCGTTGTTGTTGAGGAGATTGCTCATAGTAACTACTACGATGAATGGAGCCACCAAGAGGCGGCACAACAAGGAGCGTTCAAGGTTTTGAGTTTGGAGAGGAGTGCTATAGATACCGGTAGGGAGGCCTGACAAGCGGTGGGCCCAATTGGACAAGATCATAGGACGTTCGCAGCCGGAGGAGTTAGGGGGTAAGAGGATGCGCTGGCGCAGACATGAGAAGAGTGAGGGCAGGAAGGAGGCGCTAGCCGGAGGAAGAAGATGAGTTTAGGTGGTTGCTATGTATTTTAAATGCATTAGTAGTAGCTTTATAGCCCTGCAATATTTAGTTTATTAACTTTCACTTTTAGATGTAGAGCTAAAACAACCTTAATTTGGTTGATCATAAAATATTTCTATTAGAAAACAAAAACAGAATCACTTACACAATAGAGCTAAAATGATCGACAATTTTCGCTAGTATCATCATCCTAGACCTAGCTAGATGAAGAGTTGCAGACATGCACTAGCATATCAATTAATTTTTTGCCATTCTCCCCGTAAGTGATTAGCAATTTACAATTTACAATTTACAATTCTAATCCAGTGTCAGGCCAACTCCAACGGAATCCCTAAATTTGCAGATTCCAGTGCTACAGTATTTTTGCGGTCTGCTGTAGCATCTCCAACATATCCCTTATCTAGTGCTACAGTATGCTACAGTGTTGCAGAGAGAGAGTATGGTGCTGTGAATTTACCAGAGTACTGTAGCATCCGCAGTACTGTATCAATATTGTTCACAGGGCTGGCAGGGGTCCGAGGAAGGAAAACACTGTAGTAGTAGACATAGGCTGTTAGTGGGTCCGGAGGGAGGAAAAAAGTAGTATAAAGTAAGAAATAGGGTAGCTGTTGGAGATGAAAAAATAAGAAACGCTGTAACAGTGATAAGAGATGTTGTAATAGTATTTTTGAGAATAAAAATTTAAGGAGCTGTTGAAGATAGCCTCAATGATTCAAATAGACTGCCACTTGATTCGTGTGGGGTCCCCAATCATGCAAGCAATCGTGGTGGGCCCAAGCAGCATCCCGACCCATGCTTCGCTTAATCTCACATTATATATTCTCCTCTTCCTATAACATCTTCTGTGTTCGTACCACAAGATGCTACGCACAAAGCTACAACATGTAAGGGGCTGCCACTTGATTCTTGACCGCTAGATTTGATACCCGCGGTTTGAAAAAAAAGGGATTATTGTTTTGCCATGCGGAGATCTGACAAAACAAATATGGGAGACATTATCCATGAAGCAAATTAAAAGTTTGCACATTTAAGTCAATTTTGGACTACCCAAATCCTAATTATCGTACACAGGTTCATCCCTTTAACCACCCGTGAAAATCTACCACCATTATCTGCACCCTAACCCGAGATGCCATAGCCATGCACCGCCTCCTATCACTTACTGGCTCGGATCACCAACCTACCACCACCGACTGTTGTAAGTGCAAATGTCAGAAGTGGTGACAATCTGGCAATCTTTGTTGTTGTTTGGAGTTGTAGAGTATAGATACAGAACTCAGGAATAGAGAATAAAAGTTGTTATGTTTTATTGTATTGAATCATATATTTATATAAGATAAATATACATGTTTATGTCCGATCAAAAGACATCTTTTTTGAACAGATATTTCCTTAAAAAACATAAAGAACTACTAAAATAGTTATCGGTGTTGATCACTGATACATAACCGTTGTAACCACTCCATCTGTTGCTACCCCTCACTCCAACCTATCTTGCCATTTGGAGCTCGTCACCCGCCATTGCATCGATGCACCGTGCCTCCATTTGATGAAGTAATCACTGTATTTGACAGACACTGTCAAGCTGCCCCCACTAAGAGCACGTTTGGTAGCTTTGCTTGGCGAAGCAAGAAATCACGCGTTTGTATGTTTTGCCAGCTGCCTTAATGCCCGTGCTCACCTTGTCAGCGTGAGAAAGCCAAATCTGCTCTCTAACGAGACGAGTGGGCAAAATAACCAAACACGTCTTAAATTACAGGGGATCAATTCCTTATACGACACTGAATGTGACAGCCTTACGCCTTGTATGCTACTCAGCATTGTGTCACCGATACGTAGGTGCTCAACCTTTCCAGCGACACGAGAGATTCAACTAAATTCAGTGAACTAGTGATTTCCTTTTGCGTGCATTCGTTGCGCTTGAATGAGACCATGCCCGCTTGACAGCTTGCGTTAATCCATTGGCGGATTGTCCAAAGCGTCGGCATCCCTGTCGGCAAGGTGCATGAACCTGCCCGGGACAGAGCGACGCTGCCTTGGATGAACCACGTGCCAGGCTCTCATTCGTCGAGTTCCAGCGCTTGCATGCGGTGCCGCCGCTGCAGCAGATTTTGGAGTCATCGAAAAGGTCTGAAACTCTGAATCGGTTAACTGTCCAGGATAGCATGCTGCGATCCTATGATGTCGAAGTATCCACCCTGGGCCCTGCGAACAGTATTCGGGGATTCGTTCGCATTGCAATTTGCAACGTGTAGTGAAGGGTACAGTGCGCCGTGGCCGTTCGATCGAAGCAAATTAGTGCGCCTAAGCTTTTTTTTTTTAGATGAATGCCCAAGGTTTTTATACTTGAGTGTACATGTTGAACCACTACCTGCGACAGTTTATTCTCCCAACCTCTAGTGTTCCGGTCCCCCCTCCTCTATCTCTCAGTCCGGCTATAGCCCTGCCCTCACACCTCCGGTCACCATCGACGAGGTTGGAAGCCGATGGGGTGTGCTATGTCTGGACGTTCCATGTAAGGGCTCCGGCGCAACATCGCAGCACAACATCAACAACTGATCGAAGTAACGGATGTGGATCCTCTGTCGTAATAGCACACTCGCTGCATACGGATCCGGCCCCGTGTGTCAGCGGTCGGGAGAAATAGCAGAGGATCCTGCTCCGAAGTAAACGCATGTAACGCATGTGCCATGGCGCCTCCTTCCATGGCAAATCAGATGTATGCTCAAATGATAAGGTTGTCTTCTAGTGCCTTATCCTTGAACAACATCTACATGTTTGGTTTGGGAGAAGGAATCATTTGAGGGGAGGGGGCTTATTACCGGGGGCAGCGCTAGCATGATTTAAGGGTATTTAACTGGATATCTATTATTTTTGGTAAAAAAAATGATGGTAGTTGGTGTTTTCATATGTTTGTTGTCGGTTTCGAGCGCTAACAGATGAGAAAAATCTTTTCGCACGGGAAGCGTCCACCCCATGTCCAACTGCCCCACTCAAGCCACTCTATCACTCCTAGCCCCATTTTCCACTTTGTCAGCCCATTAGCCTAACAGATCGCCCCAATTTAAGACTTGAGAGATCAAAGTTGAGAGTAGGTAGGCCGCCGCCACGCCAAGCCTTGACCACTCAGCAGGCAGCCCATATAGCAGCTTTCCTAGAAAGGAGGCAATGCCGTCTGCCCCAACGATTATGCACATGCACGACTGTTGCACACGCTGGTGCTAGAGCCATCATGCCCGTGCTGGAGTGGCGTCTCACCACCGAAGATCGGAAGTCCGGCAACGCCTTTGGTTTAGTATTGGACAGTTACAGGTATGAAAATTTTCCTTCGCGCTACCACACGCCCATCGCATAGTGTATTGTACTAGATTTAATCAAAATAGCTTCTTGCTAAAAGCTATGGTTTACGGAAAAAAAAATTCTTTCGCGCTATCCACGATGCATCAATGAGTGTTTACACTAGAGTTGAATATTTTTTAATAACTTGAATACACATTCTTTGAATCCTTGCTCCACCACCACTTGTTACACTTCGCGTATGGGGCTTGTTAGCAATGTTTCGCACACCCCACACAGGTCAACCCACGTTGGCCTAAGTTTGGACACCACAACCCCGCGCAACCCCCACACACTTCCACTCCATCGCTGCCCGCCCCCGTGCCTTCTCGCCACTTGCTGACTTCTTCCCCCGACGTCGGTGATCCCCACCTTCAAAAAATCAAATGATCCAACAATTAAAATAAAAATGTTTTGGGAACAAAAGTCAAATGTTCCATCTATTTAGAGCAATTGTTCCAAAGATGAAAATCAAATGTTCCAGAAAGAAGGTGTGTTCGGAAAATTAGATGTGGCGACATCTACTAGAAGCGGGAGGAGTTGTGACGAACAGGAACGAGAAGAAGGAGGTGAGTGCGGCAGTAGCACATGGGTGGGCAGTGGCCATATTTGGGGAGCACATGCTTGAGGGCAAGGAGGAGATGATGCACGGAGGAGACGATGGGCACGCGAGACGCAGGCTGGGGAACAGGATGAAAGCAAGAGAGGGAGGAGGAGGTAGGAGAGGCTAGGAGGATAACTGGGTGTGTAGACGACAGGCATCGGGGAAGCAACGGGAGGAAGGGAAGAATTTTTTAAATAATATTATTTTGTTGAAAAATTGTAAAAATATTATCCAAAATATGATATTTATAGAAATAGGTGTCTGTCGGCACGTGGAGTACTGACTAAGTACCTGCCGACAGCCTATGTGGTAGTGGGCCATGGGGCTTGCCGGCATACAATGTTGGTCAAAAGGATCTGTCGGCACACCGTGTGTCGATAGGCCCACAGGTAGTTGCAGACAGATATGTCGGCAGCGGTGTTGAACCCGACTGGCCTGTCGGCAAGTGGTTTGTCGATAGGTCTATCGGCACACATGTTTATGGCTTTTTGTTAAGTTATTTTGTTGGTATTGAACTGTCTTTTAACAAAAAATTATTTACTGGAAATTTGCAATGGAAAACAATGCAATGGCATAATATTGAAATGTTAAGATCCTATGAGGACCATTGAATAAGACAATTTTATTTGCGCAAAGCACAAACGAGCCACACAACGACAATGGCATGACTTAGGGATTTAAAGAAGCCAATTACTATCAACACAAACCACAGACGGTTCAGATATAGACTATAACAGTGACAATGGCATGTATGGTAAAATTTTCATACTAACCAAGACATGTACCGATTCTAAACCTAACATGCCTTAGGGAATTGAAACTAGCCAATTACTACCGACACTCTACTGAGTGCAACGGGGTACTTTCCCTTCCTCGCCACCTCAAGTCCAGCTTTACTAGCCCGATGTGCCCTCTCGCGCTTTCTCTCCCTATCTGTCTCACGCACTTCCTCCTTCAGGCGGTTCTCCTCCTCTCTTAGCTTCTGTTGTTCCTCCATGTGTTTTCAGGTAGCCTCCTCCTCTCGTCTTCTTCCATTTCATGGAATCGTCTCCATGCCACCCGGTGCTGCGTGTGCAAGAGGAACACATATGCTTGACTTTGCTCAGTATCCAGCCACTGTATGAAGTCACATAGTTGTTGTAGAGACTAGCAAAGAAAAAAACGTCAGTGGTAAATGACATATAATTGTGATATTGTTTTGCAATATATATAAGTACCTGGTTGCGGTAGCCACCATGGTTGCTGCCCTCCGGTGAGTCGTACTTGTAGTTGGAGCACATGAAGAACTTCCTATCGTAGGTGTTCGAGAAGTCGTTGGACTTTCTAACCCTACAAAGGTCTTCACACCAGCATATCGGAACTTTGACCCCAATAGGGGTAGCAACTGGTATAGACTTCTTTGGGCGAGGATTAGAGGTCATTTTGGTATGAGTAGAAGTCTTTAGTTTGTTTGCACAAGGTCCTTCTGGGCTATTATTTATACTAAAAATCAGGGAAGTTTCATGTACTGAGTCCATGGAAAATAGTTAGGAGAAGGAATAGATTACTCAGAAAAAAGCTACGCTGAAAATCCTACATCTGAAAAGGCTATATCTGAAAAGCTTACACCTAAAAAGCCTATAACTGAAAAGGCTACGTATGAAAAGCCTAGGTCTTAAATAATTAGAATTAGGGTTTAATGTTATGTTTAGCATTGTACCTAGGGCTTAAGGTTAGTGTTAGCTTACCTCGTTCGCGGGCATGCATCTATAAAAGGGTTCGCAGACTTCCAACCGAAGCCATAGGAAACAATGGATGCTAGAGGTGTGTGAGAGAAAGTGCAAGGGTCAAGTGGTGTGGGGAGGGCACTTGTGATCTGGCCAGGTTTGTTTGGTCTTAGTGCGTATCATGAGCCACTTGAGAACTTTCCTTGGTAGGGGAAGAGTGAGTTTTGGCCACCACATCATCTTAAAACTTACGGCCACCCGAAAGAGCAGTGGCGAAAGTGCTCCCATGGGTATGACTGCGTTGTGCAGATGTATGATGGAAGCAAGCGTCGATTCTTCCGATGTCCTCTTGGGACAGTGAGAATGCTAAAAATTTCATTATCATATTTTAAGACATATTAGTCATAAATTTGTAGGTATTTGCAGGACTCTGACTCCGACGACAACTATTGCCGCTACACGAGATGAGGTTGATCCTCCTGTTGAATAGACCATCCCATATTACATCCATCACCTCCGAGACCGTATCTTCGACTTGAAGTGTAAGGTTGATGCTATTCCAACTGCTCCTGAGGAGGACGAGCCGGTCATCCACACCAATGATCCTACTGTATACCTCGATCCCTGGTGCCCTTGCCCGTGTCACCAAAAGTATGCTCCTCCTCCTTCTACTCCTCCACCACCATCAGCAGATGCTGGAAGTTAGGAGAGTCATCGCAGTTCATTCTAAGTCAGTATGACTAGAAGCATTGTATCCCGATGTGTTGTCTTAGCCTTATGTTCTATTTCCTTATGCCATGTTATTCCTATTTGAATAAATGTTCACCCCATCATGTAATGTTGTATTATGGGTGCACGCATATTAGTACTATGGTTCAAACTATCAAGGGTTTTTATTTGCAAAGTTGCAAGTGCACGGTTTACAATAGATTCTATAGTGTGGAGCGGGGATTTTTCACCATTCTTTCATGTGCTGCTTCGTGCTCCACTTCTTCCTAGCGACGCAGGAGAGCTTGACACATCTGTAGTAGTTCCTCATGCCTCTGAAGTTCTAACTCCTACCTCCTCAGAATGTCCTCTCGGAGATGGCGATGATCTTCTCACATTTGAAAATCCTCAGCTTGTCGCTTGCATTCTTGTTCTTGCAGCTGACGTACCCGTTGGCGCTCTTGATGTGCCTCCTGGCGTTGTTGTGCTTCCTCCATCCTTATCTTGTACTCACTCTTGGTTTCAGCCTCTCTGATGTACCCCCATTTTAAGGCATCCACACCACATCGACCCATTCCTTGAAGTGGCAAGACTGTGGATGAAAACTCGGAGATGTTATGAGAGTCATTTGTATTACAAGCTTGGTTGTTGAGAATGAAATGAAGAAGATAAACACACAATAAAATCATCATCAATGTTAGGACATATGAAGAACCGTCTACCAAAAGTGTCAACATCGAAAGAGATAGACATCCAAACTAGGTCGCCACACGTGCATAACAGACGTTTGTGCTATTGAGGCACTCTCATGGGGTGGTTCCTCCAAAAATCCATGATGCACTCCTCCTCCTCTTATCAGATCCTCTCTGCTCTCGAGCTCGTTGTTGTGCTATGCACACTGGAAAGAGAAATGACATAATGGGGCGAGTCCCCTAGGCAGGATGTGGTTGTACTAATAGGGGGTTTCCTGTCGGCACTCCAAGTACCGATACGTGCTTCCGGGAGACAGGAAGGACCGCACTTAGCAATGCTTTTAAGGCGAAACGACGTAACATTGGAATGCTTTGAATGTAGAAAGTAGCGCACGTTGCTACTCTTTGAAGACGGATAAGACCGCACACTACTACATTTTTGTAAAGAACAAAATGACAGGAAATAGAAGCAATAGCATATGTACAGTACACCGGATAACATGTGCATCATAGAACCATCATACATAATATGACATGCACATAACATAAATAACATAAAACGTATGTAACAACTAGCTACTACAGGAGTCAAGGGGCGCCGCTATGGTCCCAGGCGCACTTGCTGGAACACCTAAGGCCTTCCAACGGCCCACTGCTTGGTGATGGACATGGTTGGTGGAGTACGTCAGGGGGTCTTGAGGAGGGTGGCGTGGTCATCCAACGTTCGCAAGGTGGCAGGGTCATCCTGAGAAGGCTGCGTCGGTGGAGGTGCCCCGTTGTCTAAGATAGGCCTACACATCAAGCGGCACCTCCATCCAATCATTAGGTAAGCTAGCCGACGAACCGGGCGGTGCGGTGAAGAAGCCTGGCGAGGCCACTGCATGTGACCCACCTGCCACACCATTTCAAATGTCATGCAACAGATTATCATGCAATTGTAATGTGCAATAGTGAGGGATCTATTGGAAAGAGACGTACCTGGCATCGAAGTCCTCGTGCCCAACCTGGAGTGGACATGAAGCATGGTAGAGGTGGCAGAGTGGACGACAAGGGCTCGATGTTGAAACATGGTGTCGTAGCATCAATGTGTGCTGGAGACCTCCTCCGCGTACTGGGCTCGATGTCTGGTAACCTTTGGCACGAAGCACGTCGAACCCCGTCCATGCAATGACGTGTGAGGAGATGAATACCGATGATCATCTCGACCGGGTCAACTCGATGTGGTACCACCTAGAAATGATCAGCAAAGTCAAAGAACTCGGTGCCAACGTCCCTGTAGATGTCAATCTGTAATGCACCAGACAACACATTTAATATAAGAATACAATAAGTAACACATACCATGGCATGGTACTCCACCGTAGGCTTCATGGCAAACGTGTTGGTGTTCTCTAGCTCGTGCTACGGTGGATCGGTAGGCACTGGGAAGCACCTAACCAATGTCAACGCGTGGAAGCAACACAAGTACGCATCCTCGGTCGACTAGTCATAAGGTCCGCTAGAGACGTAAACATCTGCAGGTGTGTGCTCCCACTTCTTGATCCACGGCTGCATCTTCACACTCCATGTTTCATCATACGCGATTCCTTGACCCTTCCTTGTCATCCTAGAAAACAAAGTTACAATTACGGAATTGAAAACATCGTGAGTAATAAACATATAACAAGAAATATTTACATGTGACTATTGTGCGTCGGGTGATGCTACAGGGAGAAGTGCTGGTGGTACTCGAATTGCTTGTAGATGCAGTCTGGGTAGTAAGTCTTCATCGTGACGTCAAAGACCAACCGTCACCTCGTCAGCTAGAGCGTATAGTCCTAGTGGAACAAGTTGGAGAGGCCACTATGCGCATGACTCGTGATCGCCTCGTAGTCGTAGTGTGTCCACCGCACCCTGTCAGTCAGTAGCTGGTTGAACACGGCCATGAACTAGGGGTACGAAGCGCATGTCATCCCTGTCACCCACCTCGGCTACAAAAAAAGTATGTGATAGACATTTTTATTGTAAGGAATGAATGGTAGATTATAAAATGTGTTAAGATTTTTACTTAAATCGTGCTTGCACTAGAGTGAACCTATCACAGGGCCGTCGACGGGGTCCTAAAGGCTGAACTCGTCTGGGAATTAGAATGAAGCATCGTATGACCTCGGCTGTGGACATCCTATGTTGAAGCACTCATACGACCACAAGTTCAGCACCAGTGGAAAACCTATGATTGAGGCGGACTCACTCGTTCTCGTGCACACGTCGTACAATGCTCGGTAGGTCTGCACAAGAACTGCGGAGCCCCAACTGTACTAAGGGACCTGGTCAAGGGGGCGTCCGCAATCTACTGCGTGAAGGAGACCAACCGCTTGTCGATGGAGTCATGGTGCATGCTGGTGAAGAGGACCCACCCGAATAGCTAGAGGAGGTACGCCTCGAGGTGCCGCCTCACTCTCTAGTCCTCTCAGTTTGCTATCAAGTGTTGCGCCTAGAACTTCTTGAGCCAAGCCTTCATCGGCCCGTGCTGGGAGTTGAAGACTGTCTAGGCTGGCTCCTGACCCGCAAGGATCACACCGTCAAACCGAGCAAGTATCCCCATCCTCCACCTGGCGTGCACATCCAAGGAGTACACTGGCGCCCCCACTATGGGCAAGCCAAGGAGCATGGAGACATCCTGTAGGGTGAGTGTCATCTCACCTACAGGCAAGTGAAACGAGTGCATCTCCGACCTCTAGCAATCCACAACCACTGTCAACAATGATCGGTCCAGGGGAATCTGAAGTGGCTGGTCCCTAGTCGAGTCGAGGAGGCGCACCAACGGAAGGAGACCCGAGGCCCTCAACCTATCATAAATACATAAGGAGAGTCAGATACTGGTGGATTTATAAGAACAAAAATACAATGGAGGACTATATTACCTCAGGATCCAACTGTGATCAAGCCTCCAAAAGTGGTTTGGAGTCCATAGTCGCTAGGGTTGATGGAGGTCGGAGCCCTCCAAGAGTGATTTATCACCAGGTCGATGAGCTCCATACTTGCAAGAAAAAGGATTTTGCTCCATAACATAATGAATATTACAACCACATACCAATAAAATGTCAAAACTGGACAATGAAAATCAAACTTGCAGTAAATACAACAGAACAAATAGTACACAATTTGAAAACATATTACAACAACATCTAAAACGTTCCATCACATTCCATATTACAACATAGTCTGAATATTACAATAGTTCAATACAGATTACAACAGTTTGATACATATTGCAACCACGTGCGAATATTACAACAGTTCGATACATATACAACATGATCTAAATATTACACCAATTCGATACATATTGTCACATAGTCTGAAGATTACAATAGTTCAACACATATACAATATGGTCCCAATATTATAACAGATAGACACATAGTCCGAACATTACAACAGTTCAACACATATTACAACATGGTCCCAACATTACAATAGCTTGACACATAGTGTCATACAATATAATGAACAGTCACCATGAACTTCAAATCTAAGTCTCATTTGTAGTGCCCTTCCTCTTCTTCGGCTTTTGGACTGACACACGCCTTACCTGCTCGCCTGTGCTAGAGGTCTCCACTGGATACTGATCGCACTACGCCCTTGAATGCGGCCCTCCACATATCAAGCACTCCTTGCGGGCTCGTGTCACCTCAGCAGCGTCCATGTCATTCCTGATATGCCGAGTATTGTGTCGTCCCTTTGTGCTAGCCTTGTTGTTTGGGTCTGTAATCCAAGTCCAACCATTCTCAGATGGCTTCATGAACTCCATTACCACCCATCACCCAATCAACTCGCTGCGCCTTGTACCTTCTACGGCTTCCTTCCGGTAGTACAATGACACAAAATGCACTGATTTTATGTTGCCCTTTGTGCAACAAGCTAGCATAGAGAGAAAGGCAAATGCATCATGGATGTTTTATTGCATGTGCATTGGCACTTGTTGTCCGCTAGTCACAACCTACATTCCATAGTTATTTTATTCCTTCCGATGCCAAGTCTACCCTTGTGAGGCAACTACACCTCGAACACATGCTAGCGGTTACCAACAGGTAGAACCCGATGCATCTTCTCTGTGTACACCCTCCTCGGGTTAGCCATGTGTAGTGAGATCTTGCTATAACGCTCTCAGAGATACCGCTACGTTCCTCGAGTGACTCCCTTCACAATTGCCACCAATGGCAGGGACCTATTCTCCTTAATTACCCAATTATAAACCTCTACAAGGTTAGTTGTCATAATGTCATAACATGGGCCATCAGTGTCCGCAATGAGTGCACATTTCTCCAATGGCTCATGGTTTACCCAGTCAGAGAAACACTTAACCCTCCTTCTACCCTTTCTCCTTCTCGTTACACCATGTGATTCCATGGGTAAAGAATCCAAGCCCTCCAGCTCCTCCTCCCTTAGGACAATTGACTTCTTCAAAACTTTTTTCATGTGCTTGCCAGTAAGGCTATCCAGCTCTTGCCACAGAGCATCAAACTTTCGCATTTGGTTTTGTTTGCATAGATTCTTAAAAAGATCCATCAACATCTTACTCTTGAATTGCTTATAGAAGTTTGCTCCTATATGTCACATGCACCAACGGCTATGAAGATCCGACAACGGCAATATCCCATCCGTACCACTCTACAATGTGTTGATAGCGTTCAACAAGCCTGCACGGCAGTCATGAAGGATGCACATGTTAGGCCTGTTACCAACAACACCTCTCTTAAGCCACTGCAGGAACGACATCCAACTCTTCATAAACTCACGTTTGATGAATGCAAAACCCAAAGGTAGAACCTAGTTCTCACCATCAATCCTGATAGCTCTGAGTATCTGCCCCCCTATACTTGCCCACTGCAGGAACGACATCCAACTCTTCATAAACTCACGTTTGATGAATGCAAAACCCAAAGGTAGAACCTAGTTCTCACCATCAATCCTGATAGCTCTGAGTATCCGCCCCCCTATACTTGCCCATGAGGAATGTCCTGTTCATGCACATCACTGGCCGGCAATGTCTAAATACCTTGATCATACACCCGAATGACCAGAAAGCGAGCTGAAGGACTCGATCTCCATTCTGATTCACAAAGTCATGAGTAGCAATGCAGGTTTCTGGGTTTCTCCACTGAATAACCTCTAGCAGTAAAGGGAGGTTGTGGTAGGAGTCTTTATATGTGCCAAACTTCTTCTCTAACACCTTCTGCTTCGCTCTCCAAGCCATATCATATGAAATTTCTTACCCAAATTTGTTGTCAATAACAAGCATAATGGAGAATGGGGACATACTAGTCTTCTTCACAACCTCTGGTTACATCTCCTTAGCCACAACATATGTGGTCATGTTCCTGTGTGAGGGAAGAGGTCTGTCCAAATTGCAAGTATGATGCTCAATAGTGGACACTACAAATAAAGTCTCCCACCTCAGCAAGAAACCATGCACTCGCCAGGTGCAACCTTCAGCTACTCAATTTATGTCGTATGTCTTAGGATTGGAAATAACCACCTTGAACTAGCTCTTCTCTGAGAAACAACATCTTTTTACTACATCCTGCCAATGGACTTTGTCATGAAACATTTGCCCTTTGCTCACCACAATCGAATCATACTCCCATGCGGGGCTGGTGTCCATCGTTAACCGTAAAATTCTCCATTGCAAAATTTATCCATTGCTCAAGAATACTACTCTCCATACCCCCTTTCGTGCCAACAGCTGAGTCCACAAATGTGTGAAACTCATCATCATCTGCCTCCATCTGATCCACAAGTGCCTCATCTCGCTCCCCCTGATCAGCAATCATTGGGGCTTGAGTATCTTCACTATCAACATGATCTTCTCTTGCAATCTCAACATCCTCCATAGCACTTATCCTCACGGGAACCTACGCAACCACATTCTCCTCCGCAACTACAAGATTTTCACCAACCGCCTCTAAGGTACTAGGCTCAGCTTCTATCGAACAAACATCACTCGCTTCTATAAGGATGACATGGGGAAAACCCCGTGTCAACCCCATTGTCACAAATTGCTACTATTTCTTTGAATTTTATAGCTTCCAAAGCTCCCACTGCCACCCGGTTTCGCGACGCCTAGGAATCAAAACCTTGACCATCAATCAATGTTGTGCCGGACTAACTTGCAGTAGATTATGCAGCCACCCAAACACTTCGCCCTGCCTCATCTCTCCTGGACTATTCAGTGTCGTGTCCACATACTGGAAGTTACTCAAATCAACCCCGCTGTCACAATTCATGACATATCTATGACCGTAAAAAACTCTTAAACCCACTACGGTCGACATCATTGATTCAACAACCATACCAACATTACGTCAGCTAAAATAACCCTAATGACCATACAAAATCTACTGCAATATATTCTTTTTGACCTCAATATTTCTATTCTACACACCTATCAAATGTAACAGCTACTATACAATAATTCTACCCTAAATGTTCAACAATGCACATTGACGTCACATTTTAAATTTAATGCTGCAAAAAATTATCTAATGTAAACATTACTACAATTTTTCATATCCTAAATCTACGGAATATTTCTACTACAGATATGTCTCCAAGCAAATCAAATTGCCTATTCTACATATACCAATAATTATCGACACTTTCTACATATACCGAAAAGTCTACTCGTCTATTTCTAAATTTCTTAACTGCGCCTAACTATTTCAAAATTTCTAACTATTCTAATTTTTTTACTCTAACTATTTTACATTTTCTAACTAAATTGTCTAACTATTCTAATGTTTCTAGCTATTCTAAATTTCAAAACTAGGTCGAACTATCCTAAAATTTTGAAATAGGTCTAACTATTCTAAACTTCCAAAATATTCTAAATTTTCTACTGTAACTCTTCTAAATTTCCGAACTAGATCTACCTATTCTAAATTTTCTACTATTACTATTCTAAATTTCCTAATCTAAATATTCTTAAATTTCTACATAAAAATTCTAATCTAATTTCTAAAATTTGTACCTAAATTTTTTAACTATTTCTAGTTCTCTAGTTTTCTAATCTACAACTATTTTCTATGTCTCTAAATTTCTAATTAATTCCTAGGTTTTCTAGATCGAAAATATTTAACTCCCTGCTAGTCTAGCTCGCCACTGCGTCGCTTCCTCGCCGACCTAGCTGGCAGCCGCGCTACTCCTTGCCTCCACACCGCCGTGCCGCATACACCTCGTTGCCGTCGCGCCTATCTCTCCCCGCATGTTGCAACAGCTTCGCCGCCCTCTGTATTCGGCCACAAGTGGAAGACGAGCTGTATGTAAGAGAAATCAGCGGCGGCTAGATAATAATCTAGGCATGTCGACACTCCGCGTGCCGACAGGCCTTACGTGTTGCCTGTCGGCACTCCTAGTGCTGATAGGCCTCTGCAGTGCGTCGAGTACTGATGTGGTGCCGCACTCGTGCCAGGCTCACCACCTATCAACACACCGTGTGCCAACGTACCCCAGACCCACTGTTCACATAGGCTGTCGGCACTCCACGTGCCAGTAGGCACCTATTTCTGCAAGTTTCTAATTTTGAATAATATTTTTGTAATTTTCTAATAAAATAATATTATTTTTAAAAAATCAAGAAGGGAATGAGGGCATGTGAAAGACGGATTCCAATCGCATATATGATGTATAACCTTCCCGTCATCTGAGGCCAGCTGCGAGTGAGCCATGATGGAATAGCTGGGATTGACTAAGGGTGGCAATTTCCCCCGTCGGGTCGGGTCCCCGCGGGTTTCAGACCCGACGGGGGCGGGTTCAGGTGCAAAAAAACTCTGCGAAGCTATCGAGTCGGGTTGGATCGAGACCTTAACTCAGGTCGGGTTCAGGTTCAGGTCTGTTTTTTCACCCGTGGGTATCACCCGAAACCCGAAACCCTGCCCACCCCGCCCCGCCCCGCCCCGCTCCGCCCCACCCTGCTTGCCCGCCCTGCCGCACCCGCCCCGCTCGCCCGCCCCGCCCCGACCCGCCGTCGTCACACTGCCGGGTTTTGGGTTGCCCCGTCGGGTTTCGGGTCCCCGTCGGGGCCAAGGACGGGGTGGTTTTGCACCCGATATTGATTTCGGATTCGAGTCAGGTTTGGCGAGTCGGATTTCGGGTTCGAGTCGGTTCTAGCAAAACCTGACGGAAACAAACCCGTTGCCATTCCTAGGATTGACCGATTGAAATCACTATATCGACTGGTAAACTTGGCTAGAAGACAACCTTCAAACGTGAAATTGGCCAGAAACTCGATTTAGTTGGTGGACACTTTTCTCTGTGGTAATTTTTTGCATGACACCGTCAGGAATAAAATATTCATTTTCGAGTAAGGAGGAGAGAGAAATGTGGTGAAAGGACAAAAATACCCTTGGTTGAGAGGGAGGTGTTCTTCTTCATCGCTTCTCCTGTTGCTCTTGTTGCGCTGGGAAGCTCGTGTTAGGAATAATCTTGTCATTAGAGTAAAGTACGTGTATCTTAAGCATTTTGGTGATAATATAATAAGCATGCCAATTTAAAGCACAATTTCTGATATTTTTTGGACTTGTGTAATATCCGTGATTTTTTTTTTTTTTTTTTGCATCGTTTTGGTGAGGGAAAAAAAATGTATGCGCTCGTTTTGGCCTGTGGAAACGATCAGAACAGGTTCTATGGCACCATTTTGATCGGAGGGCACTTCTGTCCAACAAATTCATCTCTCTCCTCCCCTGGCCCTGAAATGCTTATTATAGGTGCCGCTGTGTCATATAGCTAATTTCCACAAAGGAAGAGTATTCACCAGCAAAACCACGATTGTAGGGTCTCCACCGGCCAATTCCACGTTTATAGGGTGTCCTACAGCCAATTTATCGATTATAGATAAATGCAAATTAGTTTTCAAAGTACCATGAGAGGCTGCTTGTAATTTCCCCGATCATTACCCGATAGACCAAAGACCACCTAAGCTTGTTTCTTTTTTTCGAAAGACCAAAGACCACCTAAAGTTGTGTGATTGCTGTGCACCGCGGCACATGTCTAGGATCCTTTGATGCTCTGGTATGACTCTGCGTTCCACGTAAATTAGCTCCGTTGTAGCAAAAAAAAACACACACACACACACACACACACACACACACCTCTTTCTGCTGCTACGTTGAGCCTGGCCTGCTCGCTTGTGTCCCCACAATCGGGCTGGTAACACCTTGGCTTTTATTAAAAAGCGTTCAGGCGGGCGCTTTGCCCTCAGTAAATTCGTCGAAAAATGTTGTTTTTTTTTGGCTCACTTTATGTGGCTATCTTGTCCTTTTTTGTAAAAGAAAAAGAGAGCGAAATGGTGGTCAGTTTTTTAACCACAACATTTGGGGCAAACCCTTGTACACGTCTGGCATATCTCAATCTTTCATTATTTCTACTTAATACTCATTCATCAGTTAATTTATTATCTAACTTATAATTTTTTTCACATACATTTCTAACACAAATCAACATCTGATAAATCATGCGTTCGTATGCCTATAAAATTTTCAGGTTCGAACCTCCTATGCACATCTCGACCGAAAGTAGCTTTCGGATAGCACGGCCCATCAAGGCCCATCAACAGATGGTCCAACAAATGAGCGCAGACGAGCTCCAAAACTTCCACCAAATCAGACAGCCCAGTAGCGAAGTGCAACGGCCCAAGACAGCCCATCTCGAAGGAGCGGGGGAAGCCCATCTAGTCACCTAGCCAGCCCATTCTTTTGCATTTCTTTTTTCTTTTTCTTTTTTCTTTTTCGTTTTTCTTCTCATCCTTGTGGTTAAGTTTTCTGATTCTGTGCATTTTATATGCGCTCAACAATTTTAAATATTTGGCTCAACAAATTTCATACCTAATTGAACAAATTTGCGTCACGTGTTCAATATTTTATATCTAATTCTTTAAAACACCTTTATAACACAATCAACATTTTCTAAAACTTGATTCAACAATTTATAAAATCTAATTCAACATTTTGGAAAAGCAAGTTCAACATTTTTGTATGAATTGTTGAAACAATATATAAATTTTGAAATGATATGTTCGGTAGTTGAAACAATATATTTAAAATGTACTTTTTTAAAAATATATCCATATTGGATCTCATTTTGTTGCATAATTGTATAAAACAACATGGTTCAATCAGATTTGAAAATAGATGCATAGTTTAAGAGAATAAATGCATTTGATGATTGAGTTTGAAACTAGATTCCACCTACCAACTCTAATTGAAAGCTATGTCCTCAAACCGACCCGCGAACCTACTCAGCACCCGCGCGCACCGGCTATAATATTCATTTATTTATTTTCGGTATAAAAATTACTTAAATGAAATACATACATAAGGTTTATCAAAACATTATAAAATTTGCTTGGGCAGAACTAGACCAGCCCTACTGATCTGAAATCCAGACCCGAGCGGTCCAGTTTCAGTGAAGGTTTACTACGTTACAAAATTGAACTGTCAAAACGATCATCATATTATATTGGACAATAACATGTATACCATATTATTACTATAGATATCTTCAACACCTTTCTTCTAGCTGGTGACTTATCACACAGAAGCACTGATAATTCTAATTTGCAGTTTGTGACTTTGTGTGATATGGGACCTAAGAACCAGAGATTGTGTTTTTATGTTTATTCTAGTCCAGACGATTTGGAGCAAATTTACAATTTAGTTGATATTATATAGGATATCTAGCTCTTGCTAAAAAAAAAATTGATGTTTCCTTCGACTTCTACACCATGCTGTATCATCAAAAGGAGGGTTTCTTCTGTTTCCATCAATCCTTTCTCTCACATTGTTTTTACATTGAGCTATTTACAGTATATACAGAAGGGTGGTGTAACGAACTAAGACCCCTTGTAGTAAACCTGGTAAAATATGAAAGCATACCATTTAGTTCTTTAGACAGTAACAACACTGTTTTGCAAAAAGGAATGTCCATTTAGTCAATTCATTCTTGCATCACAAAAAAAGGATAAAATACAACATCAAACAGGCATTATCAACAAGTGGAAACATGAATGTTGATGGGGTAAATATGTTAGGATCATCACTGAATGCACATTTCTAGGAACCAAACTCTATGAATGAGGGTCGTAAAAAGGTTATTATTTCCCAATAGAACCATAGGACAAAGTTACTAACTAGCATGATGCAAAATACAATTTAGGTTTTGAGTCTAATGGAAGTATAAAATAGAACCAGAAGTTAGAAAAGCATGAAATATGCACAGCTGCCTACAAGCTTTGCTAAAGTGGAGATGCTGAATGAACAGATAGATGATAAAAAGAGAATGATATTTACCTTGATATCCCTGTTGGATAGTCCAATTATCAGCCTTTCGTTCCAGGACAGTATCGAAGTTATAATCGAGTCACAAGTAATGGAAGCAACATCTCGGAGTTCTACCTCTGATTCATCGTCCAATAACTCCTATGGAGGAGTTAACATAAGGAAAATACAAGGTACCAAATACATGTCAGCAAGACCTTTTCTTGAAGAGTTTATGTATCAACAAAGCAAGTAAACATACCTGAATATTGATGACTTTATCCCATCCACCAGTATAGAGCCATTTGCCACTCAATTTAACTGCATAAATTGCACCGTTTTGAAGCTTCTCTGATTTGACAAGGACATCATTCTTCCAGATCTGATTTCAAAAAGAAGAAAAAAACTCGAGATTTAGAAAAGAAAACTATCAGGATTTAGGGGGGAAGTATGTCGGAATTTATGGGACAGCATGTGGCTAGAAAGTCTAAGCTTCATCATTCAGATTTAGGTCAACCTTAAAGTATCCATTCTCATATGATGAAACTACAAAATTGGCTTCTGTTGAAATTGATAACACAGGGGCTATGCTTCCTGGTGTATCATCTTGCAGTACAGACAATGGTGTATGATCAGTGAGCCACCATGACCGAATGGTACCATCCCAACTTCCACTGTAAAGAATACCACTGGCCACTGAAAGGCAAGACACAGTTGATTTATGACCTGCCATAGTGCAGCGAAGTGAATAATCCTGCCAAAGCAGGATGCTGAATTAACTTCATATAACATGCTCGAATCATGTTGAATTGACAACAAATTCAGTAAGAGAATATGAAAGCCAAAATGTGCAAACTTATTATTTAGATATAAAAACTCAATGATCCAATAGAAGATGAGAAAGAGTTCTGAAATCACATTCCAGTACAAAGCCTTAATGAAGCAAAGCTTAGCATCGTTACCTCCAGTGACCAAGCCTTGATAGATTTGTCTCTACTACCAGTGTAAAGATAACCGGTTCCGGAGAGAGCCAAGCAGTGAACACCTCGATAGAGCCAATCATTATGTTCATACCATTTATTCAAAGGCTCTTCCCTGTGAGAGGAATCAACACGCCAGACAAAAATTCCACTACCGCTGTCTCCACTTATACAAAGGGACTGATTATCATTGTCAGTAGCAACTATTGCTGTGATTTTGTGTTCATGCCCCTTCAAACACTGTACATGAGAGAAGTCCTATGGAACAAAGCCAAGAACCAATATAAATCAGAATAAATGAGCCATATCAAAATACGGCAATTAGATGCAAAGGATATTTATATAATTATGAACTTGTGGTTCATTCAAAAAATAATTATGAACATGTGGCTACTGTGGTTTCTCACTAGAGAAGCATGCTGCCTTATTTCCAGAATGATACCCAGTTAACAAATTATCAAGAGAGAATAGCAACAGGTTCATACCTGCAGTGACCATACATTGATAGTTTTATCATAAGAAGAGCTAAACAAAAATCCACCTGCAGTAAATAAAGACTTATTAACAGGCAGCTCTTGAGCTAGCATTACAAAACTCTATTAACAAAAGAAACCAAATAACAAAATAGCGAATGATGTGAATAGTCCATTAGCAGTGTTGGACTTTTACCTCCAATGGCTAATCCTGTGACACAATCACGATGGGCAAGCAATGTTGAAGATTTAAACACTCCACCTGTCTGTGGGTCATCAATTCCTGACAAGTGACTTTCCCCACTGCTTATGCAACCACCATTATTTCCATCATCCTGATTTGAACTGTTTTCATCAGAACCTCGAGAGGGCTGCATTTTACCATCGGACTTGACAGCAACAGATTCAAGTAACATTGAAGATAACTCCCCGAAGAGTAAACACCTAAAACTCTTATCAGCTGCAAGGTCATCATCAGGAACTAAAGCATCATCACTGGATTTCATCAATGAGCCTCTGATACATTTCCAGACATCAGCAATCTGTGGGCGGTCTTTTAGTTCATAGCTCAAGCAGGATGCTGTAATCACGGCCAATGGTTCCAGTTGTGTACCAACCAATGAGGCTTGAAGCCTTGCAACCACTTCCTTCTCCCAATCATCATATGATCCTTCAGATTTCCATCCTGCCGCAAGCTGCTCATCCCCAGTAAGAATTGCCACCAATACACAACCCAGAGACCAAACATCCGAACTACACGCAACCAAGCCGTTAAAATCATGATCCTTCATTGGCGACACTTCACGTAGCATTGCCACCACCTCAGGGGCAACGAAAGCCACAACCTTGGCTGAACTATCACCTGCTCGGACTAGCCGGCACAATGCCAACGCCTGATTCAAATCAAACATGCAGTGCCCAAAGCGGTCGAGGCAGAAGCAGTCTAGCCCAAGGCACCCCAGCACCAGCCTTTCTCCGTACAAC
Organism: Phragmites australis; assembly: GCF_958298935.1. Classification (NCBI taxonomy): domain Eukaryota; kingdom Viridiplantae; phylum Streptophyta; class Magnoliopsida; order Poales; family Poaceae; genus Phragmites; species Phragmites australis. Next base: position 24,457,044 of record NC_084931.1, read on the forward strand.
CCCATGATCGCTTCACACATCTCCATTGCAACGACTCCAATCTGAGCCATCCTGTCCTCTCGATTGATCCTCTCCTCCAATAACCGGGAAACACCACGCGGGTGCCGTTCGGAGACCATCCACAGCCGCGCCGCGTCGGTGCCCATCCAGACCCCGTAGACCCTGCACACCCGCCGTGCCAACCGCGCGGAGGCGGCGATCAGACCGGCCATCTCCTCCCTCGCCGCGTCGCTCAGCGCCCCGACCGCGGCGAGGACCCGCGACGCGTAGCTTGGCCGGTAGAACGCAGTCTCCTGCTCCAGAGGCCGTCCCCCGCCGGGCGTCTCGATCGAGAGGAGGCTGACGAGGCGGCCCTGGGAGCTGAACCAGGGCGCGCCGAGGTCGGAGGCGAGGGACCCGAGCGCGAGGCTGGCGGGGGTAGGCGCGGAGCGGAGCGGGGAGGCAGATTCGGGGAGGACGGCGTGGCGGAAGCGGGAGAAGAGGCGGGAATGGGCGGCGTGGAGGGGGAGCGGTAGTGGAGGCGGCGCGGTTGTGGTCGTGGCGGTGGTAGTGCGCGGTGGGGAGGGGGAGGGGAGGAGCGCAAGGAGGGCATGGTTTTTGGGGAGGGAGGAGGGGCCGAGCGAGCGGGAGAAGGGGACACACTGGGTGCAGAGTGGGCAGCGGAGGGATCCGACGGCGGCGGAGGCGGGCGGGAGGGAGGCGATGCAGGGGCCGCAGAGGGAGTGCCCGCATGGGAGCACGAGCGGCACGGTGGAGGCGTCGTCGAAGGGGCAGAGGCACACCGGGCACTCGGGGGGATCCGCGTCCGGAGGCTGCGTGGTGCTCGCCATGGTCGTCGCTTCGGCAAAGCGGCAGAGGAGCTCGCCGCGGCTGCGTGTTGGACTTCGCAGGCGGGTGCTCGGCTGGACGAGGCGAACAAGTTGGTCACTGACGTGTGGGCCCCACTGGCAGGTTCTGTGGTCCCAGTTCTTCCCCGATCTGGGTTTTAGGGACAATCGATTGCCAAAAAAACCGTCGCCGTCCATCCGATCCTCCCTCGCCACGGCGACGACGCCCGAGCTCCTCCCCCACATCGCTCTCAAGCCCGAAGCGGCTTCCTCTCCCCACGCCGATTGCTCCCACGCGAGGTAACAGAGCAACGAAGCCCTTCTATTGCTTCCCTTCCGTTCCTCTCTCTTCTTGTTTCTTTCCTCTGGTTAAGAACAAGAATCGCTGCTAGTTCGCTAGTCTCTGTTCTTATATCTGTCCTCAGATTGTCCCAATACTACTACGCCGATGGACTCCAATGCAGCCGAGATCATAGGGGGATAGACAATGTGTGTTCTCTTTTGCCTAAGCCTAACCTTGCCGTGAAATTCGCACTGTTCACATATTGCATCTAGGACGCTACTTTGCAATTGCAGTTGTTACGAAAATCGGAATAGGCACTCGATGGGTTCGTGCATGGTTGGAAAACATGGGCATTCATGCCAGTATAGCAACTAGTCGTCTTTTGTTGGCGTATAATAATTGACACGCCATCAGATTATTTAGTGGCATTGGATCTTAATTTGTTAGATTGCATGATGCTGTTGGCTACCATTACTATGTTCCCAAACCATACATTGCATGCAGGAATTGCCTGGTTGTTGCCCTCTGAATCTGTGAATTTTCTTGCAGTTACTGATGACTAATTGTTGACGCTTGTAAGTTGTCGCTGCTTGAACTTCGAAGGAATCTGCCAGATGAAGGCCAAGAAAACTGTGAACGGATCATCATGCAGCAAGAGCAAGTTGTTTGACAGTCTGAGTGGCAAAGATGTTTCAGAAATAGATCCATCGTATAAACTTTTTCTGGAACATTTAAGAAAAGATGGGAACACTTATGTCCTTGATGTGCCAGACGGGGACCATGGCATGCCTGTTTCTGTGAGGTATGGGGAGGATGGTGCATCCGATGGAAACGCAAAGAACAAAGATGGCCCAAATTCGCCCAATGGTTCACTGCATAGAACTCAGTGTGTTCCAAATGGCAAACGACCAGGTGTAAAAGCAGGCAAGGCTGCCAGTGGAAATGTGGGTCACTCCTTTTCACCAAAGACATTATCTGTGAAGAAGAAGAAGAAGAAGACCTCAGCTGTGGATGAATCTTATGGGTTATTTCTGAGCCTTGTGAAGTTCAAGGATGGTTTCATGGTTATCGAGCCAGAACCAGGTGTTACGATTGTATACGAGCAAGAAGAAGAGACTCCTGCTGGACATGATGAACTGAGAACTGGAAGTTCCACGAATGACCAAGAACCTTTGATGTCTCCACTTGAGAACATGGGGGAAGAGTACGCTATGCATGCATGTGAAGATGGACTTGGACAGTCTGATAAAAGTACATCTTTGGATAGTCAGGATGTGATCTGCACAGATGAACGTGGACTTGTACTTTACACTGAACCTTCTGATTTAAACGTGAGTTATCTTCTGCATAATTTACAGTTTTCTCATTAAACGATGCTGTATTTATTCTATAGCTGCTTTTTGGGCCTAGGCATGTGAAGATGATCAAGGAGCACCTCTTGCTCTTTGCAGTGGTGGTTCCTCAACATTTGATGAAAAACTCAATGCCATTTTAAGTCAGCCATATGACCAAAATGAATATGAAGAGCTTTGGAGAAAAGCCACTGACCGGAAGCCTGTGAGTAGACAGAGACACTTGCGAAGTGCATCAAAGCGCTATGTTACAGAGGCAATTGGGTTATCGTACCTCGATTACTACCCAGGTAATTACTAAATTTTGATAGGTAACTTTTTTAATTCGACGAGGTTATTCAGTCATTCCCCCATCATTGTGTCCAAGAGCTTGATTTTTGAGGCGGCATGGTCTGCCTTTTCAATCAACCTCTGGGCACTGACCATTGAGTTCTCCTATCTGTACACGTTGCAAGGAGGCTTGGTCTGCAGGTGGAGGTTTGTAATGGGGAAAGGATAATTCCCTGAATTTGAGCAAGTTGTTGACAAGCATTTAACCAATCGTGCATTATATGATCGAGTACCATCAGCCAAGTGATTTATGCTCTCATCCTATAGCTTTGACCAGCCAAATGGAATGAATTTTTTGAAGGCTTCATTATTTTCCTCCACTGTATGGATCATTCACATCAATTCAGAAGTCACTAATCTTTATTGTTTCTCACTAGTTTTATAACCACAAAAAAAAAATGATATGTAGCATACCACAGAGACCAAGACCTTGAAATTTCAGCTAGCTTTAGCTTCTTACTGGTTGTATTTAACATAGTTTTTATTTCTGTTATGCATGTATTGGTGGTACTGGTGACCTTTCTTCTCTATACCGGGATCTTGTTTCTCGTACATGTGATACCTATTTTACTTGTATGCTTTGTTGTTTGGACACGAATAACCGTTGTTAACTTTGTATAGATTGAACAAATGATAGATGGATACATTGAGACCCAATGGGCACTATATATAGAGAGAGGTACATGAGGGAAACCTGGGACTAGGAGATTATTCTAATATCCTTGACTATTATACCCTTAACACCCACCTCAAATGCAATGTGAAAGCAATAGTGTTGCATTTGAAGAGTTGTCACTAAGCATTAGAGTTTTTTTTTAATGATACATCTGAAGTCCGATATTGAAGATGTCGTCGAAGCGTGCAACTCTTTAGCAATGTCGAGGTACAAAACGTTCTCCTCCACAAGAGGGTACTGCCTTCATGACTACTTCAGCAAATACCTTCAAATATGAATCTTGCTTTGGAGACTTTGAACACAATGAGAATAGTGAGGCGTGTCAAATAAGGCTAAAGGGGAGAATAGAGAAATCACTGTTTCAAGATGGCAAGCAATGAGACAATATCGTGATGACCACAAAGACAACCTCTAAGCACCAAGCAACAACCACTAGCAGTAGATTTGGACACGGCGGAAAAACAAAGACAAATGAAAAGACTCAAGATTGTAGCAGATAGTAGCACCATAGCATACAAGCGGAGGCAAGATGACGAGGCCGCGCACGACGTGATGGGTCCTCCTTTGACCAGGGGTGGCGAACTATGACAAGGTCGGCGGACGGTGCGACGACGCACATCAATCGATGGTGATGGCGAAACCGCAACACAGGGAACAACCGGTGGCTGACTAGTGATGTGGAAGACGATCTAGATCTAACAAAGATGATGTTGACTCGGTGCTGCATGGGCATCGGCTGCTACATCGCTTCCCCTTCTGCTGGATGAGGGCAGCTGCCGATTGGAATGGTGACAAGGCCAGCGGAGAGCGGCGCACGACGGGCGGGCACAGGTCGACAGCGTGCGATGGATCCCGGCTGCGCGCGATGGGCTCGCGCAGGTGGGCGGCGCACGCACGAGTGTATTAGAGTAATATCCTAGTCCTAGGGTTTCCCTCATGTACCTCTATATATAGTGTCCATTATGCCTCAATGTATCTATCCATCACTTGTGCCATCTATACAAAATTAGCAAATGTAATATGTTCCTATACACTTCTGGATGCATTAGCTCTTGGTTCTGGTACCAATTTTGAAGGCTGTGATTTCAATGCTGCAATACAAAGTTACCTGGCATGAAATCAATTGGTATATTGCATTTAGTACTTTTCAAGCAAGACTAATGTTTGGCTAATCATGCAGATCTAGCCGTACAAATAGACTCAGCTGACAGTGATGAGAGACTGAGTCTACTAAGAAAATTCTTCTTCTGGTTGGAGGTGATCAATGTTTAACGCCCTATTTATTATTTTATTTGCCAGTGCTTATGAGTTATGATATCTGCCGATGGAGATGAAAATTGGTGAATCCTAAACGATTCACATGCAGTGCTTTTCTTTTCAAGGATATGCAGGACAGCAGGAGCAAGAGTATGTATGTACCTTTCCAATAAAAAGAGAGCGAAACTGAATGCACAGGTTTTACTGAATAAGTAAAAAGTTAAAAAAAACTAACCAATAAGTGAAAATCTGGGGTTTTTTGAACTGTACAATGCTTTTTAAAAAAATATGATATTGTTGTGGCTGCTTCATGGTCTGGTGTAACGGGGAGTAAAGTTCAGTACGAGCAGTAATCATAAAATCTATTCAGTTCCGTTATGAATGAATTTGCTTAAAGATTATTTCAGAGTTTCGTTTAACAGAAGATATAAAAGGAGATCTGGTTTCGTTTTCACTTTATTGCATTACCCTAGATATTGGCCGGTGTATCATTCTTTCAGACCTGGTGGCTCACCTATAATGCTCAGGCAGTAGGCAGTATTCGAAAATTCCAACTCTGGTTTAAAAGAAAGCGATGTTCTTCATGGATTGCACAAAATCTAAATTTGTCCGCGTTTTCTTTGCAGAACTTGTGCCATGAGGGAGCCTACATGCCATGGATCTCCAAGCCACTAGCCTGTGATCCCATTTCGACAGATGATTACGAGCCGACGCCCGCGCTCCAGATGCGCGAAGATGAGGCCCAGGGATGAGCAATGAGCTGAGCATTCCGGTCCTTGCGTCTCGGATACTGCGTGACTACTCCATGTTTTGATGCATCAGATCAGGGCTCCTTACTAGGCGTGCACATGCATCAATGATTGCTGTGGCGCCACCTGAAGCTGTATTCGGACTCCAATCTGCCTGCCTTAGGGGTTTTTTTTTTTTTTTGAACCATGTGCCTTCCTTAGGTTTAGCTATTGTTACGCAGGCTCCATGTAGCTTGCCTGCAATGCTATTTTGGAATTCAGACTAAGCTGAGCTTGCAAAGATTCAGTGTCACCTCCAGTAGAGCTGCTGGTCAAAGGTTTCATGGACTTTAAAGCATCTCATGCGATGTGCCTAAGGGCTGTGGTCTCTGCTGAATGTTTCGCTGATACCATGTATAAGAGCTATATGCTCGACTGAATTGATTGATTGATCATTGATCAGAGTACATCATATATATAATGCAATGCTCAACAGAAACAGAATATGCATGAGGATCGGCCACGAGCTGAGCCATGCAGTGGTGAAGCGCCCTCGGTGGAGCTCATGCACAACAGAACCCTGGAGACGTTGCATGGCTCGGTTGTTGCCTGAAGACTCGGTGCAGATAGGCGTCGAGCCGTATGAAGCATGCAAATCTGTTAGACGTGGCCGGTAGCTCACTATGCAGATATATATGTCTGTTTTGAAAATTTGAAAAATTGCATATGTAAACTCCTCTCGAGGGTCGGCACAGCTCACATGCAAACGTAACCAAACAAAGGCACGAGAGCGGTTTCCATTTCCAGCCCTGCAATCCTGCACCGGCCCGAAAGCTCCCTCACCTCCGCTCCCTCCATGGCGACCTGCTTTACTCCCTCACCGTCCCCTATTCCGGCATCTTCCCCCATCCATTACATCCACTCCCACACAAAGATCCAGACCACTTCGGCTGCTCGAGGGGAGGAAGAGGAAGTGATGCGGGGTCGGCTCTTCTTCGAGCTCTTGTTAGGGGTTGAGGAGGTGAAAGTGAGGAGGAAGAGGAGGAGAGGATGGGGCATGGCAAGATGGAGATCAAGAGGATGGAGAACTCCACCAACCGGCAATTGACCTTCTCCAAGCGGCGGGCCGGGATCATCAAGAAGGCACGTGAGATTGGCGTGCTCTGCGACGCTGAGGTCGGCGTCGTCATCTTTTCCGGCGGCGCCAAGCTCTACAACTACTGCTCACTCAGGACAAGGTATGTTTCTTCGGGCTTGTTTTCCGATCTTTTTTTTCTCTCTTTTTACCGTGCGCTTGGAATTGATTGCAAAGACGCAATCTTTTGTTTGGTGGCAGGCTGTCCAGGATCTTGGAGAAATACCAGACCTCTCCGGGAAGATCCTGTGGGATGAGAAGCACAAGGCGCATGCTCTTCAGTTTTCCCCTTTCTTTGACCATTTGTTTTAGTACCACGAGCTGAATGGTTTAACAATGAGTCTGGGGAATGTTTCAGAGCCTGAGTGCAGAGATCGACCGGGTCAAGAAGGAGAACGACAACATGCAGATTGAGCTCAGGCTAGTGTTTCAGCTCAGATTCCCTTTTCATTTTTGTCTCTGAAATCAAATTTCCTTTCCATTTCTTGCTGCATATGAACTTCACTGTTCGTGTATCATGTTTTGATTGTGGTAGCCTGTGGCCTGTGCCTTGTGATGGTGCAGGCATCTGAAAGGCGATGATCTGAACTCCCTGCAGCCCAGGGAGCTGATCGCGATCGAGGAGGCGCTCCAGAACGGGCAAACCAACCTGCGCGACAAGCAGGCAACCATTCATTCGTTGGCTCCAGAGCTTCATAGTTGCTTGCAGTTCGCAAGTGCTGCAATTTTTCTGGACCGGGTTTTTGTTTCTGATGTTGGTTCCATTTCGTTATTGCTGCAGATGTCGGTTCCATTTCGTTATTGCTGCAGATGGACCACTGGAGGTTGCACAGGAGGAATGTACGAGCTCTAACTTGTTTCTTGTGCTTTGTTACCCTGTAGATCATGGACTATTTTTTGAAAGAAATCATGGACCATTTTCTTGGGCGAAAACATTTTTTACAGCTTCTGATCATCTATTGCCTTTTGTTTTTTTTTTCTAAAATACGCAGAAGAGTTACGTATCTTTGAATTAAGTGGAAAAGATAACTGAGATTACACAACGAGACCCGAACGGTCGAAGCCCCCCTGTGCATCTATTGCCTTTTGTGATTGCTTGCAGGGGAAGATGCTGGAGGACGAGCACAAGATTCTGGCTTTTAGGATGGTTATTCTCCCTTCTGAATTGCAGTTGAACATTTTCTTTACCGTTCCTTGTTTTCTACTTTTCACTTGGAATTTCCACACAAAATTCTGAACAAATTTGATGTTCTGAGGCTCTGAGCTAACTTAAGAAAACCTGAAAGCTGAGAACTTACTGAAGTTTTCCCTTCCGTTCCCAGCACCAACAGGATGTGGAGCTGAGCGGCGGCATGAGGGAGCTGGAGATCGGGTACCATCAGGTCCATCACGACGGGGAGTTCACTTCCCAGATGCCGTTCAGCTTCCGGGTGCAGCCCAACCACCCCAACCTGCAGGAAGACGAGTAGGCAGGATGCTGAACTCTAGTGTAGCTCTGAACTGAAGCTCTTCACCTGCAGCTTCTAGCTTGCAATTTCCTCATGCACTGTTGTTAGTTGTGTATCTTTCTTTTCATGTCAATCTGGATGAACATGCTGTCTGTCAGTATCAATAGTTTTGATGTGGCCGTGCGCATCGTCATTACAACTGAAATGAGTAATTAACCATGCTTGTTTAATATATATCTGTTCTTGTTGCTAGATTTTGAACACTCTGTCTTGGTGATGCTCATTAAAAACCAGAAATAGCAATGTATGTTTCTTTCATGAATTGAATACATTGTACAAATGAATGTCAATCAAGAAACATGGACACTTAACTCAGCACCCGTAGAAGCACTACATCCCTCTAGTTCGTAGCTAGTTTTTGTGTTCTATTCTATGAATCCATCAACAAAATTTTGCCCAATTCATCACCTGAGCATGTCCCCATTGTCCATGATCGGGCCACTGAACGCCGGTGAAGCACTGAAGTTGCTCCAGGCTTCGCTGAACATGAGGTTGTGCCCGTATGGCAGCGGCCGGTCAGGCAGCTCCGGTATGTCCATGTCCCCTTCCAGCATCCTCACCGCCTCGACGATGGTCGGCCGGAGCGCCACCATCACGTGCGCGCACAGGATCCCCACGAGCACGAACCTCTCCATGACCCCGCCCCTCGGGCTTTCGGCGGTGGACAGCGCCCCGTCGAGCACCTCCCTCGACTGTCCAGCCTTGACGAGCGTCCACGCCCAGTCGGTGATCAGCACCGGCCCCGCCGGGGCCGTCATGTCGAGCACGCGGCGCGCGCTCATGATCTCGAGCAGCAGCACGCCGAAGCTGTACACGTCGCTCTTCTCCGTGAGCTGCCCGTAGAGCGCGTACTCCGGCGCCAGGTAGCCGTGCGTGCCGGCCACGCGCGTCGTGAGGTGCGACTGCCCCTCCCGGCTCCTCCTGGCCAAGCCGAAGTCCGCCACGCGCGCGCGCATCTCGCCGTCGAGCAGTATGTTGGTCGCCTTGATGTCCCTGTGGTAGATCGCCGGCTTGACGCCGTAATGTAAGTACTCGAGCCCCCTCGCCACGTCCAGTATGATGCTCCGCCGCTGCGCCCATGTCAGTGGAGGCCGCTTCGCCGATGCTTCCCTGTCCCGGAAGATGAAGTCCTCGAGCGCGCCATTCGGCATGAAGTCGTAGACGAGGAACCTCTGTTTCCCTTCCTCCACGTCGTCGTCGGCGATGCAGCAGCCGCGGAGCGGCACCAGGTTCCGGTGCCGGAGGTGGCTGATGATCTCCACCTCGTTGGTGAACTCTTCGTCCCCGCCCTCCACTTCCGGGTCGAGCATCTTCTTGACGGCGACCACTGACCCGTCCGCGAGGACGCCGCGGTAGACGGCTCCGAACCCGCCGCGGCCAACGAGGTTGCGGTCGGCGAAACCGTCGGTCGCCTTCGCGAGCTCGGCAATGTCGAACAGTATCGACCCGGTGTTGGGCCGCGGGTGCGACCGCCGCTCCGCCGACCCCTCCTCGGAGATCTTGTGATTCTTCTTCTTGTTATTGGCATCCTTTCTCTTCCTCCAGAGGAAGAATGCGAGGAGTGATGCGAGGAGGACGAATGCGATTGGGATGGCGGTGGCGTAGATGGCTGTGTTCTTGGATTTGGACGGCGTGGAGGGAGGCGAGGTGAGGCCGAGGCCGAGGGCGCAGGCGGCAGTGGGTGGGTAGGTGGGGCCGGCGGTGTTGGAGACGCCGGCGGCGTAGAGGACGGTGAGGTAGAAGCAGGGGATCGACTTGGTATCGTTGGCCGCGGCGGTGGTGAGGCGTGAGGTGGCACCGATGCCGGCGTTGAGGCAGCTCAAACAGCGCGACGGAGACGCGAGGTCGGAGCCGCAGGTGGAATTCAGGGCCTGGACGGAGTCGTTACCGACGGCGGCCGCGAAGTCCGCGGCGGTGGCAACGCCGGCGCAGTAGGACGGGGTGATGGCGAACTGGTCCGGCACCGGGAAGCAGGCGGGCACGAGGGAGGAACCCGGGAGGCCCAGCGGGGCACCGGAGAGTGCCTCCTCGAATCCCTCGAGGCACGCCGCGGATGCGCCCGCGGACGGGAGGCGGAAGCGGCCCGTGGCGCGGAGGCGCTCAGCGAGGCCGATGCCGAGCACGGAGAGCAGCGTCTGGCAGCAGGCCGTCATGTTGGGCGCACCCCCCGCGCACGGCGTCGGGTCCCACGGGAACGTCCGCACGTAGCCAAGGTCGAGCGGGCACGACTCTGACGTCGCGTTGCCTCCGCCCGCCCCCGCGGCACCCGCCGGTGACGTGAAGAGCAAGAGGAGGACGGCAACGAGCAGGAGAGGACTGAGGATTTTCGGGGTCGGCATTTTCGGGAGCCTTTGGTGGGCGAACGGCGGCGAGTGGCGGAGGAGCTCTGCTCGACTGACGTCGGGGCGGACAGTGAGACAAGGGGGGTGGTAAAATGGGGCGGCTACGCTCGGGCCAAGCTTTTGCGTGCACGGGTTATTTATCCGTCTAAAATATTCGCGCGGAAATTTTCGTGCATTTTAGGGAGACTGACGGGTGGGTTGGGTAGGTGCTCGTGTGCGTCGGATTGATTGGGACTTGGTAGTAGGGCCCGCTGACCGTTGAATAAGTCGTTGACCTCTGGACCCACCTGCTAGTGACTTACCCATTTCCAAAAATAGTTATTAAATCATAAAATCATTTTTCATTTTTCAAAGAATATTCGCTCTTTTCAATTCTAGAACTAATCTTCTAAGTAAACCTTGCAAAGGTCGTTCCTCTTCCATTTCAACTCTAATTTCGACGATTCTTTCTCCAAAATTCATTTACATTTAAAACATATCCAACCATATCAGTTTTATAAGCTTTGGAGTCCATTTGAAATTCAGTTTGAGTTTGAGCTGTTTTTGTCTGGTTCACTTATTCGACGTAATTGGTGTATTTTAGAGGAAGAAACATCTAGGAGTAACATGAGGATCTGGATTACGAAAAACAAGCAAAAGAAGACTTCGATAAAGGCAAGTGCTACACCCTTTAATTATATTTTACCTATGTTTTATAAACACAACCTAATAGAGTCAAATTTGAAATGCTATATACATGCATGATTAATTTAAGTAATTTAAATGCTCTATTAGTTATGATATAGTTTTATTTTGCCATACTTTGTCATTGATTACATGTTTTTTATTGAAACCCTAGAAGGTCCTTAACATCAACTATATTGATTGTTTGTATGATTGCTTGATGACTAATATGCTTAGGACTTATCATGTTGTTGTAAAGAATCATAATAAACAATCATAATAATTCTGCTTTTGCGAAATATATGAAATTTTATGTATGATGGGTGGTGTTAGTGAGCTAAAATATGGTGTTAATGAAACCCTAAAGTCCAATTTGACAAGAGTAAGGTACCCGCAGGGTTGGAACTACCTTGGAAGCAAGGTGCACCTATATGATGTTATTGCTGGAAGACATTTGTCTCGATCGTATAAGGATCACTTTGTTGTGACATCCTTCCTAACGACAACCAAACAATCACATGCCATGTATGTGACAGGACTTAATTCAACCCCACTAGCTTAGCTCGGTACCCACTCGAAGGCCGGTGGTGGTGGCAACAGGAGTCAAGAGAAGACTCAGGCAATCTGTGTGAAGTCCCATGATCCGCTTAGAGACGGTATGTGAGCCATGTTTACATGACTGGTAAGTGGTTATTGCGGTGATGTTGGGAGGGTGTTGAGTCTCGTTATGCCATCTCCTTCAGCTGCTAATGTGGGAGTCTATGTATATCTTATGGTTAAAGTATACAACCTCTACAGAGTACAAACTTATCCGGATAGTCGTATCCATGGTCAGTGACATGCTATGGTTCGGTCACAATGATTAGCTTCATGGTGTGTGTATCCCCTTAATGTGTGAGTGGCACATGCGCCCGTGTTTGGAAGTATTAGCTAGGCCCCGTGAGTTTAAAAAAAAAAAGTGGATGTCCGCCAACTATAAAACTAGAGAACTGGCGAGATAGATATATCCCCATAGGGCCAAGAACTCTAATATTGACTTAAGCTCGTTTTCCCAAATGCTTTTAACTCTACTTTGCCAACTAAGCCCCTACATAAAAATTGGCTTTTCACTAACACTAAACCATATGGCCTTATCCTTGTTTCATCTCTTAAGCATATATCTATCCCTTATAATGGGACTTGCTAAGTACCTTTTGAACTCACTCTTGTCCTTATTGTATTCAGATGAGTAACCGAAGAATGACTATGTCGGTGACGGTGACGAAGAGTAGAAGAATAAGGCTACATCCACACCCAAGTTGCATATAGGTATTGAGCTTACTAATTGTTTCCGCTGTCATTGTATTGTTGCTATTGAACTCTTTTAATTTGGCCAATAGGCCTTTATTGTAATGAACTATATAATGTATGTCCTATGTGAGACTTTGCTTAAGGTATTATAATATAATCGATGTATGATTATGATATAAATTTTGTTAGAAATGTGTAGATCAGTTATTGATGAAGAACTGATACGAGATAGATAGTGAAACCTAAAATGGGGTCCAACAACTATTACACCATCAGGATTTGTCATCCACCGTCGATGTGAGAAATGATACCACATTTGCACAATCTGACTCAAGAGCAATCGGTCTCTTCAACCATTCCACGGCAAGCTTCGATCCTTCTCGACAGACATACTTCAATTTTCTTAGTACAACCATGAAGCACCCGCGAAGGTGAAAGAGCTACATGTCTGTCATGGTCACGGATCACAATACGAATGCTTGCATCGCCAGTGGATTCTTCAAAGGCGTCACCCATATTCACCTTGACCCAACCATCTGGTGGTCGGATCCAAGACAAACAACTCTCCTTTATAAGTTTATATTGCCCTCTTTAGTCGATTTTATCACCCACAGACCGAGTTTTATTGACTTCCTTGTATTATCCATCTTTTGCCCATGTCGAATACCAAGAAGCGAGTCCCAATAATTCTGCACAAAACGGGGCGAATCGAGGATAGACGCATCACCCTTCCCATAAATTGCATCACTGCGCAAATGCTGTGCTCTCCGGAGAAGAAACAAACCTAAGCTTTAGCTTCTATTCCGATATTATCAAGCACCGCCAGCATCCATTTCGGACCCATGTTAACAAAGTTGCTCTCAGTGGCAATTCCCAATTCTTGCGTCGCACCTCTCGGAAGAGGCTCGAGCTTTTTGTACAGGAAACTACAGCACGAAAACCATCTTCTTGCTCTGTTTCACACAGCTTGCAAGTACTGTCATCTTCTAGATTTTGCCGCTTATGGTTCTGTAAATTAGACAACCCGTTTCTACCAATCTCCACTCAATGATCTTAACTTTCTGAGGAACCTGTCAGATACTCCAAGTGCTCACCGACGTCTCTGTTATTTCAGTTTGATTCCTTACTTTCAGTTTGATTCAGTGTGAGCATGGGCCGTTGTAGAAGCAAGCCATGCGCGTCTGTTGCAGGATTGTTGCATGCTTGAGTTCATGCAAGATTCAGGCGTGGTATGTTCGCTGGTCGTGGGGCACGGCATGTGTGCATCCGTGCCGTGAATCTAGGATTAGTTAGTTGTTAGGTTAGCTCTTTGTGTCTTTAAAAAAATAGAGCAATATACAGAAAAGGTGTGAAAATTGACAGCACTAAAACACCTGTGTTCTTTCGTGTTCTTGAGTGTGTTTTCGAGTTCACCGACGGCAAGGACTCACCAGTTAACTCTGACATTTGGTATCAGAGCGGTTAGAGTCATGGGGCGTGGCCATGTCTGTGCACTCCGTGCAGTCCACGCCTCTCCCTGGCGGGGCGCCTCGCTCGTCATCTCCACCGCCACACCGTCGAGTTTCCAACTCGCTGGCTCCGCGCCGAGGACGCCGTGGTGGTGTCATCATCGAGCGCGTCGTCAAGGAGTCAAGCGGAGCAGTGCAGTACCCGATGCTCACACGCACCAACTATCAGGAGTGGGCATTGCTAATGCGCGTGAACCTGGAGGCTGCTGGGCTCTGGTAGGCGGTTGAGCCGGAGGAAGGGGACATCGTCGAGTACCGTGAGCACAGGCTTGCCATTGTGGTGGTCCTGTGTTTCATGCCAACGGACATGCTCGGGTCGCTCGCACGCAAGTGTACTGCGCGCTTGACCTGGGAGGCAGTCAAGACAGTGCGCGTCGGTGTACAACGTGTGCGCGACGCCAACGCATGTCAATTGCTGAAGGATTTCGGGGAGATCACGTTCCAGGAGGAAGAGTCGGTCGACGACTTCTCGCTACGCATCGTCGGGCTCGCGAATCACATTCACACTCTTGGCTGCGACATCATCGACGCCGAGATCGTCAAGAAGATGCTCCAGGTTGTCCCCGAGCACCTGGAACAGATCGCGTACTCCGTCGAGACTCTCCTCGACGTCAACAACCTCTCCATCGAGGAGGTCACCGGTCGGCTGCACGCCATCGAGTAGAGGAAGAAGAAGCTGGAATCGACTGCAACACCCACCGTCGACAAGCAGGGCCTTCTGCTCCTCACGGAGGAGGAGTGGATGGCTAGCCTGAAGCTGCGCAAGAGTGGCAAGAAGCGTGGCAAGACCCGACGCAGGCACGGCGGCAGCATCAACAGTGGCCGTGACGGCAAGGGCGCCCTGTCAGGGAGCGCGGGCCAGGAGAAGCCCAGTGACAACAATTACCGGAATTGCGGTAAGTCCGGCCATTAGGCCAAGGACTGCCACAGTAAGCCCAAGAAGGCACAGGCTCATGTAGCCCAAGGTGAGGAAAATGACCCCACGCTTCTTATGGCCCATGCTACTCTCTCTTCGCCATCCACGGTCACTAACGCGCTGGCTTCCGATTTCATTTCGTCCCCAATATCGTCCACACCGACGCACCACTCCGTCGAGATCCACGAAGCCAAGGTCTTCGCCCAGCTCGGACCTTCGGCGGACCGCGAGCATCACCGATGGGTGCTCGACACCGAGGCAACCAACCACATGACAGGAGCCCGTAGCGCTTTCTCCGAGCTCGACACCAAAATTTGTGGCTCCATCAAGTTTGGCGATGGCTTAATGGTGAACATCTAGGGTCGCGGCACTGTCGTCTTCAGCTGTAAGAATGGAGAGCATCGCGCGTTGACTGGGTGTACTTTATACCCCGGCTGACGGCGAACATCATCAGCATCAGGCAGCTGGACAAGTTCGGGTGTCATGTGGAGATCGACAATGGGCTGCTCCGAATCTTCGATCAGCAGCGCAAGCTCCTCGCTTGGGTGCAGCGCTCCACGTCTCGCCTGTACACCCTGGAGCTGCAGATCGGTAGGCATGTGTGCCTGTCGACGCGTAGCTTGGAGGCGGTGTGGCTTTGGCATGGCCGGTATGGCCACCTCAGCTTCCAGACCCTGCGCAAGCTGGCCCAGGAGGGGCTGGTACGCGGGCTGCTGTCACTGGACCAAGTCGATTAGGTCTGCGACGGTTGCCTGGTAGGGAAGCAGAGGAGGGCGCCATTCCCGTACCAGGCACGGTGGAGAGCGGCGCACGTCCTTGACCTTGTCCACGAGGATCTTTGCGGCCCCATCATGCCCACAATGAAGAGCGAAAATAGGTATTTCCTCCTACTGGTTGATGATTTAAGCCGCTACATGTGGCTACAGCTCCTCGCCAGCAAGGATCAAGCGCCGGTGGCCATCAAGAACTTCCAGGCGGTGGTGGAGGTCGAGTCCGATAGAAAACTTAAGGTGCTCTGTACCGATCGTGGGGGGGGAGTTCACCTCCGTGGAGTTTGGCGAGTACTGCGTGGCCCGCGGCATCTAGCGCCACCGCCCCCTACTCCCCAGAACAAAACGGGGTGGTTGAGTGATGCAACCAGAGCGTCGTGGCGATGGCACGGTGCATGCTGAAGGCGAAGGACCTGCCCGGGTACTTCTGGGGCGAGGCTGTGATGATTGCTGTCCACGTCCTCAAAAATGCTCTGACGCGCGCACTCGAAGGGAAGACACAATACGAGGTGTGGCATGGCGAGCGCCCGGCGGTCCACTACTTCTGCATCTTCGGCTACATCGTGCACATCAAGAATACACGCCCCAACTTGAAGAAATTCGACGACCGAAGCATAATCACCATCTTCGTCGGCTACGAGCTCGGGTCCAAGGCGTTTCGCTTCTACGATCCCTCGAGTAGACGCGTCATCATGTCACACGACATTGTGTTCGACGAGGCCGCACAGTGGGACTAGGACACCACCTCTGTCGACCTTGATGCTATAGGTGGCGAGCCCTTCATCGTCGAATACAACATGGCAATCGACTCAGGCGCGTCTGATGTTGTGCACATGCCAGTTCCCGAGTCATCCCCGGCAACGTCTCCACTGAACCAGGTTTCCACCCCAACTCCCTTGCCAGCACCCGCGTCGCCACCACCTGCTCTGTCTCCATCTGTTGATTTAGTGTCGCCACCACCAGAGGAGGCTGACCTGTACGCGGATCATGATGACGCTCCACTGTGGTTCCACACCATCGACGCTGTCATGGGTCTGTCCTTGCCGCCAAGACTTGTGCCCCGGGTGCTCGACGAGGAGCTCCACTTTACCACGACAGATGAGTCTGCTTCTTTTGGTGAGGCAGAGCGCGAGGCATGCTGGCGGCAGGTGATGCGCGAGGAGATGAAGGCAATATAGGACAGTGCCACTTGGGAGTTCGCCGCGCTTCTCACTGGGCACCGAGAAATCAGGCTCAAGTGGGTCTTCAAAGTTAAGCGCGACGAGAATGGCGATGTGGTGCGGCACAAGGCAAGGCTGGTGGTGAAGGGCTACGTCCAGCGTGCCGGGATTGACTTCAACGAAGTTTTTCCCCCGATGGCACGGATGGAGTCGGTGCACACTCTGCTGGCACTGGTGGCACACAAGCGCTGGGAGGTCCATCATATGGATGTCAAGAGCGTGTTCCTAAACGGCGAGCTGAAGGAGGAGGTGTACGTGTCCCAACCGCTGGGCTTCATCGTCAACGGAAGAGAGGACATGGTGCTCCGCCTGCACAAGGCGCTCTATGGCTTGCGCCAGGCACCGAGAGCCTGGATTGCCAAGCTGGATGCCTCCATGGCGTCACTCAGTTTCCAGAGGAGCAGCTCTGAGCACAGCATCTACATGCGGAGCAGAGGCGCATCGCGGCTGGTTGTTGGTGTCTATGTCGATGACCTTATAATCACTGGCACCAGCACCGGCGAGATTGCGACGTTCAAGCAAGAAATGAAGTGCGTCTTCCTCATGAGCGATCTGGGTCTCCTCTCCTACTACTTGGGGATTGAGGTGAACCAGAGTGCGGTGGGGATCTCGCTGTGCCAATCCGCGTACGCCGGCAAGCTACTGGAGTGGAGTGGCATGGATGCCTGCAACCCGAGCCAGACTCCCATGGACCCGAGGCTCAAATTGAGCAAGGAGAGCGCCTCCCCGCTCGTCAACGCCACTAAGTACTGACGCATCATCGGCGGCCTTTGCTACTTAGTGCATACATGGCCAAACCTCGCCTACTCGGTGGGGTACCTGAGCCGGTTCATGGAGGCACCACATGAAGATCATCTCGTCGCGGTCAAGCGCGTACTACGGTATGTCGCTAGGATGCATGACTACGGTGTCTTCTACACCAGGCGGGAGGAAAGACGAGTGCGGCTGGTCAGGTTCAGTGATGCTGACATGGCCAGCGATATTGACACACGAAAGAGCACCACCAGCGTCGTCTTCTTTCTCGGCAGAAATCCCATCACCTGGCAGTCGTCCAAGCAGAAAGTGGTTGCTCTGTCTTCATGTGAAGCAGAATACATAGCAGTAGCAACAGCAACATGTCAGGCGATCTGGCTAGCTCAGCTCATGACTGACATAGTTGGCACCGAGCCTGGAGCACCGGAACTCAAGGTGGACAACCAGTCTGCCATTGCCCTTAGCAAGAATCTTGTATTCCACGATCGAAGTAAGCATATTGATACAAGATTTCATTATATCTGAGAGTGCCTCGATGGGAACCAGATTGTTCTTCGGCATACTCCAACAGAGCTGTAGTTGGTGGACATTCTGACGAAATCACTCGGACGTGTGCGTTTCCAGGAGCTGCGTGCCCTGATCGGCATCAAGCAAGTCGGCGAGACCAAGGATTAGGTGGGAGAAATGTCATATACTCCAAGTGCTCACCGACGTCTTTGTTATTTCAGTTTGATTCCTTACTTTCAGTTTGATTTAGTGTGAGCATGGGCTGTTGTAGAAGCAGGCCATGCGCATCTGTTGCAGGATCGTTGCATGCTTGAGTTCATGTGGGATTCAAGCGCGGTATGTTCGCCGGTCGTGGGGCACGACCTGTGTGTGTTCATGGCATGAATCTAGGATTTGTTAGTTGTTTAGGTTAGCTTTTTGTGTCTTTAAAAGAAAAAAGCAATATACAGAAAAGGTGTGAAAATTGACAGCACCAAAACACCTATGTTCTTCCGTGTTCTTGAGTGCGTTTTCGAGTTTGCCGATGGCAAGGACTCACAGGTTAACTCTGACAGAACTGTTGTTTCCCAAATGCATGCCCAAATCTTGCACCCTCCATCAAACAAATTGCTATTAGAACCTTCATTCCTCTCCTCCAAGAATTCATGCAAAGCAAGACGGTATAGGCGCAACGCACCGAATGTATATGCCATTCTTGTCGTAGTTCCATGCAATCACGTCTTCCGCGTGGTGTTGAGGCTAACTAATTTTCAGAATCCTCCCCCCACCCCCAATCATGTCAATGAGAAACAGCCTAATATGGTTCACGTCCCAATCCCGAACATCGAACCAGAACAACTGATTCAACCATCAGAGCCTGCATCTGTTCCCCATTCCCGTTACTAGTCAATGAAAATTCCTCGTCCATCACTAGGCATGGGAATTTACATTGAAAATTGCATCAATAAAATGATCACAAACCACCGGGTCAAGTTCACATCATTTAAATTCTTACGGTGAGTCAATCCTGAATTGCATGTCTTGAAGCTGTATGGTTAATTGGCTACTGCTCGCGATTGTTAAGCATGGGTTCAATCTGCAACAAGGTTCCAAACCTTTCAAACTATTTTTCAGAGAGCAGTGAAGTACACCAACATGATGGTCTTTTTTATAAAATTTTTATCTAATCAAATGATTCATCGTGGTCGTGAATGTCACATCCGGTTTCACAAGGCCAAATCAAATGTAAACTATATATATATATATATATATATATATATATATATATATATATATATATATATATATATATATGATGACATCATTAGTGATAATAGTATTATATCAAATAAAAATTGCTTTATTCAAACAAATACCAGAGTTTTGAACAGCAGCGGAAGAACACGAGAACACTCCAACGAAACCTCAAGGCACACCACAAGCAATCGACTGAGGGAAACACGACCTAGGACGTTCCGTCTTCATTGTAGTCTTTAGCTTACTTGATCTTCGTATAGTATACTCCAACTAAGCAGCATTTATTATTAGAAATAGCAAGTGTGAGTACATATCGTACTCCACAAATATGGAAAATCATGACACAAGGGCTTAAGAACAGAAAGGCTTGACTCAGATTTACTGCATCTATAACATCCTAACCTAGGACTCAAAAAGATATAACAGTCATATTTACTATGTGTGACAACACTAACTTCATAAGAACATATCATCGAATTCCATCCGACTATTAAAACTCACTAGATATTCCATGTCCGGTTACCAATTCATTGGGTTATCACCATCCGACTACCAAAACCCAACATCCAAGATCCCATACTAATCATGAAGAAGTACAAGCCTGCTCTTGACCGTGAGCATAGCTGATATACTAGTTTTACACTCTATAGAGGTTGCACACTTTACCCACGAGTCGTGATTTCATCACCCACATTACTAGGTGACAGTCTCCATGTTGCTGTGCTGGCCAAGCACTTGCACACTTCCTATGATCTGCCTCTAGGAGATTATTACAAAGCCGATACAAAGCTCCCACCAACCTATAAGCACCCACTAAGGTTTCACCGCTAACATTGATTCCATCACTGCAGAGGCCCCTCTTGTGCCACTCAACCATCCACTAGTGTCTACAGAATCGGAGGAGTGGCTAATTAATTGGCCAGACCATACCTATATAAGCCTTATGGTTGCACCATTGTGCCGGGTTACATATCCATGAACCGGTCCTTAGGATCCTACACAGGTACAAACCACAACCCAATTGTGCATTCTCGCACCATCATCAATTCAACCATCTTGTTAGGATCCCTAATTCCATGTTTCTATAAAAAATTTCATTCTCAATTCATGTTGCATAGACCATTAAACATATTAACATTTAAACCACTTGACTAGACAGCATGACTAAACATTTCTACCCTCGACACCCAAACTACGACCCAAGCGACAAGGATAATTTAGAAAGTACTAGTAAACTCTAAACATGGGATACATATTGACAAGCATGCCATATAAATAAAAGACACACTTTTCTATAATAAGGTCAATGCGATCAAGGATATTTGCTTTCTCTGGAGTGCTGCTCAGTGTTGTCTAAATTTTGATCTTGAAATCCCTCGAACTGTTCCAGAACATTATCAACTAATCACGGAAACTACCGACAAAAAACACAAATAAAACACCAAGACATCATACCATATAGTATCAAAGTGCTATAAAAAAAACCTACTAACAGAAGGTACTCATTGCTATGATCGTGTGAGCGCAAGAATCACCTAAAATGGAGCTATAACAAAAAAGTTATAAAGGTTTAAAGTTATAGTGGTCTGTTTTTTAAAAGGCAAGGGCTATTTAGTAAAAACAGAAAAGGTCTAGGGGCTTATTTGTTAAATTTTAGGGACCTATATGTAAGTATATAAACCTTAGGGGGCTAGATGTAAAAAATAGGGGTTGAAAGGGGCTTTTTTTAAACCCAAAAAGTCTAGGGACCTAATTGCAAAATTACCTATTTAAAAGAATTAACACATTAATTTTAATTTAGAAAACCTAATTATGACGTCAGCACGCTCATATGGCTGGTGATTGGCTCGGCTTGGCTGATGTGGACCGACACATGGAAGGCAAGTGGCGCTGACGTGGACTATGAGTGATGAATAGGATTATATGACACGTGGTGGCGTCCTAATGGCTCACTAAGAGGTACGCCCAGATCTAATTGTGGTCGTTCATCTATGATCGGACGATGGGGGCTCACCTGGTCTCTGGCGGTCGGTGTCGTCGACGATGGGCGGGCAGGACGGCGTAGCTCTGGAGGGTCGCCGAAGTTGACCTCCAGTGGCTGGTGTCGGGGAGTTTGTTTGATGGGTACATTGGCGTAGGAGGGCGGCGGAGCGGCCTGGCGACAGTGAGCTTCAATGGTGTAGGGATCGGTGATGTCCTAAGAGGGGAAGATGAATTAGGACACTAGAACTATTTTGGCTCAAAAAATAACACAAGATAAACTTATATCAATTTCAATCTAAATGTGCACTAGGTTTATCTAGTGTGTCTACTCTACCGATCAAAGCGCTTGCAACTTATCTAAGGAGGTAAATTGCAAGTAACAAAATGCGAAAACGTAAATAAGGTAGAGAGAGAAAACTCGGCACAAGGATTTTTTTTCCTGTGGTATCGATAGCATGAATGTCACCCCTAGTTCACGTTGAAGCTCCACAAAGGATATGCTCCCGGTCGGCACGCAGTCATGGCTCTTGAGCCACCAAGTCACAAAGATAAGGTTTCCACCCGAATGAGCCATCAAACCACAAAGGCAAGGTCTTACCACTAGCCCCTCTTCCGGTTCCTCACCATTGTGATCACTTTGGAGCTTGAGCCACAAAGGCAAGGGCCTCCGTATCCCCGTACACGCTTCTCGTTACCGCTCCACACCAAGTTGGATGGTCAACAAGCTTGAGCAACTCCGGCTCAAGTTGCCAGTAAGTCACCAAGACTCCAAGGCGTCAGCGTACCAAGAGGTATAAGCTTGGATCACTCTTTGATCCACTCTCTAGGCAGCAATCATCTAGCAACACACTCTCTGGGTCTATAAGCACTAATCACTCTCTAATCTTGTGCTTAATTGCCTTGAATGATCACTTTAAGTACTTTGGTGGCTTAGATGTGTATATGAACTTATCTAGACTCCAGCAGCACGCCACACCTTCAAATGACTGAGTAGAGGGGTATTTATAGCCTCAAACCTGCGCACTAGATGTTAACCCAACGACTCTAAAAAGCTGTTAACACCGGATGATCCGGTGAGAACAGTAGTAGTAACACCAGATCATCCGGTGAGTACACTTCACAAAGTAGCAGTTGGAACCCCACTCAAGCCATTGTGAACACCGGATACTCTGGTATATACTACATCTTCATCATTGGATATTCCGGTTAGTATATCTTAGCCATCCGAGCCAACATCTTCTCTGTGCAAATTACTCCAATGCTTATTAATTCATCACCGGACTATCCGGTGAGCAACCCTCAACCAGCCGAGCCAAATACAACCCTCTCTGGAAAATATGCTTCGGTGTACACATGGCTTCATCACCAGACCATTCGTTTGAGCTTTGCCTGCCTCTTTGTACTGTTCATTGTCCGGTGTGTGCACTTCCATAGCATCGGACCATCCGGCGTAGTACTTGTATCCATTTTGCACACGTGTCATTAAGAAATACTCCGGTGTTTAGCAAATACTTAGCACGGACCTTCCGGTGAGGTCAAATACCTCTGGATATATTCTCCGGTGTGTTCATCTATGTGAACACCGGATCATCCAGTGAGTTCATTTCTTTTAGGATTTTTTCCAATTCAACCAAACTTTATTCCAACCTTAGTGGCTTCTTCATTGATTGCATCAATGAGACCTACTGACATATATTCTTGGCAAACATGTTAGTCCTATTGACTATATTATCATTAATCATCAAATCACAAACATGGGCTAATATGACCATTTTCCCTACAAATGGCACGGCTTCGGCGGTAACTAAAGTTTCGTGCGATGACCGGGCTTCAACGGGAAACTGCGGGAGATGATGAGGTGTGGCTGGAGAACGTGGGCATGGGCTCGAATGGCATCAGGGTTGCGCGGAGAGGCTTGACGACAGTGGGGGTGCTTGACGAAGTTTCGCGGCGGCTCGGAATCTCGCGGGTGGATGAAATCTGGCGGAATTTGAGTGTACGGGTGCGGTGAGGTAAAAGGAAGGGGTTTGATTCGAATTTTATAGCCGTGGGAGGGGTGGGCAGTTGCGAAGACGAGGGGGATCATGGCGGCGATTTTCGGCACGGCTCGGCGCCATGGGTGCGGGGGTCGCGGAGGCGGTTGGCGCGGAGAGAACGGATGTTGCAGTAAAATGAGCATAGCTTAGTTGCTTATAGTCCTCGTAGTGAAGTCTGCTCACTCAGATTCAAATTCTAGATTCAGCATGTATGCTCATATGTATAAAATGATTATATGCATCTTAATGTATTCACCGGCTGTTGGTATGGATGCTAAATTTGTATTTTCTTCATCTTATTTTTTTTGCGTAAGTCGACTGAGACCACCAAAAATATCAGGCAACTACAATCTTTTCTTTAATGCATGTTGCATGCCAAGTAGGAATCACTAGGTAGCAAACCGAATCTTCTTCTGGAAAGTGCAGCAGGAGAGTTCAACTTGCACCTTTCCTCTAGTCAGACACGCAGCTCCTCGCTGCTAATTCAGAACTGCTCGCGTGGATAAAGGATGGACACCATACGACTATAAATAACAGATAAGACCGGGCACATATGCAGACGAGCAGTTCCAACGCCAGCAATACAAAACTGCAAGTGCATGTGGAACGAGCGAGAGGAACACAAGGGCCCTCCGAGACATGTCGCCGTTCACCAGCGGAGCAGCCTTGACCGTTGCTCCAATGATGGCAGAGTCAGGGGTGAAAGCTTTAAGATGTTATTCGCCGTAGGGATCTGTAATTCAGCGGATATTTGGTTAGGCTTAGTCTGAGAATGAGGGGTTCTTTTAAAAAAGTTACTTTTCGGATTTCTATCCGCTGCCTTTTTTTATTAGCTTTTGAAAAAAAAATTAGTTTTTCAGCATATCAAAAACTAAAAAAGCTACTCTTAACCAGTTTCTCAGCGTTCAGTTTATTTTCTCAGAAATCAACTTTTCAACTTTCTAAAATTAGTTGTGAGCTGTTTGGTTTGACTTCTGGCTTTCAATAAAAAAACCCAAAAAAGCCAAACCAAACATGCCCTCATTATGTACTATCTAAGTATTTTATAATAAAAATATAAATATTAGATGTGATAATATTAAGCACAAAATCAAAGTACGGAGACATGAATGTGCTATGCGAGCACTGTCCAACGAATACGTCTAGAGCAATGTCATAGCTTGATTTCAAATGGGATCCAAAAAATGAGAAGAATATCCACTATTTTTTCTCCTAATTTTTTTATTTATTATTAGTAAAACATGTCTTATATCTGTAGCCGGTAACGAGATAGTGAGGTTAGAAGACGAAAGTAGATGATAAAAATAAGTAAATTATTTAAATTTTAAGAGGTTCATTAGATGAGAGAAGAATAGAAAAAATATATCACGTGAGAACTAACTCGTATTTTATATAATAGAAACTAAAGAGATGTACACATACATACTGATAGTTTAGATACAACAAAATTAAAGATAGAAGAAGAGACCAAACAAACTGTCGATATTCAGATACGAGTCTATCTCTAATCAGGTTGTTCAACAAGGGGAGGGAAGGCCTGTCCAAGCAAAGCCAACGAGATATCAGAGACACACAGGAGCCAACCTAACCTCGCATGAGTGGCGTCTGCATACATCCAATTTTCTCTCCTGAATTTTCAAGGCAATCTATTTGGTCTCCCGACATCTTTGACGGACAAACTAACACCGCATGCATGCCGCATGTTCAGAGGCGGAACCAGCCTTAGGTCAAGACCTAGACTGATTCATTCAAATTTGATTTAGATCTAAAAATTTCTACTGTTTCTATAGTAATTTTAATGAAAACTTAGATCCATAACCCGGGCTGAAGCCCAGCTTAGCGCATGTCTTACATGGACAAAACCCCAGCACCAGCAGTGATTTTCAGTCGATCATGTTGATAATCGTTGGGTTGGCTCAATCTTAAGGCGCGCCATCGTTTTCCACCGGCGTGCTTTGACGGGGACATCCAGAGCCCTACATCGCGGTCACCTGTCAGGCCCATGGAATGGTCGTGTCCTCCTCGTAGTTGTCGGCGGCTTGTCCTTCGATCGAAAGAGCACGCTAGGAAACTTCACGCACAACAGCTGGTGTTCGTGGATATTTAGTGTGCGCTTGGAGTGGTGCTTGAAATAGAGAGAAATTTCAAATATCGCTTCACACACTGTGTAATGTGATGCTATAGCTAGTCGATGTTAGAAAATTATGGAGCGATGTAAGTACTTGTGCTGGCTCTAGTAGCGTCGGTTGGGATAAAACTATCGTATTTTATTTCACTCGGGATTCACTTTTGCAGCTGATGCCGAAGCCACGTATTATCAGATAAAAACTGATCAAACTTATCTTCAACATGACAGCAACGTGAATTTTCAAACTTCAGTCACGTCGTGCAATGGTCGTGTCCGTTCCTTCCTGGATGATTGATTGTGGTTGTTTGTTGATTAGGATTCTTTTGGAGCACGATTAGGATTCTTTTGGAGCACGTGTGCTCAGATTCAAAACTACTGCTGCTACGAATCTACGAGGCAGGCAGCGCGCAAGTTGTGCTCCCATCACGTGGCGACTGGCGAGGCCAACGCACCAACCAACTTAGCAGTCACTGTCAGTCAGCACTCTGCACTGAAACAGAAAGTTAGCGCGTGCTCTCTGGGTGACTTTTCTTAGATCAAATATAGCATCGACATATTACAAAACAGGAACGCGAGAAGAAAAGAAACATTAAAAAAAAACACATATCCTGTCACCGATACCCCAAGTTTCATCTCTAATTCACCATCGCCGAATATGATCGAAGGAACTGAATCAAAATCCATACCGACGAGAAGAGGTCATTAAAAACTATTAGATTTTGATTTTTAGTAGTCATTAAGAGTAATATCCCGCAATTAGGATGTATTGAGAACGATAAATGCTTCATGCAATCTCGCCGGCCAGAAAGTAGATGGTTGAGCTATTGGCTGATCAACACCGACGGCTCAGAAGGGAGAACCGACGCATTCAGATTTAAAGCTCACACCTCTTCCCAGAGATGCAGCGCACATCAAAACTCATGTAGCCAAATCCAAAGACTATTAATGTGTCGATGGATTTGACTCGAAGGAAGCCAAACCTCCATAGGAGAATAGTAGGGAAAATATCATAAACGACGACGCCACCACTATGGACCTCCCAGAGGGACAAACACTCTTTCACAATAACACCACAAACCGACATCATCGAAAAACTAAACCTAAAAAAACCTAGAGAATATACGCTACGAAAAGGAAATACTACTAACAACCGAGAGACCAGACCACCCTCCTCCACCGAGGCTGGAAGGCCGTCGAAGACGAGGGGGCCGATTGAATTGGTGGCTAGAAGCTTTGTTCCGCCTTGAGTGGTCACTTTCGTCACTCTAGAACGCTCGTGAGAGAGGATAAGAACATCGTCTCTCTCCCTAGAGCCCGGTGGAATGGGCTGTGAAATCCCTATTCTGTCCATAAGATCATTATACAAAGACTCATCTATCTGGGCCGAGGAACAATTGAGTTATAGTTGTGTTTATGTGCCAGTTCACATATCCTAAGGCTAGGCACCAAGTGGCAACCAGCCGATAATAGGCTAACTCCATGTAAATGGGTTGGATCAAAACTGCGACATCTGAAAACATGGTTATCTTGATCCGTTAATAGCTCAACCATCTACTTTTTTTCTCACTCAAAAAAAGAGAAAACTCTAGGTTTTTTATATAAAACAAAATAATTGCATTAAGAGACCAAGCCATCCGAAAACTTGATCAACCATCTTAAAAAACACTTGACATAAAACCTCAAACCGTTGACCATGCACCAGCGGCAGGACGTCCGAATGTCCGATGCATGCAAATTAAGCTAATCGACAGGACGAGAGAGAGGAAACCTAGCAATCACAGATCCACTGGCACGCACGTACAGTGAGTGCACAACTAAGGCGAAACGGACCCAGGTAATGGAGACCGTACGTCTGCTGCGTCGCACTCGATGACCTCGATCGGCGGCGCTGGCCGTCAGGTGCCCCGCCCGGCCGTCCCGTGTTCGATATCCTCCCCATCGCTGACCCTTCAACGCGGCCCTTTTGTTTCCAGGGAATCATAGCGAATCGATCAGGCCGGCCGGGCGGCAGACCTACTAATTTAATTTCGCTTTGCCCCCACCCCCTTATCAAGATCCTGGTAAAGCACAGACCGATCACGACGGTTCCAGCGACGCATCATCGGCGGCAACAGCGATAGGTGGCTGCTGTTATAAGATGCTACCTCCAGTTATAAATATATGTCAATTAGAAAAAATTTCGATCAAATTTTTAAAATTTCAACTAACAATAGCTTTTAAAATATTTAATATAAAATTTTAAATCATATGTATATCTTAAAAATAATTTCATAATATTATATATTTTATAATATATTTTAATAAAAATAATGATTGTATTGAAGTCTATATCTTATCTAAAACAATATGAATTATGACTGGAGGGAGTACACTTCACCTGAGTGTGTGGCTGGCAATCGCATATACTTCCATCATGAGCCCGGCCCAGCTCTACTAGGGTTTGTTTAACTAACCATGCCGACAGGCGACAGCTAATGTAGAAGCTATGCAGTGGCAGCAGCTGGTAGGAGCACGACCGATGGCAAGGACAAAAAGATCACACATGAGCGGGCCGGGCTGGCGGGCAGCTGGAGCCGCTGCTTTTTGCTGGGCGAAAAAGCCGCGGTCCGCAGCTCATGGGGCCTGCCGGACGGCGTTGGGCGGAGAAGAAAAGCGTACAGGTGAAACAAGCATGCATGCATGCATGGCGATCGAGCGGAGCGGAGCGGAGCAGAGATGGGAGGATGGAAAAAAAAGGCGGAGACGCGCAGCGGCGGATCGGATCGATCAGCCTGTCGGCACGATCCCTTCAGATGCACAGACGCCTTGCTCAACAGTCTCGCGTACTGTACGCTCGCTCGGTCTATGCCTCTTGCTCTCACGTACGTACACAGACGCCGCGGAAGCTCTCACTCATTGCTCTGTGCCCCTTGCTTGATCAACATGCATATTCGACGATCTTAACGCACGACCACCGACCACGCGTCAGATGCGTCCGATCCGTAACGATGGCAAAATTACCTGATTTGCTCAGGCTGCTTGCCTAGCTTTTTAGTTGTCTCGCTGTGTTGTGCAGCTAATGGGGAATTAGGTAAGCAATAGTGCTAGCTCTTCTTACGAATTCAGGTGCTACAAATGCCTACACCGAGCGGCAAACTTTGCGCGGATTCGTGGTCGTTGGCAGCCTGTGTGCCCTTTCCAAATAAAACCCTACACCTGCCTGCTGGTTTTCTACTAGCTGTAGTGATGTCGGCCTGCGTTGCATATGCTAGCCCTACATCCGCACGCCACTGCTGACTTCCAAACTCCACTAGGAGCCTTTGCTATCTTTTTTCAGTAAAGTACGATCGTAAGATGGCGTTAGCCGACAGCATCGGGTGTTCCGTGTTGAGCCAAGTAGGCATTCACTACTCGAGTACACTATAGAATCCAATACCGTGCTCTTGGCAGTCCACTCGCGTGTACAAAAAGAAATAGTGTTCAAATTAAGCCTTGGAAAGGTAAGATGATCCTCTGGCCAGGAAGGAATGTTGTGTTGTTACCACTGCTTTTGTTCTCTCTCCTCCTTGCATTTTGGGCGGGTCAAAGAAAGAGGGATTAGTATAATTAATCGGCTGGAATCTTTATATGTGCTAACCAAAAGTGAGTGTATAATATTAACCTCAAAACTCATAAGATGATAGAAGTTACAATTTTGTTTGGTACTACCATGATTAATGCTGTGTGTTAAGCTATGCTGATGTAGGCATGCATTGTGCAAAAGGAAATTTGAGAAAGCTTTTTCCTTGCTTTTCTCTGAGTATCATATTGTTCTCGGTACACTTTTGCTCATCGTTGGAAGGTAATGCGTATTGATGTAACGAAAAGATCCTAAAATGTTATGTCATCAAGATTCTAGCTCGGTCATTCCATAGAGTGTATAGATTCCAAAGCTTAATGAATTCGGATAGGATAAAAGCATATGTTTATTTCTAACATTTCTATGGCTACATTTTAGCCTATGGAAAGGCACAACTTCTGATTTGAGGGTGCGCGCCAGCAGCCAAGTCGTGCGTGACTTGGGCTATCCGAGCAAGACGGTCCACAGGAGCCCATTAGTATTTTAATATATTGAATCTGTTCCTCCTTTCTTAAAATGTTTTGAGCTAAAAAAATTCTCCTTAACTTTTTTCTCAAAACTTGTGAGCTAAACTTTTTCTTGGTAATTTTTCTCAAATTTTCTTAGCTACTTTTTCTAGTTGATTTTTACCTAAAAAATTTTTGTCCATTTTTTTTTATTCTCAGGGCTAATTTTTTTCTCAAAAATTTTACGCTAGACTTTTTCTCGGTAATTTTTCTTAATTTTGAGCTAAATTTTTTCTGATTAATTTTTTTCAAAACTTTTTCTCAACCCTACTCACGGTTCCTACCACACAGTCAAAAGGTTGTCGGCTCTCACGCGCTAATTAGACCAAGCCCAAGGGATTCCTTTCACGGGTAGATTCCCGTCGTAAAGGGATTCCCGTTCCCTTCAGCGCTCCCAACGGTTTCCCTTCACGGTTCCCTTCACGACGAGATTCCCAGAGTCATTCCCTTCAGGACAGGATTCTCTCTCCGTTCCCTTCGCGATTCCCTTCGAAGGGAAGCTGTTGGAGATAAGAGGAAATAAAGGAAAGGGAAACGGGGAAAGGAATTAGGAAGAGAACGAAATGAAGGGAATATGGTTGGAGATAGTCTGCACCGTCCATAGAAAGGCCAATCACCCAACCACAATCCACTCCCACCACCTCTTTCCGAACAAACTTGTGATGACTAAACCCAGAAATTGCACTACTATAAACTCAAATTTGTATATTTTTTAATTTTTTGAAATAGTAGGAGAGAAACCCAACCCAATTTTTATACTAAAACCAATAAAACATTCAAGCTACATGTTCCGACTTCAAAAGTCTATAACAACAAAGAAACAAAAAACTAAAAAGCCCCACACCATCATCGACCTTCTGGTTTTGTCACATACATGCATACAGACTGAACTTTTTATCCCTTTGCAGAATAGAAAACCCCTACTCAAACTTTCAGCTTACCATCTCCCAAAACTAACACTACATACCAGTAACCCAGACATTATGATACCAGAAAACTAAAAAGCTTTCATGAGCCCTAAATTAGATCTAGCGTCCATCCATGAGTTGCATTGTAGACATCTTGTGCCACCTGCTTCACTTTCTTCGCGCGATCACTTGATCCTTTTCGCTTTCCTTATTTCTGCAAAATAGACAGACTTACAATATGTGAACACACAGTAAAAGCAACTGTTGGAATGGTCTTTAAGCCAGAACTCGTACAAATTTAACGTTCATTAGTTTCAACTTAAGAAACTTACTTTAAACTTGAATCAATCCAAGTTTTCAACTCCAAAAAATGACTTTCAGCACCCCGAATATAAATTTCAACTCGAAATAATGATTACTCCCGAATATAAATTTCAACTCGAAATAATGCTTACTCAAATTTAAATTAAAGAAAATTCCCATGATCGAATTTGAAAAGAAGTGACTTGATGCCTATGCTTGCTAGCAAGCTCATGAGCATACGAGCGGCACAAGAGAGCCTACCATATATGAACAACGATGCATAGATATCATCGTGCGACATCAAACAAACTTGATCTAACAATCAAAAGTTGTGGTGAGTGTCATCCAAAGGTCATGGCAAGCACCTGCGAGATGAGTTTCTTGCATATGTCTGCAATATAGAAATTTCTTATAGATACTATAGATGAAACTAAGCTAAACACCAAGATCAAAGTTGTTATAGTCTTGACACATTGTAGGAACATACATCTTATAATCCTATTACATTAATTGGGTCTTAGTTAGGAAGTACTAAATATAAAAAATGAGACATTGGGAATTTTCCACGTATAATCAAGGTAAGTACATTTGAATATTTTCTATTCTACTATCTCGACGATTTATGGTTCCAGAGCCACATGTCAATGAGATAACAAGTAGAGTATTCCCACACAAAAAGCATGTAGCCTCCAAATCTAGCGTTCATGACGGTTTT
This sequence comes from Phragmites australis, assembly GCF_958298935.1. Taxonomy (NCBI): domain Eukaryota; kingdom Viridiplantae; phylum Streptophyta; class Magnoliopsida; order Poales; family Poaceae; genus Phragmites; species Phragmites australis. The sequence goes on from NC_084931.1 coordinate 24,488,522, forward strand.
CGAAGGCCAATTTGGTGGTCGAGTAATATCAAACTGAAAATAGCGAGTGTAAAAAAAAAAACCTACCACACTAGTACCAGATTATTTACCTTCATCTCATCACCAAAAGACTCCTTTTTACGGAATAAGTGTGGACAACATAAAGACACTGGTCTGCCACCACTACTATAGAATACGTCTTAATATGCTGATCAATCACTATCGATTCCTAAAATAATAGGCATCACTACCGGTTCTAAAAAAATGACCGGCAGTAATAATGACTTTTCATTGCCGAGTCGTATTAAAAATTGGCAGCGATAGTATCACTATCGGTTGCTAATTTGAATCGTTAGTGAAAAGTCATTCGGACCCGAAATCTGACTCCAATCCGATTTTAGCTCGCAATACTCACGTCTGACTCCAACTCCCTCTTTCTCTCTCTCAGTGTGTGGCCACTATATCTGCATCTGTTGCTCTCTTTCTCTATCCCCCCACCCCTCCCGCGCCACTCCTCCACCGGCCTCCTCCCATGCCTCCTCTCTGTAGCGAGAATAGCCCTATTATGCTATAATTATGATTTTGATTATTATTGACAACATAGTCATTGGGACTAACATGTTTATCAAGAATATATGCTAGTAGCTCTTATGGATGCAATACATCAAGAAGCCACCACAGCCGGGACAAAGTTTGATTGAATTGGAGAAGTCCCAAGAAGATTTGCCCCACCTGAAGATCCGGTGTAGAGGAGTTTACACTCACCGGAGTATTTGATCTAGAGGCTGATAACCTTACCAGATAGTCCGGTGAATAGAACATGAACTCACCGGAGTATTTCTAACAAAGGGGGAGAAGCCTGAGAACCTCAGCGGATAGTTCGGTGGTCTGCACTGGGTAACACCGGAGCATTTCTTGTAGAGAAGAATGCAAGTGCAGAAGACTTAAGATCAACCCACCAGAAGGTCCGGTGATTTATTTGTGCACACCGGAGTATAGCACAGGAGCATTTCTTGTAGAGATAACTGCAAGTATTGAAGAATGAAGATCAACTCACCGGATAGTCCGGTGATCATATAGATAGTTGTACCAGAGTATTTTTCAGGGAAAAGAAGAGAATGTTTAATTCACCGGATGGTCCGAAGTGAATAGAATGAACATCGGATGAATACACCAGAGTATTTTACACAGAGATGCTACAAAGGCTCGGACGACTCAAGATAACTCATGTCACGGCCCAGAGTTTCTAGAACATGTAATTAAGTGCTAATGGGCATCATTAGCATCATTTGTTTTGTTTTAAGCAGTGTAGACATGCAATGTGAAATTTAACCGAATTTGGTTAAACTAGGGTTAACTGATGCGTTGTAAAGCATCTCTCAAAACCTCTATGGAACATAGGGCCGGTGACAATTTTAGAAATTAGTAGGTGCCTGGAGGAGAATATAAATGAATTTTCCCAAATTTTTGGGGATTATTTTAAAGGCATAAAAATCAACACAAGTTAGAAAAGCTTGCCTCTTTGGAGCATTTCATTTGAATTTGGTGCAAGCTTTTTGGGTCAAACAAGGTAAAATGGATTGTTCATGATTTATAGAAGCCAACAAAATTTGTTCCACAAATTTTAGACCACAGTAAGACCTCCACCTTGATAACCAAAGTGGTGAAGATATTTTTTTGCCGGCCGGTTACTGTTCATCGGCCCCGCCTGTCATCCCCTTCGCACGCACACGGCTCTGCTCCCCCTTCTCCCGCTCTCACAGAGCAAGCGGCGGCCGCCTTTGTTGACTTCGGTGGCCAGGCCACGTTGCCGGAAGCCCGGACACGGCACCGTGTCCTTATATTCCCCTCCCCGCCCTCTTCTCTCTCTCTCTCTCTCTCTCTCTCTCTCTCTCTCTGCTCCTTCTCTCGCGCTGCCGGAAAGCAAAGCCCAGAGCACACTTACACGCACTGGCCGCCGGCCAAATCATCGCGCCGCCGGCGTTTTCCGCCGAGCCCGAGCAAGGTAGAGCACAGAGGGAGGTCGCCAAGGCCCTCCTCCGCCGTTTCCCCTCCTTCCCCGGTCGTTTCCCGCAAGGATTGGAGCCGTCCGCGCCTTCTTCCCCAACAGCGGCAGCCGAGCTCCGCCGTCCTTCGTCGACCCGCCACGTCCTCACTTCTCCGGCCCAACCGACTGCACGGTGAGCTTCCCCGTGCTCCTGTACACCTTATGTGCGCGCTGTTTTCCCTCCGTCCCGTCACCGGCGCATGTTCCCACGATGGTCGAGCCGCCGCCACCTCCCCGCGCGTGCCGCCAGCCATGCCGCCGTCGAGCTCGTCGGCCGGCAAGCACGCCGTTAGATCCACATGCTCGCGTAGAACGCGTAGGTGCGTTCGGCCAGGCTTATTACGCCGCCGTTCGTCGTCGGCGAGTCAAAACCGAGCCGCCGTCGTGTAGCTTCCGCCGTCCGCCGCCGCTAGCCGTTCTCCAGCCGTCGCCGGTGACCACGTATGCCTCAAATGGATCCACGCGCATATGCTGGAGCCGCAGCTGCCCTTCCCGGCCGCTTGGACTGCGCCGCTCGCCGCCGGCGGCCTCAACCCGAGCCCCGGCCGGCCGCGCTGCGCTCTGTCCTGGCGCGAGTCAATTTTGACTCGGGTCAAAATATGCCGGCCCCACCGGTCAGTGGCTTGAGCTCGGCCGGTGCCGGTAGAAAAAGGCGTGGGCTCATTTGAATATTAGAGAAAATCGAAAATTGCGAAGTAAATATCTGTTGAGTTGATAAATCGGCTGAAATCTTGAAAAATACATAGGAAATTATGTAGAGCTCCAAAATTCATGAAACCAATTTTGTTGGTTTTGTTGTAACATGATCTATCCATTAAAAATACCAGTGGCCATGAAATGTGTGCTGTGAATTATTGAGTTAATGAAATATGTCTAGGCTTTGATAATTCATAGTTAAAGTTTGGTATTTCCAAAATTGATGAATCTAATTTTGTTGGCCTTGTATTATCATACTCTGCACATGAAAAATACTAGGTGTTGTGAAATGTATAATTAAATTTGTTCAATTAATGAAATGTGTTTAATCTTCAATAATTCTTAAACAATTTTTTATAAGTCCAAAATTGGTAAATCCAATTTTGTCAATCTTGTTAAATTATGCCATGTTCTTTAAAAGTGCTAGGGTTTATGAAATGCTTACTGAGGATTAATGAGTTGTCAAAATGGTTTCAATTTTTAAGCCTTTCATATTTGGTTGGTCCATAAATCGAGTTGTGCAAATCCTATTAGTGGGTTCCCTATTCACTTAAAAGAGTTACCCTCATGTTAAGTATAGTTAGTTTTCTTTTAGATTTAAGCTTAGAGTTTAGCTTAATCCATCTAGGAAGTTGTTAAATGCTAAACAGTAGTTCAGATAAGGAAATCCTTAAGGCTTTTAACTCATGGCATAAGTGCATTGCATCTCCACTGTTGTCTTACAGTGAAGCATCTTTCATTACATGTCATTCATATTCATTACATTGCATGCGTGATTCTTTTAGGGAACTTCGACCCGGCGAACGAGGCGAACGAGGCTGTCCCCGAAGGTTCCCGCAGTGGTGATCGTGACTCAGGTAGCTGTGAGCAGCAGCTAAGGCAGCAAGGCAAGCATCTATCATACTGCACCGTGTCTACTTGAAAATTTAATATGTTATCTACGCTTATGTATACATTGCATGTGTCGGGTACCGAGTTGGGTAGAACCTATGCTGATGCATTATCCTATTTCGGTCACGTTTCATGTGTTGTTCCTAGGAGCCTAGTGGTGTCGTCGAGGTCTAATGATAGTTCGCTATGCTTAGTGGTACTTAGGCTTTCCGGTAGAAGTCGACGACGGCGTCCACCGTTGTCGCGAGCCTAGGGCTTATTACTTGTTCACACTTGTGGTTGTGTTGAGGATGAGTCGGTTTGGTGAGTGGTGAGTTGAGACGAGGTGTGGGCGGTGTTAGGGGTGTCATCTGCTCACGAGGAGTCCTCAGGCAGTTCGGGGAGGGAACCCGAACACCGTAGACCGCTTGTACCGGTTAAGCACCGATCGTCGGTGTAGTCGGCTTTAGCACTTACCTTACTCACCACATGCTGATATAATGGTAGGCGAGCTGATTACCTTCGCAGACGTGGTCATGTGGGCCTCGTCATAGACGGTGTGAGTCCGGGTTGAGTCCGGGCTGTTAGCGGTATTAGTTTGCTCGGGGAGTAGTTCTAATACCGCCGCGCCGAGCTATAGTTGATCCACATGGTTGGGCCTGGTTGGGAAAGGTTGTCACGGGTACCCCCTTGTGTGCATCTTAGCGGGTGGCACAAGCCGTATGGTCCCTGTGTCGTGTGGGTCCAGGAGTATCCCCCTGCAGGGTGTATAATCAGTTCGAACTGCCGCGCTCTTGGTCATGAGCATCGCTATCGCTTATCTCCACTGAGCGATCATGTTTTGGTCGTAGAGTTTCGATGTGGGTTGTGGCATGGTTGGTTTGGGTGGTTTGTTCGGTATGTGGTCGGTGGTTTGGTGGTAATGGTTTACTTTTATACATTTGTTGTCTATATACCTGTTCTGATCAGTTAGTTGGCAGGGTTTGAGTGGGTGGTCGGTTAAGTCAGTTGCTTACACCTAGAGTCTAGGTTGCTTACCGCTTAATGAACTTAAACATGTCTTAATCCTTGCTACAGCTTTAAATGCATGATCCTTGGAGTCGAGAATATATATACTCATACTGTGTAAGACTTGCTAGTACCTTCGTACTAAGGGGTGCTGCCCTTAAGTTGTTTTCAGGTTCTCAGGTTGGCGAGGAAGAGGCGGTGTTCGGCTACTTTGTGCCTGCCGATCAGGGTGGCGGGCAGGAGTAGCACCTTCTACTCCGAACTCCGGCGCTTTTGGTATGGAGCCTAAGGGCATGCGGCTCCATACTCTTTTGTTGTATAGGTTTTTCTTCCGCTGCATAGTTGTTGTTGTTCCTCTTTTGTTGTAAATTGTGGAAGCAGTTGCATGTTTAATAATTGTAATCCAGTTTAATTATTTGCTCTCTATTAAACTGTGTTGTGATATTTGAGTTGGAAGGCATGTGTTCCGATCATAGGCACAAAACACGTGCCGGGACTACCGGAATGGTATTCTGGTTAATTGTCGAGGTTGTGATCATGAATAATGATCCTCCTGATGATTAGTTAGAATACTATTTGGACGGTTCCTCACAACTCATCGGAAGGTCCGATGATGGATTTTAGGCACACTGGAGTGTCATGTGTTCACATAGGCATTGAGTAGAGTTATAATGGCTAGTTTCTGAGTTTGTACTCATCGGATGATCCGGTGTTAGTACTGTTGTTCTCACCAGATCATCCGATGTTAACAGTTTTTCTGAGCCGCTGAGAAAACGGCTAGTTGGCGGGTTTTAGGCTATAAATACACCCCACTCAGTCATTTGAAGATGTGACATGATGCTGGAGTCTAGAGAAAGCTCATATACACTTGAGAAGACATCCAACACACCAAAGTGCTTAAAGTGATTATCCAAAGTGATTAAGCACAAGATTAGATAGTGTTTAATGCTTATAGGCCAAGAGTGAGTTGTAGCTAGGTGCTGCATCTTGAAGAAGGGATCAAGGAGTGATCCTAGCTTGTACCGAGTGGTACATCGGTGCCTTGAAGTCTTGGTGACTTGCCGACATCTTAGGCCTTGGTGGCTCAAGCGTATTGACCCTCCGATTTGGTGTGGAGCGGCGGTAAGACATGTGTACAGGGGCGCGGAAACCCTTGCCTTGGTAGTTCAAGCTCCGAAGTGATCACGGCAATAAGTATCATTTTATCATCTTTAATTGTTGATGCATTTAATCATATTTATTCTCTTATAAATGCACATGATATTTGGCATAGTCTTATTGAAATACACAAAGGCATAAAAGATGTGCATAATAAGAAATATCATGTGCTTGGTACTAAGCTCAATAGTATCAAATAATTTACCCATAAAAGTGCTAATGATATGCACCCACATTTGAATATTCTTATCAATGAGATAGATATGCTAGGTTTGACGACAATTAACGATGATCAAGTGGTGAAAAGAATACTTTAAGCTCTTCTTCCAAAGTACAAGTTGATAGTCTCCATTATCTACGACAACAACGACATCAAGAAGATGACTCCAAGTGAAGTACTCGGTAAGATCACTGTCCATGAGATGACCACGAACATGAGGGTGAAAGCCTCTTCCTCATCTAACATCAAGAACCTTGCTCTCACAAGCAAGCAAGTATCATGTCCACATATGAAGACGAAGATGATGAGGCAAGAACAAGAGTCAAGCTCAAGCGAAGATGATGGAGATGAAGAGAGCAATGGAGATGATGAGCAAAACACATCAAGTGATGAAGAAATGGATCCTGAAATCGGCAAGCTCATCTCTCAAATAGAGAAGAAAATCAAGAAGATCAATGTCAAGATTGATCAACAAATATCCATGAAAGACTTAGTCAAAACTATTGATCGTATCAAGAAGAAGAAGAAGACCAAAAGCAAAAAGAAGACAAGGGGAAAAGCCAAAATATTTACAAGCATGGGAATATGGATGGGTGAGGATGAAGATTCAAGCTCAAATGATGAGAGTTTCGCCACCCAACTACAAAACCAAGACCAAAAGCAACCACTACAAGCTCAAGAAGAAGAACAATGGTAATGTGGTTGCATATATGGTTGGGAAAAAACATTAGTGGTGGAACCAACCCATTTGAGTGCCCAAGAAAATCATCACCAATATGAAGGGCCATAATCGGTTTGAGTTTCAAAGAAGACTTGAAGTCCTAGGCGGCTATGAGGATTTGGATACTTGGCTCATAAGATAGAGCAAATGTTCAATCGAAGAACCCAAGTATACAAGATTGGGCGTATTGATAAAATCATGATCATCATATATCCAAATCCCCATTCAAAGTTAAATGAGGTAATAGAGCTAGATGCAAAATCTTTCAATTTTTGTAGCTCAATTTTTTTTTACAGAGCATCTTACACAGAGAAGATGCAAAGGCTTAGATGGCTCACCGAAAGGTCCGGTGATAGATTTAAAGGCACATCAGAGTGTCCTATATTTACAGAGACATTGAGTGGAGTTCCTACGGTTAGTTTCTGAGTTTGTTCTCACCGGATGATCCTATGTTAGTATTACTATTCTCACCGGATCATCTGGTGTTAACAACTTTTCTGAGCTAATGAGAAAACAACTAGTTGGTAGGTTTGAAGCTATAAATACCCCTCCACTCAGTCATTTGAAGGTGTGGCATGCTGTTGGAGTCCAGAGGAAGCTAATAGACCTAGAGTGAGTTGTAGCTAGGTGTTGCAGCTTGAAGAATGGATCAAGGAGTGATCCTAACTTGTACCGAGTGGTACATCGGCGCCTTAGAGTCTTGGTGACTCGCCAACATCTTGGGTCTTGGTGGCTCAAGCTTGTTGACCCTCTGACTCTGGGTGGAGCGGTGGCAAGACACGTATACGAGAACGCGGAGACCCTTGCCTTAGTGGCTCAAGCTCTGAAGTGATCACGACGGCAAGTGACCGGAAGAGAGGCTAGTGGTGAGACCTTACCTTGGTGGCTTGGTGGCTCATCGTGCTTGAGACCTTGTCTTGATGACTTGGTAGCTCAAGAACCATGACCGGAAGAGACTTGACACTTGGAAGTATATCCTTTATTGAGCTCCAACGTATATTAGGGGTGACATTTATACCAGTGATATCACGGGATAAAAATCCCTTATGCTGAGTTTGTCTCTCTACATTATTTACGTTTTCGCATTTACATACTTATAATTTACCTTGCTATAGTAGGTTGCAATCCTATTGAGCGGTAGAGTAGACATACTAGATAAACCTAGAACACATTTAGATAGAAATTAAGATAGATTTGTCTTGTAAAGTTTTTAGAAATAATTTGGTTTAGGTTTTTAAGTGTCCTAATTCATCTTCCCTCCTCTTAGGACGTCACCGATCCTCACACTCTCCCACCAGCCTCCATCCCTATATACTCTCCCACCGGCCTCCTCCTCCTCCCCTCGTGAGATCCATAGTGTGATTCGACGGGGATCCAGCCATGGATCTTGCTAGGGGGAGAGATAGTGAGCGAGCGGTGGCAAGGATGACAATAGGGATTTGGAGGGTGGTACGCCGTGCGGCTACCCCAAGGGTGGCGGGTCCAAGGGCACCGCCAAACCCTTACCTTCATCGGCGTCACCACCCTCATAGGTCCAAGGATGGGGGTGGCTGACAAGGGCACAACAGCAGCGATGGGCGGATCCAGGTGGCCAAGAGCGACCGAGCTGGTGGCCCAAGGTGGCGGGCGGATACGAGTGACCAAGAGCAGCACCCACGATGTGCGCCTCAAGGGAGCGGCTCGTGGAAGGCCCGAGGACTGACTCGCCATGGCCACTGAGATCTTCAGTGTGGTGTCATCCATGCTCATGGTCGGCGTCAAGAAGGACGGCGACGACATGCTCGAGTACCACTCCTTCTATAGCGAGGAGCTCCGGCCAACACTCAACGTCATCTGCTGCCTTTTGTTCGTGACGATCTTTGCCATGCAAGGTGCAAGCGGCAGCGGCAAGCAAGGCATGACCATGTGTGATGTGGTGGCAGCCTTCATGCCACCACGTTTTCTTATGTAGGGTGGAGCAAGACTGAGCTGGCACGGTAGCGGCGATGGAGTGAGCCGGCGGTGGCGACAGTTGAACCAGCTGGTTTTCTTTTTTCTTTTTGGCTCCTGAAACCATTTTCACTGTCGGTTGTATAATCGGCAATGATTGGGGCATGACTTTCACTGTTGGATGTAAAACTGACAGTGAAAGACACTTTAGAGCTAGCTTTCAAAATCTTAGCTCTTACATGTACATCTTTACTTGCCCTTAGGAGTTAGTAGCCACATTTCGATGCACCAGAAATGGGCAAAACCAACATGGCAAAGTCTTCCCTTTTCCTGCGATACAAAGGGGAATGATCCACCGGGAACAAGGTCATGATACGATCACTAGTGGGCAATCAACTTATTAAATCTCACGGCCGGGAGGGACGCCGAACATATTCCACGGGAGCAAAAGGGTGGTCGAGAACCCGTGGGGTACAAACGCCCAAGGACCCTCCCTTCACTGATGCTGCATTAAACTAGCCCTTAACCACCATACTCCTTATAAAACCCCAGCCAGTGTGCATACATGACACACCACACCACACCAAGCTTAATCTATCCCATCTATAGTATCTCTTCTGCATTTCTCTCTCAAAATATCTATCTTCGAGTTCTTGGAAGGGGAGAGAGGAGCAGCAGAGGAGACTTTTACAGAGGTAAGAGAGTGCATGTGCATGCATGGAAAGCTGAGCTAGTGTGTGCATAGCATGTGCTAATAGTACATTGTTGCAATCTTATCATATCTTTTGTCGTTTGCATCTTCTTGCAAGGTTTTGATGGTCTTAGCTTGTGTTAGTAAGTGTACATTGTCCCCAGTGAGATCTCTGATGATCCCCTGTGGGGGCATGCAGGCTGCTGGTTAAGCATTAGGGTCATGTAATACTTCGTCCGTTTAAAAATAGTAGACATATTTTTTTTAAAAAAAATTAATCTTTATATACTTTAACTAAATTATAAAAATATCTAGTATATAAAAAATATACAATTAGATTTATAATTTAAAATAATTTCTCACTACATAGTTTTTTAGCTATAAGTGATATATTTTGTAAAAAAATTTAATTAAAATCTAACTTTAAAGATGAAGAAAAAAAATACACCTATTATTTCTAAACAGATGGAATATTAGTTAGGTAGGCGTGCTGTTCTCGTTGGCCGATGGAAATCTATCGTTTACTAGCTCAGTGGCGAGACAGAGAGTGAGATTCTGAGCTGCAAGTTGGCATATCGATCATCTGTGCCTGGAGAGGACGACCTTGGGTCCGACCAGTATATTTCAACCACGTTTTGTTTTGTTTTGTTTTTTGTGCCATTGAACTGTGTTTCGTGTGGCGGTTCACTACTCTTTTGAGAGAAACATTGGTCTTAAAATAGTTTATAACGAGCAATATGTGTGTGTGGCATTGGTTTTCGTTTGCGCCGTTTGAACTCTTTTCATGCATCGTCCACTTTCTTGGGAAAATTTGTTCTCTCCATTTTAAAACTAAATTAATTTGTAAAATACCAATGGACTGCAAAACATGAACTTGGACTAGATCATTAAATTTTTTCGCAAAAAAAGTCACACAACCTTATTCACCAAAGTACCATTTTTCATAATGCTCAGGTACACTCACTAGTTCGTGTGTGCATAAGGCCATTGTAAGACGAGAAATGTGTATCAAAACCACTCGCCGCATACTTAGATCAACGGGCACTAACATAGTAACATATCTACGTACCTAGATGACCAAGTGGGCGAGACATCACAATATATTCTTCCCAGAATTACAGAGGCGACGAACGTAGACATCGGTAGCGCTAATTAAGACGCATGCATTATCGTCCTGACCTTGACATCCATTTCATCCCAAAGATAGCTAGGAACCTGATGCGAGGGGGGAAAAAACCATAGGCCCGTGTAATATTCCCAGGCCTCCAGGCGCCAACCCAAACTGCCGCCCAGCTTCCAGGCAAGCGCCTATAAATTGCACTCTCACACTTCACTAGCCAACCACGAGCGGGTGGAGTGGTAGGCGAGCTCAGTGAGTGCCCGAGTCGTCGCCCTCCTTTGAATTCCACGCCGAGTCTTCGCGCTCCCGGCTAATTATCACGTGTCTCAGCTCAGCACCTTACTACCTAGCTCGTCGTCTCATCGATCAGTAAGTAGCTAGCTATATAGTGGTACGTAAGTCAGATGCTCAGCCGTCAGTACTGTTTGAGCTAGAGCAGGAACTTTACTTGCTATACGATATATTGAGCTCTAGCTGCTGTCTCACAGCCAAGGTGTTGTGACAGGTGAAGAGATTGGGGGAGAACGGTGTGGCCAAGCAGTACTACCTGGCAGCGGTGGCGGCCATGGAGGTGTCATCCGTTGAGCTCGGCCACACGGCGAGCTCCAAGTGCTACGACGACGACGGCCGCCTCAAGCGCACCGGTAAGGAGCTCTCTGCAGCGGCGTGGCCACCAGCTACTGCCTGTGTTGTGCTTGTACCAACGACTGATGTGCTCTGTGCTGTTATGAAGGGACGATGTGGACGGCGAGCGCGCACATTATCACGGCGGTGATCGGGTCCGGGGTGTTGTCGCTGGGGTGGGCCATCGCGCAGCTCGGCTGGGTGGCCGGCCCGGCCGTCATGCTGCTCTTCTCCTTGGTCACCTACTACACCTCCGCCCTGCTCGCCGACTGCTACCGCACCGGCGACGAGAGCACCGGCAAGCGCAACTACACCTACATGGACGCTGTCAACGCCAACCTAAGTACGTACGCTTTTATTTCCCCGTGCGCATGCATGCACGGTTGCACGTTATCTACCGTTTGTTTGCAGTTGCAGAGCTAACTCTGTCATTTCGTCGAGCAGATGGCATCAAGGTACAGATCTGTGGGTTCCTGCAGTACGCCAACATCGTCGGCGTCGCCATCGGCTACACCATTGCCGCCTCCATTAGCATGCTGTGAGTACCAAATTAACGGACGTGTCAGCTGCGATCTTGAATTCTTGATATGTGTTGAGCTGAGCTCAGCTTAACTTAATTGCTTGAATGGTGATGTTGTACAGGGCGATCAAGAGGGCGAACTGCTTTCATAAGGAAGGACACGGAGATCCGTGCAACATCTCGAGCACGCCATACATGATCATCTTCGGCGTGGCGGAAATCTTCTTCTCCCAGATCCCGGACTTCGACCAGATCTCGTGGCTGTCCATCCTGGCCGCCTTCATGTCCTTCACCTACTCCACCATCGGCCTCGGCCTCGGCATCGTCCAGGTGGTCGCGAACAAGGGCGTCAAGGGCAGCCTCACTGGCATCAGCGTCGGCGTGGTGACCCCGATGGACAAGGTGTGGCGCAGCCTGCAGGCGTTCGGCGACATCGCCTTCGCCTACTCCTACTCCCTCATCCTCATCGAGATCCAGGACACCATCCGCGCGCCGCCGCCGTCCGAGGCCAAGGTCATGCGCCGCGCCACCATCGTCAGCGTCGCCGTCACCACGCTCTTCTACATGCTCTGCGGGTGCATGGGCTACGCCGCCTTCGGCGACAACGCCCCGGGGAACCTCCTCACCGGCTTCGGCTTCTACGAGCCCTTCTGGCTCCTCGACGTCGCCAACGCCGCCATCGTCGTCCACCTCGTCGGCGCCTACCAGGTCTACTGCCAGCCGCTGTTCGCCTTCGTCGAGAAGTGGGCGCAGCAGAGGTGGCCCAAGTCGCGGTACATCACCGGGGAGATCGACGTCCCGCTCTCCCTCTCCGGCTCCGGTGGCAGGTGCTACAAGATGAACATGTTCCGGCTGACGTGGCGGACGGCGTTCGTGGTGGCGACGACGGTGGTGTCCATGCTGCTGCCATTCTTCAACGACGTGGTCGGGCTCCTTGGCGCGCTAGGCTTCTGGCCGCTCACCGTCTACTTCCCGGTGGAGATGTACATCGTGCAGAAGAAGGTGCCCAAGTGGAGCACGAGGTGGGTGTGCCTGCAGCTGCTCAGCCTCGCCTGCCTCACTATCACCGTCGCCTCCGCCGCAGGCTCTGTCGCCGGGATCATCTCCGACCTCAAGGTGTACAAACCGTTCGCCACCACCGACTGATCGATCGATTGCATCAAAAACATATGCACAGATTGATGGACAGACAGGCAGATGATTGGCTCCTAGTATGTGCAGTCCTCAAATTATTAGTTAATTAATTAACACACGGTGAGGGAAAAAAGAAAAAGAAAATTGATACTGTTCTTGTGATGCTAGGCTGTTAGCTGTAGCTGGCTGCTGGCGTCGCCGATGTACCGTGTACTTGCTAATTTCCATTGTTTGTGATCTGGTTAACTGAAAAGGGTAGTGAAGAGGAATCAAATAGTGTATTTCCATCTCAATGCATGCAATGTATATAATAACTGAACTGATTCCTACGAAATTCATGTAAGAGTCATGCGTTTCAAACAATTGTTAAACAAACACACCTCCTATTCTTCAGTCGCTTGAAAACGTGGGTATTCTCAGTCGACAAAGGTTAGCGGCAACAAGTTTGATTCCGGTGGGATTTCTCCATTGTCGGGCTTAGACAGAAGTCACAAGGCCGCAGGCTGGACCGACGGTGTTGACAAGGCGGTGCGACAACAATGTAGCTGGCCGCGATAGGCGGAGGACTGCTGGTTGGGTAGTGCCAGTGGTGAGGGTGTGCAAAAATAGCCTGTTTAGTGCGGAGGAGGGCAGCAGGAGAGCCGCCGGAGATGAGTACGAGCTGACGGGCGGGGGAGCTATTGATGCCGACGCTCACAGGGAGAAGAATGAGACAGTGGAAGATGGTAGGAGGACCGTCAAATCAAGATCCGACTACCGTCGTTCATCGACCGAAACAAATCGGTTTTTCAGACATTGGAAGGATAGCAATGCCCTTAAGAAAATGTGATATCCACATTTGTTTTGGACAGTTTCTTATTTTCTTATGTGGACCGAGATGGAGTACTTTTTGTTTCCTATGTATAAAAAACAATGAAAAATGGGATAGCTTATAGTATTTGAGCAAATTTACTCAACTTCTTTGTGCTAGAACTTGAATAGAAAAAAAACTAATCCGTGTTTGGACAAGGAGTAGGGAAAATGAACAAACGTTTTTTTTCCCTCATGATATCCATGCAATATCGTATAGCATTGTTCAATATATATTTTCGTTTGATTAGGCCCTCTCCAATAGGATCTGCAAATTTGAGGATTCTAGTGCTACAGTACTTTGCGGGGGGTACTGTAGCACTAGAAATTCGTCGACAGAGTCTGTATCCAGTGATACAGTACTACTACAGTGGTAGAGATAGGTGATGCTTTAATAGTATTTTGAGGATGAAAATTTGAGATAGCTGTTGAAGATGATCTTAAAACCATCGAATACATGGAGCTTCATCGTTCCCACAACTAGCAAAAGGAGCAGTGAAGGAATAATAATACGGAAGGCGCTTAGTTCCTGATGAAAAGGATGGCTCACAGTGACACCAGAGTCAACAGAATAGAAATAAATAAGATGGCCAAAAGCTTAGGGCATCCTGGGCATCCTGTACACCTTTTCATTTACGGGAGATTGGCTGGTACTTATTCATACCAATACTGCGTACGTAGATCAACGCGGCTAACATGCAACAGTGCTGAAGTGTTACCGAGTGGCACCAAATAGTCAAGACTTTTTCACAAGAAATTCGTCATGCCGTTTGCCTTGGCCGGCTACATCGATCTGATCCGACTGACGGAATTCAGCTGGCTTCCCATGAACTTCCATCCTCCACGACACCGCTGAGCCGAAGACTGACGTAGCTATTTGATCCGAAAGGGCCCCGTGACATGCATGGCGATCGACCGCAGAATCTGCATCTCGCTCTGTATCTAGGAGGGACCCGACATGAATCGGACCAAACATAGCTGCACGAACAGCACAAAGATAAGGGAGGCGAAACAACCGGACCCAGCGCCGCGCGATCGCACGACGGCCGGCGACCCGATGGAGGCGAGGGCCGCTAACGCTTTGGCTGCGTTGTTAGCCACACGTCCACTCGCCCGAGAGGTCGGAGAGAACACGAAAATTCCACTATGGTATAGTGACGTATGATTTATCAGTATCTTTTATTTGAGATGAACGATTGAGATGGTCCATACATATGTACATACAAAGTTGTATTTCCGGATGAGAGCTCACGTTGATATGTTGCCGTCCGGCGATCACCTGAGGCTGGCGCCTCTTCCCGTCCAATGCAATCGCTCGTCCCGACACGGAAAAGGCGTCGGCAATTTAGTGAGCAACCTTGCTCTTCCTCCTTCGATGGCACGCGGTGAAAGCTTCTCCGGTACGTGGATCACGAGTTCGGCTTAGTGCAGGTACCAATCAGGCGGGCAGGCACGTTCCACGCAAGTTGGCGCGCGAGGCCGGTAGACAATCCAGGAAGGTGGAGCAACAGGCCCATGAGATTTTACTATGCTCTCGTGTCTGTCTCTGTCAGCGTCGGCGAATCTCCTGGGATGCGACGTGGCATGAACAACCCACCCCACTCGACGGAACTAAAGAGAGCCTCGCCGCCAGCCCTCGGCACTAGTCGTAAAGAGCAGACGACCTCCGCCTCTGCTTTTGGGGATTAGACAAAGTAAAAGTACTGACTCTGCATCACAGCCAAGGTTTGTTAATGGCAACGATGGCAGGAAAAGGAAGGATCCGAGAAGAATCTCCGAGCACGATTGTGACCAAACAAGACGGACGCTCCAACGGCGAAAGATCCCGACCCACCACCAACATTTCGTAAGATTTCCTTCTTTTATCTTTCCTTTTGGCGAGATTCCAATTCGCGCACTATGTGTACAGGAACAGGACTGCAGGAGCCAGGAGGTTGCCTTTCAGAGGTTCGGCGCGGTGGCGCTGGCCCCGGCCGCTCTGCTCCCCTGCCGTCGCCGTCACCGGGAAGTGGAGCGCAGCGCACGCCAAGGAGAACGTACGCGGCTGTTGCGAGGTTCCGTGCGCGAAGATCGCCGTCGAACTTGTGCCGATGCCGTTCTGGATGGCCTTCGGTCGCTTCTCGCCTTCTCGATCAGCGGCGCCTGTAGAACTGCACGGCCAGCTCAAGTTGATCGCTCGATCGCTGGAAAGACACGCATGTATTCTGTCACTTGGGAACAGAGACGATCGCGTTCGCATTTGGCGGTAAGGATAAGAGTTCAGAAATTCAGGCTCAACTGCAGCAATAATAGATGGCACACTTGCAAACGGCGACGTGCTCGCATTGGGCAAGGCCACTGCATGCGCGACGTTTCCGCCCGCGGAATTGACCATCCATGCCGTGGACGACGACCACCTGACCGGACGTCGTTGACATGCGTATCGATGTGCGCAGTACACCTGCACGGCTGCACTACACAAGAAATACTTAAATTGAGTGATAAACCTCAAGCGATAATGAATGGATCGGTTGATCCAGGAATACAAAATTTGTACTAGTCTTTACGCACACATGGTTTATTATAGTTATTTATTTATGTTAAAATTCATATTGAAGGGTGATGATAAAAATCATATGATAGAAATACAAAATTTCTACTAACCTTTACATACATGGTTTATTATGGTTATTTATTTAGGTTAAGATTTGTATCGGAGGGAGATAAAAAAATTATAGTATAAATAAGAAAAATTAACGAATGAATGAATATTAGTGAAAAAATCATATGATAGATAAGAAAAATTAACGAATAGATAAAAAAATAACGAATAGATAAATATCGAGATAAATAGATAGACGAACAAGATAACTTATAATGTGGGACGACTTGGATTTTCGGATCCGAGGGCGCCTAAGCTACTGCACCGCTGGACCGTAGTACAAAAAAGCGTCACCTTTGCTGCTAAATGTTACTAATCCAGCAGCATGCTTGAAAGATGCTCTTGATTTGAAACATCAAACCGTGGCCGGAGAATGTGCGCTCACATGCCAAAGCAGAAATAAAGGGCTCGAGATCATAGCAATATTAGGAATGGGATCCCCTGACGTTACGTCAGAGAGCAGTCCAATCAATTTTGGACGTCCGATCTGGAACCGACAGATCAGATGGTCTGCTACAGTACCACGGTAAACAGTAAAAGGAATACAGTAAACATGTGAACAGTAGCTAAAAATACTGTTTGGTACTGTAGCTACGTCAGAGAACTGTAGCGCCAGACACAAATTACTGTGCTCCTCTGACGTAAAACGAGCTACGTCAGAGGAACCTTTTCCGCAATATTATTAGCTTCGAAAGGTCAAAAGTGTACGTCGAGATCAATTATTTTGGCCTATGTGGGGCATCTGAAATATTGTGCGTGTAACAACCAACGGGAATCCGGAGGAGTTGGAAATAACTGGGGAGGGATTAGCTACTTGAATTTTTCTCTTCTTATCCCGTCAGTACAGGATGCGGGTCCTTGGCGTTGCTTGCAGCTTTGCTGTTGCTTGAAAGATGCATGGTGTGTCTTCGTACTGGTAGCAGTCTGCCCTACAGTGAGATGCGATGAGATGAGGAGGCATTATTGGTTGCACTGGAACAGTTTGAAAGAGATCGGAAGAACATTTGCGAATGCAAAACCGTGCAAGCATGCGATGGGATTGCTACCGAGAGAGAGAGAGAGAGAGAGAGAGAGAGAGAGAGAGAGAGGCGTGGAGACGACAAACGAGAGCGACTTCACTTCGTGGATATATCATATATAACTGGATGATGGAGCTCTGACTTGTCAGAATACGCGGTTCTTCTGCGTCATATTTTTCAAGATTTTATTTGTGCGATAGGGGAATCCTGAGCGATTTTTCAAGGAGATGGCTTTGGGGTTTGGCGAGCCATATGTGATTATCTCTCGTCACAGTCTTGTTTCGCTTGCCAGAAACATTGAAAAAAAGACCCGCGTTTTGTGGTTTGTTTAGTCTATCCTGAGTGTTTCTGTCCACCACTTGGCAAATGTTTAGGTTTTGTCTCTCGAGACGGAAAGTTGATTTGGAAGACGAACCTACAGCAGAAACAGAAAACAGAGGTCCGTTTTTTCCAGTTTCCCAGCCCAACAACCCACCAACTTTCTGGTCGACTCTTGGGCCATGAAGAATTCCGCCACTTACACAGACAATTTTAGCCCATCCACGGTGCAAGCTGCTCATGGTCTGGGGCTCTGGCGACGCAATCGTGCTTGAGGTGTCGCTCGTATTTGCGGGAATATAGAAGAATACGAAGAAGTACTAAAGATCAGAACAGAACAGGTCTGATATTACGTGATCGAGAAGGGCTCTGGGGACATATTGCATAGGCTTGGGCAAAAACCCGGAACCAAAGAACGAACCAAACTGTAACCAAACCATATGAGATTGCTTTTTTTGTGTTCGATGGTTAGTTCGGTTCCTGTTTCCATGCAATTCAATGGTAGATTAGGTTGTTAGGTGGCAAAACCGAACCACACGAAGACTGATTCTTCACCCACCAGCAACTATCCGTCTCAGCCACTCCCATGTCTCAACCTAGCCCGCCCAAGCAGCCCACCTCCACCCTATCTTGGATGTTGCCCGTGCTAGCCGTCCCTGTAAAATAAGAAGTCAAGAACCCCAGTCGCATCACCTGAGACTCCAAATCACCCACTCACGACCTTCCTAACCCTAGCTGCCCACCACCGAATCCACTCGCCTAACGCTAGCCGCTCGCCATCGGATCCACCCGCTCAACCCCTGCGCGGCTAAGCTAGAGACCCGAGTCATTCGTCTAACCCTAGCCACCACGGTGCCACCTGCCTACCCTAGTCGTTGGACATCGCCCGCTCGAGTAAGCGAGCCAGTCGGCGGGGACTGCAACGGCAGCGAGCTAGTCCAAATGGGCCGTGCAACATGGGCCGGCCCGAGGCACGATACTGTTGGCACGGCCCAAGCACGGTCCGGCCCGAGCGTAGATGGGACGGGGCGGCACGGCACAAAGCCTCGGGTCGTGCCTGGGCCGAGCGTGCGGCACGGCAGGCCGACCTTGCCCGACCCGGATATTTCAGGCCGGCACGGGTACGGCCCGGGCACGCGGCGACCTAGGAGGCATGACTGGGCCGATATTTCGGGCTGGCACGGGCACGGCCCGGGTATGCGGCGGCCCAGGAGGCACGGCCGGGCCAGCACGGCCCGGGCACGCGACAGCTCAGCACAGCACGGCACGGCCCACCGCGCCAGCTTGGCACGCGGCGGCCCAGCGGCATGGTCGGGCTAGCACAGTACGGCACGACCCAGCGCGCAGGGCACGGCCCGGTCGGCATGCGGGGGCACGACGGGCATGCGGGGGGCCCGTTTAACCCATTAACCCGGTATTTTTGAATTTTATAGCCGTTTTGTGAGCGTTTGAACTCCAAAAAATTCAAAAAAATTGCAAAAATCATCATTTTTCACCTATAAATAGAGGAGTACCTTGCCCTTCCATTCCACACCAGCAATACTATTTTTTCTTATTTTATCATCTCATTCTTGTCTCAAAATTCTTTAGAATTAGTGATAATTTTGCAAAATTAGTTTGAATTGTTGCAAAAAAATCCGAGCAATTCCAAAACCGTCATCCTGCTGACCTGCTGTCTTGAAGTTGAAGAAATCTTTGTGATTTTTTTTGCATAGTTGTTCAATCTTATTTTATTATTAGTTTTATTACTTATTTATTTCTAACTCTGAATATTTGCAATTTTTGTAGTGTCATTCGACATTGATCATGGATGTCGATGATCATGATACATCCATAGATCATGATGTTTTTCTCTAAGGACTCATAGGGGACTACGACCCCTTTGATACTAGTGCTACAGGTGATGATGGACCTGACGGTGAACCTCCGGTTGGTTCACATGCAGGTGATACAGTAGCACCTCTATCGTCAGGCTCTACAAGTGCACACACATTAACAAGCATCGGGTCTAAAAGATCAAGAGCCGGTACTTTCGAAGTTTGGCAAGACTTTGAAAAGTTCTACAAAGAGGAAAATGGGGTAAGTGTCAGGTATGCTAGGTGTTACATTTGCAAACATGAATTATCTGCAAAGCCCTCGGGTGGAACGGGGCACTTGAGGAGGCACGTCACAAGTTGCAAGCGAAAGAGTGGAGCAACCATGAAACAGATGGTGTTGCAGTACAACCCTGATGGCTCTGTTCGTCATTGGGAGTACGACTCTTACAATGCTCGAAAAGAACTATGTCGCTTCATTGCAATAGCTGATCTACCACTCAATATTAGTGAGTTTACTGCATTTGAAGATTACATTAAGCAAGCTCATAATCCTAGGTTCATATATATTTCTAGACAGACAACTAGTAGGGATATGGTAAAATACTACAATACGTGTCGTAGCAAGCTTAAAAAAATATTGCAAACATGTATATTTTTAGTTGCTTTGACCTCGGATATATGGGCAGGTAGGGCTAGAGAGGATTATCTTAGTGTGGTTGCTCATTTTGTTAATAATGATTAAGAATTAGAAAAGAGAATAATAGATTTTCGGTTGATTGACAAAGTGCATATCGGTGAAAATATTGCTGAAAAAATATCTCAAGTAGTTGCAGACTTTGGTCTCATGAATAAAATATTTTCTATCATTTTAGATAATGTCGGTGCAAATTCTAGAGCAATGGATATTCTTACTCTGTTGTTTAGTACCTATGCTGAATCTTTCTTGTTACATCAACGTTGTGCTTATCATATTATCAATCTTATAGTAAAATTCAGTTTGAAGAGGTTGTTGCAATACCTAGATGATTTCTATACTGCAATATCTTTTGTGAACTCCTCTAACCAACGAATTGCAGCATATAAACAGTATTGTGTTGCGATGGGTGTGCGTTCACGTAAATTTGCTGTGGACATACCGGTAAGATGGAACTCTACTTTCTTACTTAAAAATATTATATTATATAAGATCATATTTGGTGTGTTTATTCATACATATTACCATCAGCATGGGGTCAAACTTTACTTATAGAAGCGCATGGTATGTTACCGAAAGGATACTGGAGTTTCTTGAATTTTTTTATGATTCAACTGTGAGTTTATCAGGAATTTATTATCCAACATCTTATTTAGTAGTGCATAATATTGTTGAAATTGCTACTCATTTAAACAACTATGAAAATAAAAGTCTTCTAATAGATTGTGTAGTTCCTATGAAATCTAAATTCTTAAAGTATTGGAAAGAAATTCCTTTGTTGTACGTCTTTACCTTTATTTTAGATCCTAGAGCTAAAATTGTAGCTTTCTGTAGAGTTCTCGCAATTCTAGGTGATGCTCTTGGCCACGATTATTCTAATTATTATACTAATATTTGTTCTAAGTTATTCAAAGTTTATAGTAAATATAAAACAAAGTATTGCGGAGTTCGCCTACAACGACCTCCACTAGCACTCACAACAAGTAAGAAGATGACAACATGGGGGAAAATATTTGGTGCAGGTTCTTCATCAAGAAGTTCAGACTCTTCGTCACGATCGTCTACGAGCACCGGAATTCCAACATTCGGAGGGGAGCTAACTACATTCATCGACAGTGACGTTATCAGCCATGAATAGGAAAACTTCAATATATTGCAATGGTGGCATGAGCACAAGATGAATTATCCAGTGCTTTCACTGTTAGCGCAAAATTTGTTAACGGTTCTTGTATTTACAGTTTTTTCTGAGGCTGCCTTCAGTCTTACTGGAAGGATAATCGAAGAGAAAAGAATAAATTTGTCAAGTGAGATGGTTGAAATACTCACCATAGTAAAAGATTAGGAACAAGCTGAAGCACGAATGCAACACACTGCAGAGAACACTAAGCTTGAAGAATCATTCCAAAATTTGTATCTAGATGCTGATGAGAACGTGTAATTTCAAATTTTCGGAGCTAGGTTGTATTCTTTTTTCCTTTGCTAGAAAGGTTTTTAATGAGGCAACCTATCAATAAAGCTTATTTTTAAAATTAATTATGTGTCCCTATTATTTCTAAGTTTTTTATTTATTAATGTTTTTTCTTTATTTTTTTTAACCCCCACGACCCCACCCCCACCCACCTCTCATCTTGGCCTATAAATACTATCTCAAACTCCATGTGATCTCATCGGTCACTCATCTCTCTTTTTCTAGTTGCTAGCTAAGTAGCCAGTAGCCACTTCACATCAAGAAATCAATTCCATATTTTAATTCATGAATCAAGACGTCGAGAACTCGCGTGCATGGTCATGGGTGTGGCAATATTTTGAAAAGATCTTTAGAGAAATTAACAGAGAACATGTAAGATTTGCTAAGTGTAATATATGCAGCAATGAATTAGGTGTCAGATCTCCAAATGGAACGGGACACTTGAGGAAGCATATTAAATATTGTAAGCAAAATTCTGGGATTTCTAATAAAACCATGTAATTTTCGGAGCATAATCATAGGTTGCACTCTTTTTCCTTCTAGTAGAAAGGTTTTTAATGAGGTAACCAATCAATAAAAACTCTTATTTATTTTCTATAATTTTTTTTTGATTTTTTGGAATTTTTTAGCTATTATTTTTTAATTTTTCCTATTTTCAGAGTGCTGGCAAGCCGAGCGTGCCTCCACCGTGCTGACCTGGCCCATCGTGCCTCCACCGTGCCGATCGGGCCCGTCATGCTGTGGGCCGGTCCGGCACGACACGGTGAAAGCTGGGCCATGCCGTGAGCCGACGACTCGGCACACGGGCCAGCACGACACAACCCGTTACAGTAAATGAGCCCATCGGGCCGTGCCGTTTTCGGGCCGTGCTGAGCTAGGCCCGTGCCCGGCCGGCCCGAGTGACCCATTTGATCATCTTTATTTGCTGGAATATAGAAGAAGTACTAAAGATCAGAACAGAACAGGTCTGATATTACGTGATTGAGATGGGCTCTGGGGACATATTGCATAGGCTTGGGCAAAAACCCGGAACCAAAGAACGGACCAAACTGTAACCAAACCATCGAGATTGCTGCTTTTTTGGTGTTCGATGGTTAATTCGGTTCCTATTCCGTGCAATTCAATGGGAGATTCAGTTGTTAGGTGGCAAAACCGAACCACTCGAAGATTGATTCTTCACCCACCAGCAACTATTCGTCTCAGCCACTCCCATGTCTCAACCTAGCCCGCCCAAGCAGCCCACCCCCACCCTATCTTGGATGTCGCCCGTGCTAGCCGTCCCTGTAAAATAAGAAGTCAAGAACCCCAATCGCATCGCCCGAGACTCCAAATCACCCACTCACGACCTTCCTAACCCTAGTTGTCCACCACCGAATCCGCTCGCCATCGGATCCACCCGCCCAACCCCTGCGCGGCTAAGCCAGAGACCCGAGTCATTCGTCTAACCCTAGCCGCCACGGTGCCACCTGCCTACCCTAGTCGTTGGACATCGCCCGCTCGAGTAAACGAGCTAGTCGGCGGGGACTGCAATGACAGCGAAAAAAATGACACCGAAATTGGTAGTTTTCCAATATTCTACCGCATATTTTGAAAACTGAATTTTTCAGACACCGAAAAAACTGAACCGATAAACCCATAGAAACCGAATGCCCGGGCTTAATATTGCATTGATACATTCCAAAGCCTACGTATAAACTGTTAGGATTTGGCCTAGTCACGGATCATCGGATCCGTTTTTCCTTTCCTGATCCCAGAAAGAGGCGCAAGGAGGTGGTAGATAGATCCCGTCCCCTTCCCAGAATCCAAGCACAAGAGGAAGAACACAAGACACAGTGGAGCTTCGGGCCTTCTCTCATTAGTATTCAGATAAATACAATGATGTAGTATATATAGAGGGAGAACCCATCAGGGTAGTTACGGTATGAAGTCCACAAAATCGCTCAATTAGGGATTTCTTAACACAGCGCCGGTGGAACGATCTGCACAGGCCTCGGTCGCGGAACCGTGGAAGGAGTGGTGCGCGGACGCTCGGAGCAGCGATCGATTTCCCTTGTTATTCACGGCAGAACAACAGACAGACCAACGCTACGAACTGTGGTCAACTAGTCATCCGACCGGCGTGGCGACGAGCCGGAGGGGCACCCGCCTGGGCGTGGTCAGCCCGGGCGCGTCCGACATGTCGAGCTCCCCTGCCGCCGCGCCGTCCGGGAGCTCCCAGTCGAACAGGCGCACAAGGTTCGCCAGCGCGAGCTCGACAGTGGCGAGCCCGAACTGCATCCCGGGGCAGACCCGCCGCCCTGCGCCGAACGGTACGAACTGGAAGTGCGCGCCCCTGAAGTCCACGTCCGCCTCCTCGCTCTCCGCCAGGAACCTCTCGGGCCGGAACTCGTCGGGCGCGCGCCACGACGCCGGGTCGCGGTTCAAGGCCCAGGCGTTGACGAACACGCGGGTACCCCTGGCGACGTGGAACCGCAGCACGTCGGTGTCGCGCATGCACTCGCGCGGGAGGAGGAGCGGCACCGGCGGGTGGAGACGGAGCGTCTCCTTGACGACGGCCCGCAGGTAGGGCGTCGTCGTTGCGCCGAGCGCGTCGGCCCCCGCCACGGCGCCGCCCGTGGCCGGAGCGGCCTCGCGGACCTCGCGCTGAAGCTTCTGCATGGGTGTGGGGTTCTTGACCAGCTCCGACATGGCCCACTCCAGCGCGATGAAGGACGTCTCGGTCCCTGCAGCGAACATGTCTGAGAGGAGCGACTTGATGGTGTCCCTGGTCAGCTCGTACCCGTCCTGGTTCTCCGCTTGCAGCGCGAGCAGCACGTCCACGAAGTCCTCCTGCTCGGCGTCGCCGTCGTCTCGTCGCCGCGCCTCGTGCTCCCGGACCACCTTCTCGAGCAGCTCGTCCCACCGCCTGAAGTTCCTCCACGCCCTCGCGCCGGCGCCCGGCAGCGCCGCGTCCACCCACGCTAGCGACGGGAAATAGTCCCCCGCGCAGAACCCGCCTAGCAGCGCCGTGTTCTCCTCGATCAGCTCCCGGAACAGCTCACTCCTACCTACCTCCTTCTCCAGGGACACCCTCCCGGACACCGCCCCGCAGATCACCTCGTTCGCGAAGCCGTAGAGCGCCTTGCTCACGTCTACCGTCGCGCCGGAGGAGGAAGCGCGGTCCCTGATGGCCTGCACCAGGGCGGCGACCTCCCGCTCCCGCATGCCGTTGTACCGGTGGGAGCGCGCGGCGCTGAGGACGTGCACGGAGCAGAGCCGGCGGACGTGCCGCCAGTGCTCGCCGTGGGGCGCGAAGACGAGGTCCTGGAAGCCGTACGTGAGGATCTCGGCGGTGCGGAAGTAAGGGCGCGTGGCGAAGGCGCTGTCGTGCTCGCGCATCAGCGCAGCGGCGGCCGCCGGGGAGGAGGCGACCAGCCCGGGGACCTGGCCCAGGCGGAGCTGCATGAGATCGGGCGCGCCGTGGGCCGCGGCGAGCGCGCGTAGGGCGCGGTGAGGGAGCGCGCCAACCTGGTGCAGGTTGCCGATGAGCGGAAAGCCCCGTGGCCCGGGCGGGAGCCGCCGTACGTCCCCGCCTTTGCCGCGGAGCTTGGTAAGGTAGAGGAAGCCGACGAGGAGGAAAGGGAGGAGGAGGAGCAGGGAACAGAGCTCCATGGCTGCTGGCATGGATGGCTTTGATTTTTTGCAGGAAAGCTTGACTCTGAGCCGCATGCACTGCCACTGGCACTGGCTGAACTAAGAACAGAATATTTTAAGGGAGAAAAATAAGCTCTAGTAATTTCCTTTTTCACGTCTTGAATTTGCATTTTTTTTTGTTTTGCATATTTATTAAGCTGCAGCATAATTGAAAACACTGAAAATGTTACTTGCCTAAAGAAGTTGAATGAAGACTAGACCACGAATATGATGAATTCAGCTTACTATAAAAGCTTAACTAGCTATCGATTGGATGGTAAGCAAGGGCGAAGCTATAGTACCTCACCTTAGTACACTAGCACCAGGGAAAAAAAATTAAATCTGAGTTATCAGCAATTTCATTTTATCTATTTTACATCATATAATTTTAAACATGTACACTATCTAGATCTAGATATTGAAACGTGCACTCTAAACTTCAAAACTTTAGTGTCGCCGCTTATGGTAAGATCAACTTGTTGTGCTTCTATTTTGTGTTAAATGTTGAAATGCAAGTGAATTATTTTTTTTTTTCCTATAAACTAGCTTTTGGTTCACGTATACCAATGCGCAACCTCGTATCAGGCCGTACCTGAACACTACCAGAAGAGGTAATGTCTCTCCTGTATCATACCATCTCCAACGATTTTCTTCACAACGGAATTTTCTTCCTTTCAATGTTCCAACGGTTTTCCTTCACGGTTCCTGTATGAAGAGATTTCTAAGGTCATTCTCTCCAAAACAGGATTCTCTCTCATTTTCCTTCACGATTTCCCTCGAAAGAAAGCTGTTGGAGATGAGAGAAAATAAAAGGAATAAGAATGAAGTGAACGAAATGAAGGGAATATGATTGGAGATGGTCTCAGCATTTGATTTGTCTTGGTGCAAGTCTCGGAACAGGTCATCAACATCCGCCAATCCCGAGACGACAGAAGCCGGAAATTCGAGGCGCAGAGTGCTGGTTCTAACAGAAAAAATATATATGAGATTTGGTTTTATAGAAATATCTAAATGTCACATATTTTTTTTCTTAGTTACACATGTTAACTGTTGGATTAATAAATGACGGTATAGATTAAAGTCTTATAGAGGTCTTTCGGTGAAGTGTCTTATAAAATTTTCTTCCGGTGCTAACATATTTTAAGGGAAGAAAAATTTATAAGATTCGGCCTCACAGAAAGACCCTAATTTATATATATTATGTATTCTAGTTTTTTTCTTTCAGTTATATGTGACATCTATAAGATAAAAAAATGATATAAATCAAAATCTTATAAAAATATTTCGACGAAAGATCCCATACGTGAAACGTGAGTATGGAATGGGAAGTCTGTCTGTGTGCGTCGGAGTTTGTGAGCGGATCGGCTGCGGGATTTGCCGCGGGACCAGAGCGCCTCTGAGGTCCATTCTGGCTGCCGGCTGCACAAAAATAGCTAGGAGCCTCCAACGGGGAATTAGTTTCCACAGAAGTATTACCCAGTTTTTTATCTGTAGGAATATTAGCCAATAAACTAGCTGTAGATATACCCCCGGAGACAGGATCAGAAGAATTTTGAGGACCAAGGAGAATTTCTGGTCGAAGACGAGGACCGGCGTTTGGATGCAATTGAGAGAACGGAAAAATGTTCTCATAAAAATGGCATCCTGAGAAATATAGACACGACCTGAGGAAATATCGAGTCTGTTAAAACCTTCATGCAAATTGTTGTAACCAAGTAAAACACATCTTTTAGAGTGGAATTGAAGGTTCCTAGAATTATAAGGACGAAAGTTTGACCGATATGCACACCCAAAAAATCTTACAGAAGAATAATCATGTGTTTGATGGAACAGATGCTCTAAAAAAGTAGTGTTTTGTATAACTTTTCTTGGACTCAGCAGGATGGGGAGAAAAAGGGTACAACCCTCCTTCACAAATGCCTCCAAGTAGAACTTTCTTCGTTGCTTGATCCTTGATTAAAATAAAGTGAGAATGAAATTTAAGGAAGATGTTATTGTCAGTGGTAAGATGATGAACGGAAATCATATTTTTGGCAGCTTGAGGGACACGAAGAACATTATTCAAAAGAAGGTTGCGTCTAGGGGTATAAACACTAGCATGCCCAATATAGTTAATATTCATACATGCTCCACTTGCAATCTTTATTTGATCTTTGCCAGAATACTTGTCATAAACATTTAACTTATCGAGCTCACTTGTAATATGATCTGTGGAGCCCATATTTGTATACCAATTTGTGTCCACTCTATAGGAGTTCATGGCAGTTGCTGCACTTCTCTCATCTAAACAAAATCAGGATCAAATCGTTCCAACAATTTGTTGGTGTATGTCTGTTCTTGTAACACGATTGACACTTGGGCCGACGAGAACTATTGCCTTCGCTACTGTTGATGTTAGACCGAGACGTGTTGAAGTAATGCCCACACCAACACCTGCCATGGCCTCTGAAATTGGAGTTTCCACAACCCCCACGTGAGGCAGCGTTGGTCTAAACTAGTAGGAAAATAGGAACAATTCACTTATATTTTAATATTAAAAATAATATGGAACCTGTATGTTATAGGTGAACGGTGACAACAGCCAAGCCCTCGTCTTCATTTTTCATTTATTTGCTTAAAATAACGCGCAACCTTACAGCATTTGTTTATCAATTGTTCAACGTGAGGATGCGTCATCTGATGGCACAACTAACTGTTTCAACAAAACTCAATCACCCTTGCTAGTTCCTACTCGTAACCAGCAATCACCTTCAAGCACCTAAATTCACAGGGCAGTTTAAATTTAAAAGATGAATTCACATACGTGCATGCAACTGTGTTTTTCTTCATCTTCATGTATATATGGCAAAGCAACGAAGAATGAAGCGGTTACATGCCCACATATTATCAAGTGCTCAGAGAAAATGAGATCACAATTAATGACATGATGTTCTCGTTCGATGCATCTTGTATTCTGAGTTGTTTTGAAATAATACAACAGTTCGAGATAGTGACCTATATGGCTCACCGAGATTTACATATAATCCAAAACTTGGATTCTTGGCCATTCTGGTTATCTTACCCAGAGAAGTGTAACTTATATAATCCTCAAAATTCTGTACCAATGCCTCAGAAATTACAAGGAGGTGCCGAGCTGTTACCTTTGAATCCTACAGTCAACCTATGGGGTGTATCCAATGAATAAATGGAGGCGTATTCTTCCCTTCCCATGTATAGGAACAACAGTTGCGAGTATAAGCCTTGAAGCATCACGACGAGCGGAATGGATCTGTGGCTCTTGGCGACCTGAGTGGAATGCCATCAGCAGCTGACCTAAGAGGAATTCCTTCAGCGGCATAGTCATCCTCGCCCGCATGTTTAGGAAGTCGGATGGGTAAATTTGGTGGGAGACCTATGATGCGAACCATTAAGAATTTACGATTAGGAGTTGTTACAGGTCAAAAAGAGCATAAGTGTAGACATACCATCCACCATATCCTTCGTCTTGTGAAGAAGAAAAGTCCCAGAAAGGATGGTAACAAAGCCACACATCTCTGTGACAATTTGCGTAGGGTTTTGACGATCCCAATCCTGCATGCAATCAGAGTTGACATTAGTAGATAGTTTTCCAAAGCATTGTGAAGGGAACATGATAGGGTAGTCACTGGTGCACAGGGGCGAAGCCAGCAAATTGCTTCACCGGAGTCATTCCTCTAAACACAATGCCATCTATCTCTTTAAAAGAGATATTTCTATTCATAAAGAGGATTAGTTGTGGACTTAGCAAAAGTAATTGGGGCCACTTGACCCCCAATGACTCCATGTAGCTTCACCCCTGCTGGTGCACCACCATTTTGACAATCCAACTTAACTAGTTAGTGTTTCCTGATATGATTTTTCAAGAATATGTTTCGCATTATCATGATTGACAAATTTGTTGTCATCTGACAGGAGCTGACAAC
The DNA here is from genome assembly GCF_958298935.1 of Phragmites australis. Lineage (NCBI taxonomy): Eukaryota > Viridiplantae > Streptophyta > Magnoliopsida > Poales > Poaceae > Phragmites > Phragmites australis. The sequence continues at coordinate 24,517,658 of NC_084931.1, forward strand.
AATATTGAGGACAAAAACTTAGTTCCAGAAAATTTTCAATAATAACATGGGTTTAGGAATCGATTTTTCTTTCCAGTATTGAGTTTTTAGCTATTCACTCTGATCTACTGACCAACAGATCCCCTATTTAGTCCTACTTACAGAACTGACAAGCGCTTAGAGTGGACAAGAATGATTATTTGAGCATCATTGCCACAAAAATATCGAGGACAGAAACTTAGTTTAAGAAATTTGGTTCAAAATTGCAGACCCCTCAGCCAGTCAACCCTCATTTTACCAGTAGAATCGGAATATCAGTCAGCAACACAACCAGGATAACAGCAGTACTTGATGCCCGAAGCAAAAGGAAGGGAGCAAATTTAAGTGACTTAGAATTTCCAAAAAAAAAATCCTGACCTACGGGTACGTTCTACGTCCACGCAAAATTTGAAGTTCAAATCGATCCCAATTGTGAGATATCAAAAAGACATCTTTTAGGTGCAATATCACTCCAAGACAAAAATTTCTGTCCTGTAGTGCTATTGCACCTGAATTTTGTCTTTTTCATATCTCACAAACGGGGTCGAATTTGAACTTGAAATTTTGTATGGATGTAGAATATAACTTCACTTACAACTCAGGAATTTTTTTAGAACTTCAAAACTAGGGCATTTTCATAAGAGCTGCCCCCCAGGAAAGTTTATAGGGGACAAGACCACGGAGGTATAGAAAGAATACTTTAGTAATAAAAAGTATAAGTTAAGTTTAATTTAATATGTGCAACTACACAATCAATGAACTATGCAAAACAATTGGCTGCTATTAATTCCAGTTGCCGACTCATTCAAAGTACCTACATATTCTCAGACTAAACAAGAATGGCAAATTGATTCATTATGCCAAAGTTGCTATTTAAGACGTTGGTCAAAGCAAAGTTTGTTGTAGAGTAATGCAAATAAATAAATTAATCTTCGAAGCTGTTACCTTGAACATTATCATGCTAGCCAAAATGGTCAAGGATGTAAACATCGTATAATATATGGGTGAAACAACAGCGGTATTGAACGTGTCAAGGGCCTGCAAAGATTAATATTTCCAAGTTGAAAGTAATGTAGAGCAGAAGACAAAAGTAGATATGGCAAAGATATAGGAAAAAATTTCTATTGGCATTACCATAGCTATGCATAACATGGATCATACCTTGTTCAGATAGTTCATCTGTGTCACTATGCATGAGACTACAACTAATAAAAACACCCATGTTTGTGGATAGAGTAGCTGATTTATCCCTGAAAACGTCAGCTTCAAAGCTATTCCAAGAGCTTTGACACTCATGACCTGCCAGACCAAACAGAGGACAGATGGAAGACATTTATATCCTAGTTACTTAAGAAGTGATATGTGATAAACATGAAATTAACTGTTAATGAGTGAAATGCATACCGATAAAGATCCTACAAGAGAACAAACACCAATATACACCATGATATGTGTCTGACCATACTGTGGGACAAAATGGAATATGAGCACGAAAGCTGCTGCAAGCACAATGGCTGCATAAAATAGAAATGCTGCAAGGTAAATGTTAAACCTTAATACCCAATAATAATATGTTAAGACTCAAGAAATCACTAATGACACTTGTGAAGAAGCTAATATATGAAGAAAGCAGAATACCTGGTTCAGTAGCAAGATCCCACACTTCTGCCACGGACTCAATTTGACGCTCTGGAGGGGCATGAAGCACAATAGTAGTCGAACCCACAACACAAAGAATACACCCAAGTATACCAAATATGTGAAGCTTCTCCCGCAACATAATATGTGCAAGAACAGCACTGTGTGAGACATACCAAAACTATCAGATTTACTGAGATACGAGCAGTAAAAGATTTTAATTTTTAACGTACCAGTTAAAGATAATGTAAGTCTAGTTACCTAATAATTATGCTCAGTGCACCAAGAGGAGTGACCAAAATAGCAGGAGCAAAGGCATAAGCTGCAAAGTTAGCGATTTCGCCAACAATCACTGAAAGATATCACAGGACATAATTAGTAAAAAGTTATACAGTAATGGAAGAAAGTAACTACTGGTCAAAACTATATCCGCTGTAGGAAGGAAAAGACCTACTCGTTATCATTCCAGCCCACCACAGTGGCTCAAGCAAGTACGAGTAGCCACCAACTCCTGTTGCAAATCAGCAAAATAAGCATAATGCATAACTAACGATAAAAGAAAAGGAAAGGATGGAACCCATCTGGCAACAGAAAAGCAAAATTCTCTATGTGGCATTAGCATGATCAACTAACGGTCAATCAGAGACCAATTGAACATAGTGGACCGATCATCAATGGAGGTCGTATTCCTTTAGTGACAGAAGCCCAAAGAATTTCTACAATATCTCACAGTTGAAATTCTTCAATAATTGAGCCTGCATTTTTGTCCCCTTCAACACTCGGAATGTTTGTAAATTTGTCCGGGCCATTCCCATATGTGCACAGGATTGTTCAAATTAGGCAAAGAAACATAGAAACGGTAGGAGCTAGAACTAAAGAATTGCAACGCAGCAGCATTGTAGACAATGCATCACCCCAATACCCCATGAACATCGTGTCATCGATCAACTATGCTACAAGTGATCTTCCGGGATCAACACCAAGTAAACTACTTATGCGGCAAGAGGTTCCATCAGACTAGCGCACGGAATATCCCAATTCATGCTTGGCACGACCTAATCGATCTCCAATGTGCTCACTGCTTACTGTCCCCAAGTCCTAAGTCCACTCCACCAATCTATCCAGACCCACCGACACCGCAGCCGAGATCCAATTTGCGCGCAGGTCAGATCTAAGGTGCAAACAAAGCACACCGGCAACGCAACAGCATCGCAGAACAGCACTCCGCAGGCTGCTGGACTGGTCAGTAGGACGAGACGGGGCCAAGCAGAAGCGGAGCAGCCTGAGCGACCCTGACGCACGGACGCACCTGCTCTTACGCCGGAGGCGCCGGCCTTCTTGAGCCCCTTCTTCTTGACAATGAAGCTGGCGCCGATGAAGAGGCTGGAGGAGAGCGCCAGCAGCAGGCCCTTGATGTTGTCCGCCGACATCCCAGTGTACGACACCACCCAGCTCCCCAGCCGGGGTCCCCCCATGACGCCGGGCGCCCCCTAAATCCTCCTCCTCCGTCGGGCGCGAGCGGCGGCCACCGCGCATGCGAGATCTGGAGTGAGGTGAGGGACAGTTGGTTTGGTCTCCCCGTTCGTCTGCTGGCTCTCCTCTGCTGGTGGCCTTGGCTTTTCGCGCTGCGGTTGCGCTGCTCCCTCCCTTGTGAGCTGTGGTGTGGGGGTGGAGGGTGGGGGAGGAGAAGCTACCGTATCGTATGGAGAGCGCTGCGCGCGGCTGCGGGGAAAGGAAAGACGTCGGGCGACGACGACGTCGTCGTCGACAAGGAAAGGAAGTGGGTGAGCGAGCGAGGAGAGGAGAGGCCACAAGGTATACGGAGGCTTTCATTTGCGTTGCGTTGCGTTGAGATTCGTGCTACAAAGATACGTGAAAACAAATTATTTAACAGTAAAAAAGTATTAGGCGAGAGCGATAGACCATTAACATATGTTGTACTACATGCGTAATATATTACAGAGTTACATTTTCAGGAGAGGAGGGGGTGTTTTTCGGTAGTCCGTGGCCGGTTTAGGCTAATGTCGTGTGTGTCCGTATGATCTGGTGTCGTTAGGGGTGGATATGTGGTTAATCGTATGTCGTGGTTCTAGCTGCCGTGTTGCATCGTGGCTTTGGTTGTCGTGCCGTGCTTTTTAAGGCTGAAAAGTGGTGGATTTAGTAACTTTTTTACACAGTCACGCGATCCGTCTAGCACTGGATGGCTGGGTGGGGTGAATGGAGCTGTGAAGCGACGGGTTGTTTGCAGTTTTTAGATAGGTGGGGTATAAATTAGTCTCATGTATATGGGATTTGAATTTAATTTATAGTGTGATATGTTGTAATTTTTTTTATTATATATGATTTTTCAAACTGTTGGTGCGTGATGAGCCGCACTCCTCTCTATTTTGCAAATGAGATTCCACTCTCTCTCTCTCTTTGGTAAGTCCCCATGAGTCAGTAAGTCTCGAAATCCCATTAGCGCTAAGAAGTTCCTCGAAATTAAGCTGCTCCGTCCTACCCATGTGGAGGATGACATGGCCACCAACTTGTGGCATCACGCTAAATAGGTTATGTAACAGAAGAAAAAGTGGATCATCGATTTATATATAGCACCTGGCCTACCTTGAAATTTTCTTTTTTCGAACCGAAGCTTCACCCTATTTCTATCACTCAGAGGAGAATGGAAATACAATTGTCTTAGCTACCAGAACTAGATAAAGGGAAAGAGGAAAGGGTTAAGAGAAAGTTTACTGGCCACTATATCTATCTACCTGATTCAAGTAGACAACCTAGCCAAAAGAAAGCTGAAAACGACAGTGATTAGCTTCACATGATGAAATGTTGTAACGAAGTCCAAAGGACAGGGGCCTAGCTGGGACTAAAATAAATTTTTGATCATCCGATGGTCACGTCACGAAGGTCTGAGCCATACTTGGAGCGAAAAAGGGAGGGGAAAAAAACAAGAAGTTGGACTTGTGCTGCCCCTGATAAGCTGCCACCACCAACGGGATAGCTAGGCTCCGATACCTCGCCATAGTCTATGATGGATCGATGTATTTCACGTGGTATTTGAAAAACTTAGGTTTGATTTGGTCTGAGTCCTCGCGTTGTCTTCTCGGAGACGACTCGAGGGCGACATGCCTCCTCCCCAACTTTTTCCTCCACCGGTCTTGGTGACCGTCCCAACCCCCCTCCTCCCCCTTCTCCCCTTGTGAGCCATTGCACGCTGGTTCCTCATCGGATCTCTCCTTCTGTGCGGTGAATTTGGTCGTTGGCGGTCGGGATCCGCTCGGACACATTGCCAACATGGTCTTCTTCGTCGAGGTTCGACCCTGTGGTGGCGGGCCTAAGTTGACTGCTTGCGTGCTCTACTAGGGTTGCGAGCTCTATTGAGCGATTGCGGTGGTGCTAGGGTTGGCTTGCCCCTCGTGGCGTCTAGCTACCCCACAGCTCCCTCCTCCGATTGGTCTGTTCTTCGGGCGGTGGCGGTGGTGTGGTACTTGTTGTTGTGGTCATTAATCGCCTTCTCCGCTAGTTGTTGTGGTTGTTCGGGCGGGATCAGCTTGCTACTCTAGGCGGCTAGCTTCCCCGGGCGGCCTGCTCCTCGGGACAACTGTTGCGACATGACGGTGCGGTTCCTCGTCTTGGATCTGGGCGCCTAGGGCCATTCCTCATCCTCCTATGGCCGTTGATGCGAGTGCGGTTGCCGTCGGTTGCACTGCCTCTCCCTCCGCCCTACCCGTCCTGGCCAGCACTGCCTGCGGTCGGGCTGCTGCTACCTGGCGCGGCTGACCGTTGATGAATATGTTTTTTGTACAACACCGGCGATCATGTTGTGTGCTGCTGCGGGTCGGGGCTTTGTCCCCGATCGTCTCTGGTTGGTGGATGCGTACTGTCATGCTCTAGTGTTGTGTGATGCTGGTTGAACTCTTGCAAGGGAATGGTCTGTTTGACCCATGGCGCCTTCGTGTTCATCAGGTGTGACGTGAAGGGGGAATTTAGGCGTAAGCCCTGGCAGGCTCTGGCGACGGTGACACCCGCAGGCGTCATAACCTCCCTAGAGGCGTCACGAAGAAGCTTCCCCCTAGGATCTCTCCGGGTGAAAACCCTGTCCGGCTTCCTGGACGAGCGACGACGGTTCTTTTGCGCTCCCTTTTTTAAGGCATCGTTTTGGAGAATCCCTATGATCCTTATTTCAACTGGCGACACTCCTTGCTAGGCACCATTCTCCATTGTTGTCTACTTGCTTGTTCGACCCCTTTGTTCTCCTATTCAGTGGAACTTCCCATCACCTTTCGGCGTTTCGCAGCAGCGGCTATGTTCCGACATCCCAGGATCCCATCTGTTGCTTGAGGTTTGACGTGGGCAGCCGACCGAGTTGGGTTGTCAGGCGTGGAAGCTGGGCTCCGCCTATTGAATTGTCGGGATGTTCCGGTCGAGGTACTAGCTGGGCACAGTTGCTGGCAGGGTAGCGTCGTTTGTTATGGGTGTCGCTTGGTTGTTTAGGAGTATCGGGTTATATGCTGCTTGTGTGGTTGCCGGGTTGGATGTATGCTGCTCTATCGTGCATTGTCGTCTGGTTGTTAGGGGGTTTTAGGTTCTTTTCTTCTTTCTTTCCTTCTTTGCTTTGCGCGTGAGCTGAGTTTCGTGGGTTGTGTTGCAATACTTGTTAAGTTTTTTGGGCTAATTTTTCTTATAAATTAGGCTACTTTTCTTGCGTAGTTCTCCTGCATATACGAGAAAAAAAAAACTTAGGTTTTGGATGCCATCCTCTTCCGCGCCAAGCGTGCGCAGCGTGGCTTCTTATTTCAGATCCATCTGGCGCCATCTATCATAATTGTGTACTTGTGTACATGAATGATCATGGGTCATCGCAGAAGGATCCAAAAAGGCTAATCTTTGCATTGACTGAATTGAACTTTGTTGCTTCTGTGAAGGAGGAAGGTTTGCAGGTATGATCCAGTGCAATTACATTGCAGATAAGAAGGTATTTTTATGCGAGTGCTGGGACCTGAAACTCTGAAGAGGTCACCGAGCTGGAGACGCGATTGGAACAGATTCAGAGGGGAAAAACGGTCAACTAATCGACGTGGAGGAAGAGTTACATACTTACATGAGAAATTTAATGAACTCAACCTCAAACGCTATCTCTTAGCAGAGTGTGCTCTTCGGACTTCAGCAAACAATTTCGTACTCCTACAAGGTTAGAACATCTGCCTTCAGATTCAGTGCGCATTTCGTGATGAACAACAGGCATAAATATAACTTTTACAATGTACAGATCAAATTCTACAGAAATGACGAGCTAATCTGCAAAATCACTAGCTTAACTAATATGTACACGAGCTGAAAATGGCTACAAAATTTCCTTTTCCCTCCTTTGAAGGGCTCCAACTAGACTGAGTTCTAGGCTCCTAGCAGCTCTTTGTGTGTAAGCACCTCTAGCCACTGAAGAAGCTCCCAACCTGAATGCTCCCTAAGAATCATCTCAAAGCATTTGAACACAATCATGCAACAATAGGTACACCTATCCTTCTTGCACATTTGGTGAATTCAACACCACCCGAAGTACAATGGTATTATGGCTGGCAAATTGAAGACAGTTACCATTGCTCCAGAGATCATTTTGCACTAATCAATCGACAGCCCATCAAAAGCAAAATTGGTGACCTCAGTTCAGGTATCAAGCCCCGCCACTCTCAGTTGGAATCCTAACATTTTCGTAGCCCTTCAGTGTCTCCTGGGTAAACGATTCCAATGCTTCAAATATTGGAGCCAGACCTGCTTTCAGATCAGTTGCGCTTGCCTCTCGTATTTGTTTCACGGTTTCCTCATGCCTAGCTCTCTGTTCATCCAATCTCTTATGCAAAGTATCCAAAGCCACCATGCGGTTATCAACTGCCTTGCCATTGTTGGCAATGGGCAACACTGACTTCTGCTGCTGCTCTTCGTCCTGCCGCTCCCATAATATATGCACATTAACAGCAAAAGCCTCCAGTGTATCAACGACGGTACCTTCGGGTACCCTTTTCATGGCTTGACACCAATCGTTAGCTGTGATGAACACAGCAGGAGCTCCAAGCCTACCAGGAGAGAATGGTGCGATGCCATCCGGAGTTTCCTCCTTTTCCTGAGGAAGCCATTTGACTAGCCAGCCATTGAGGGTTTCGATGTAAGCCTTTTGGGATAGGATCCAATTCCTGAAACAGGAACACCAGTTCAAAAGCTCCATTTCTAGTTCCAATGTAACCTTAGAGGAGCTTCTTTCAGGTCCATTCTTAGGGATGAGAATATGAGATTTAGTTTCAAGTATGGTATGGAATTGCTTCTGATGGCACTCAAGAATGAATTTCCACATTCTAACAAGCCTGCACCAGAATCACAGCAATTTACAGTCCGTCCTCTCAGACATCAGTTTTGCAATAAAGAACTAGAAGAAACAAGGATTCTTCAAAAGAAACAAATGAAAAAATAATACTGGCAATGCAATAGCTATCAGCCATGAGTATGAGCACTTTATTTAAGCAAGCAACACCAAAGAAGGGCACATGAAGGACTCTTTTCTTTTTACATGCCAAGTGCCCTTTTTCAAACAAGCAGGACTTCCTAAACTCAAGAGTCAAGATGCCTTAACATTAGCAATTTTTACTAGTGTTATAGCAATATTTTATTACAATTCAAAAAATACTATTGTAAACACTACTACTAAAACTAGCCGGTCTTAGGAAATGTGGCAACAACTCAAATGGCAATATTTTTCTAGAAATGGAATATCAACATGACGCAGTAGTACTGCAACATAAAACATGCTATTAGCAAAAATGTCGAGTATTTACATGAAGTATTGCGTGAATCTTAGAAAGATAGTACAACACAATAGATAAATATAATGTAGGATCATTTTGATTTGCTACTAATGCATATTTTTAGTGATTGTTTCCCAAAACACTGCACCTTTTATTTTACATGTTCTTTAACAATTGATGCAACAATTTAACTGAACATCTGCATGTTTTTTTAGAAGAAACCTAAAGTTATCTAATAGTACAATTAGCAATTCAAAATATATATATAATCCGTTCTATAAGAATCACAGATTTTGCCATCGAGAAAATCCATAGGTACTTTGCAAAACAAATGAAAACTCTATGAACTAATTAAAAATGGTAACAGAGGCAAACAGGCGAAATGACTTCAAAGACATAGTGATTGCTTGAAGGTTGAACCAGTCGAGATTCACAAGTGTATAACAGTGTAGCTGTAGGACTACATTTATCATACCCTTGGATAAGCGTAGTGAGGTGTGGATGTAACTCAGCATCTCGTAGTATGTGGATCCTCGTAGAAATAACTTTAGCTGATCTAATGGCAATGTTGATTCTTGTGAGCAGTGCCCTAATTGAGGCCCGTGTGGTATCAATCTTATATGGCTCTGCACCACTAGCATCCAACTCTTTCAAGCGCTTCCATTCTTTGTCATATGTAATCCTCAATCTTTCTTCCTCCTAACATGATTTAAGAAGAGTTAATGATATGCTCATGAAACACAGGCTCAAAGTGTCACTCTAAAGTTCACAAGCAAATTAATTTCAACACCAAATTAGTTCCTTCGTTAACCAAGTAAAGTGAATTAGTTCATTATCCAGAAAAAAAAATTGGCGCATTGAAACTTATGCCATGTTTGAGACATTAACAGGCTCACTCTAAAACAAGCTTAATGCTCAATTATGATCATATTTTCTTCTTAAAAAAAACAGAATTCAAACTGCAAAGGGATCAAGCCGCACGCATGATATAATGGAAATAGCATACCATAATTTCCTTATGAAGCCGTTCCTCCCACACGAACAACCTGTCCATTGTCGAGGAAAGGGTATTCAGTTCAACATCGCTGGAAAAATCGATTCTTTTACTCGAATTCTGATTTCTTTTGGGTGCATTTATTGCTGATTGTTCCAAGTTCTTCACTGGTGGCTCAGATATGGAAGAAAACAACAAGGCAAAGGTCCCCATCATCCGGGAAAATATCACTGCATCAAGAGTAAGGATCAAATTACTGAGTTGGAATTATCAAAATAGAAGGTGGGAGAAGAATTCCTGCCCACAGATTCGTATAACCATAAGAACCAACATACATACTTACTACCTCTCAAATAGTCAAATATCAACCTTACAAAAGGTTTGCCGGTGCTAACAAAGTTGAATTGAGCTTGCATGGTAGTTGGATGCAATTAGGATTCACAGTGTTCTTGCATATTTTTTAAAAAAATGTTCTTGCAGTTCTACGGCAACTCAACAAGCACGCGATAATCAAATGAAAAATGAAGCATACTTACATCTTAACATTCTATTCCGTGATCTATACCGCATCCTCCCCACCTCAAGGATCCTTGCAACATCCTCTCCGCAGGCGGCCACTGACTTGAACTGCTCCTTTATCTCCTCAACAACCTCAGCAACATCTCTTGTTCCAATGTTCTCCGGTGGTCGCACATCCTCACTGACTACCATGTATGAGTGCTCCTCCAAGCTCACCTTGTTCACCTTCCCTTGATCATCGCCTACTGGCACAGGCCCTCCTGTTCTAGCATTGTCATGGTCACAATCACAACTGCATACACTCTCCTCCCCCGACTCAGGAACAGAGGCACTATCCACACTCTCAATCTCGCACTCCTTGTGCTCCATTGACACCTTCACTTTGGCACTGACATCCACATTGTCAATCCGGTTCGACGCAGTGCTCTCCACCTCCTTCCTCGCCTTCACCGACTCCCTCATCAACTCCAGCTCCGTCTCTTCCTCGAGCTCCGGGATTCCCTCCCTTGCCCTCACCTCACTCGAGTTGGGGCTGCTCGTGAACGACCCATTGGAATCGTACCCTTTCCCCTTATACTGTGGAAGGTCCTGCTCGTAGGAATCGAACAGGTTAAAGAAGTCCCACGGTGACGTCTCCGGCATTGGCATTGGGGGAGGCGGTGGCGGAGCCGCTGCTTCCCGGACACGATCCTCCACCGGCTGATCCCCCTCCGGCGGCACCGGAACGCTGTACATTGGGTTGTTGTAGCCGTAGTTGTACCCCATGTAGGACGCATTGGTGGCGAAGTTGCCGTAGTCGTACGGTTCTTGGTACACCGTGTTCGCCGGCGTCGAGCTGGCCTTCATGTAGTAGTAACTGGGAAATGTGCCATTTTGGAATGTGGCATTTGGGAACGAACGATAGGGGTTGTAGGAAGCGTACTCCCACGGCATCTCCGGCATGGCCACTCCCGGCTGATGGACTTGGCGTTCTTGGGGCTCGCCGTGGCCATGGTCGGAGAAGGGCACGCCTGAACGAAGGACAGGCGTCGGCTGCGAGATCTCGCCGTGGCCGCCGCCGCAGCTTCCGGGGGCGGCGAAGGCGTTGGGGGAGTCGGGATCGGAGTCCGAGGCGTCGTTGGAGTGGAAGTGGATGTGGGAGTGCCCGGAATCGGTGTGCGGGGTGGTGGAGGCGGAGGCCGAGCCGCTCCGCTTCTTGGGCTCGTCGGGGTCGGACGGCGGCAGCGTGAGCACGGGCGACCCCGGCGGCGTGGCGGCGTGGTGGTGACTCGCGAACCGCGCGAGCGCGTCGGCGACGCGCGGGAGCGCGCGGAAGTAGGCGGCGTGCGCGGCCGCGAGCTGCGCGCGGTGCTCGGCCGCCGCGCGCAGCAGGTCGCGGCGCTCCCGGCAGAGCGCGGCCGCGGGGGACACCTCCGCCACATCTAGCCGCGAGCTCCGGCACCCCATCGCTCCGCTCGTCCCCCGCAGCGCCCTACTCCCTCGCCGGCTACCGCATTACACTCCCCCACTCCCCCCAGCCGCCGCCGCAAGCGTTCGCGCAGAAAACAGAGAGAGAGAGAGAGAGAGAGAGAGAGAATGGGCGGGAGCAGAGCAGGCGCCGGAAGCAAGGTGGCGTGGCAAGGTAAAATCGTGGGCGAGCGCGGCGCGGCGAGGCGAGGAACCGAGGAGCGGCGTGCGCGCGCGGGAGAGGTACGTTTATTATTGAGCAGGCACTGGCAGTGACCAGTGGCAGCAGCTGAGCTGGTGCTGAAACCGAAAAATGCAACGCAATGCAACGTATACTGGGAGCAATGTAGTGCCACGTTCACCCGCCCATTTCATGGCAGCAAGAGCAAGAGCACCCTTCGCTACACCAACACGGAAAGATGTTTCAGAGATGCACGAGGGGCCATGGATTTGCTTGGACTCATCAGTCTTCTTCTCTCTGTGTGAGTGCGAGGGAGCGACGGGGGACAGAGGCCAAGATGGGACCAGATGAGATGGATCCAGTAGAAGCAAATCATTGCATTTTAGCAGTACCGTTCAGAGCGTGCTGACAGGACTTAACACGCCCTGCAGCAGTATAAATTTGTGTTCCGTGGCAAATCTAGCGTAATCATTGGCTCTGGATGGTAATAAATCCACTCTGAATGAACAAATTTTCTTGTGATAGTCACTGCAGTCATTTCAGCAGCCCCTGCCAAAACAGTTACTACAGATACGACCGTGCGGCCTGCCTGTCTCCTCCGTGCATTTACGCTGTTCCAAGCCTCCAAATAAAATAGGTTTTTTTTAATTTACGCCATTATGAATATGATAATTTTAAAATATACCACTACACTTTTAGTATTTGAAAAGATATTATGGTAAATCATGTGAAATTATATCATGTTATTATTTTAGTCTCCGTGCACATTTTGTAGTAGTACGTATCTAATTTGGGAGATTGTAATGGTATAGATCAAATTTTAAGAGATTTGTAATTGTATTGATCTAATTTTATGAGATTTATAATAGTATCTTTCTAAATATTAAAAGTGTAGTGTCATATTTCAAAATTATGATATTTATAATGTTATAAATCTAAAAACATCCAATAAAATACTACTATCACGCCCTGCAATTTTCTAAGCACTCCCATGGACGAGCAGATCAGAGCACCAGCTGTGACCCTGCAACGGATCGTCGATTACGGATGTGATCTGAATCTCTCATCTAATCAGAGCCAATACAGCAGCAGTATCGCAGATTCGCGGTAACCACGTCAGGTCAAAGAGCGTGCACCGAATCCACGCGCCTCGAATCCCAGTTCGTCATGGTGAACCGGATCACGTGTCCACAGAGCCTGAGGTAAATCCAAGGGCACTGTTCTAGATTCTGACGAGACGCGTACTGCACAATCGCAGAAATGCTCCCTGCGCCAATGCCTCGCAGGCTTTTCCCCTAATCCAGAGACGAAGCACATGCCTGTCACGCTAATCACTCATGACCCATGCCTCTCACTCTGCTCCCTCCAAAAGGAGCCCGGCGAACACATGGCCGGCGGCCGCGAAGATAACGTTTCCAAATCGACTGATCGGCAGATTCAGACGCCCAGTTCGCATCTGATCGTGCCGGGCTGCCAGCGAACTGCAGTTGCAGCAGCAGCAGCAGCAGCTTTGGATTCAGATCTGAATAATGGCGACAAGAAGAAGCCTCGTACGAGCAAGGAAACACAGGGAGTTAAAAAGAGGTGTGGGGTTTTGTTGTTTATACTATGACGCTGCTGTTACGGCACAAAGTTACGGGGTTACGGATAGATTAAGGAGCCCGAGGCGCATGCAATGCAGGTCGTGACTGGTGAGGCGAAAGCGAGGAGTTTTTGTCACCACGATGGCGCCACGCGTGCTCCGGGCACCGTTGTTTAATCCGCCCAAGACAAAGAGTCCGTACTCCGGTGCAGTTAACTATAGTTAAGTACTCGATCCCTGGTACTGATGTGTAGTAGTAGAACTGTGCATCCATGAGGCACCGGTTTCCATGGCTGAGCTGACAGCTGCGGTGAAACGAGATCCCAAGGACGGGGATAGGTCAAAGCGGACAGGTGGGGGGCCAGGATCCATTGATTGTACCACTGTCAGTCTATCACTCCACTCCCCGTCCATCACGTACAGCATCCCAAGACGTAGCCTAGTGCTAGCTCGTAGGCTGCCTCGTCACTCGCTCGCTCGCCGGTGTTGTCGCTGGCTCGCACGCAGCCCGGTGAGCTCGTCCGTTCGTTCGTGCGTGCATGTCGCCGAGTCCTCGTCGCGACTCGCGACACCGACGCCGTCATACATACAGAGACGGAGGCAGGTCGAGCGTCTGCCGACGCGCAGCGTGCTTATGCGTCGTCCTTGGTACGACGGCATGACGCGCAGGCACGACCGTGTTCTGCTGTCGCCATAGCGACGCTCGCCGCCGGGGTGGGTGCCCGCGCTTGCCGCATGCAGTAGGAGCAAATTAAGGGTGGCAACGGATCCGTCTCTGTCGGGTTTTGCTTGAATAGATCTTATCCAAAATCCGATTTGATCCGGTCCTAAAATGGCTACCGGCGCAAAACAGTCTCTGGTCTTGGTCCTGGCCCTTGCGGGGACTTGAGCGGCGGAGCGCGAGGGCCGACCCGCCAAGGGTAGCGACGGCCGGGGAGCAGCACGAGCGGCGGAGGGCGCAGGCTAGGCAGTGACGGCCAGGCGGAGCAGTACGGGCGCAACAATGGTGAGCAGTCGAGCGGGGCGCAACGACTGGGCCACGGTTGGGCCGTCGGTGTGTGGGGCACAGCTGCGTGCGCGTGCGCTAGGCTATTTGGGCCACGTGCGTGTGCACATGGACTGGGCCACTTGTATCTGGGCTGTCGACGTGTTTTAGGACCGACGAGGGCACCTGCAGGGGCAAACACAGCTCCGGCTTTAATTCGAATTGGGCTCGACCCAATTGCATCGTGAAACTATTTTTTATTCAAATGGACATTAACTATAAAGAGATGGTAATAAATATTGGCATATATGGTACATCTAAAAACTAACCTAATAGTGTATCACTGCTAAACCTAATATATCTTAGAAAATAAAAATAGACGAATGTACAATAAATGCTCTCTACCGAGTGTACCTAGGATATTTATCTTTTCTCAAGGCATCGGGACCCTCCACCTTAGCGTGACAGACCCTCTCCCGCTTCCTTTCCCCTCTGCTTTGCGTGCTTAAGCCGCGGCACGCTCCTCCGCTGCCTTCCTCATGCGCTACTCCTTCTGACGTTTCAGTCGTAGTTCCTCCTGTTGTTGTTCGTACTCCTGGCGTTTCTAAGTTTTCCTCCTCCACCGTATCTCCATGTTAACCCATCGCTTCTAGTGCTCATTTTGCTCTATGTCTATCCATTCTATGAAATCACAGATAGATGAAAGAGACTGTACAAATAAAATAAGATGGAAGATTAGTAAAATAATGTATGAAACTATATGTAAAGTGACACATGTGTGATCTATATCGCTATATCAATGGGCATTCATATGATCTATATCGAGGCGGGTCGTACTGATAGTTGACAAATATGAAGAAGCTTTTGCTATAGGTGTAGGAGATGTTGTGAGACTCGCGAAACCTATAAGGATTGTCATAGAAGCATATCGGCGGTTTGACTCCCTAAGAGATGAAAATCCTAAAAAGTTTCTTGAGTGGGCTTAGTGAAACTGAGGAAGACATTACAGTTAAGAGAGTTGATGAAGGAGTGGTCTATTCATAGTTGAGGGTGGGGTTATTTATGGTGGCTGAGAGCTAGTGCATAGAATGAGTGCATGGGCATGGCTGGGGCTGGAGCATGAAATTCCCTGTGAAAGCTGGAAAAGTTATGACATTGATGCTTGGCAGTTATTACCTGTAAAAGTTGTTGCTTGGTGTGATTATTTCATTATGCAAAAGTTCTACAAAGAATTATTGTTGCCTCTACATGAAAAGCAGAGAATCCTATGAAAGCATTGGGCTTAGAAAAAATGTATTGGTAAAATGATAAATCTCGGCTAACAATGTGAAAACACATTAAAAATTGCAAATACCGAACACAACTATTACGCATAAATTATAGCATAGTCCTTACATCACGAACATAAATAATACACATAATACAACTTACTTCTCACATCATGAACATCAAATTGTAACTTTCCGACGTGTGTGCCGTATGGTAGTGTTACTAGGTTATGTAATTATACTCGAATGAATTATCAATGGCCTTTATTGTACATATCCTTTTATCTCACATATTCCTATCTCCCTTCAATGATCTACCTTCATCAGCTACGTGATGAAGGGTATATACGACATGTTCAATCTTATATATTTGTACATTTCTACTTTTTATGTATTACATGTTCATACATTACTACTTACAATATCATTTTTGCAATTCTTAATCCCATGTGAAATCACACTACCAACTTCTCAGATTGAAGTGGCCTCTTGCTATCACCTTTTCAGGGAGATGCAACCCCTCGCTGTTAGCGCTTTAGATTGACGTAACCTCTCACTGCCACCTTTTCAGAGCGATGTGACTGCACGCTGCCGACTACTCAGAGTCTAGTGACCGCTCGCTACAGGAAGACATCCAATGTATGCACTATATCCAAATTACATACCTAGACTTGGTCCATACACCATCGGTCTCTGCTTATAAAATACGAGGCCGAGGCAACGAGAAGGTCATGTCATTGTTTTTCAAAAAACCACTAGCATCTGATACTTAATACCACACTATGGTTGCCTCCTCAAGTAAACATTTCTTGTGGACATCCAAATTCTCAATGATGGCCCTACAGACTATGAGGGAGACCTAGGAAAAATGTGATGATGTGTTCAAGGAGGAGAACATGAACAGAGTGCTATCAAAATGGCAGACCATGACTCGTTGTCTCTGTTTCACCATGGATGAATGACGACGAATGGTAAGCTCTGTGACCTCTATAGACCTAAAGACGCACTTGTTAGAGTGTTGTCAAAGATATACTATCAGGGTGTGCGACCTTGCCGACATAGCAAAGTGTTTTAGCAAGCGAACACACCATATTTATGCACCCTCAGCAATACGAGGAGCACATTAAGGTACGTTCATCGTTATTACACGTCTCAATTATTTGTTTTGTTGCACTTTTAATACATGTTTACGTTTTTGTATGTTTTTTTATACTAGGTATTTCCTCATGATGAGGAGTTGCTGAACCAACCCATCGAGAACTTTTTAGGGCTGCATATGCTCTTCGGTGATGGCTGCCTACTCGGATATAACTAGAGACGTAGATGTGGTCATTCGAGACCTTTACGCCGTTGCGATAGAGATGATGGTTCGAGCCATCGTGAAAGAGGTGGTCGTTCAACAACCACCACAAGAGGACTTGCTTCTACCACTTCCTCCATAACCGAATGGGTTGGTTCTGACGATGATAACTTCATGCTTACTCCTCATAGAACTCCACGTTGTTGCAAATTATGTAACGACAGAGCAAATGACTGGGATCCTAACTTTGATTATTTTTCGTATACACCGGCACCACATAGACCAAAATCCCCATAATTACCATTGGATGAACTGGGTGATAAGGCACAGACAACTTCAAGGGCTATTTCATCTATAATGTTTATGCTAATAATGTTTACCTTAGCATTTTGTTATATTTTCTTGTACCATGTTGTACGTAATTTAATAAATTGCATCCCGTCATGTAACATTTTATTGTAGTTGCAAGTGTTATAGTAGTAGGGTTTTTTATGATAAGGCTTTTTATTTCGAAAGTTACAAGTGAACGATTTGACAGGGGATATGACCATACGATGCTATGATTTGGGATGGATTGAGAACAAAGTTAATAAAAACATGGCTGATAACAAAGATCCGACATAAACATCTAACATGATATGACAACCACATAATATAAATACTGGCACGAAGTACACGTAAAATAGTAACACGCAGTACTAGTACATAACACCATAAAACTAACAATGACATAGAATCCTATATGTTACGTCCCCTCTTAGGGACGATGCCCCTAGTCGCATCTGTCCTAGGGACCCTGCACCTCCTCGCACGCACCTGGTGAGCTAAGTACGTCAGACGGTCTGGTGGAACAAGAGGCCGCTCAGGTCGACCAGCGGGCAGTGGAGTGGCGTACTCGTCCTGGGAGGGCTGAGTCTCCGGGAGTGGCGCACCCGGTAGCTGCGACGCACCGAGCTCGTCGATCTGTCCAAAGATGAAGTCGTACCCAGGGAACTGACTAACGTCCTTACTAAACAGCTCTATGAAGGTACCCTATGCCTCTACTTTCCGAAGATCGTCGATCTATGCACATAGAACAAAGAAGAAAACATGTTAGCACCAGTAAACTGTGACATACGTAACAATATAGCATGCATGAAGCGAGTGTCATACCTGCGTTGAGAGAGCGAGAGCTCGAAGGACCAGGGTCTGCAGAGGAAGGGTGCGTCGCATCACTGTTGGTGTGAAAGCGGTCACCGACACCGATGGAGGGTGGCCTAGATGTTGTGACACTGTAGCAGGGGTCACCGGTGCTGGAGAACGAAAGCCGAGGCAATGTGCCACTGTAGTGGGGTGACCAGCCTCAGTGAAAGACTGCCTCGCCTCATAGGGGTCGAAGAGGAAGTTAGTGTCGAAGACATCCTCGACAGCTCGGTGGCATCTTTGCCTGCTCCGCCTTATCTTCCATGTACTTAGTCATCTTCGTCCCATAAATCATACTGGCATTATTCAACTTCGTGTGCGCTACTGCATAGCGGTCCCTAAAAATACTTGCATATCCCTTGAAGTATGAACTCTACAATCTCCACCAGCGGCAACCTGCTCACACCTTTCATCACTCAGTTATAAACCTATGCTAAATTGGTAGTTCTAATGCCATACCTAGCCCTATTTGTGTCGTAGAGAAGAGCTCACTTCCCCTTAGGTTCATTCTCAATCCACTAGCTAAATGACCTGGTAGATGAATTGCTCCTCCGCATGATGCCAGTTTTATTGTCATTTTGTAGGGACTTAAGAGGTACTAGTACATCCTTCGGTCCCGTCATGAGCCTCCCTACACGCTCTTATGTTTGGTTCTTCGTCAGCTCATCCAGTGTCTCCAAAGAGCATCGAACTTCCACTACTAGTTCTAACCGTACAACCTCTTGAGCATGTTCATGAGGTTCTTGTTCTTGAATTGGCGGAAGAATTTTGCTCCCAAATGCCTCATGCACCACCTACTCTGCAGATATGACCACATAGGTCTAATCAAGCCATCGTCCGTTCCATTTTGCAACTCTACAATTGCCTTGAGTATCCCTGCATGCTGGTCATATATAATGCACACTTCGATCGATCACCAACAATTATCATCACACGGTACAGGAACCAATACCAACTACTGGTGTTCTGACTCTCCACAAATGGAAAGGTTAACAGTACAACTTGATTATTCCCATCAACCCCAATAGCAGTTAGGATTTGTCCCGTGAACTTGCTGGTAAGGAAAGTGTCGTCGATGCACAGGATAGGCCGACAATGCTTGAAAGCTTCGATACAAACCCCTATTGCGAAGAAACATCGCTTCAAGATTTACATTCCACGTTTGGACAATAATTTGTACTTATTAATATCGTAATACGTCCTCTGATTTCTTCGAGCAATGATCTGCAGCAAATATGTCAGATTATCATATGACGCTTCGTAGGTCTCGAACCTCATCTCAATTGCCTTTCTCTTCACTTTCCATGCCTTCTTGTAGCTGATAGTGTACTTGTACTTGAAAGTGCATCTAGACCCCTAAGTGAGATTTGGTGATAATGACAAAGCAAGTAAAGAACTAATGAGTTTTATGAGTTATGGACAGGTGTTAGTTTCATCAAGTGAAAAATGTGACGCATTGTGACCCCCCTCCCCAAAAAGGGATAAAGGAAAGTGGCTTGGCTCCTATACTTTTTAAATTCTTTTATGCTTTATATTTGAATTTAGGATGCCGTACTATAAAGGGGGACATGAAATCTACTTGGTTGCATAGAGACAGTGCTCAAAAGTCGAAACAAACCCATGAGAGTCATAGAAAGTTAGCCCTAAATCTTTTGTTTCAGAAAAATGCGGAAGGTCCGCACTTTTTTGTGGAGTATCCGGACTTGTGCGGAAGGTCCGCACTTTTGTGCGGAGGGTACGCACTTTAGTGAGTTCTCAGCTAACTGCGGAAGGTCCGCACTTTTCTGCGGAGTGTCCGCATAAGTGCGGAGGTTCCGGACTTGTGCGGAGGGTACGCACTTTCCAGAGCATAACGGCTAGTTTTTGAGTGTGGAGTATTTAAACCCCACACCCTTCAATGCAACAACACCTGAGCTTTTCAATTCTGACCAACTTTAAGACAAAAGGCTTCTAGCTTATTAAAAGCTCCTTTTCACTCCCCTTTTGTGATTCTTGTTGAGATCTTTGCTAAGGTTGAGTGAGTTTGAGCAATAGTGCTAGTGAGATACAAAGCCATCCTTTCAAGCACTCGTTTCTTCGTCAAGCTGGTGGTTTCAAGTTCGTTACTCTTAGTGGTCCATCCACCTAGACGGCTAGGCGTCGCCCGCCGTGCTCCCAAGTTTGTGGTGAGCCCCAGGATGTTTGTATCACCCTGATAAGTTGAGTAAGAAATCCGAAGCTCGATCTTTGTGGTCGCTTTGGTGAGGATACGGTTGAAAAAGACCCAGCTCTTTGTGAGCTCCTCAACGGAGACGTAGGCACTTCTTTGTGGAGTGACCGAACTCCGGTAAACAAATTCTTGTGTCAATCTTGTTCAATTTCTTGTATTTGATTATACTCTCTTGTTTGAATTGAATTCTAGCGTTTAAACCCGATCTATCTTTTTGTAAGGTTTGAGCTGCAGGTATTTGGTCATATAGGTTGACATACATCTACTGATGCTTGGTAACTTGTAAAATTGTCACACCTTATATCAAATTTTGCTCCAGTTCAAGTTTTCCCCAAAAGTTCGGAGTATCCGCACTTTTCTGCGGAACCTCCGTACAGATGCGGAGGTTCCGGACAAAAGTGCGGAAGGTTCGAACTTTTTCTGATCCGCTATTTTAAGTTCGCATAATTTTTAGGTTTCACCTATTCACCCCCCCCCCCTTTAGGCGATAGTTCAATTGGTATCAGAGCCTAACTTCCTACAAGGCTTCACCGCTTGGAGGAATTCGAAATGTCAACATCCGGAAGTCCGAAGAGTCTAAAAGATGATCCGTCGAAGAACGGCGAAGGTAATGGTAAGGGAAAGGGAAGTGAAGTACCTTTTAATTATGATCGTTTAAATTCTTCTAGCAATTATATCTCCGTGCCATTCGGGCGTGCACCGCTCTTTGATGGTACACATTATGCCGCTTGGAGGCACAAGATGAAAATGCATCTAATAGCTCTTCATCCAAGTATTTGGAAGATTGCTTGCACAAGTTGTGACTTGCCGGATAAAGACTAAGAGCTCACTTCCAATGAAGAGCAAAATATGCACCGCAATGCTCAAGCTACAAGTGTTTTGCTTAGTGCCTTGAGTCCAGAGGAGTTCAACGAGGTAGATGGGCTTGAGGAGGCTAAGAAAATTTGGGACACTCTCCAAGTTGCTCACGAAGGCACCACAAGCGTGAGAGAGTTCAAGATAGAGTTGCTTGAGGGCAAACTAGTAAGATTCGTCATGGAAGACCATGAAACTTTCCAAGCCATGTATGATAGGATGATGGTGCTTATGAACAAGCTAAGAGGGCTTGGGAGTGAAGATATTGATGATCAGAAAGTGGTGAAAAGATTGCTTAGAGCTTTTGCTCCTAAAAATCCCACTTTAGTGACACTTCTCTGAGAAAGAAGAGATTACAAAAGACTCACACCGAGCGATGTGCTCGGGAGGATACTTGCTCATGAGCTCATGGAGGAAAAAGCAAATGAAGTGAAGATTGATGCCAAGCAAAGCTCAACCTCCAAGAATAAGGAGGTTTAAACCCGATCTATCTTGTTGTAAGGTTTGAGCTGCAGGTATTTGGTCATATAGGTTAACATACATCTACTGATGCTTGGTAACTTGTAAAATTACCACACCTTATCTCAAATTTTGCTCCAGTTCAAGTTTTCCTAAAAAGTTCGGAGTATCCTCACTTTTCTGCGGAACCTTCGTACAGGTGCGGAGGTTCTGGACAAAAGTGCGGAAGGTCCGAACTTTTTCTGATCCGCTGTTTTAAGTTCGCAGAATTTTTAGGTTTCGCCTATTCACCCTCCCCCCCCCCTCTAGGCGACATTTCAGTACTCATCCTCAATTTGCCTAATTATGGACCCTGGTTCGTAGTTCAGGTTGTTCATAATCTGAGCGTACATCACATTGGCGACAAAGGCTGAGGTGATGTTCATGTGGCTCGGCTCAAGTTCGTCCATCATACAAGTGTGGTTGACCACAATCAACACCTTCCAATAGTCAAATCACTTCCCTTTGAAGCCATGCACCCGCCACGGGCAACCCTCACTAGCGCCCTTCACATCAGATTCCTTCTTGCTTGATTTGACAACATAAAACTACCATCGAAGCGAGATCACCCATTGAGTCACATCATCCTTCATGGGCTGACTGGTAGGATACCTGGCACATAGGTCACCTTATTCTACGTATACTTCCAGACCACTTTATTCCCCTCATTCATCACAAGGTTGTTAAAATTTGGATTGTTCCAGTACATGAGAACCGGAGC
Source organism: Phragmites australis (assembly GCF_958298935.1). Taxonomy (NCBI): domain Eukaryota; kingdom Viridiplantae; phylum Streptophyta; class Magnoliopsida; order Poales; family Poaceae; genus Phragmites; species Phragmites australis. The sequence goes on from NC_084931.1 coordinate 24,539,842, forward strand.
ATCATGCTCATCATCCGAGATGTCATACTCAGGAGTTTTATCTGCCTGAAGATCATTTCGCTCCATCTATTCAATTAGAGAAGGGATTCGCTCCCCCTCGTTTGCCTCACCGGTCGGTTTAGTTGGATAATCCGATAAATATACACTATCCGGATCGACACCTTCATCATACTCTTCCACATCACCCTCCTCCTTCACGTACCCTCCACCCTGCATCTCCCCAATTATCTTCTTATTCTTCCATTGCACAAGCAACATAGGAGGTCAACCTCTATGCATAACATCCTATAGGTATCTCTTTCACACTTCATCTTTCCATAGCGAGAACACCTCCCAGTACACATCTTCTCTGAAATGGTTGCCCACAATGCTAATGGTCATCTCTTGAACCTCAGGGTCTATTTTGAAACCCTGCATCAACCAGGCATACAAGTGTATGATACTTTTATGCATTGGTCTGAATATACCCTTGTTCATTGAATTAAATGCAAACAGTACTACCTCTTTCAGGCCATATAAGATTTCACTGTTCCTGTAAAAAATCCTAAACTATCACATATCTGACATACGTGGCAATCATTGATAAAAAACTATGACATTATTGCGACAGAACAGAAGGAATCATGTTAAACTACATCTACAATACAAAATTCATTACAAGCATAGACCAACATCTAATCTATACTGAAACAATATTATTCTCAATCCGCTACATCAAACACATCTAAATCCTACATCTATCATATAAAATATGACTACATTATATCTAAATTCTACATCTAATATCTAATATATGTCTAAATACTACATCTAATTGCTAAAATATATGTATAAATATGATCTAATTGTTGAACTATATATAAACCTAATTCTAAAACTAGATCTACATTTTAACTTGCGTCTAGTGGCTATCCTACTAGGTTTGTAAAACAAAACCTAGATCTAACATCTAACCTATGTCAAAACCAAGCACTAGTTGCTATCCTACCGGGTTTGTTAAAAAAAGGAAAAAAAAACCTCTTTTTTCCAGCAGGGTTTTGCCGCACAAATTTCCCTTCCCTCCCCTCCGCTCTCCTCCCTCTCCTCTTCTCTCGACTGAATGGGAATGAAATAAGATGCTGACGTCGGCAGGGCCGGTACGCCAGCCTAAATACTCAAAAGATCTCGCCTGCTGAAGAAGCGAGACCTTTTGGGTGGGCCCACATGGCGTCGCAACCATGAAGGTCTCACTCGTTCAACGGGCGAGATCAAGTTTCAGCGGGCGAGATCTTCCTCTCTTCGGTTATTAAATTCGCTGGTAGCTAGGGCCCAAAGTCTCGCCTGTACAATGGGTGAGACCTTGTTCTCATCCATTGAATAGGCGATGATGGGTTAGATCTCATTATTTTTACATATAATCTTAAAATATTTGAAATATATATATATATATATATATATATATATATATATATATATCATATTTGGTACTCCTAGGAGTATGTACTCCCACATACGTATCTCATTACATAGGGAGTATCTCATATGATAAATTATATGTACATAGAGCATGTGAGTATATAAGATTATTCAAGTGGTATGTATAGTTTTTTAGGTGGTTTGCATATATTTATTTGAGTTTATTACATTTTATGTACAAATACAAATGTATTATCAAAATCTAATAAAATTGATTGACTTCTTTTCTATTTTTTCATATAATTCATATTGGAGTATCTTAGAATGAGTATATAAATATACTTATAGTGATAAAGGAGTATATTCAATTCATTTATATGGTATATCATAGTAGGAAGTATGTACTCCCGGGAGTACAGACTAGTTTCTCTCTCTCTATATATATATATATTTTCTATGGGTCGCGTTCGCTCTCTGGGCCACCGCCTCGCACATCTGCTGCACCTCGCACGGGCTGCGTGCCTCCAACCGCTCCACTAGGTCTTCTTGGTGCCCACCAGCCCAACTGGCTGTTCGCCCCTCACCCGTCCGCCTGGGCTGCCATTCGATGCTCAAGATGCACACACAATATCAGCCCGATACACTTGCACAGTGACCATCGCAATGATCCACTATCCAAGTCATTTGAAGCACCTCGCGCACATCATCGTACACCAGTGACTCGATCAGCCACATTAGACTGTACAACTTGTATGTATATCTTATAGTGTAATATATCTTTATATGCATTATTCCCTGGTTTAACGTCTCGTGTGACATCATGCTGGCCTTAACTTTAGTTCCTCTCTAAACTTAGTTTTGATTCCTATCACCGACCGCGTCTGCCATTAAAACACATGTGCACATGAACAAAATCAACCATCAATTTCGAGCACAAATTCTCAAAACTTAACTCACGTCAATCCACACAATACCACTCACACAAATATATTGCATATATTAAAATCACAAATATCATTATGCTTCCACAACCATATCTAAACAATATATGCACCTTATCTACGCCAGAATGCTAAATCACTTTGCTATTATCAAGTTCACAATAAAAACCAAATTTTCAACACACATATCTCACACAGTGGTCCGATGTCCGTGGTGAATTCTTGCCCATCAGAAGACGCATGAGGTTTGGAATACATGAGAACCCTAGTCTTATCAATTTCAGATAAAAAAGGATCAAAATTCACAGATTACACACAAAAAAGGTCTAGTGAGTGAAGTACATGCACAAAGTAGTAATGAACAACTTCACAATTTATCATTGAATAATTTGTTATGTTCCTTATATGTTACTATTGTATCGATAATATATAGGTTAAGATCATACATGTCATCTTCATAATATATGATATATTATGGATTAACTAGTTATTCAGTGGTATATCGTGAATTTATCATAATATCGAAGCACTTTGGACAGCCCATCTAGCAACAGTCAGCATGGACCTGAAGGTGTATATGATTGGACCCTGTGCAGCCCATCAGAGAGACGAGAGCCTGGGCCGGCACGCCGAGGAGTCAACTTAAAATGCTCCTTGATCTTCGGAAGCGTTCTGTGCAGAGAAAAGACTCCGTTCGTGCAGTCCGTGACCACAGGTTGGGCATAGCATGGAGCCATAGCCATCAGAGTCCTTTTCATCAGAGGATAAGCGTGAGCTTCAGTAGCCCGTAATTGAGACGCACGGTTTTGAGGACCAAAAGAAGATCAACATGTAGTATTAGTATTAGTCACTATCTAGGACCAGCCAGCTAGCGGCAGTAGTATGTTTTATGTTGAGATTACCTTTAATTTTCCTTCCCTTTTTTCGTTCTACGAAAAGTTGTAAGTAAAAAGTAATAGCTTTTTAGATAGATACTTCTTGAGTGACGAGGGGATCTTATGATCGGTCATCTTAGAGTGATATCTCACATGGAGGCCACTCACCCGGCTCGAATTAGGTACTTGCAGCTGGTACTTTTCCTAGAAATCTAATTTCATCGTGATCCTAGCCAACCATGTTCGATACCCTATCTAAAAAGAATCAAAGCTTGGTCGAGAATTTTTTTAAAGTAAAGCTAAAGCACAGTACACACACAGAAAAAAAAAAGTATATATGCCCCTGTTATACGGATTAATGGAGCTGCTGCACTCAGACTCTGATCGCTCATTATCTTATCAGGACGTTCTTGCTACTTCGCTGAATATATATATATATATATATATATATATATATATCACGGGCAGAAAGCACTGTGTGCAGTACAGCATTTAATTCACTTAGGTGTGTTTGGTTACCAGCACGAGTTTTTTAAAGTTGCATTGTACTCCCTCCGTTCCTATATACCTGGCGTATAAGAGTTTTTGCTAAGACCAATGACGCCCGGCTCGATCGTATTTTGGACGAAAGTACCCTCCCCGTGCAGTATTTCCTTGGTTGCTTAAATGCCATCGCAGCCGAACCGTCGCCTGCATGCATGCAAATACTCACGCGTAGCTTCTTCCTTGCTGCATGCAGACCGTCGCCGCGTGCAGTCCCATTCAAATACTCCGCGCAAATACTCCGTGCCCAGCTCCATGCAAATACTCCGCGCCATACAAATACTCCGCGCCCAGCTCCGCGCCATGCAAATTCTCTACGCCCAGCTCCGCGCCCAGCGGCATGAAAATTTAGGCCGTAGCCATGGCGCCCAGGAAAGTTTTTTGATTTCTTCCATGGCGCCGCAAAAGTGCAGTATAAAGAGAAGACATTTAGTTGGGCAATTTGATCCATAGAACCACTCGCTCCTCCTTTCTGTCTTCCAATGGCGAATTTTGATCTAAACAATCCGATAAACTTTGAGGAGATCGACCAGCCTACTCATCCAGTCATCGACTTAAACGTTGATCTGATGTGCGATGATGCTAGTGTTGAAGGTGTGTTTGTATCCATACAGCTGCTTACTTTCAAGTTCATTGCTTTAATTTGATCGATGGTTCTCTCTTCTCCTCCTTCTTTGCACGAACAGATGGACAAGCCCAAAGTGCTGTCGCCGGCGAGGTTCACGGCGTCCATGCACATAGAGAAGAGGCCGGTGCTGGTTTTGTCGCAAGGCGCGGGCAAGTCGGTGCTGGTGTTCACGCGGGCCAAGTGCGCGCTCGGCTCGGACTCGCCGGACGCGGTCGTGGCGCTGGTTTTGACGCATGCAACGGGCACCCCGGTGATGGTGTCCTCGCCGGTCTCGGAGTCGCCAGGAGCAGTAAGTCCTACCGCGCCCGCCATCGATGTTTGGATTCCATTTGTAGAACCCCTAAAGTGATTATTGTTCGTGGTACAGGCGCCCACGGGCAAGACGTTGCTGGTGTTCACGCCGCACCGGTGCGCGCAAGGCTCGGACTCGCCGGACGCGGCCGCGGAGCAGGTTTTGACGCAGGCAGCGGGCACGCCCGTGTTGGTGTTCACGCCGGACGCGTGCGGGCCAGGCTCAGACTCACCAGGCGAGGACGTGGCGACTGCGGAGTCACCAGTAGCAGTGGTCATTTGAACGAGGAACCCACAAACGACAAACACACAAACGAAGCCGAGTTGAACCATGACGCCGAGGAACACACAAACGGGCATGAAATGAGTAAGTTTGATTCCATTTACAAAACTGCCTAATTCGAATGTTGTTTGAGGTTGTATTTTGTCGTTGATCTTGTTGGTTTAACGGTAGGTACTTTGGGCGAAGATCAAGAAGAAGATCATGCTCAAATAGACGAGGTCAATGTTGAACATGGTGAAGCCGGGCATGAAATGAGTAAGTTTGTTTATTGTACTGTTGTTTTCTTAACATGCTCAAATACACTGAAGATTAAAAGTTTGATTACATGCTCATAAGTTGATTACTGTACATTTGTAGATCAAGGTGGCAATGTCAGTAGAAATAAACAACACACCGATGAAGAAAAACGGGCTATATATGCCTTGCTCCTGCATAGAACTTCCTTTGGCATATTGAAGCGTGGAGTGACCGCGGCCGTAGCTACCGAAACTGGTGTGCCTTTGAGAACTGTACAAAGGATATGGAAGAATGGAAGGGATTGGGGGGGGGGGGTACTCGGAGTGGTGAGCAAGAAGCCAAATAACTGTGGCCGCAAGAGAATTGGTTTCATTCCCGAAACCATTAAGGACATACCGTTGCATAAGAGGACTACTCTTAAAGATATGGCGTGTGAGATGCATATGTCGAAGACCACATTGTTTAGGCGGTTGAAAGAGGGAAAGTTTAGGCGGCACACAAATGCAATCAAATTCACGCTTACAGCTGAAAACAAGAAAGCTAGGGTGCGGTTTTGTCTAAACATGTTAGACCCCATTAGCTTGCCGCACGCACCAACTTTTCAGGCAATGTATAACATCATCTACATAGACGAGAAATGGTTTTATCGGACAAAGCAGACACAGAAATGCTATTTGGCGCTTGACGAGGAGGACCTGGAAAGAACTACACAAAGTAAGAACTTCATAGAGAAGGTTATGTTTCTGGCCGCAGTTGCGAGGCCTAGGTTTGATATGGATGGTAACATGACCTTTGATGGAAAAATAGGCATATTTCCTTTCACTTTTGTGGAGCCGGCTCAGAGGTCGAGTGCGAACAGGGCTCGTGGTACATTGGTAACCAAGGTGTTGCCGTCAGTCACCAAAGATGTTAGTCGTGATTACATCGTGAACAAGTTGTTGCCGGCGATCAAGGAGAAGTGGCCCGTGGAGGAACATGGTACCCCCATATTCATACAACAGGATAATGCAAAGACGCACATTGCAGTCGATGATCCAACGTTTGTTCATGCGGCCTCATCTGATGGGTTTGACATTCGGTTAATGTTACAGCCCCCGAACTCTCCCGACCTAAATATACTAGACCTTGGTTTTTTTGCGGCACTACAAGCTTTGTTCCAAAAGTCATGTCCAAATGGTATAGAGGACATCGTCGCGAAGGTATTACAAGCGTTCGACGAGTATCCGGTCGAGAGGAGCAATCGCATTTTCCTCACACATCAATCTTGCATGAGAGAGATCATTCGGCTAAAAGGAGGGCAACACTACAAGGTTCCACACTTGAGGAAGCAAGTGTTAGAGAGGCATGGTGATCTTCCGATTAGGTTGCAATGCGATGCGTCCATTGTAAACGAGGCAATAGAGTTCCTCAGTTAATTTTATCAATTGTTTATTCCATGCAATGTTTAACCTTGTTTAATTTTATCAATGGAATTGCATAGGATTTGTGGAGGACTGGAATTCCTATGGAAATTTTTCTGGCGTTTATCAATGGTCAACCATGTTTATCAATGTATAACCGTGAATAGCCAAAAGAGCACCGTTACCAGGAAGCAAGCAACTCTTCTCCTCGGTGAGCATCTTCAAGCATTCAGAGATGCACCGAGCTCGGCCTCTCCCTGGCAATCAGAATAGTTCATGCATACAAACATTTCTTATCCATACGCATGTACCAAATGAAAATGAATTAACCAAGCTAATTCATTTGTTTAGCCATACAAGTACTAGTCCATGGATAAATTGTCAACAATCATTTCTTCGATACAAGCTGCATTAGTTCATTGATACAACGATGGCACCAAAATTTTTAGCATGTCGCCAATTACCTTGTTCTCTGAATCGGGCGGCAGTGAGTCAAGCACAAATCCGTCTTCGCCGGCTACCCTGTGGCCGCGCTCGTCGCCTTGCCTGTGGCCGCAATCTGCCCCGCCGGCGCGCAATAGCCACCATCCGATATAGACAAATCGAGGTGCGCATAGGTCTTCGTCCTCGGCCCCTTCGTCGCTATCGTCCGAGCCGTGGTCACCACTCTCGTCATCGCCCTCGTAACCGCTCCCATGGCCATCGTCGTCCTCGACGACATCCTCATCAAACAAATTAGAGATGTACTCCATGAACTCCTCCTCGGTGAGATTCTTCAGCCAATCCGAGCCATGGTCGATCTTGCCGTCGTCCTCGCTGTTTTTTAGCCTGGACGCCATGGCCTAGGTCACCGGCGCCATGGCCTAGCTCGCCGTCGCCATGGCCTAGCTCACCGTCGCCATGGCTGCGCTCGCCGTCGCCGTGGCTGTTAGACCCGGGCGCCATCTCTCTAGTCGCCATGCAGGAGTTCTCACAGTTGGGCGGTGAATGGAGAAGAGCAAGCGACAGCGTGGAGATGAGAAACGAGTACATGCGTAGAGAGCTATACGCGCGGGGGAGAAATGACATGCATGGAAGCGTAGAGAGCTATACGCGCGGGGGAGAAATGACATGCATGGAAGCGTAGAGGGCGAGTACATGCATGGAAGCATGGAGATGAGAAACGAGGACATGCATGGAAGCTAATTAAGAGAGCAGTAATGAGTATACTATTCGAGGGAGCACAGAAGTTAACGTAGAGGGTATCCTTGGAAGTTTTGTCACCAAAAGGCTTAGGCGCCAACTAATAAGAAATTAGCAAATAAAAGTTATACGCCTGATATATAGGAACGGAGGGAGTATATCTTAGATGAGGGGAAGCAGTCTGAGGGGATCCGTATTCTGGAAAAAAAATGTGTTTGGTTGGTTGGATGAGCGAATGCAGATTGAATTTAAATTTATGTTTGGTAGACTGAATCTGAGACTGCATGAGAGAGCTCACTGTCGTTGACGAGTGGATCCAAACCGTCGGCCACTGCATCCGGCCGGCCTGCATGCGACCTATGATCATTTCCAGCGTATACACAGATGCAACGGCCGGCCGTATAGCTACACGAGCGGGTACAACCTCGCACAGCTCGTCATGCCATCCAAACGCGCAGCTCACGGAGGAGCGTATATGCCGATACCAGCATGTGTCGGCACGCCAAACCAAACACGCTCTTATAGGCTGTTCGGTAGCCTGCACCGAGGCTGGCTCGCATCTCCGGATACTACAGGAGCAGGCTGTTCGGTTGCCTGGGCGGACGCGCGGCGCAGGAGGAGAAGATGCAAAATTGCTATGCTAGCTAGCTCCGCAGAATCCGTTTCCATGGGGCCTGACTATGCTAGATGTAGCTGTGTATGTATATATAAGAGTAGTCTAAAAATTCTAAATATTTTTTAACAAACTAAAGTTTATTGATAACCTATTTTAATTAATTTGATTAAAAAGGCTAAACCAATATTTAATTAAAATTATCTAAAGAAATATGCATTTATAACTTCTAACAATTTTTTATACTCAAATAAATTCTAAAATATCAGAAAAAATTTCATTAATGTTCTTATCATATGATGTACTAAATTATAATTTTTTTAATCCTAAATTATTTAGTGAAAAAATAAATTTCACTAAATAATATTCGCTCAGATGTCGAGATGGAGCGATCTGGCCGAAGCAGTCGGACGGAGCCATCCCGTTTTTCGTGCCCATTCGCTATCGTGCGCGTGCGATTCCTGATTTTTCATTTAACTCTTAATTTTATTTGGAAGTTAAAAAATAGTCCAAAAAATTTAAACGTTTACATGAGTAAATTAGAGCTCATTTGCAAACTTTTTTAATTGGGTTGATCTAAAAATCATGAGTCAATATTTAATTAAAATTCTTAAAAAACCTACTTTTATAACTTTTATTAATTTTTAATAACTTAAATAAATTCCTAAAAATATGGAAAAATTAGTTAATATTCTTCTCGTATGATATACTAATTTATAAAAATATTTTTAACTAAATAAAAAACTAACTCATTCCATCTATCACAACCAAACAAAAAATTTGACCATCTTATCTAAAATCATAAATAACTGTATCTCATAGAACTTTAGTTGTTCTGGAAGAGATAAGACTCGGCTTCTATTAAAAACCAATATAAAATTGTAAAAAAAGAGAGCGAAAAGCGAAATAAAAGCTAGCTAGAACTACCAGCACAACAAAGGAACAGTTAAAAACAAACCCACTACTAATCTACAGCTCGCCCCTTAGCAAGTAGCACCTAAAAACCTAAGATCAAACGCAGAGATAACCATAGCAATGAGTTAAATTTCCACCACATCAGATATTAATACTTGATTCCTTTTGAAAGAAGAAGCCCACTGTATAATACTAGACATGGCAGCTTCCACCTTTTTCCTATCATCCAAACTGAGAAGAATCCTCCATCTCTGCAAATATGAAATCCCAAAAAAGATGACATCAATTAGGAGCGCAGGATATTTCTTTTCTATAGCCATCTTATTTCGAACTCTCCAGACCGTCAAGTAAACCCTGTAAAAAGGAAAACACCTAATTTTTTTACTCTTAAAATGTAAGTCAAGCCAATCAGAAAGAAAATCAACCATAGAAACCGCCTAAGAATACCACCAAAACATTCTCTGAGACTACACTAGGCAAAAAAAGGCTAAAGGACAATTAAAAAGGATATAGTCAGTTGTTTTCAAAAAATCACACAGAGAGCAATTCATATTTTCTTCCCATCCTCTGTTTTTCAAGGCAGCTGCAGACTATGGTTTATTATGATAAATCTGTCATAAGAAGATCTTGATTTTCAGAGAAAGATTAGTACTCTAAATCAGCTCAGCCTCCTTGCTAAAAGCACCACCAAAGGTGGTGAATCTGTATAAAAATCTAGTTATGAAATTTCTAGATTTGTCTAAAGAACCTTAGTTGTTCTGGTCTTCCTCAAGGCTTCCTCGGACAGATAGATGCGTACCACACGACCGCGTTCTTAATAATTTACCCGTGCAAGTTGCGAGAGATTAGAGGAAATCCATGAGCTAGCCGGCGCTCGTCGTCTCGATCCAATTGTCGCTTCAGAGACAGAGAGACAAGTTCAGAGTTGGACAGGATAGACCCCGAGGATGACTAGATCAGAGTTAAATTATCAGATCATTGCATAAGCTGGGGGCAATAAAAGAGAGAGCCGGTTGGAGTCAGACTTGACAGCTTCAGAGCGTTTGATTCGTACGAGTTTATGGGCACCGTAGCAGTACGTAACTGTCGGTGGCATCCGTCTGAGCGAGTCGCCAAGTTTCGCAGCAAAACTCCCTCTTTGGAGAGGACTCGTCAATTTATGGAGTATTGCTCGATAACGGAGGGAAGGGTCGCGAAGGAAGCGGGCGACGTGGAGAGCGAGAAAGCAGCGCAAGTAATGGAGCTCGTTTTGGGTGGACTCCGTTTCATGTCCTTTTTTCTGCGTGAGCACGATTTTGTCGTCGAGGCGAGCGGAATCGACTCTCCGTTGGGAGCTAGAATTTTCTGCCCGAGCGAGACAAGATAGCTCTCAAAAACGAGACTTTTTTTTTACGGTTTCAAACACCCCGCCTAGTCTAGCAAGGCTAGAATATTTTCTACCTAAGATCTAAACGCACCCTTGATTACGGAGAGATTTCATAATTTGCCATTACGCAACTTCTTTATATGTAATGGTTATATCGATGATGTGTAATTTAGATCTCGCGGGATTAGATAGTTATTCGAAGGTGTATAGTAGATTTATTCTTGATAATCCTGCTATATGTATGACCAGAACAACTAACTGTATTATGTCATCTTTAACAGATACTTAAAAATTTATCTACTATAATATTATTATAATATTCCTTAATACTATTACAGTACTTCTATTTTTTTTATCTCCAGCAACTACTTATTTCTTACATTTTATTACTCTTCTCCTCCTTTCGGCTAATAGCCCACCTCTGTAAACAGTATTGCGAGTGCTGCAGTGATCCGCAAATTAAGAGGGGGAGCTCATCCTTCTGCAATACTGTAGCATGAGATATGGACTCTGCTAGAGATAATGCGGCAGCTTAGAACTCAAATCTGACAGCACAGTAATAGAGATGGATTTACCGGTTTTATTGGAGATGGCCTTACATATGTACTGTAGTACGGGACACTGTAATAACACTTTATTGTAACGATACGGATAAGGTCGGGTTGTATGCATAGCATTTTCCTATCCTTGATTACAAGGCAACTGCACAACGACAGTAACGGCACCCGCGTGGATAGTTTCTCTGGCAATCAGGTATGTCACCCAAAGCATTTTTTCATGCACGGAAAGTTCGATCACGGAAGAGAATTCAGAGACAAGGCATTTGACAACTTTTGCTTGCAGCTGCTGACAAAGACTTTTCTGCTGAGCGCCTTGACTTCGTCCCCTTCGTCCCCTTTTCAAACGGCCGGTGCAAATTCACTCGGTATTCCCTTGCCTCAAAATCTCAAATCGATCTTATGAAGTTTCCTGGACATGGCGCATCCGTGCAACGGAAAGCATGGTAGCTGACGATGTAATGCAAGCGGTGTGGAAGGACAGCCTCCCCTCATCCCTTGAAGCCATCAAGTACGCTTGATTGGTGACGCCCAGCGGCGGTAACATAGGAGTACTTAATAGCAAAGCATCCGTTGCACCTCTCGTGACCAGACGGTACAACGGAGGAAGATGATTAGATAGGTGAATAGAAATCTTATTAAATTCGTAGACAATTTATTTTAATTTTTCATCTAATATTTTTTTAATCAAAATGCAGAAGCTAGAAACCAGGGAAACAAGAATAAACCCTCCAATGGGTGAATCTAAACCTTATAATTCATGAAAAATCATTTTAAGTGTCATAACTTAAACAATTTTGCAACTGGAAGAAGAAATACTTAGATTAAAAAACTATACACCGAGTGAAGAAATTCTCCAACGTGATGGATCTAGAGGTAATAGATGGTTCAAGATCAACTTATACATGATTCTTATTACTCTAACAACAAAAAGAATAACTTCAATACGATGTAAAAATTCAGCTCTCCAATAAAAATAAAAATCGTAACAAAACTAAAAAATTTGCAATCATATGAGGGAGTCAAGAGAAAAACTAGAAAGAGATAAACACAAATATTAGAGAAAATACAATATTTATTACTTGCAGAAGAACGATATATTTTTGACAGATTATAAAATATTTTTGATACATAACTCTCATCTAAACCATAGGCTAAGTTCTCCTATCTCTCTTCTAAAATACTAACATACCACTCTCAAATGGCTAGCTCAAAGAGGCTCTCACAACACTTCTCTCATGTTATGACAAGTTTACTAGATTCCTTGCTACTAAGAGCAACTCCGATCGAACCCTTATCTAGTTTGCTATCGCATTTTTTACGAACATGTATAAAAAATGGCTTTCAACCGGTTCGCTGCTAAGGTCGTTATTTTTTAGGCCTTCTCATCCCCGCATCTTCGGTCGTCACATCTGGCGAAGGACGCATCCTCGCTATTGAGCAATTGCCACCACAAAATCCTCCTTCGTGCCCGGCATGTTTGTTTCCATCTCATCCTCTTTCTTCTTCCTGATTTGTGGTAATCGATTTGAGGTAGGCTCATCGGATTCACCTAGACTTTGTCGAATCTGAGGGGATGAGTCGTACCAGAGGAGGAGTTCATCGGCCACTGCGCTCGCGCCACACTTGGCCCCGCACTCGCCCGTCGTCGCCCTTGCGCTCGCGCCGCATTCCTTCCCGCGCTCGGCCACCCGTGCCGCTAGACCACCCACGCTCACCCGATCACTAGCTTTCTCTATCCGGCTAGGTCCAAATGCACGCGCCAGTTAGCTTCCTTCGTCCGGCTCGGTTCGAAAACACACACACGAACTTGATGGCTAGAAGTTATAAAAATAGAATTTTTGAAGAATTTTAATTAAATATTAGCTCAGGATTTTTAGATCAAACCAATTAAAATGGGCTGCTAGTAAGCCCTAATTTGCTTATTAAAAATGTTTATAATTTTTTATCACTCTTATACTTAAAAAAATCGAAAGTTAAATGAAAAATATAAAATTACGTACACAACACATTGCTAGCTTTCCGTTCCAATCGGCGTGATTTTATAATCGGCGTGATTTTATAGACTAATCCGAGCGTTCATGTAGCGGATGGTGAGTCAAATAGACTAGCTATTTTTGCCGAGTGAGCAAGTTGAACATACTAGCATTATACATATCTAAAATTGAACATTGTTATTTGTGCCGTGAAGTTTCAGTCACCTAGGATAAAACTTATTTTTTTTTCGTTCTTCGGTTCAGAACAATAAGCATGTACTTAGGTTTAAATAGACCATGATGTTCTTTGATTTTATACTTAGAATTTGTGCTTGTGTTGTTGCTTATACATCTGCTGAGTGTTGATGAGTGCTACTTTGGTTAATAATGCAGATAGCTTGTTGAATGGATAGCTATATAAAATTATTGAGTGTCCAAAATATTGGTAGCAATTAATTTTGGGATGACAACTAATTTGCAAGTCTACTTGAGAAACAAGTGATTGAGGAAGTGAAAGTTGTGGAAGTTACACCGGTCGTGAAACCAAGAAAGAAGAGAACACCGTCGAGACTCATTTCAGATAGAGAATGAATAACAAAGTCAATAACTTGATGTAGGAACCGGTTGAATGAGCATGCATATATAGATGTGAAAAATGTAGAAATTGAAAATGTAGTTCTTAGAAATATATCGGTTGAAAATGTACCTGTCGAAAATATAGTAGTTAAAAATATAGCCGTCGAAAATAACACCGTTTAAATATAAAACAATTATCTGTTAGTTACAAGGTATGAATAAAATAGAAGTGAGTGGATTATAGGGGGACAATTTAGGAAATCTATTGAAGCGCGTTAGAAAGTAAAGAAAATATAGATAGAGAATTCTCTATTCAGGAGAATAGGGAGCCAAAAATAAAAAATACATTAGAATTACTCTAAATAATCTATATTTTTTTGTTCTCTAAGTAATCTAACTTTCGTAGCTTCTTAAGTAAATTTTTGATGATAATATGTGCACTATGTCTTTCACTCTCGACCGCTGGTAATAGGAGTAGTACTAGCAAAGCATCCGTTGCACCTCTCCGCGACCAGACCAGCTGTTCTGGCACACAAGCAGATCATATACGTGTCCCACGAACCAGCAGAACCAGCAAGTGTGTTACCGAGCCGCCGAGGTTTTGCTTTCGAGTTCGTCTCGGCGGCGGAGCGACGGCCTCGGCTGGACTGGCCCATCGGCACAAAACTAACCGAGAGCTTTTGGCGGAGGACTTCGCCGCCCTCGTCTCGTCCCGCGTGTGGGCAAAAAAATGAACTAACGGTGGCGTCGTGTGGGCGCGTGCGTACGGATCTGACGTGCCGACTCGTGGACGTCAAACTAAACATCAGCCAAAAACACGTAGGTGCGCCGCGCGATTGGCGAGGAGAGCATCGGCTCCAAAACAAACACGCCCTTAGCTCTCGCGTACGAGCGGATGCCGTTCCGCCTTTGATTTCCCGGCGCCGCGCATGCCACGGCACGCACCGGTCCAGATGGGACTGGACGCGCTCGCTTATACCGTGCGTGATTTTCTGACGGCATCCGTGAAGTGTAACCAAAGAATGGCTTTTGATGCAACGGTTGAACAATGTAACATGTTGTCTAGTCGAGAGAAGTACGAGCACACGACGGAATACGCACGAAATTCGAATCGAGCAGTTGCGCACCGTGGCCAGTTTGGATCAGGATTTCAGATCCATGCGATGTGCGTCCCTCAAAGCGGGCCCGCGCCGAGAGCGAGCTGACGTGGAAGGAGGAGGAGACGCTTTCACGACCAAAAGGTGCTGGCATAGTCTGACAGCAACCGGGATAGTAGAAGGTTGTGGTTATGGTTGTCTTACGCGCCGACGTGGAGTATTATAATCCAGGCGGCACATCTGCCCTCACAAGGACCGGTGCTTATCCTGGTGACGTCGGCAGACTGACTGGGAAGCCATCAGTTGCGTGCCCTCGGATTTGCCACGACGACACGAGCGCGGTCCACTGCGGCCACAAGGGTCACCAGGGATGAGATAATGATCCGTATGGCCGGCCCTACCAGTGAAACCATACCAAATCGCGGCACTCGCTCGCCGGGGAGAAACCAGCGCGAAATCAGCAGAAACGAGCTCGTTCTGGCCAGTTCCCAGCGATTCGTTCCACGGAGAGAGAAAAAAGCGGATGCTATTTGTCGGTCTGAGCTATTCGTCGGTCTGAGCTATTCAGACTTAATCCGACGGTACATATTCTTTCTTCCATCTCTTATCTCTAATATATTATTCTTTTTCTTATTTTACTCTCTCTCTACAAATATCGATGAATTTTAGAACCCTGGCCAGACGAGACAAGCTGTGCGAATCGCGATTACCCCTGACGGTCTCGTCTAAAGATGTCTAAATGAGTTGTGCTTACTGAACAGATCTGAGACACGACACTATAGACACGGTCCAAACACGACACGACCCGAGACGAGACGGGCCGGGTCGATATGACACAAGACCACAGGCTATGCCTGGGTCGAATGCGCGGCATGGCGTACCGGCACGGCACGGCCCAGCTGAGTCGGGCTGGCATGGGCACAGCCCAGCCTAGGTCAGCACGACCAAGCACGATTCGGCCCCGCACGCATGGATCCAGTTATTTTCTATTTTCTATATATATTTTTAATTGTGTAATTATTTTTATATATTTTTAATTTTATAGTTAAATTTTTATTTTTTTGACTGATTGTGCCGACGAGTCGCCCGTGTGCCATTAGTCGCCGGTAGCATTATACCCGCTGGACCGACCGTGCCACCGAATCAAAATCGTGTCCGAACTAGTCTAACACAGCACAGTGACCTATGAGCCATACTGTGAACCGATGAGAGATATACGAGTCAACACGGCTCGTTAAGTAGCTGGATCGTTCGAATCGTACCGAACCGGACCCGTGGCGGACTGGTCCGAGTGGCCCATTCGTCGCCGTCGCACGACCGCGCCACCAAATCAATCCGGCCGTGCGCGTCCCGCGAGCCACACGACCCCCACAGTTGTTTGATCTCCGGACCCGTGCCTGCGCCCACCGTCCACACCACTGTGCCAGCGTTCCCCTCATCAGTCATCACCACCTCGGGTCAGGGACTCAGCGCCAGCGGGCGGCGGCGACGAGCGTCGCTGTTTAAGTAGCCCTAAGCCGCGTCTCCGGCCTCTCAGTTCAGCCTCAGGTTGGACATCGGGTTGGATTTGGTGAGTTGCTTCTCCTCTTCATTTGGGGATCTTTTTCCGCTGCCGGTTTTCTTGGGCTTTTTTCTTCGTTTGCTGGCGCTGAGATTGAATCGCCGAGTCTGTTCAAGTTCGAAAGTTTCCACCTCTGCTACCACCGAGTCTTTTTTCAGCTCTTCTTATTAGGGCGCTTCTTTGCGCGATTGCCCCCAAGGTAGTATTGGCTTTCCTCTGGATTGTTCCCCTATTTTACGGCTTTTCCAATGCCTTCTCGCGGATTGGTTTCTCGGGCCCTTGATTCCTGCGACTATTTCCTTGTTATTTAGATTGGGCGTTGGAATTGGAGCTGTTTTGGCGTCCAAAATATGGTAGAAATGTGGACTTTAACCCCTAGAAAGGTCCCCCATGTTTCCCTCGCCTTGTGCTTGTGGCTTCCTGACTGCTTCCGCTCGGGTTTGGCTAGTTTAAGAATCTTGCTGGGAGATCAGGGACGTAAAGGCGCCATCTTGACGCACTTCTATGCAAGTTTGTCAGCAAATTGCCTCAACACTTGTGTTCTTTCAGGTTCTCTCTGGTATTCCCGCAGTTTATCTTCACTGAGATGAAAACAATCTTGATCTATAGTATTCTGTGAGTTCTACCGTGGTTGCTCAGCGTAGCTTTGTTTTGGACATGGATACTACTAGTTCTTAAGATATGGGTCCTTTACATGTCCAGTCAAGTGCCTATTCCTGATCATGTGGTTGTTCATTTGCAGTTCTTCCCTTTTTCGAAGTTTGTGAATTTGTTGTCCTCGAACGATTTTGGAGACATCAGAGCCGTTAAGTTTCCACCTTGTGTGATCTTGTGAAACTCGTTTTGATAGTTTGTAGAAAGCCTGTTGCTCGAATAAGTGCCTTGCGTGATATGCGATTTGTATACTTTTTAATTATCACATGACTGATAATTGCAGGAATAGCTTGGTGATCTAAGTAACCTTGGAAATGGTCAGCGGGAGGCCCGTGAATGGGGAATTGGATGCATGGTTCAATAGCCTCATGGTGTCTTCTAGCAGCGAGAGGGGGCAGGCTGAAAGTGGTGGTGCAATGCCTACGTTATCAGGTTGGAAGGATCTTCCAATGGAGTTGCTGCTGCGGATTATATCAATAGTTGGAGATGATAGGATGGTCATTGTTGCATCTGGTGTTTGCACTGGCTGGCGTGATGCACTGGGATGGGGTGTCACTAATCTTACCCTCTCATGGTGAGCAAGTTTGTATCCTTTAGTCCAGCTCTTTAGATTGATTGGTGTTATGTCGGTTTGCCCGCTTGGGATTTGTGAATTTTGACCAGCCTTATATTTACACCTGTTAGGCAAATTTGCAGAAAGATCTAAATTGGCTTTGATGATTGAAAAGGTGGTAGAATGGTTGTTGGATTTAGGAAATTTGAATATGACATGGCGACGTTCCTACCAATTTATATTCTCTAATCCCTAGTTTGTTGAACTCAGTTCGCTGTGGATCATCTGTAATTGAAAAGTAACTAATTGCCTGTGCTAAACTTATCTATCCTGCACTGATGATCTGAACCCTTCCTATGCATGGTGCTGCAACCGCCAATTTATTTATATGCCTCAGGAGGAAGTGCTATGACATTTTGTTTCCGTTTTTTTATTTTCCATGTAATGTTGTATGTTGCTAGTTCATTTAAAAGCGCTAAGGTTCTCACCTTATCCTTTTTTTTATTGTTTTTTACTTTTGAAAGCTACCCTCACATTTTATCACTCCTGTTGCAGAGTCAACATTTCTGCAACTTGCCATCTTGTATACCATGGATATCGTTATGCTTGTCATATAAGAAACTTCTAAACACTCGAACTTTTCTCTGACTTTCCTTTTGGTCCCTCAAAAAAGAAAAGACCCTTTTGGTCTATGATTTGCCCCTCTCGCCAAGCCACAAAGTTGCACTACCTGATTTCAAAGATATATGATGAAGTGGAGAAATATCTAGGAATGTCTTCCATCTAAATCAGCATAATTTTTTTGGCTTGTATAGAAGGTACAGTTCAACCCGTCTTTTAGACAATCTTCATTTGCTTTTTAACAAGATCATTGATATATTACTAACCTGGAGGCTCAATACAATAGGGATGGAATCGATTGAAAATAATTTCAATCATACAGCAGAAGCTTATACTTTTGGATGAGCTATTGTGGTTAACATTGCCCATAAATTTCACTATATGTGCACCTCTTTTAAGTGTGTTGCTGTTTCCCAAAAAAAAAAAAAACTTCTCGCATCATCCTTCCATGCTCCTGTTTTCACTGACGTTCCTTGTCAAACATCTCTCAAGATAACCTTTTCTTCCTGTTTTCACCTTGCAGCCAAGCCTTGTGCCAAGTTATAGTTGTTTTGTTGATCTATATATGTTTCTGAATGAGGTATTGGTTGACCTGAAAATTGTCATTTGCAGGTGCAAGCAGAACATGAATAACTTAATGATATCACTTGCTCGCAAGTTTACTAAGTTGCAAGTTCTCACTCTTCGGCAAAATAAACCTCAGCTTGAAAATAGTGCAGTAGAAGCTGTTGCCAACTACTGTCATGATCTACGTGAGTTAGACCTCAGCAGAAGCTTCAGGCTCAGTGACCGCTCCTTGTATGCATTGGCCCATGGATGCCCACGGCTTACAAGACTGAACATCAGCGGGTGTTCCAATTTCAGTGATACTGCCTTGACTTACCTTACTTGCCGCTGTAAAAACCTGAAGTGCTTGAATTTGTGTGGATGCGTGAAATCTGCTACGGACAGAGCTTTACAGGTAATTTGGTCAACTCAAGATTTGCTGAGCATGTTTTCTAGTATGAACTTCCACTTAGTTTCTATAATCTTGATGCAGGCCATTGCTCAGAATTGTGGGCAGCTGCAATCTTTAAACCTAGGCTGGTGTGAGGATGTCACAGATAAGGGAGTGACCAGCTTAGCATCGGGATGTCCTGATCTCAGAGCTTTAGACTTGTGCGGTTGTGTTCTTATAACAGGTATTTGATCCGATTCTTTAGTAAATTAGTTCTCTTTATTGATTGACAAATATATACAAAGTTCTTTGTATCCTTTTTTTATTGGTGGATACATGGGCAATAGCTATCTTTTGGTGAGCACT
The DNA here is from genome assembly GCF_958298935.1 of Phragmites australis. Taxonomy (NCBI): domain Eukaryota; kingdom Viridiplantae; phylum Streptophyta; class Magnoliopsida; order Poales; family Poaceae; genus Phragmites; species Phragmites australis. The sequence goes on from NC_084931.1 coordinate 24,559,409, forward strand.
GACTTGCAGGTTGGTTTATACTAGAAACATAGAAGCCTTGTTCATTAGCTATCTCTGCGAGATCTTATGTAAGAAGCCTTGTTTTGAACTTGGAAGCTTCTGTACTATTTTGTCTTGTTGGTAGGACCACAGTTTGAGTAATCGGAGTCAGGCATACTGAAACACAGCACATCCCAACTTGATTTTTTTTCCATGTTACTTCAGTGGGTTGGTGATTTTGATTATATAATCAGTTTCTTATGAGAAAACAATACTTCAGTGATTTGATAAAAGAGTATGCATTTTGGTTGGGAACACCGTGTGCAATTAGACTCTTTCTCCAACAATCCATCATATGTCTCCAAGTCCAACACGTCCTTTCTGAAACATCAGTCCTGAGATATTTATCAAATTTATCCACCGAAATGTGATGGGCTATGTGTATGGGACACACACTCGTTACACCTTGACATGTGCAAACATCATAGAACGAGCATATTCATGTCAGTATGCTTGCTTATAGTCTCTGGGAACCTTGCATTTTTGGACATGGCAGTTGATCACTTTATATCACAGTACACTTGTTTGAGATGGCTATGCTTGCTGCCATCGTTTCACCCTTTTAGGTGAAGTCCAATAGGGCCTTTTTTTTCATGTAGCTTCTAGTGTGCCATGAGCATCTAAATCCTAATCTGTTACAATCCTTCATCACAGATGAGAGCGTGGTTGCTCTTGCCAACGGATGTCCTCACCTTCGATCTTTAGGCCTGTACTACTGCCAGAACATCACAGACCGTGCCATGTACTCCCTCGCAAACAGCCGTGTGAAGAGCAAGCGCGAGAGGTGGGATAAGGTGAAGGACGAAGACGGGCTCGCAAACCTCAACATCAGCCAATGCACGGCCCTGACGCCTCCGGCCGTGCAGGCGGTCTGCGACTCCTTCCCGGCGCTCCACACTTGCCCTGGGAGGCACTCCCTCATCATCAGCGGCTGCCTCAGCCTGACGTCCGTCCACTGCGCCTGCGCCCTCTACCGGCACCGTGCTGGAAGAGCCCTGTTGCCCAACCATGCTTACTAGGCGTGTTTGCGCACTTGGTTCTAGTGAGTCCCATTTGTCTGGTGGTGGTGGTGGTGTCGTCTTTCCGGCCTAGAGGAAGCTGTGTACATAATCTCGGGACATGGTGGTGTAATAAGACACTGCTATCTGTAGGACTTTGTGTGATAATCATGGAGTGTCGAGTGCCTGGAGAGTTGCATGTACACTCCCATGCCACCCAGGACATTGACTAGAAATGTTATGTTATAAAGTTGGTTCCTAAAGTGGATCTTGTGCGTATATTGTCATGGTTGGAAAATTGTAGTTGACTGATCAAAGCTCGGGGAAGCTAGAGTTGATGTCCCCATCAGGGTTTGCAAATACATCGGTTACCGCTCGAAAATCTTTGTAACGGAACTTACCGTTTCGCACCGATAATAGAAACCGTTTGGTAATCGAATTTGAAATAAAAAATCAAAAAATGCTGAAAAACTAGAGATAATTTTAGGATCTTATGTGATTTTTTTTCAAAAATAATGTCGTTTGTATCATATTTTATGAAGGAAGTTTGAATTTTTTTTTAAAGCGAGCAGCTCATTTATTAACTTATATTAAGAAAAAGCTTAATATGTAAATACATATTTTTTTACGTATGATATATATTAAGAGGATCTTTAAAATTGGTTTCACATCATTTAGAGTTTTATTAATTTCTCGATAATTTTTACAAAGTTTACGAGCATAAAGTAAATATGTTAAAAAATATCATTGTAATTAACTTTTTCATATCTACCATTATTTTTTCTACATAAAGAATAGTATAAGTAAACTAATAAAAGTGGTTTCACTAATTTTAGAGGTGTGATGGATTAGTTATAAATTAATCTAGTTGCAACACATTTACACAATTCTACATATAACAATAACTATTTTATGAGTTCATGTATTTTTAAAAGACATAGTATCATGTAAGAAGACTAATAAAATTGGTTTTATGATTTTTGGATTAGAAAAGAGTAAACTATGCATGTAACTTGGTTTAGCAAATATATTTTCTCAAAGAAAATATTCAACTTTTTTATAAGTATAAATACTTTTACCATGTAGATCATATTACAAGGAAACCAATAAAATTTGTTTCACTTGATTTGAAGCTTAGATGAATTAGTTATTGATTTTACAAGGTTGAGCTATTTTTTGATTTTTTTTTTGGGTTAAACTTCACTGAAATTCGAGAATACCGTTTGATAAATCGCTAAAACCAAACGGTTATTCAAGAATTCAAACGGTTACTGATAATTTGGAAAATGCGGAAAAATCGATCGATAAATCGCTAAATGCGGTTAGTAACCGTAGCAAACTGATCGGTTACCGTTTGGTCGATTCAGACCAAATTCTCGTCGAATTTCAAATTTAATCGAGTGAATTTTGAGTAAATTCTCTCTGAATTTGTACGGTTATCGTGACATCCGTGATTTTTCGGTAACCGCCGGTGAGCGGTTTTTATTGCCAAAACAAATTTGTGAACTTTGGTCCTCACTGATTGAGGGCAGATGATAAGGTTCCGTTCGGGTCACAACTCAAAAGTTCTTATGAAATCCCAACAAAATCCTTGCATTACAAGCATGCTCTGATTATTGGACTTGTGATCATTTGCAAACTTCGCACACGTCTTTTTTTTAGCAAAAGACTTGGCACACATATTAAACTGTGAAGATGGTCTCTGTTCAGCCCTGCTTGTCGCATTTCCAAGGCGTGCCGAGTTCCGCTTCCGCCGAACTTGGAGATGTCTCCGGTCTGGCAGGCGAACACTCACGCAGGCCCTAGTAATATTGTACAAAAACGCTCCTGCTTTGATGATTTGTTGTCCTACGTACATTTTTGTAGTCGTGATCATCTGAGCCGCAACCCTGGATAGAATCTGTGACCAGAAAATGTGTTTTTGAGGCGTGAGCTATGAGTTCTGGACCCCGTAGTTTGGGGTTCTTGAAATTAAGACTCGAGGAGAAGTTTTTTTTTTTTTTTTTTGAGAAGCGAGGAGAAGCTAGCTGGGTTACGTATACAATTTGCTGCAACCCTCGTCCTTGGTTTCCCGGTCGAACTGGGCTCGCCCAAACGGGAGGCTCTGAGGAGGCCGGGGCGGTCAGCGTATCCGGCCCCTCTGCGCCGGTCGAGCGAGCCAGTGGGGGGGGGGGGGTGCTCTGGACGCTTCTGGGCCAACACCTGAGTCTCCTCTATCGCATTGCGACGGGACATCCATGTGCTTGGAAAACTGCGCAAGCGAGCGGGCCTGTGGTGGACGGCGGCGCGTCCCGCCTGTGCATCCGACACCGCCGTCCGTGCGCTTCGCACCTTCGTCATCGCGCTCGCTGCTGCCGGTGCGCCACGCCACGCGGAGCGGAGCGGAGCCCCGCGCGCCGCGATTCGTGGCACGGCGAACCTGTGGGGTGTGCGTCGACGCGCGGCGGCATGGCACAGTGCAGCTAGCTAGCTATTCAGCGACGCGCCCCGTGCAGCTAGCTAGCTATTCAGCGGCTCGCCGACGTCCCTCCACTGCCCGGCCATCTCCATCCATCCCGCTGTTGGTTGCTACCGCGCCTGCTATTCAGCCAACGTGCGGCCGCTTTGCTGGTGCTGCTTTGTGCCTGACAGATCGGCGGCCGCGCCTGCCGCGCGGCGTCGCTTGTTGGCACGTCCTCCGGTCCGGCCCGACGATCAGCGTCGGGTCTTGGTTGGTGGCTCACCTACTGCCACGAAAAGCAACCCTTTTTCCGTATCAAATACTAGTAGCGTTGCTGTCCCGTGTGATCATAGTCTCCGATCCCCACTGATTGACAATTCCGGATAAGACCAATGCGCCGAACTGCCAACCAAGTCAACGATCAGCACTCGGCAGCACCCGGTTCCCAGGATCATTGTCCCAGGTTCTCTTTGTCTGTAACAGAGCATAACGCTACTATTCTAGTTCTACAGTATAACTAAACAATCAATGAAGGGCCATATCTAGTACTCCCCCATTTCCGTTTACATGGCGTATTAAGATACGAGCCAGTCTTTCAAAGTATTTATTGACGATTAATTTTTTATAATATATTATTAATTATTATGAAACTAATATCTTATCAGAATATATGTGAAACAAGAATTAATTGGTACATTTTTTTTTACACTAAACATGTGTATAATATTCATTTATTTCACGTACAAATTAAAGAATTATATAATTATTATGATACAGCTAAAAGACAATATATTATAGGAATTATCTGTTAAGTTGTCTTAAGACTAAGACAACGTATCAATACATAAGACGATCTATAAGATGATACTAATATATTTATCATAGTACACCCTGTATTTTGAAATGGAGTAGTCAATACGTTTCCTGATCCACTGTTGGGATATGTTCTCATTAAACCACTTCACGGGAATTCGTTTACGATTTAGTAAAGTTTTAGGCGGTTCCTGTTCAAAAGGAAAAGAGTTTGGAGCAATTCTGGGACGTGTTGAGAAGTTCGCCAGGTGGGGGGCGGGCCGCGTTGCACCCGCTCCCAACTAACCCACGCGCGGCGCCCACCGTTTCCTCCATTTCTCCCTCTCTCCCTCCCCTGCCTGCCTCGTCGTCTTCTCTTCTCCTGCCCAGCGCCGCGCCTTCCCCCATCCGCCCGCCCGCTCGCCCGCTCACCCGCCGCAGCTTGCTTATTCGCCTCTCGCCTCGCCCGTCTCCACCGGCTGGACCGCCGGCCGCCGCCGTTCGTCGTGCCCGATACCGGCCGATCTTCGATCGCAGGTACGTTCTCCTTGCCCCTTAGCTCTGCGAAGTCCTCTTGCTGCTTCCGTTGGAATCTCCCCGCTTTCTTGGGCCCCCTTTTAGGCTTCGAGTGTTAGGAGTGGACGGCATGATTGTGCCGCTCTTGGGTGCTCCGGGCGGGGGTGAGTTGCCGCTGCTTCCTGGGAGAGGAATAGTTGGGAGAGTTACGCTGAATCGAAGAAAGAAACTACGGGCGTTGCTAATAAGGATTGGAGAGTTTCAGGGTTCGATTGGTGTTAACGACCGGAGAATTCAGCTACGGGAAAAAATCATCATATTCTCTTTACTCTCTTGCTGCATGCGTGCTTGGTGACCAATTTCGTCAAAGTTAAAGGCTTTGTTTAGCTCTTTGGATTTATTTAGCTGTTTATACTTGTTTAATGCCAGCACATATAGAATTGTTGGAGAATACAAATATCTTGGTGCTCGGTGATCTTGTTTCTCATTTTTTTTTATTAATTATTCGTTATTTACTAGCTGGATTTTTGTTCCTTCTGCATTACTGCCTCAGGTCTGTAGTCTAGGTATGGACATGTATATTCCCAGTAAGATGTAAGCCTAGTTTTAGCCTTTCGGTACACCCCCTAACTTTGGTTTTCCTTGCAAGACCACAAGTTAGTCAACGTTGCAGGTTTGGTAATAAGGTTACCAGGTCTTACAAGCAACTCTTTCTGGGTGGGCTACCCTTTTTATTTGTTAAGAACATGTTGTAGGAAGCATGCTTTTCTTTAATGGACTGATGGATTTGATTAATTGACTTGCTTTACCGTGAAGACTTAGATCTGTGATTGCAACCGTCATACAAAAAGTCAAATGAATAAGACCTTGAGATGACAACGTGCAAGGATGTGTCTTTTGTTGAGCTTGTATGTATCACATACAGGGAGCAAAAAATTATACTTATCTTACTTTTAGTAAAGCATAAAGGATTATGCAGTATGATCTTGAAAATTTTGTGCAAATCATTAGTGCCTTTGTGTACTTCTGAAGAAACGCCAATGGACTTTAGCAAAGTATGCTGATTTGTTGTTCACTAACTGCAGGTGCTAGAAACTGTTCAGGCTGAACTCATCAGTGGAAGCTGCATTGAGTGTTTTATCGCAGACCTAAAAAGTGATTAACTGACCTATCAGGTTGAGAATTGTGAGAGACGTGATGTCTTTCGTTGCGCAAGCAGACCCATCAACTTCCTGTGCCGAGAGTCCTTACATCCATAAATTTGGGCCACAGGGCTCAGGTTTCTCTGCACAAAGATTTGCCTCTGGTACAGAATTGCCTCGTCATGGACCTCAACCATATAATGCTGAGGGCTACAGACAGTCTAGTTTCAATGGAGCACCGCCTCCTGTATTTCAGAACTCATTTTACAACGAACAAGTTGCACCAACTCCATATTGTGTAACTGCTAATGGCCAAACTCTTGCCACAACCCTGGATAGCCATTTTGAATCTCATTTTAATGCAGCAACATGTTCTCCAGCAATCTCTAATATATCTCAGCAGAACTCTCAATCCTTATCAGAGAATCAGAGCTCCGATCTTGAAGTAGAGTTTGATGAAGATGAGATCAGACTAAAGCTTCAGGAGCTTGAGCATGCTTTACTTGATGATGATGATGAGGTCTTTTCTGATTTGTCAGGAAGCATTAACGATGAGTGGAATGATAGCAAGAACAACAATGAATGGTCTAATACCATGAAGAATATCATGCATCTGGACTCTCCAAAAGAGTCATCACCGGAATCAAGCCTTAGTTGTCCAGACAGCAACAATGGAGAAGCGCGGGACCGAAAACAGTTGCTCTTTGACTGTGCTGAAGCAATATCTGAATATAGCATAGATGAAGCACAATCAATCATAAGAGAACTACGACAGAAGGTAGCAATTCAGGGAGATCCTTCTCAGAGAATTGCGGCCTATCTTGTGGAGAGCCTTGCTGCCACAATACAGTCTTCAGGAAAAGGAATCTACAGGGCCCTGAGGTGCAAGGAGGCCCCTACTCTGTACCAGCTTTCAGCGATGCAGATCCTGTTTGAAATCTGCCCATGCTTCAGGCTAGGTTTCATGGCCGCTAACTATGCTATTCTTGAAGCCTGCAAAGAAGATGAGATTGTTCACATCATTGACTTTGACATCAACCAGGGTAGCCAGTACATAACGCTGATACAGTTGCTACAAAATAACAGTAATAAGCCACTCCATTTGAGGATAACTGGTGTTGATGACCCAGAGTCAGTACACAGGACTGTTGGAGGACTGAAGGTTGTGGGGCAGCGACTAGAAAAGCTTGCAGAGGACTGTGAGGTATCATTTGAGTTTAGGGCAGTGGCTGCTGACATTGGGGATGTGACGCCCGGAATGCTGAATTGCCGTCCCGGAGAGGCCCTCATTGTTAACTTTGCATTCCTGCTGCATCACCTTCCCGATGAAAGTGTTTCCATTGTGAACGAAAGGGACCAGCTTCTCCGTTTGGTGAAGGGTCTCCAACCAAAACTAGTGATGTTGGTCGAGCAGGATGCAAATACTAATACTACCCCATTCCTTACAAGGTTGGTTCTCTTGTGAACATTTTTACCATATCTGGTACACAGAATTGTCTAAACCAAGGCTATACATGTTGTTCAATTACCCATTTGAGCAACATGCGTGCTTCAAAGTGCTAGTTTTGTGGAATAAATATGGCCTTTCAGCTTTGTATTTGCTCTACACACTTGTATCTGTGTCGTTCCTCATTTAGCCCTTTGATATGCAGGTTTCGTGAGGTCTACGACTATTACTCGGCACTTTTTGATTCACTGGATTCTACACTTCCAAGGGAAAGCCCAGATAGAATGAATGTGGAGAGGCAGTGCCTCGCACGAGAAATTGTCAACATCTTGGCCTGTGAAGGTCCTGACCGTGTGGAAAGGTAATATTTAAAATAATTCTTCATGGAGTCCTTGTCTCTTGCAGTTTGCAAACTCCGATATTTAAATACCAGCTTAAAAAACCACTGCTCATTGCAGGTATGAAGTGGCTGGGAAATGGAGAGCCAGAATGGCAATGGCCGGCTTTGTGCCCTCTCCTTTTAATAGCAATGTTATTGATGGTATAAGATCTCTACTGAAATCGTACTGTGATAAGTACAGATTCGAGAAGATCCACGATGGACTCCATTTTGGCTGGGGCGACAAGACACTTGTCGTCTCATCGGCATGGCAATAGAAGCTCGATTTAGCACTTCTGCATTTTTGGAGCTCCTGGTGTAAGGGCTGTAAAAAGGTGTCTATCACCGTATTTTTAACCTATGATATATTCATATCTAACATGCTACTTATAGACTTATTGAGATGTACCTAGTTTCTTAGGAGAAATATTTTGTGCTGTACACACTTATGTATTGTCATTGTGGTGTAGTTTTTCCCTTCTTTTAGAGGGGTAGATCACAACATATCGACATTGTTTAATGTATAAAGTTCTGTATGTTTGCTCTAGTAGCAGACAGGATAGGCAACAAAAATTGCGTCACTTTGGGGCATGGCTATGCCAATTGAATTGACGATGTATATGCACACAGAAGTATCAGCTATGAGATGGGAGTATGAATGCTTTTGTGGGTCAACATTTTGACATCTGAGGTTTTTTTTCAATGCAGCAGTTGGTCCATTCCTCTATACTTATGTGATACCTTCCAAAACTGGCATTCAGCCATCTATGCCAGATGTTCAACGAGTCACGAACAAGACTGACAGTTTACAAATTGTGAGATTATGTGATAAAAAATTGGTTTGAATGATGAAATTAGTAGAACAAAGTGATTTAGTATAATGACATTAAGATAATATTCATTAGTTGTTAAGATACTGCTTAGATATGCTTATATGCTGGTGTTAGTATGAAGATGATGCAATATACTCGTTTGCGTTATGTTGCATGAATTAATTTTAAGTCAAGTCGGAAGGACTTGTGTTGTACTAGTTTGTTGTTTGATTCATATGCAGGTGTTGTTTGAAGGAGAATGTGGTCGATAACGGATCGGTGAATTAAGTTTAGGGAGGAACTAAGGTTCGACGACTAGGATCAGGAGGAACTGAAGCCGTAGTGATCGAGGATGTTATACGGGACGTTTGGGCTAGATAACAGTATACGTGAAGACAAGGTTGTAGGTATGCGACTAGGTGCGTTGTGGGAGTGTAGACGAGCGCGAGGTCGTAAGCAACCATATGATGTGTTCGAAAGGTGGAGTCGTTCGAGTACATGGCTAGGTCGGTCTGCGGTCTGACATGTTGGAAAGTCTAGTCCCATAAAGAATCGAGTGAGAGTCGGAGTCTAACTCGAGCACGGGTTGGATTTGATTATGGGTGGACGTGTTTTGGTATGATTTGTGTCTAGGTAGGATACGACCAGGTTGTTTCCAAATCAAGGACGATTTGGAGAGTTATATATTGAGAGGGTCTCGATCAGGGTAAGGAGAACCAAGAACGAGAACATACTCAGAGAACTTAGACTTTGATCTAGGGAGTAAATCTATCTAGGGTTTGTGATTTTGTGAAAATCCTTGTTGAATGTTTTGGAAAGGCATCTTGTAAACTCATATGCAATGAAAATCAAGTTTCGTAAGTTGATGAGTTGCTGATTCAATTTTTTTTTATATTTTGCGTGTTTGGTTTTGGTTTTCGATTAATTTCATGTTTTTATTGAGTTTTATGTTGGTTTAATCCATCTAAAACTTTGCTAAAATATCTAGTGTTTGATTTGAGAAAATTTTGAGTGGATTTGGTTTGATCTCGAGTAGCTTTTTGTCAACTTGACTAGATTTTGATCTACTCGATTCTAGTTGATACAATCTGTTTCAACTAGGCATTATTCTTGATCCACATATTGACTCGATTCTTGTTGGGTTGGTTTTTTTATTTTAATCTAGTTTTAGCTTATCAAATTTGAGGAAAATCGGACCCGCAAATCTTTCTCTACATTATTTTTACTAGAGCATGTACCATCTGTTTTGAGTAGAATACCGAATTTAAATCGATTTTTGATTTGAGTGAATTAATCTTTGAATTTGGTTTCCACAATCATTCGCTCCCATCTGATTGCCTTATTAGAGTATAATCAATCCTACAATTGGTATCAGACTCTTAATACTTTTCTAATTGATCTTACTCGGTAATTATAAACATGACTTCAGATAGACATTTCACAAAATCTTATGTTTTTTATGGAGTTGATTTTCAGTTCTGGGAGACGAAGATTGAGGCCTACATTCAAGCTCAGGGCTTTGCAATTTGGGAAATGATCTACAATTCATAGGTGGTTCCAAAGAACAATGAGTTGATGACGTAGAACATGTCGGTCGTCGAGGCGAATAGTAAGGCAAGGAATCTGATCATCTAAGGATAGGAAGGAGCGACTTTGACCAAGTTGTACATCTCAAGTCAGCGCATGAGGTATGGAAAGCACTTTGTGATTAGCATGAGGTATGGAAAGCACTTTGTGATTAGCATGAGGGCTCAACTACTATATAAGAGAATGTGCGTATGAGGAAGAGAGAAAGTGGAGGTCCTCAAAGATGCTATGAATGTGGTGATCTCAACCATATTCGTTCCAATTATTCTAAGCTTACAGAGAATGCATCAAAAGAGGAGAAGAAGAAAAGAAGTGCTTGATCAATGACAAGAAGAAGAGCTTTCTCAACCGTAAGGTTGTACATCGAGTTCTTTCGACGCTCGAACAAGTCAACTTAAGTGATGTTGATTTGAAGAGTAGCGAGGATGACACAACATCTAAGAGCAAGACATGAATGATTTGATAGGGTTGTGTCTTATGGAAAGCAACAAAGAAAGCTCAACCGAGGATGAATTTGATGGCTGCGGTAATGAGGTATTACCTACTTATGATGATATATCTATTGCTGTTGTTCGTCTTGGTACATTTTTAGAGAAACGTAATAAAAAATTAAGAAACATGGTTCTGAGGAACCGTCCAAATATATTCTAATTAATCACTAGGAGGATCATTATTCATAATCACACCTCGATGATTAAACAGAATATCATCTCGGCACGCGTTTTGTGCCCAAGATCGGAACACATGCCTTTCCAACACAACACATCACAACATAACTTAATAAAGAGCGAGTAATTAACATTTATATTACAAGTCTTTAACATGCAACTATTTGCAACAATTTACATCAAAAGGTAACAACATCTGCGTAGCGAAAACTTAAACCTATACAACTAAAAGAGAGTGGAGCCACATGCCCTTAGGCTCCACCCCAAAAGCATGACCTCCGAGAGTAGGATGAACTACTCTTGCCCGCCATCCTGATCGGCAGGCACGAAGTGGCCAAACACTAGCTCTTTCTCACCAGCAGCACCTAAAAATGCAGGTATGAGTACGAAGGTACTCACAAGACTTAAACCATAAAGAGCACATATACATAGCTCGAGTCTAAGAATTATGCATTGAGTCATTAGTAAGGAAAAGCCATATAGTTAAGTTAAACATAAGCGGTAAACAACCTAGACACATATGTGTGAGCAACTAACTTAACCAACAACAACATAACTCTACCCTGCCATAACCAACTAAATATAAATAACTGGAACCATTATGAACATACATGTAACAAAGACCAACTCAACCATCTCCCACATATCCAATCATCAACCACAAGCGAAAACTCTACGATTGATGCAGATGAACAGAAGCATGCTCATGACCAAGAGCGCGATATTTCAAAATATTTTTACACTCTACAGGGGATACTCCTGGACCCACACGACTTGAGGACCATAGGCTTGCATGACCACACAGATCCATACAAGGGGTACTCATGTCAACCTTTCCCAATAAACCCTAACCATTTGGATCATGCATCGCTCGACGCAAAGGTACTAGAACTAGCACCTCTTACAAGCCCGCTCGCTCATACCGTCAATGTTCACGCCCAAATGATCATAGCTATAGAGGTATTCGGCTCGCCTTACCATTATATCGGTATGTGATGAGTAAGATAAGTGCTAAAGCCGACTACACTGACGATCGGTGCTTAAACGACGCAAGTGGTCTACGGTGTCCAGGTTCCTCTCCCAGCCTGCCCCTAGGACTTTCCTCTGGAGCAGATAACACCCCTACCACCGCCCACATCTCGTCTCATACTCACCACTCATACAACCATCATCAACCCATATCCAACATTGTGATCATTACAAAAGTAAATAACTCCTATGCTCACGAACGATGAAACAGTTCACTGCTCGACTTCTACCGAATGATCTATGCATTGCTAAGTATTTCGATTTAATTGTAATCTAGACATCAACAATATACTCAAGGCGACAAGAAAAGGATGAACAACAATTCAAGGTAGAAGTAATGCATTCAACATAGGATCTACCCATTTGTACCTGATCTCGACTCAACACATGCAAACATACATAGGCATAGTTCATCAATTTTAGACCTCATTCAATTGGACAAAGGTGCAATATGCTTAGTTGCTTGCCTTGCTGCTCTTAGGTTTGCCTGACACTCCCCGCACAAAATTCATAGAAATGCAGGAGCTTGCTAACGCCTTCGCTCACACCCGTGTCATGCTTCAGTTCTTCGTTCACTAAAGAAGAACGCATGCAATGATGAGTATGAATGAAGTGCAAATATGTATACCACAAAAATGCATATGATGAAATACCATTAAATTATGCCTTATAATGTATACAAATATTTTTTCTAGATAGAACAAGTCATAAGAAGACTAGCAAAATTGGTTTCACCCATTTTGGGCTTGCGATGAATTAACGGTGAATTAATGAAGCTTTAACCTAATTAATAAATCTCAGAAATGTAATTGATTATTTAATGTCTAGGGACATTTTTAATAGGTATATTAGGTTATTATGAAACAAAAAAAATTATTTCATAATGTTTGGAGCTACAAAGAATTTATTATGAATTTTACAATTTTCAGCCAACAGTAAACTGTGCTGAAAACGGTTCTGCTGAGTTGACCGCAGTCAAACCGCTGGGAGTCGCGGTCAGACCGCCAGCGAATAGAGAGGTTTGGGTTCTGGTAGTCAGAGCGGCCCAAGGGGCGGTCGGACTCCTGGAACGACGGTCAGACCACCAAGAAATGCGGTCAAACCGTTGTATGCGGCCGGAGGAACTTGGTGAGCTCGTCAGCGACCATTCCGACGATTTTGGTGGATTTTGGGGTGGGGATTTGGACCTAGAGCATCATCTTGACCTCCTCTATCGCATAGGATCACACACATAAGCTGAAATCGACAAAAACTTAGCTATTGCTACCAAAACATCAAGAATTCATGAACTTCAACCCTATCTCTAAATTCTTAAATTTTGACCAACCAATTCATGCATCCATACCATGGGAGCCTGGGAGACTCACCCACGGTGCTTATGGAGTTGGGTGACCATCGGATGACGAAGGAAACAGAGGAAATCGCTCGGGAGACGAAGAAATCTGATGTTCTTCACGTTTCAACCCTAAATACCAAAAGACATCAAATCCGGTCCAAATCCTTCGGGAAAGAGCAAACAAATTAGAGGGATAGGAAGCTTATGAGCTAAGGATCGCGTGATTACCACATGTATACCTCAAATCCTCCTCTTGAGGTCGGATTTTGGGAGAAAGGGAGAGAGGGAGAGAGTGCTTGAGAGGGAGAGAGGGGGCAGCTCCCCTGTGCTTGACCGGTGGAGAGGGAGCACGGGAGAGTGAGGGAGAGGGAGGGATGGTTGGCCAACTCCAGTGGGGCCCACGTGCTAGAGAAACAAAGTATTTTTAATGCGATTTCTATTCTTTTCTCTCTCGGATTAGTTTCTCTCATCCGAATGACTTTAAACGAATTGCTTTATAGTTACAAAACAAAAATCACACAAAATTAAAAATAATGCTTAAGAAGCATATTTATGCTTAATTATGTAATTATGGATTTTGGGACGTGACAATGATGTTTTAATTGAATCACTGAATTATGAAAATGCAAGACTTAATATTTTAATTTCTGATGATGATGCTTTCAAGTCGTGTGACTTAATTGATACTGAGTTCACTTCTCTTAGATATGTTCATGCTTCTACTCTTGAGAAACTCAAAGAAAAAAATTGAGAAGAATGAAAAACTTGTTGTGTTAAATTGCACACAAGTTAAAAATGCTAGTTGTTCAACGTCTGATTTGCTTGATTCAACTTTCTGTTCTGATTGCTCAATTCTAGAAATGAAGTTGCATGATGCTAATGTTAGAGTTTCTCAAATAGCTAATGACATGATTACTCAAGAGGTTCTTTTATGCTCTAATTGTTGTAAATAAAAGAAACCCATGATTAAGTGTCCAGCTCTTTCTAAACAAGTTGATTACTTGAAAAAAATCTAAACCTGATTTTAGATTCATCTAAATCAAACACATGTAAACAAGGTTTAGTTTTGATCCCTATGCTCATTCTAAGATAAATGTACCAAGTATTATCAGAACTCTTGGTAGTGGCAAATTTGAAACACTTGCTGAATCTAAACCTAAGAGGGTTGTTTCTAAGTATGCTGATTTTTTATCTTCTACAATGAATGAAAATGTAGCTTATTCTTCTAATTTTGCACATCAAGTTAAGTACAATTGCACTCATTGTGGTAGAGATAGATATTTAGTAGATTTTTACTTTAGACTAGCTAAACAATAAAGGAAAGAAAAGTTTAAGGCTAGGTTTAATTTTTGAAAGGCACGTGTTATCCCTCGTGAGGTTGTGCTACCTTATTTTGTGCTTCGGTTGAAACAGTCATCACCTTTTGCTACTCGTGTAACTTGTCATGGGCCTACTCGGGCTTCTTGAGTTGAGACTACTCAGGTTGCTTGTACTCGAGTTAAACCTACTCAAACTTCTCAAGTTGAGTCTACTTGGGTTACTTGTATTTTGCCTACTCATTGTTCTAGTTAGCTGACTGAGTATTGGATTTTTAAATGCTTTATTACTAACTTCAGTACTGAGATATCGACATCTTTTGTTGCTTTGTAGGTTTCTTAGCAAGGAAGAACATATGGTTAGTCGATTCCGAATGCTCATGCCATATGTCCGATGATAAAAATTAGTTCTCCTCTCTTGTATGTGCATCTTGTGTTGAGAGTGTTACATTTAGAGATGCTTCTTCTACTTCTGTTGTGGCAAAAGGTACAATGCAGGTTCACTTAGAGCTATTAGAAGTGATAATGGAATTGAATTTAAAAATTCTTCTTTTGATCATTTTTATGCCGAGAAAGGTATTGAACATCATTTTTATAACCTAGAGTACCTCAACAAAATGATATAGTTTAAAGGAAGAACATAACTCTAGTTGAGATGGCTAGAACCATGTTGGATGAGTTTTCTACTCCTAGAAAATTTTGGGCTGAAGCTAGATCTACTGCTTATTATATTTTAAACCGTATTTTCTTGACATTTAAATTGGGTAAAACTTGATATAAGCTACGGTTTGGATATAGGCCTAGTGTATCTCATTTTAGAATTTTTGGTTGTAAGTGCTTTGTGCTGAAATCTGAAAGTTTGGATAAGTTTGAGTCCAGATCAACTGATGAAGTTTCTTCTTGGATATCCTGCTCATGCTCGTGGCTATTGTGTGCTTGTTTTTGAGACTAACAAAATTGTTGAAGCCTATGAGGTTACTTTCGATGAGGCTAGTCCTGGAACTAGATCAAGTGATGCAGGTACATGTACACATATCCAGAGGGAGTTTGAGTGTATATTTGTGGATGATGATGAGGAGGAGGATGATGAAATTTTAATTCCTGTGACACAATTAGTTGAAGATCATTTGATGACTTCGACTACTTTGGCTACAGTTGGATATCCTTAAGCTACTACATCATATGTGTATGTTGTAGGAAAAGAAGAGATTGCTTATGGAGTCAATGCTCCTTTGCACATTCAGTGGAGTCATCCACTTGATCAGATGATTGAAGATTTGCATGAACGAGTCATATGTTCTAGATTTATTAATTCTAATTCTCATGCTCATTCAGCTTTTGTTGATTTTTTTGAACCCAAAAATGTTTCATATGCATTAACTGACGAATCTTGATCAATGCCATGCATGAGAAACTTGAAAATTTTGAACGCAAGAAAGTCTGGAAGCTTATCGCATCTCCTCCGGATCACACACTTATCAGTACTAGATGAGTTTTTAAAAATAAACAAAGTGAAGATGATGTTATTGTTAGAAACAAAGCTAGACTTGTTGTTCAAGATTTTACACAGGTAGAAGGGCTAGATTGAGGAAACTTTTGCTCTGGTTGCTAGACTAGAAGCCATTAGATTTTTTTTAGCTTTTGCAGCATCTAAATGTTATAGATTATATCAAATGGATGTCAAAAGAGCTTTTCTGAATGACTACATCAATGAAGAAATTTATGTTAAGTAGCCATTTGGTTTTGAAAATCCTAAATATCCAAATCATGTATACAAGTTGTCTAAAGCTTTGTATGGTTTTAAAACAAGCCCCTAGAGTACGGTATGATAGGCTTAAAACGTTCTTGCTTAAAAAAGGTTTTCTAATGGGAAAAGTGGACAAGATGTTGTTTGTGCTCAAGCATGGTAATGATCAACTATTTGTTCAAATTTATATAGATGATATCATATTTGGTTATACTTCTTATGCTTTGGTGTCCTAGTTTTAGAAACGATAAGCAGAGAATTTGAGATGAGTATGATATGTGAACTAACATACTTTTTGGGTCTTCAAATCAAACAAACCAAAAAAGGGATTTTTATTCAACAAAGTAAGTATACACAAGACCTGCTATGACGTTTTGAGATAGAAAATAGCAAGCCGATCATGACACCTATTGGAGCAACAACGATGCTTGATCCTGATGAAGATGGTGAGACAGCTGATAAAAAGAATATCTTCGTAGCTTTAAGGCCAGATATACAATTTGTTGTAGGCTTGTGTGCACGATTTCAAGCTTTTTTAGGTGCTTCACATCGACAAGCTGTCAAACCGATTCTCAGGTATCTTCATGGTACTCAGGATTTTGGCATATGGTTTTCTGCTTCTTCTTGTATTAGCTTAAGAGTTTTTTCTGATACTGATTTTAGAGGTTGTAGAATTGATATAAAAAGTTCATCTGATACATATTATTTCTTAGGTAATTCTCTTGTTGCATGATCATCTATGAAATAGTCTTGTGTTGCACAATCTACTGCTGAATCTAAATATGTAGCTGCTGCTAATTGTTGTTCACAAACTCTTTGGATAGTTGCTGCGTTCCACTTTTCTGTGATAACACTAGTGGTATAAATGTTGCTAAAAATCCAGTGTAACATTCTCGGACTAAATACATTGACATCCAATTTCATTTTCTTAGAGACAATATGGAAAAGGGGAATATTGAATTTCTCCATGTGGATACTGAACATCAGTTGACAGATATTTTCACAAAACATTTGGATTTTTCTCGTTTTACTTTTGTTCAGGGAGAACTTGGTGTTATTCATCATATGAGATTATTTTGAGGAGGAGTTTTTATATCTTGGAGCTTGGCAGAGTTTAAAAATGAGAAAATAATGAAATATGAGCATTATATTTGATATATATGTGACTTTTAAAGCCAATAGTTAAGCTATATGAGAGTTTTTGCACCTTCATATCTATATATGTAGGTTGTAGTTTTTATCATGACTTTCTAAATCGAATCACAACTTGAATTAAATCTTGTCATGGTTAAACCCTATTGATTACTTTAATCTTTGATAAAAATGCTATATGTGAAAGACTCAAAGAAATGAAAAAGTAACGAATAATAGTTGACAGGAAAAAAGATCAAGGAAGTATGTATTGTCGCATTTTTTCTTTACGAGACTGACTGCTTATCACTACACTTTGATATGAACTTAGAAGAAATCGTGTATGACCGTAACCATTGTCTTAAACTTACGATTGTCTTTTTGACATAAGCTTGATATGCTTGGATAGAATAATGTTGATGGTGCATATAATTCCTTACAAAATAATACGAGACGTTCTTGATAGCACAATTGGTACCTTATGACATATGATTTTAATCAAAACAATGACATATTTCTTTATCCATGTTTTTGATAGCATATAAATTGAGGATTTGAGTAGTTAAGATTGAGAGACTATGCCTTGCAAATAAATTGTTAATTATACTTGATGAGTTATGCTTATACTATATTTTTACATGTGTAGACGAGTTGGTGCAGATATTCTTGACAGTGCGGCTTGGTCGAGTATCTGTTATATATGTGACTGATCTACGATGCTCATTATTATAAAATATAATTCTCTCTTTAAATTTTTGATGAAATCATTGCCAAAAGGGGAGAGAGTTGTTTATTCGGGAGAAATTTTTGGTTTTTCACAAAAGGGGAGCGATTTTCAGTGTTAGAAATTTTTCTTAATTTTTATTTCACTTTGCATTTGGTTTTAAAATCAAATCATGTCTATTAAGAGGTTACCAATATTCACATGAGAGTTGCTAATATTTTCATCAAGAGGGAGATTGTGAGATTATGTGATGAAAAATTGGCTTGAATGATAAAATTGGTAGAGCAAAGTGATTTAGCATAATGTCATTAGGATAATGTTCATGAGTTTTTAAGATGCTACTTGGATATGCTTATGCGTTGGTGTTAGCGTATAGATGATGCAATATAATCGTTTGTGTCGTGTTGAGTGATTGATTTTGAGCCAAGTCGGAAAAGACTTGTGCTCGTACTAGTTTGTTGTTTGATTTATGTGCATGTGTTGCTCAAAGACAAACATGATCGATGATGGATCGACGGACTAAGTTCAGGTAGCAACAAAAGTTTGATTTAGAAGAAACTGAGGTTATAGTGATCGAGGATGTCATGTGAGGCGTTCCGGCTAGAGAACAGTGTACATAAAGATAAGATTGCAGGTGTGCGACTAGGTGCATTGTGGGAGTGCAGACATGCGCGAGGTCGTGGGCAATCAGATGATGTGTTTGAATGGTGAAGTCGTTCGAGTACATAGCTAGGTCAGGCTGCGGTCTGATAGGTTGGAAAGTCCAGTCCCATAAAGAATCGAGTGAGAGTTGGAGTTGGACTCGAGCACGAGTTAGATTCTGTTATGGGTGGACATGTTTTGATATGATTTGTGTTCAGGTAGGATACGATCAAGTTATTTCCAAACCAATGGCGGTTTGGAGGGCTATATATTGAAAAGGCCTTTATCAGGGTAAGGAGGACCAAGAACGAGAATATACTTAGAGAACTTAGACTTTGATATAGGGAGTAGATCTATCTAGGGTTTGGAATTTCATAGAAATTCTTGTTAGATACTTTTAAGAGGCATTTTGTAAACTCATCTATGCAATGAAAATTAAGTTTTGTAAGTTGATGTGTTACTAATTCAGAATTATTTTTCTATTCTATATTTTGTGTGTTTGGTTTTGATTTTTGATTAATTTTGGGTTTTATCAAGTTTTATCTTGGTTTAATTTATCCAAAACCTTGCTAGATTATCTGATATTTCATATGAGAAAATTTTAAGTGGATTTGGTTTGATCTTAGATAGCTTTTTTATCAACTCGATTAGGTTTTGATTACTCGATTTTGGTTGATACAGTCTGCTTTGACTAAGCATTATTCTTAATCTACGTAGCCGATTGACTCGATTTTTATTGGGTTACTTTCGTATTTGAATCTAGCTTCAGCCGATCAAATTTGAGATTAATCGGATTAGCGGATCTTTTCCTATATTGCTTTTACCAGAATATGAATAATCTGTTTTGAATAGAATATCGAGTTTAAATTGATTTTCGATTTAAGTAAATTAATTTTTGAATTTAGTTTTCACCATCATTCACTCTCTCTCATTGACTTATTAAAGTATAATGGATCCTACACAAGTGTTGGTCATCCATTTTGGAGCTGCGACCTGGCGAACGAGAGAAGCTTCAGCGGAATGCAGCACAGGTACCTACGAACCACTTCTTCCAACGCATGACTTTTTATGTGTTCTCTAGGATTCGAACCATTTCACGCAGAAAATCTTATGCAACTTTGCCTGCATTCACGTTTCTGGCAGGGCAGATTGCAAGCTAAGTAGAAGGGCCGGGACTGACAGGTTTAAAAATAAAAAATGTTGTATTCTCATACTGTTAAAATTTAAAATACTATTTCAAGATGCTGTTCTAGCTCTTCAAAATTTTCAACTCAAACAATTATTTTGCAACTAGAAACAAAAAAGTCAAATATCAGGATCCCTGAAATTTGTTTTTTTTTCATTGTATAAGTTATATTTTTGTCTGAATTTTTTGAAAAGCTATATGATAGCATACTCCGCACCATATATATATTTTTAGAATTTTTCATGATAATTTTGATAGTGTTTTGAATTTTGAAAATACTAGAACGCAATGTTTTTTATTTTAAACTTATCATCTGTAGAAAGGACGATAGGTAAATCTGTAATTTTTAGAAACAGGTGTATATTAAAAAATAAATAAATAAATTCTTTAGTTGTTACCCTCGCAACTAAAAAAAGAAAGAAAAACGCGCCAGCACCCCACGTGTACTAGTTTAGTTGCCCCTCCAGTCTCCACGGTGGCATTGCATCTCGTGGACACTGGATCGAAGAACAGTGGCTGGGAAGACCGAGGGTAGTGAGGCAAAACTGCTATTTGTTTTGTTATTATGATAGTGTTAGACGTATACCAGTGTATGTGCCCGTGGGGGATCTGTATGTATCACGGCAACTAGGATTACTTGCTTCTGTAGCGCAACGGTGATCACTTTCCTTATCTCCCCTAGTGCTAATCAGGCAACGCTAATCACCTTCCTAATCCCAGCCTCTGTTTCTATAACCGGTGAAGGTGATCAGCTATATATGTGTAATCCTTTGGCATATGTTAATCATTGCGTATTTGCCTTAAAAACACATCACGTTTTCATGGTATCAAGATGTGATGATCCTATTACCACGCGCTTTCGCTCACCCTAGTTGCCACCACCATGGCCGGCGCCCCTCCTACCCTTGAGCAGCATACCGCTGCTATTGATGCCCAACGCGCCACCCCAACGGTTGCTGGCGCCTCTGCTACCGATGCCGCTGCTGCCAACGTCCAGCGCACCGCCACAACAGCTTATGAAGATCAGCGCATTGAGGCCCTCATCACTGCTGCTGTCGATCATGCCAGCCGTGACATCCTCGCCACCGTCGTTGTTGAGCGTGCTGTGTCGACCTCCTTCACGACGGATCCTCCTCCTTCCGGCACCCCCACAACGAGCACTGCCATCACAGCCGCCTCCGGCATCAGCGACCCAATCGGCTGCACCTTCGCTAGCCTCCATGCCTACGTCGTCGGTGTCATCAACATCAAAGCCCTCGCCCCGGTGATCCTCAACCTCACGTCCTCCAACTACACCAAGTGGCGTGGGCTCTTCCTCACCACCCTCAGGAAGTATGCTTTGACATAGCACGTCCTCTTCGATGAACCACCATTGATGCATGGCGATTGGGCATACATGGATTGCATGGTGCTCTCCTGGTGCTACAGTACCATCACCCTCGACCTCCTCGAGATTGTCATGTCATCGAGCACCGTAGCCCGCGCTGTGTGGCTAGGTCTCGAGCACCAATTCCTCGGCAACAAAGAAACACGTGCTCTCTACATGGAGGCCGAGTTTCAGAATTTCCTTTAAGGTGACCAGTCCATTAATGATTATTGTCACAAACTCAAATTCATGGTAGATAATCTTGGTGATCTCGGTGAGCCCATCTTTGACCGAACACTCGTATTGTTCGTGCTTCGCGGTCTCAACGAGAAGTTCGCCCATATGGTCTCGATTCTCAAGATGCAACGCCTGTTCCCTGCCCGTTCCCTAGCTTTGTCGAAGTGTGCTCCTGTCTTCTCCTTGAGGAAATCTCCAAGAACCGCGCCGCCAACACACAAACTATCTTCCTCGCCTCCAACCAGGGACCGGCGCTCGGTCCTCGCCCGAACACCTCCACCATTGTCGCTGGGACGAGGGGATCTGGGTGTGGTAACAACAGGCGCCGCTGGCGCAACAAGGGCATACGGTAAAGCTCGAGTAGATCTCCAGGCGCTTCTTCTCCGACCACCGGCGTGCCTGGCAGCTCCCCTGGCGGCGCCCACGGTGTCCCATCGAACAATTGGCCCCTTGTCAATCCATGGTCAGTCACTGTCCAAGTGTGGCCTCACAGCTGCACTCCCGTACCTCCTCCGTCCAGGGCTACACCGCGCCTCGCTCCAATTCCTCAGCCGTTGCATGTGATGACCGCCACCGCACCTCCTGCCTTGGGCAGCACGTACGACCACGGCATGGAGCCCCATGACAGGGGAGCAACTCCGCAGTAGCCGGCCGCATGGAACCCCATGCTTGGCACTGGCTTTTAGGATCAATAACAACTTGCCAACGCTTTCAGCATAGTGACGCTTAACTCACCTCCCTCCAATACCGATTGCTATATGGACTCGGGTGCGTCCTCCCATATGGCTTTGGACACCGGTATCCTCTCCTCCCTCCATTCCCATATGACTCCCTATTCCCATGTCATTGTTGGTAATGGATCCCTTGTACCTGTTACTTTTATCGGTTTTGTCTCCTTTCCCACTTCTTCCCCTCGGTCTTTGCGCCATGCCCTGGTTACTCCTCAAATAATCAAAAACCTTATTTATGTTCGTCAGTTTACAATTGATAATAATTGCTCCATCAAATTTGACCAGTTTGGTTTCTCTGTGAAGGATCTTCGTACCAGGAACGTGGTTGTCAGGTGCATAGCTCCGAGGATCTCTACCCTTTTCATCCTCCAGCTCGACCCGCAGCTCTTGCCATCACTGCCTCCCTAACCCTGTGGCATCGTCATCTCGGGCATCTCGGTCATGATACTTTGTCTAAGCTCATTAGCTCGAATGCCCTCCCGTGCTCTGCTTCAACCACTACCCTTCTTTGTCATGCATGTCAGCTTGGATGACATGTCCATTTACCTTTCGGCACCTCATCAACTCGAGCTAGTCACAACTTTGATTTAACACATTGTGATCTTTGGACTTCACCTGTACCTAGTGTGTCCGGTTACAAATATTATCTCGTACTTTTGGATGACTGCTCGCATATCTTTTCCTTTGTCCATACCCAGTTTGGTGGGACAATCAAGGCTTTCCAATGTGACAATGGCCGTGAGTTCGACAACTCCACCGCCCGTACCTTCTTCCTCACTCACGGCATTGCACTTCGCATGCCGTGCCCATATACGTCCCAACAGAACTACAAGGGAACACATCATTCGCACCACTAACGATATAATGCGTTCTCTCATGTTCCAGGCCGGTCACCCGCCCTCCTTCTGGGTCGAGGCTCTTCATATAGCCACCTACTTGCTGAATCGTCACCCCACCAAACCTCTCAACTCTCAGACTTCGTGCTTTGCTCTCTACGTAGTTTCCCCCACATACTCCCATATGAGAGTCTTTGGATGTAAGTGCTACCCAAATCTCTCCTCTACCACCCATAACAAACTCTCCCAACGGTCTAACTTGTGCGCCTTTCTCGGCTATCCATCCGACCACAAGGGCTATCGTTGTCTCGATCTCTCCACAAACAAAATCATCATCTCCCGCCATGTCTTCTTTGATGAAACTTGTTTTCCCCTTGTCGAGGCTTCCTCTCTACCACCTAACCTTGATTTTTTAACAACTGGTGCTTCTTGTTCACTTGGTTCTCAGTCTTCTGCAGGCAATGATGCACTTGACATCGTCTTACTATAACCTGCGGTTCCTGGACCATGCACCATCGCTCCTGGAATGCCCACGACCGCACCAGCTCCAGGGTCCTCTCTCGGGCGGTCCTCCACATCTGGACCATCGTCTGCCGGGGCTTCTTCCGGGCGTGCACCCACCTTGGGACAATGGCACTTGGGCACGCCATAGACGCCCTCACCGGCTACCGGCTCGCCTGTGGGCACGTCCCCATCGGCCACGCGTTCATCTCCTACCTATTCTGCTGCCCCTGCTAGCCCTGAGCTCCAGGCTACTGCCAGCGGAATTCAGTGGCCCTCACGGCCGGTCACTGCTGTTCTGGTTCCTCCAGTCAACAACGATCACCAGATGGTCACACGAGGGAAAAGGTGGTGTTTGTCTACTGGTTCAGCGTCTCAATATTCAGATAGCAACACTCTCTCCCATTCCAACGTCTTACAGAAGTGCCCTATCTAATCAGAATTGGTGTCATGCCATGACTGATGAGTTTGATGCTCTCCAAAGCAACAACACTTGGGATCTTGTTCCTTGTCCTCCTGGTGTCAATGTGGTTATAGGCAAGTGGGTTTACAGGCACAAGTTCAACTCAGATGGGTATCTTGATCGTTATAACGCACGATGGGTTCTTCGGGGATTCACACAGTGTCCTGGCATTAACTTTGATGAGACCTTTAGTCTAGTCGTTAAACCTGTGACAATTCGCACTGTGCTCACACTGGCTCTCTCTCTCGGAATTGGCCAATTCATCATGGATGTCAAGAATGCATTTCTTCATGGAACTCTCTTCGTGACTGTTTATTGTGCTCAGTCGTCTGGATTCATTGACCCTGCACACTCTGATCACGTCTACCACCTCAACAAGTCACTTTATAGCTTGAAGCAAGCACCGCGGGCTTGGTACAGTAAGTTTGCTTCACATCCCCTCTCTCTCGATTTTGTGGAAGCAAAGACGGACACTTCCCTGTTTGTGTTCCACCGTGGCACCGACATTGTCTACCTGCTGCTGTATGTGGATGATATTGTACTAGTAGCTTCTTCACTAGTACTCCTGCATCAGACCATAGCAGCTCTCCAGCGAGAATTATCCATGAAGGATATTGGCTCCCTCTATCATTTTTTGGGCATGTCCGTACATCACCAGGATGGATCTTTGTTCTTGTTGCAATGCCAGTATACCCTTGACATTCTTGAGCATGCTCGGATGTCTGCGTGCAAACCCTGAAGTACGCCTGTTGATACACAATCCAAGCTCTCCGGTGACGGCAAGCCCGTTGAAGATGCCACACAGTTCTGCATCATTACTGGTGCTCTTCAGTACTTGACTTTTACTCGGCACGATATTGACTACGCCGTGCAACAAGTGTGCCTCTTCATGCATGATCCTCGTGGGCCTCATGTTGCCCTGATGGAGCGCATTTTGCGAGATCTTGAAGGAACCTTGGATCATGGTTTGCTTTTATGTCACACTTCTCCCAGTGAGCTGATTGTTTACACCGATGCTGATTGGGCTGGTTGTCCCGACACGCGAAAGTCCACCTCAGGCTATGGCGTCTTTCTTGGGGACAACCTTATCCCATGGTCTTCCAAGCGCCATCAGACAATTTCCAGATCCAGCGCTGAGTCTGAGTACTGTGTTGTAGCCAATTGCATAGCCGAAGCCTCCTGGTTACGACAGCTTCGTCTCGAACTCCACTGTCCACTCAGTCGTGCCACCCTGGTATATTGTGATAACGTCAGTGCAGTGTACCTCTCCAGCAATCCGGTACAACACCAGCGTACCAAGCATGTTGAGATTGATATGCACTTCGTTCGAGATGGCATTGCACTTGGCCAAGTCCGCGTTCTTCATGTCCCGACTTCGTCGCAGTATGCCGACATCTTCACCAAGGGTTTCCCGACGTCTGTCTTCATGGAATTTCATTCCAGTCTAAACGTCTGTCCTCCTCCCGTTCCAACTGCGGGGGAGTTTTAGACGTATACCAGTGCATGTGCCCGTGTGGGCCCTGCATGTATCACGACAACCAGGATTACTTGCCTCTGTAGCGCAATGGTGATCACTTTCCTTATCTCCCGTAGTGCTAATCAGGCAACACTAATCACCTTCCTAATCCCGGCCTCTGTTTCTAAAAACCGGTGAAGGTGATCATCTATATATGTGTAATCCTTTGGCATATGTTAATCATTGCGTATTTGCCTTAAAAACACATCACGATTTTCAGATAGCAATGTAAAATAGAGAGATAACAATAATTTAAAATTGATTTTCTCATTGATAGTGTTTGTGTCCGTTCGGAATGTATTCCTCTCGAACGGATGTCTATTGCCGAAAGGGTACGAGGAACTATAGGTTCTTGATCACTTTGGTTCGTAACACTTCCCTTATCAATGCCTTTCCATGTATATATCATCTTGAGAACTCCTTTAAAAATTCTATGGGAAAAATATGAGGAGAATGATAGTAATAATATGATGATATGTCATTAAAACTTTTTTAAAACTCGGTGAGAAAATAAGGAGAAAATAATATATCATATATTGATTATTGCCTTATTGTAAACTCATATGATAAAACATTAAAAGGGAAAACCCATAAGCGAGTTTAGAGAACAATAAGTATGATCTGTGAACCAAATATATCTTTGATACCTACTTTAAAAACGCTGGTAGGGAAAATAGGAAATATGACATATATTCTTATGTAGATATTACCTCATTAAAACCTTTTATGAGAAACCTCATGGGTAAAACTCATATAGGAAAAAGAGTATAATATGATGTATGAACATGTTAAAATTTAGGGGAGATTCCCACTGATACTTGCAAATCTCAAAGTCGCCGCATACCAATTCCATGAATGTCATTTTGGAATGTAGAAATTGGTAAGTACTTTGTGAATAAATCTGTGAGGTTATCACAATATTTAATTTGCAAGATATTGATCTCCTCACATTGTTGTAACTCATGAGGATAAAACAATTTAGGGGCAATATTCTTAGTGATATTGCTCTTTATATAATATGTTTGCATCTGAGTAACACAAGTAGTATTATCTTTATAGGTAATGGTTGATGATCCAATGAAACCAATACCACATGACTATTATATGTTATTGATCATTCTGCGAAGTCATATACATGTATATGATGTTTCAGAATGATAAATAGAAGTAGCCATTGGAATTTGTTTTGATAACTCCTATGCGAAAGCTATATCACTATGAAATCAGTATGTGATTTGGTATTATGGGATCATTTATATAGCTAGAATCTGGATATTCCACTATGGTCATATCTTGATTTTTTTGATAGAATAAACCTAGATCTTTAGTGCTATAAAGATATATGTGGATATCCTCTTTGACTCTAGTCTAATGGAGTTATTGGAGCTACGCTGTTTGAGTTAGTAAGTTATTTGCAAATGCAATATCAAACCTGTTACAATTTGCAAGATACATGAATAATTTGATGGCACTAAAATATAGAACTTTAGGGTCAATATCTTTTCATTGTCAACCCAATGTATGAATGGATCTTGAATCATATTTGAGGATTAAATAACCATAAGCGTTTTGATGGATATGATTATCCAATATTATTTGGATATTGGTGTACTGATGAATAAATATTCCTGAAGTAATATGCTTAAGTTCTAGACTTAAGCAAAATTTAGTTTTATCCAAATCATTCATCTCAAATTATGTCTTAAGATGATTTCATACTTTGTCATGTGTGATTTGGAGATGATACAAAATTCAATTGGGATTTCATTATGAACACACATACGCAATCGTCATGGTTGGAGTAACTCGTATGTGAAAGGAACTCATTTAGTCAGTTGTAGCATAATCAACTTAACTGCTTGAAATCATGATGTGATTTAAGTTGTACACAATATATATTGCGATTTGTATTTAGATTCAGGATACGAAGTACATTAGGGACTCATATGTTCGAATCTATCTAATTCATTCGATCTGCCAATGATATTGAATATGGGAACGTAATTTCCATACATATCATGGGGGTATGTAGCATCGTAATTAATGCCAGGTCTCTGTATGAATCATTGTACTACAAACCTCACTATATCACCACCTTATGGAATGGAAATCTATTTTGCTTCCATAGGAAAGATATTGTGTTATTAAGCGAAAGCAATTCTCCTTAATTACCACCTTTGGTTTGACCAAATTTGAGTGTTGAAACACTCTGCCTAGGACTTTTTGGTCTGGATCCAGTTGAAGGTGTACGACAATTTTGAGGAGAAATATATATCAACAATTTGTAGTCTTTGTATTGATTGATTCTTTGGAATCAATATAGTTTGTGAAAATATTATTCTATTTAACTCCGTGTATTTCCCAAAATAATGGAGTTACAGTGTTCCAATGACCTAGTGTCTGAATTTGTGTACACATTTGTGCTGGACATTTGGATGCTAAATATCCATATGCGTTTGGATAATGAATATCAGGTGTCTATCAACTTGATGTTGATTTGCATTTACCCTTGTGACCATACCTCTCCCCCACTTATTTTGATTTGAGAGTTGAGTTGCTTTATTAGATACCTCCACTCTTTCTGTCACATTAATAGCGGGAATCGGCTTTTATGACATATTTATGACTAGTAAACGCATCTAGCAGATTATTTGCAATATGTTGCAAATATAAGATGTTCTAAATAAGAGTTCAGATTTCTGGTACATGGATATGAGGACTGAATATGAATGTGTCTGACATTCTCTTCTGATTCCTGATATTTTTGTGGTATTAATCTCCCCCTAATACCGAGAATTATCCTAAAAATGTTATGAGTATACGAGCAATGAATATGTCCCATATGAGGGACTCGAGGTATTATATAATTGACGGATAATTATACCACATATGAATCTCCAATGCCCTTTGATGTATGATATAGCGTGTAAAACGTAACCGATTTGCAGATGAGAAATATTTGGCTGAAGCCAAATTTTCACATAGTAACTGCAACGGAGGGAGCCGTATGATTGTAGTTGAATAAATTTGGTTTAATGATGCAGTGTGTAAAGCCGCATGTCACCAATAAGATATTGGTGAATTGCAATTCTTTGGTTGCTCATACAAATTATTTGATTCTCTTGATGAGAGATTCAACTATATCATTATGAGTATGGACATAAGATACTTAATGTTGTAGTGCTCAAAACCAAACTACTCTATGTAAATGGACAGAGCAGAGTAGAGCAGTTTGGTAGCTCACGAGGCTTTTGATCCTGCATCCAGGATTATTTGCACTAATTTTGATAATTAGGGCAATGAGTTTGGCATAAGTGTGATGGCTTATGTATAAGGGACACATATGAGACTATTTTAGAGATGCATCAATCAGCATTATAAAATAATTTTTCTCATCATCTTTAAGGTAGAATGATCAAGGCAATCATGCCAAGTCTTGATTTCATCAAGATAGAAAAATTATTTTTGTACGTAATATGTGGTACGAGTTTGATGTATGTATAGTATAATCCAGATGGTATATAGAGAAGCTTGGTATATCCGTTATTTTGATTAAGAGGATAAATTCCTCTTTGTTGTCATCATATGTTTCAATATGGAAACCATTCTGACGAATATCTCTATAACTTCGTAAGGTACGAGTTGAATCGGAATACAACAGAACATCATCGATTATGACTTGTGCACCCATAGAGAGAGTAATTATGGCAATACCGGAGCCAACAATCACTGTATCGTGTCTAGCGATTATCAAAACATTTCTTTGTCTCTTAGTAAGAGTTTAAAAATATTTTGTTTCCTTACGTATATAATTTGTGGTGCAACTATCCACTAGGTACATTTCCTCCTCTATTGGATTGACTCTCGTAGAAATCGATATATAGAAATGAATAATTTAGTATGAAATTCTTTATTAGATATATAGAATATATACAAACTTTATGTAGTACCTTATTGCTGATATAATATTATGACATATAATATATATAATGATGAGAACATATTTATTACAACAACTGATAGGCATGGGTAAGCTAATATCTAAGGAGTTGGAAGACAAGATAAAGTCTTCAAACATATCGTGTGAAGCAATTTGACAATCATGTTCTGCGTGCTCATAGGGTCTTATAGCTGCTATAGATAGAGTATGTTTGTTACTTGGTTCTTGTCGAACTTGTTGTGAACAACTAGCTCCCTTGTTATTATCTAATTAAAGATTGAAGTGTGATTCATATGTTTATCCTTGAGATGGTTAGTTATGTCCCATAGATTGTAAATACATATCAATTAAATATCTTAGGGTGCCACATTGCTTAGTAGAGTGCTTGTAGCATCGACACTTGTGCAAACTTTGGGTTTAGAAATGCCTTTTCCCTGCTTCGGTGCATGTGGCTTCTACTTCCTATTGCGTCTTCGTTTACCTTTAAAGTTTGTTAGTTGGCATCTAAAAGAGCCATTGAACTTGTTGTTATTCTGGATATTAGTATGCACTTCAGGTAAAGAAGCAGCGTCGATTGGACGCTGGTGATAATTCCTTAAAATGAGTTCATCATACTTTTCAGCCTGAACTAATACATGTATTAAGTTAGAATAAACTTGGTATTCTCTTGCATGATATTATTGCTGTAAGATCCTATCAGCGGGAAGTATAGTAGATGAAGTTTTCTCTATATTTTTCGTATCTGTAGGTTCTTTTTTGCAAAAATACAACTTGGAATATATTTATGAATAGCATGATTGTAATCTCCGACGGACTTAAAGTTTTATAGTCGGAGATGTGTTCAGTCATGACTTGCATCGGGCAAAATGATTGTCTTCTGTTGTTCATATCTGGTTTTAAAAGCTAGTCATATAGTGCTTGGATTCTCTTCCATTGGATATTCAGATTTAAGATCTGAATGGATATGGTGCCCTATTATGTATAATGCTCCATATTTTACTTGATCTGTTAACGGTGGATCTCTCTCTTGGGAGGTTCAAGTGCTGCTACTATTCCACTAGACGCAAGGCTGACCTTGACGTCCATTGCCTATGTTAGATAATTATGACCGTCGAGTGCGAGTTCATCGAACTCTTTTCCAGTCATTATGTCCTACATGGATTTGACCATAGATTTGACTAATTTACTATAGGTAAATTAAAAATCATCATGGTAATGTTGTAATAGTGATGCAAAATTTGTAAAGTCAAGTTGAGACTTAAAATACATAGTGTAGACCTTAAATTATGTAGCTAATATGTTAAACATAAACACCAAATATGGTGTAGATCTCGCAGTAGTAGAAGGCATAATCTGACATTTGTCAGTAGATGTCTATGTTCCTATTACCTTGTGTTATGCTAAGTAGAATATCTAGAAGACCACTTTGAAGGTAGTTATTAAGTTAAGTGATAAAATGTAGACCTCACAGTAATGGTGGATAACCTATAAATATACAATAGATTTCATAGTTCAATTACCTTGAGTTTCACAAATATTAAATTGAAGTAATCACTTAATTTGATTTTGCATTTTAATTCTGCTTGAATTAAGTACTTTTGGGTATAAGAGCTCTTTGGGCTTAATTAAGGTGAATTAATATGTAATTCAGCAAGAAAATAATTCTCAATTGCAAAATTAACATGGTCATTAATAAAACTGCATGTTATAGGGATTGCATTAGAGCAAACACATGGAACATTACAAATTTCCCTATTTTAACCGCATGTTATAGGGATTGCATTAGAGCAAACACATGTAATATTACAAATTTCCAGATAAATAGGGTATGAAATGTGAAGTTACAATAGTAAACAACACAATATACAATTACTATAAATACGGAGGGCTTAAACATGAAAAGTACTAGATGCAGAGTACTTTTTAGTTGGGCCATCTTGCAATATATTAGTAACCCGATGGTACATCTACAAAATAAGCATAGGCCTCAGGCACCCGGCTGAATGGCCAAGCCAACCTGGGTTGTGGCCCAGTTATCCTTTCGGCCAATTCGGCCTAGCGCAGGGGGGTCTCCATATAAAATGTGGGGGAGGAGGCAGTTAGGGTTTTCCCCAATGTTCCTCCCACAGGCACCGCTGCCACCAATGGACGCTGCACCGGTCATGGTTGGATGTCACTGCTTCCATCATGAGGCGGCTGGCCGCACCGCCGCGCGTCACCTTGGAGGATCGACATCAGTTGCCTATGCCACCATTTGGGTGGTTGTCGCGGGAGGGTGTGAGCTGGCTGAAGGCCACCGCCGCCGGATAGGTCCCCGCCACTGCCACTGGGTGGCAGCCGTAGAAGGGTGGGCACCGGCTGAGGGCCACTACTTCTGCCGTCTTTTGCGTCGCCACTAGCATCCTGAGGATGTTGACATGCAGAGTCACGGCCTTGGACGAACCACCTTCGTCGCTATCAAGCAAGCTGACAAGCCAAGTGGTCTGGATGCCGCGCCAGATTGGGCGGCCATGTGCTGGGCATCGCGCCGGCTCGGGATGGCCACTTGCGGTGCCACCGTCACCTTGGGTTGATTCGGGAGGGCCATCCAGAGGGGTTGGCCGTCCGACACTCAAAGGACACCAGATCTACGCCAGATAGGCTCGTTGAGAAGATGACCAGCGAGGAAACCACAAGGAAGTTGCCGCTGGAGTTCCGCGCCATGCGTGAGGGAGGGGGGGGGGGGATGGTGCCGGCCTTGCGCCCCGAAGGAGCACCGAATCAGGAAGGGGCAGCCGGCAGGCAGGCGCTGTCGGAGGATGGAGTGCAGCGTTGCTGCTGCCACTAGCTATGGCCGTGCACCTATAAGAGGCGCTGCAATGGGGAGAAATGCTGTCGTAGGGTTGGCAACCATCAGACAAGCATCGATTGACTTCGGTCGAGGGTCGAATCTGCGCGTCCGCTTGGCCAGATGTCACACGCCGTCGTGCACTACAGGAAGATAGCGAAAAACTTCTCCAATTCTGATATGTCGAATTGACGGAGACCATTTGGTACTTAATCCTTCTGTTCTTCTGTTCTACGTTTGCCAGGAAGAGGGACGAGCATCATCGGTGCCGCCAAAGGGGAGGTGAGAGCTTCGTCGATCATCGTGGCTTACTCGTGAGTGCGTACATGTATTGGCCGATTAGCCTCCTTCGGTGTTCGACCACTGTCATCCTCTGTGATCGCCGAGTTCTACGTTGTTCTTCGTCGATTCCTCTCTGTGCTTGTGGTGCCCGGCGTGGCCGAGTAGTCTCAGTAGAGCGAGTTGCTGATAACGTATTACAACTATGATTGCAATGTAAAGGAGAGAGACAACAATGATTTAATAGTTGGTTTTCTCATTGATAAATGTAGGTATTTATACACGGTGAACAGTTGTATTCGTGTCCGTGCTAGAGGTGTCCCTTCTGAACGGATGTCTATTGCCGAAAGGGCATGAGTAACTACATGGTGTTGACCATTTTGGTTCGTAATAGTTATGTAAAGATCAGTACAAGATAGTAGTATGATAGGTACTATTATTGGAAGAGTATGAGTAACTGCAGGACGTTGATCACTTTGATTCGTAATAGTTATGTAAAGACCACGCGTACATGACAATAGTATGATAGGTACTATTGCGAAAAGAGCATGAGTAAGTACAGGACGTTGATTACTTTGATTCGTAATAGTTATGTAAAGACCATGAATACATGACAATAGTATGACAGGTAGTATTGCTGAAAGAGCATGAGTAGCTGCAAGACGTTGATAACTTTGATTCGTAACCATGTAAAGATCACGAGTAAAGGACAGTAGTATTACAGGCACTCTCGTCCACATTGCAGTCCATTCTCAATCACGACACAGGAGGGAACGTTGACTTGCAAGGGGAAAACACATGACACTCACAAACGAAACGAGATAAAGAGAGAGATTGAAACGACATCGAACACACGTGCTAATCTACGTAATCAGATATATACGGTATGCAATTATTCCATCGATCGTTCGATCGATCCGGCTAGACCTGGTGGTCCTCCTTGCTGACTCCGTCGTCGGCGGCGACCTTCTTGCTGCTCCTCGCGTCGGGCATCTCCACGTCGGCGTCGCCCTGCGGCTTGCCGTCCCGCCCCGCGCTGCCGCCGGCCTTGCCGCTGTTCCGGTAGATGGCGTACAGCACGAGCTGCACGGCGCCCAGGAAGCTCCCGCACCCGTTGGGGATCTGCATACCAAAACCAGACGCGCACCAATCGTCAGCACGCTCGCTGCTTGCCAGCCTCTCCCACGAATCCAAGCTTTTGCGTGTTCGCAAAAATATCACTAGGCATGCATGCACAAATTAAGGCGGCCGGCGGCTATGCCGGCGCATGGGCGCTGCTTCGCAGATTCGGCACGAGTTATTTAGAATCTGATAGAGTTTTCCTTTATTTAAATTCTGTGCAAAAAGTGATTTTTTAAAAGAAGTGATTCTGTGGTTAAAAGAGATTCTCTATTGATTTTTTTGAATAAACTATATGAAAGAAGTGATTCTGTATGAGAAGTCAATTAGAGAAAACTTTTTTTTTAGCTCTGTAGCTTCTAGTTCATTTCAGATAATCACTCATATAATTTTTATTCAGAAAAATAAAAACTGAAAGTTACTGTTTAACAAAGGTTTTTTTATTCTAATAAAAAAGCTACTTAAAAACTCTGTGCCGTGTGCAGCGTGCATGCGTGTGGCTGTAGACTGTGCGCGCGCGCGCGTCATTGCACTTGGTTCGATCGGCCCAAACGGGCATGTGTGTGCCGGCAACACAACGGCGTCCGGTAGTCTAGGTAGGCCGAGACAACGAAACGCGCGGCAACCGATCGACGCAGAAACGCCTAGAAGCTGCAAGCCTGCATGCGTCCTTATCGAAATCAATATATTCTTTTTCGGCGCAGTTTCTTGATGAGGGCTCGTAAATCAGGAATATAATCAGGATTATTCTAGCTTTGTTTCGTCGTAGACACGCTTACCGCGACGAAGGGGTCGCGGCCGAGCAGGCCGTAGACGAACCACGAGGTGCCGCACAGGAACACCGCCAGCGACAGCAGGAACGGCATGTACTCCACGCTCTTCGTCTTCACCACCAGCCTCTGCACGCATGCATCGATCGAAACAGTCGAATTCCATTCTCAGATCAAGTCACCACCGCACACGAACTGCAGATCGATCAAGACAGCCGACGAGTTCGTACCATGATGGAGAGCGGCGATGCGTACATGCAGATGGAGCAGATGGTGGCGCCGAGGCCGCACAAGAGCTTCCGCCCCTGCCCGTGCAGCGCCACCATGGACACCAGCGCCACCACCGCGAACACCGCCGCCACCGCCGACGCGAGGCCCAGCATCCGCAGCCGCGTCCGCTGGCTCGACGCGAAGACGAGGAAGATCACCACGTACACGATCTCGATCGCCGCGCCCGCGCCGTTGATCGTCGACACCAGGATGTTGTTCGGGGACACGAACGGGAGGCCGTACCTGCAGCGAATTAGTACGTTGGCCGTGTAAATTAAACTTTGCAACATACAAGGTCAGAAATATCATGCGAAAAAATAACTTGTTTACATAAATTTGAACATATTTTGTTAGTTTGCATCACAAATTCTCTCAAGTTGTATTACAAAATTCTGCATGCATGGTGCACGGTCCACGTGTTGCGGTGTGACCGATAGTTGCACTGAGCAGAGCCACGGCGCAGGACAGGGCCAAATTCATGACAAGAATTCATCTCCACCTCTTGGCGTGGCCCATCTAAACTTGTGGCATGACCTGATGGCTGCCGGATGCGCGACACGACTCATATACGCCGATGGAGATGTTCCTGTCTTGGTTTTGTCACCATCTTGCACTCCAGACAGGCAACAAAACAAACCGCTACCATTTCCATGGTGTCTAGCTCTCTAGCACGCAGGTCCTGGACAATTTTGGATGAGGAGGGTTTCATCTTGAAATCTAAGGCTTTGGACATTTCCATAAAGTTACACTCCCCATGATCGGGAACTGATGGTTTCTGTAGTGCAAGCTAAATTGGCTACTCTGGAAAAATTAGTGTGAGCAGCAATTTTACCAGGCTGACAGGAGGCAGTTGAGGAGAGTCATGCTGTATGGAACTCCTGAGAAGTCCTCTGTTGATTTCCTCCTGATGATCCTCCAGAACGTAGGCCTGCGAACAAAAATATATTTTTCCAGAAATTAGCTTGAAGCTGGAAGCAGCATGACTCAACAGGTGAACCGACAACAGCAGAACTCCACCGTGTTTCGAATAGAAGAACGGAACATCAAATGGACAAAGCAAAAGATGCGTGTCTACTTGAAGGTGGTGAAATCTACATGGAGTAATGGGTGCTAGAGGTTTCCAGTTTAGAATAATAAAATGGATGAAGCAAAATAAGATATGCATGACCCCACAATTATAGTTCTTCATTTCTTATGCATGAACTAACTAGCAGTTCCTTGCGGATATCTTCTTTCTAGCTATTTCTATAGACAAGAAAATTTGTACATGCTTGTGGTTTTGTTTGTATGTACTACAATTTCACTCCAGAGATAACACTTAGCTTTTTTGCCACTACTATGATTTTACTAAAACTGAGCCCAGAAAAGGTGGTGCTACATAAATACTTACACAGGGGATAGGAAGAGAAAGAGAGCAATGACATTTCCTGAAACAAAGAAAACACGGTCAGTGAAAGAAGCCACAAGAACATCACCAAACCGACACATGAGGAGCAGGAACACCCTCACCAAAAATTCCAAAGATGAACTTCACCACATCCTCCATCTCTTCACCCTGTCTCAACCTCTTGCACTGATGAAACGTTCTCCCTCTGAACTACTAGAACAAAACCAGAACAAGGTGAAGTATAGGCTCCAAAACTTGCTCTTCAGAAACAGATGCAAGTGTTGAATGGCTCAACAACTAAATGACAATGCGATGTGAGTGTTTGTGTGGATGGATGGATGAATACAAAGAGGATTGCATGTATATATAGGAAGAGTTGGAGGGAGGAGGGCATCTCTGAGGCCTGCTCCTATTGATTGCGTTCTTATCTTGACCTCTCCCTGAAAACGAGTGCCATGCCTGTAGACGTGGAGTGCCGGGGCAGTAAACACTGAAGCTTCCAGCACCATCAGATGCCGGCCGGTGTTCTTCACCATATAAGTCAGAACTTCGCATCATCAATTGATCTGACATTCAGTCCGCTAGCTCATGGATCGTACTGAGCTATTTAATTTGCCTGCATTTCTTCTTTTAATTTGATCCGGTATCTCTTTTAGCCTTTTTTTTTTGTGGTGTATGTTGCAAGTTTTACATGACGCAGATGATGAATTTGGAAGAGGATATAACATCTAAGCCTTTTGTTCCAGAAAAGGAGGGAAGAGGAATGAAGAATGTACCTAGCGAGCTTTGCCGTGTTCTGTTTCCAGTTGGATCCATGCGAAGCCTCTGAAACTTCTGAAGATGCCGACCACCACTAGCTCCTGAATCCTGACCGAGCAGCAGAGTATTCTGGATGCAGTTTATCGGCACTGACAATTGATGCCGTCCAATCTCAGCCGGTACGATTACTCGTGATAAATGATTCGATAATCTGACAAACTAGCAATTGCATATGTGTTTAATGTAGAATCAATTCAGAATATAATAATATATAAAAGGTAAATATTAAACGTCTAAGTAGGAAAGATAAATAATAAGATGTTGAATATATTTTTAAATACATATAAGATAAATATTGGATGTCTAGATATGAAAAATAATTAATATGAGATTAAGTATATTTTTGGAAGTAGGAACGTAAAGAATATTTGCACTATAACCATATGATCAGTTTAGCTGAACGGTGAAGATCGTTTGATTATACTATAACTTATATATTTTATAGTAGTATAGAAAGATAAGTTTGGGAAATTAATCAGCCATTTCTTAGACAGAGGATCCGTGCACAGGTCAA
Organism: Phragmites australis; assembly: GCF_958298935.1. Taxonomy (NCBI): domain Eukaryota; kingdom Viridiplantae; phylum Streptophyta; class Magnoliopsida; order Poales; family Poaceae; genus Phragmites; species Phragmites australis. The sequence continues at coordinate 24,596,915 of NC_084931.1, forward strand.
GGCCGTAACTGGCACACCTATTATACCCAGAGCAGTCTCTTAAGACAGCGATAAGGCTTCTACAACCATTCAACGTACGTCTACGTACGTGGGCGCCTAATTCGCAGTCATATAGCATGGTCTTCGCTCCATGACGCAAAGCTTGCTCGAGAACTTGCATACACACACACATGCGCGTGTGTACATGATCTGCCTGTACAACGAAATGGAATTGCGGCGATTTAATTTGCCTGCAGATATATATAAATCCTGGAACTTTGTTAACGAGCACACACTACACAGTAATGCTGCATGCATGCCCATGTAGAAGTATATCTTTTTTTTAGGTCATGTAGAAGTATATCTGATGTCGCCGTGCTGGCCGACATTGCTGAAGGTCCCAAGATGGAGATGGGGTCAGAATCGACATAAACGGCACACAGATTGCTGTCGACAGTAGAGTAGCCGGCTTTGGCGTTTTGCACTGTCAAATGCGCGAGCTGATCAACGAGGATATACATGCAGTATATGCAGCTCAGACTCAGAGAGCCATGTACGCGTGTGTGTATCAGCAAAGGATATACTTGCTGCAGGCCCGAGACATCAACGGCTACTGATTTGTAGGCACAGCCCTGGTACATGTGGCGATGCTATCCGATCATACATGCTGACTCAGATGGAGTCCAGAATTTCTGCCATTTTTGCCACTTTCTGAGCATATTTTTTCCTTTCTGTTTCCATGGAAGCAAAATAGGGCTCATTGAATTAAATATAAAAAATATTATTATATAAATTATAAAGATAATACTCGGTGTATTAAAAAGGTATTTCTGATAAACATTTTAAGTATACAAAAAAACAACACTCGCCTCAAACACTTTCTAGAGATTATCTTAAACGATTTCTTCTAACATTTTTATATATGAAATCATTGATGATGACATCAATATCAATCTCATCTAGCAATTTCTTCTCAATGTATAAAGTTGTTAAAACATTTAATCTTTCTTGAGATATTATGGGCATCAAATAGTTCTTCAACAATTTTAACTTTAAAAGTCTTCTTTTAACTGACGCCATAGTCACAAGCACAATAAATAAGATTCGATAATTATCACTTAGAACTCGCAAAATTTGCCCATCAATTGATTGCTTACTGCAAATCTTACCAATTATCACCCATTATGGCAAGAGCATGACGCCATGACTGCACAAGATGATAAGATGACGAGTCACCGAGTCACCACATGGATGAGATCGTCACCCTCCGCGCGGCAAAGCGCGACCTGGAGGAGAAGCTCGATGCCTCCACATGAAACAAAATAATGAATGAGAATGAGACGATCTTGTTTGCCTGCATCGAATGACATATGTTCGTGTGTGATAATTTTCTTACCTTGACAGCGGATGTAGACTAGTTATTCGGGAGATTCAGCGTAATGATGTCTTTGGTGGTGTTGCCTACTCGTTTTCAATGCCGCTTCCTATCCTCCGAGTCCCGCCGCCTCAAGTAGATGAGGAGTCGAGGTCCTCGTGTCCCAAACTCTCATGCCAGCGACGAGATCACCAGGCGCCAATGCTAACTGCCTAACCTACTGCGAAGGAACCATTCTTTTGAGCCAACCAAAGGCTACAACCATATGCCACTGATACATGATATGAGAGCCCCTAGGTTTTAGGGGCTCGAGGCAGCCGCCCCGCTTACCTCCCTCCAAGGCCGGCCCTGCAAGTAGCAGAGCCACGAGGTATGTTCTGACAGCCTGAGCAACGCATGCCGATGTGCACCACCTACAACGGTGATGGTAATGGCAAAATATTCCACCGAACATCAACTCCCTAATTCTCCCTTCTTTTTTTATATTCTCTATGTTTCTCCCCCTTTTTTATATATTCTTTCTGTTTCTCCTTGCCGTGGGCACCATCGGGTTGAGGCTTGGAAGTCAGCTAGACCAACACACATGTCAGTTGGATCTGCATTGAGATTCATGCATAGTAAGAAAAAAAAAGGTATCCTGGAGAAAAAAAATTTTTGATAATGAACATTTGTCGTCTCTTATCAGACACGAATCTCAATACATATCTAACAGATATTTCCATAGGAACATGCTCTTAATGATAAAATTTACATTCACTTTCATAGGTGGGTCACCCCGACCCAAAATTTCTACATTGGACTTAGGTCAGTTTGGCATGAAAAATAATATAATACTATTTTTTTTGGGGGGCTTCTGGTTGAGCCATGCCGGGCTGATTTTAGCCTAGGGTTTTCTCATACCCGGCCTGGTATTTGAGCAGGTCTAAGCTCAACTGATCAAAGTATACATGGATGCCAAGCAAACATAATTTTGCCCAGCCGTATCGCTAGATGTAAGGTCAATTCTGACGTGAGAACCCACACCTCTCATATCGCATCATATAGATCCTTCTGAGGACAGTGATGCGAATCTGGTACTGCTAATCAAACAAAGCGTCCTCTCAGTCGCCCGCATCATATCATCGCTTCCCGACCGGGACACGGATGCACGATTGGTGCAAGAGATTCCGGGCGCGGATTCGGCCGCGGCGCGAGACAAAAAGAGGCTGGAAAAGGTGTGGTGTCCACACGAAACGAAACTGGGCACGAAAAAACTTTTGGGATCACAACGAATTTTTGGCACCTGCCTGGGCTGGGAATGGGACATTTTCGCTGCTCTTTTCTTACAAGAATTCTTAGGATATAAGAAGAAAATTTTATAAGATTTGATCTCACAATAAGAGTTTTTCTAATACATGACACGTGTCCTATTTCTTTTTTTCAGCTACACATGTCAGCCGTTGTATAAAAAAAAAACATGGATCGAAGTCTCATAATTTTTTTTAAAAAAAGAGTTAGTAAAATTTCCTTCCTATGATATGGCAATGGATGGCGTCTCCCTCGCGTGCAAGAGTTTTTCCTGTCACCAAGATCGCATGCTGCTTTCGGTACGTCTAGCCATATCGACGTGACTGCACATCATAGGCTCATACCATTGTTAATTCTTTGACTGGTAGTGCACGAGACTACTCGATTTGAGTAGTAACAGGTCTGAATTAATCATGGTTCTCAATATGGTCTACAAGTCGTGGATTGAAGTTGCGGCTAAGTTACAAGTAGTGCTGCATATATGTTAGCAAACTGTGCAATTTATTGTTGGTGTGATGGAGTGATTATTTTAGCTAGGAGGCTCAAGGCCTCAAGTGTGCCGAATTAGGTAAAAATAAAAAGCTTGACCAACTGCATCTCTTGCCCTTCTCTTTTTACAGCTGATAGCACAGAAAGCCATTGTTTCAGAAGATTCCCACATGAATCCTATTTACTCAAGAGACCAGTAGGTCCTGGCTATGAGATGGATTACTTGACTTGATTATATATGCTCAAAGTTTACGCAAGGAGGAAACTACAAGCTAGGGCACGGCAAGTGTTACCCGTTGCATCGATCACCCAAGAATATATATATTTAAAAGAAATGTCACTGATCGCAATGCATGCATTCAAGGTTGTAGTGTATGCAAGACAAGTACAAATCGGTGACTACTTCTGAACTCCACTTGGAAGAAAAATTGCGTGCATATGCACGCACTGGCTACTTCATCCAACAATAAATCTTTTGATTTGATACGACACTCTGGTACACATATGCATGATTAATACATCAGTGGAAAACGAAGCTCGTGCATGTGTAGGCCGATACAGGCCTCTGATAAAAAAAATACCATTCCGAAGCTAGGGTTGGTTCTGTTGGGTCTCGGCAGCCCTCAGGATCACCCGCACGACGAGTCCACACTCATCGACCAGTCGCGCGAGCTTCCAACCATGCGAGCCACCGAGTACGTGCTCGATCATGACCAACCGACTACTACGAGCGACTAGTAACCACACGATCTGTCGAGGTACCCGTGAGTCACTTGGTGAGAATACGAGAGGACGATTCTTCAATCATAACTCGACGATCCGCTTAAACTCGACAAGAACAACACAAGATAGATTGAAACTTTCTGGAGAACGAAAACACAAGTTTTCGAGACCGTGATAACTTAGCTTTTTTTTTTTCTTCGTATTTCCATCGAGTAGACCCGAGCTCGTTGAGTATTTAACTGAATACTTTTGAACTTCTCGACTCGATATCTCAACCCCTATTATATGTACTTGCTTATATAGGCCTGAGTACCTGACCAGCCAAACAAATTATCTCCGACTTGTATCTGAACTTCGTGCACCTACACGCATACTTTGCCAAACAAGCATACAGACTCCGACTGAACTCTACAGACCCTTATCGTACTCAACTTGGATACATGCACGTGCATAAAACTACTCGGACTTGATCGACTGTCGTGTATTCCGTGAACTTATAGACCTTCTATATGAGTACATATACAGCAAATGGTCAACCAAAACTTTTCTAGCTTCTTACGTGCATGCATCGACTTGCCTTTACTATTGATCTTAACTTACCTAGACATACCAAAATAAAATTAATTTCCAAATCTCCCCGTTAATCATGTTTTCTTCACGTTAGAGTAGCGTCGGGTAGTCATCCTTCTCTGCAGTCATAAACAACACCTTCTCCTGTTTCTTTGACTTCTCGCATTCCCATTGGAAGTGCCCATATCATTACATTTTTAACACCTCGCTTTAGCCTTGTCGAATTTTTTATTTTTGTTGCCTCGTTCACTACTATTGGAGGAGCTGTCACCACCACCCTTATACTCCTTAGCCCTCCTTTATTCTTTGGTGAGTAACACATGCTCAACATTGCCACCATCGTCGTCATAGCCGCGGATCCTTTTTTCATACTTGCAAACTTGTCGAGTAGTTCACCGAGTAGTTCTAAGCTTGCTAAGTACTTAATTGAGTATTTCTGAGCTTCTCAACAAATTCTAGCTCTAACATTCCCTAAGCTATGATACCCACTACTAGATACGAATTGTTTGACAAATCCTAGCTCTAATCTCCACCTATGTTTTGTGAAATACCTATCTGAAACTATTTTTCTAATTACCGATTAAGATCAATTAGATAAAGATTAAGGATTCTGAGCTTCTCGACTCGATATCTTAACCCCTATTATATGTCTTTGCTTATATAGGCCCGAGTACCTGACCTACCAGACAAGTTATCTCCGGCTTGTATCTAGATTTTGTGCACATGCACGCATACTTTACCAAACAAGCATACAGACTCTGACTCGAACTCTATGGACCCTTATCGTACTCGACTTGGACACATGCACGTGCATGAAACTACTTGGATTTGATCGGCTGTCGTGTATTCCGCGTACTCGTAGACCTTCTATACGAGTACATATATGACAACTGGCTGACCAAAACTTTTTCAACTTTTTATTATGTGGAATCTAAAGTGTGGTAGAAAGAACTACACGTATCGACTTGCCTATACTATTGATCTTACCTTACGTAGACATATCAAAACGAGATTAATTTCCAACAGGTTCCCTCCCCGTCATGGCGACGAACATGCATGCTTAACTACTGACCTAGACACATAACTGCACCCTGGTTTGAAGAGCTAGCTGACCCACCAGTTCATCTCGGCATTGCACAAGGGTCTCGACTTGATTTGGAGCTGGACACTGCCATGGAAGAAAGGGTTCTAACTCTGGCCATGTAAGTACTGCAAATGCATGCATGTCTCTATTAGGCACGATCCCTAGTTTCTCTCGTACTACCCGCTAGCCGCGTCACTTGATAGAGAACTCTGATGAACAATGGACTTGGAAGGTTGGAGGCTGCCGAATGGCCAACGAGTTGAGCGTGGAAACCGGCAACCCTGCAAATTGCCGCAGCGTTTGGACCGATCGAAAGCGATACCTCGTTTCGTGTCATCTCTTGCTCTCTTTAATTCACGCCAGCTCGCGCACTGATAGCCATTGCCGGATTGCCAAGTTTGCAAGAGTGAGGGCGATGACTAACTACTCCAAGTGCAGATCGAGTTGCAGTTGCATGTGGCATATGTGCATGTCCCTTTCGTGGGCTTCCCTGTTCAGTCGTTGCTTGGGCGCAGAAGGAAACAAGCATGCATGGCGAATCATAAACGGTGGAAGAAGACGGCAGTCGTCGTGTACGTATGGCACGCAGGTGTGACGCTACGCAAGTGCTGGATTCTGCAAGAGACCTAAACGTAAGAGCTGCGAGCGCTGCTCCATTCGGTGATTTTCTACGCAAGATCTTGCTTCTTATGACGACACTGCCGTGCGTAGCTGCTGCACGCAGCAACCGGCCGGCAGCGGTCTGCCTTGGAATGACAGGTGCAGAAGTTGTGCGCCTCTGTTCTGAACTTCTGATTGAGGCCCATGGAAGCTGTCGAAGCGTCAAGCGTCAGAATTCAGCAACAAGGCTGAATTAAGCCCGGACAGGAAGACCATTAAAAGAAGCCCATTTTCCCTTTCGAGGAAACTCTGTTGGACTTCCGTTGAACAATTGCTACACAAGATTCTGAAACGGAAGAGAAAAGGTCAACCCCTATCCGCGGCGTCGTGTCTAAGGTTAAAAACTATCTGCATTGTAAGCTAATTTTATAAGATCTTGTCTTATAAAAGATTCTCATAAAATTTTATCCATACTATTCATCTTATGATCTAATGATTAAATTAAAAATAAAAAAAAGAAATATATATCATCACAAAAGAGAAAATCTTCTATGAAGCAGATCAATTTGCTTCCCTCTACACCGTCCACGGCCTCCTCCTTCCTCGGGCGTCTGCCCTGCCACCGCTTCCCTCTGCGCATTTCCATCACCCGCCGCGCGCTTCGCCTCGAACACAAGCACCACATTTCACCTCTCTCCATTTGCCCGTCGCGCGCGACGTCACGACCAGGCGCAAGAACCGCGAGCGACCAAACCAATCTTGATTCTTGACGCACGTCCTCCCCGCCGGCCGACAGGCCGGACGGACGAACAATGGCGCCGAGCAAGCTGCGCCAGGCGCTGGGCGCGGTGAAGGATCAGACGAGCATCGGCCTCGTTAAGGTCGGCAGCGGCAGCTCCGCGGCGTCGGAGCTCGACGTGGCCCTCGTCAAGGCCACCAGGCACAGCGAGAGCTTCCCCGCCGACGAGCGCCACATCCGGGAGATCCTCGCGCTCACCTGCTACTCCCGTGCCTACGTCGGCACCTGCGTGTCCCCGCTGTCGCGTCGCCTGGGCCGGACGCGGAGCTGGGCGGTCGCGCTCAAGACGCTGATCATCGTGCACCGCCTCCTCGCCGACGGCGAACAGCGTTCGAGCAGGAGTTGTTCTACGCCACGCGCCGCGGCACGCGCATGCTCAACATGTCCGACTTCTGTCTTGGGTCCCGCGCCGACGCCTGGGACTTCTCCGCTTTCGTCCGCACCTACGCCGCCTACCTCGACGACCGCCTCGAGTACCGGATGCAGGCCAGGCAGGGCGGCGCCGCGCGCGGGGGCAGGCCGCTCCGCGACGAGCTGTACATGTCCCCGGGGAACCGATTCACCTGTGATCTCAACGGGAGACACGAGGACGCGGCGGATGCCGAGGCTGAGAAGCCGGTGGCGCTCGTGACCAGGGACACGCCGACGAGCGAGATGACGCTGGAGCAGGTCCTCGCCGAGGCCAACCAGCTGCAGCACCTCCTCGACGGGTTCATCGCTTGCCGCCCAGTAGGTGAGCCCCTGCTCACATAATGTCTTTGCATTCTTGGATCGTGTCGATGCCGTTAACACTGGCGGAGCTTAGTGAAGGACAAGGGGGTCTTGGCCCTTCCTAATAATTTCAAACCCTTAAATATAGTATTGATGTTAGGTGATAAATCATCTAATTATATAAAGATTAGTATATAATTCTTCGAATGGCCCATTCTTAATTTTGGTGCAAGCTCCGCCACTGACCGTTAATACGTGCGTTGACATGAGTGTACGATATCCATTCTCTGCTCACCGCCGGAGGCTCATTGCAGGCGCGGCGAAGGCAAACAGGGTGGTGGCGGTGTCGCTGTACCCGCTGGTGAAGGAGAGCGTGCTGCTACTCATCGAGTAGTTCCCCGAGATGGAGACTGCGGAGTGCGACTGGACGAGCTCGAGGCCTTCTACTCGTGGTGCAAGACCGCCTGCGTCTACCGCCAGTCCGACGTCCCGGAGGTGGAGGTCGTGACTCAGAAGTAGCTGGAGCTCATGGACGAGTTCATCCGCGACAGGCGCGCCGCGGCGTCACAGCAGAGGCTGCCACCGCCATCGCCGCAGCCAGCAAGCCCGGAGGCGGGCCTTGTTCACGAGTGCGATATGAACGCCTCCAAGGCCCTTCTGGCAACCGTGGAGCCGCGCCAGCCGCTGCGCAAGAGGAGGACAATGCCGGCAAGGCGGTGCAAGCCGAACTCGAGCCCCCGCTCATCGCCGCCGACGCGGCCGACGAAGCAGACTTCCTGAACTTGAAGGCGGACGCCATGTCCGGGGAAGAGCACGGGCAGCAGCTGGCGCTGGCTCTGTTCGACGGCAACGCAGCAAGCTCGGCGCCGAGAGGTGACGTTCGATCACTCGTCGGCGGACTGGGAGACCGCGCTGGTCCAGTCAGCAAGCGCGCTTGCGAACCAGCACGCCGAGCTCGGGGGTGGCCTCAACATGATGGTGCTCGACGGGATGTACAGTCATGCGACGGTCACGAACGCGCAGACGTTCTCCGGCAGCGCGAGCAGCGTGGCGATGCGGTCACCTGGGGCACCGATGCTCGCATTACTGACGCCTCCGGGGATCAGCAGCGGCGCGGCAGGCGTGGACCCTTTCGCTGCGTCGATGGTGGTGCCGCCGCCGACGTACGTGCAGATGTCCGACATGCAAACGAAGCAGCAGCTTCTGACGGAGGAGCAGATGGTCTGGTAACAATACGGCAAGAATGGCATTCAAGGGCCAGGGGCCATAGCTATGCTCGAGCAGCGGCCGCACCAGCAGCAACAGAGGCTGCCTTATGGAGGCTACAATTACGCAGGGCATCACAAGACTTCTTAGATTAGTCCGTCACAGATTCTGTTCTATCTTTTCTCCTTCTACCACTGATGTTAATTGTGTTGTGCATTCGAGAAAAAGTTTCAGAGTATCAGATAGTACTACTATCACAGTTTCGCAAGCATCAGAGAAGTGCAACCAATTTGCAAAATCATCCATCCTAGCGACGAGCATTACTAGGTTGCTATGGGCCACGATCTAAGATTGCAACAAGATCTTTATCAAACATAATCTGGCATTACCTGCTTGCACTAAAGACAGCAGAACTACTCTAAGAGCACGCGAGAGCAGATAACTAGCAACAATCCAAAAGTACATAAACTCAAGACTTCAAGACATTAAAAGTACCAGGCATTCCATATTACAATCTAATAGTAATGGCTCGCACATTGCAACACTCGATACACAATAGTTTGACAGAAGTAACTTAAATGGATGGCAACCAGCAAGTAGCGAATACACACAAATAACATAAGCGAAGATTCGCATGCCAAGTACTAATGCCAAGCTTGGCAATCAGCTCAACCAATCGGTTGGGACTTGGGAGCATGCAGCAACCAGGGCAAGCAATTTGATCCAGCACTGTGCTTGCAAGAGAGAACCAGCCAAGTTTGGCTTGGTTTAGAATAGCAGCAGACCATTTCATGAGCGCGACAAGCATCTTTATTTGCCATGACGTCCAGGAAGGTGAAGCATTGTACCAGCATCAGAAAACTATATGTTGCAACACCCAAACCAGTTCAGACAAAAAAAGTTCCACGGAGGCAAACAAACAAAAGGAGGACGACCAATTTTTACCTGTCATCGTTGCAGACCTCATGAGAATGGGTACTGCATGGTTGGGTCCGAGTAGTCGGTTGCCTGGTCTGTGGCGAAGTCACCGTTATTGCCAGGAGGAAAAACATAAGAAATGGTTGGAAGCGAGCCACTTGGTCCAAAAGCAGCTGACAGAGTACCAGCATCATCAAAATGCCCGTTGTATGTGGATGGAGCAAGGGGATACTGCAAAAATTGATTGTTTTGCGCAGGAAATTCACAGGGGAAGCTTGCATCAGGAGCAAGGAGATCATTCAGTTCTATATAATCATCAGTAGAAAGTTCTCTGTCAGCGTGTAGGATAGAGTACTCCGTGGAACCCACATTCCTAGCAAAGTAGTTGTCTGACACATCTCCTAACCCAGCAAGCCCTGACAATTCATTGTAGAGGTCAACAGTGTTCACTTCAAAAGCACGAGCCTCAGCTTCACACATTGGAGGGAGAGCAGAATTCTGCAAAGTGAGAGCTAATTAGACAAGAAAAGAGCACATCTTGTAAGAATTTCTAGAGCAGAAGCATAAAAATAAATGTAATGTCAAGGAACTAGTAAATGAAAGAACTTGATATACCTCTCCAACAGGGCTGTCATGAAGAGGAGAATCATTCAGAAACCTAGACAAATCCTCCAGTGAAAGTCCATCAAAGTCATGAGGATTGCACATATCATTGACCTCATTGGAAATGTTATTGCCAGAAACCACCCCATCAATAGCCTGCTGAGCAGATAGATCTTGGAAAGCAGAGCCAGCAGTAGTATAGCCAAAAGCTAAGTCCTCCTCAATACAAGTAGTAGCAGTTACAAGATCAAATGATGATTCCTCCCCAGCACAAGCAGCAGATGAATGCTGTAGACGTGGTACCTCTACAGCACCAGCAGGGGCGGCGTGCTGGACATGTGGGTCCTCCACTGGGTTCACTACTTCTGAGGAGGGCATCAAATTAAACAAGGAAGCTTCAGCATCCGCATTTTCCCATTCATCTTCATTAAATGGAGCCCCATATTGCTCCCCAATCCTCGGACCAAGGCCACTTTTCTTGAAAATTTTGCAGAGTACATAAGCATCCTGAATGTTCCAGAAAGCAAAGGACCAATCTAGTAAGGACAGTACCTCAAATAGCATATGGAATAGTTCTTCTAAAATTCATAGTAATTTGCTTAAACAAAACCCGAAAAGGCAGTGGCTAAGCAATGGCTACATAATGGACAAGTCATGAAACCAGGTAAAGGCATAAATTAGCTCAAATACTGAAGAATGCAGATTTATTTTCAAGACCTTCACTCAACTTGTTTTATCATATAGAAAACAAAAAAAATAATCATTGAATTGGTATTGCTTGACTTCCCACATGACATACCACTCATCAAGAGTCATCTATTGAACTAATGAGCGCAGGTGCAATTACAGAGTGACACACCAAGCATCTCAACAAGGATTATTTTGAATAAAGAATGTTGGAAAATACCTATGAACTAGAAAGCATTAGAGGCAAATAGCATTACCTTCGAGAAACCAGCAGAAACCAAATCATCGTCTTCCATTTTGTATTCATACATCACCCAATCAGTCCGGTCACCTTTAGGTGCCTTGCCTTCATGAAAAATCAATGTTTTCTTCATCCCAACAGCGCGAGAGTTGAGCACAATAGTTCTATCTTTTCCACTAGTTTTCCAGTAACCATTTGGTGTGGCACGGTTTGTCCTGGACCCATTAGGATACTTCTTATCACGAGGACAAAAGAAGAACCATTCAAGGTCTTTGCTTCGAAGACAGGATTTATCTGCAAAATATATATACGAAGAGCAAAATTCTACATCAAATGATAGTCAAAAACTTAAGTTTGCCTCATTACATGGAAAAAAATGAAAACTACTTGTTTGAACACCAGCTATTAACTACAGAAAGTTTAAAACATCACTGTATAGAAATTACCAGGGAGATCCCAGGGAGCAAACTTGTACAGCTCAACCTCTGATATAGCTTCCACAAGAAGTTTCTTTCCCATAATCTTCCTTTTCAAGTAGTAGGAAACGAGCTCAACGTCTGTTGGGTGGAAACGAAAACCAGGTGGCAGGCTAGTTTGCGCCATCACCTTTAATGTATGTCTTGTCTTCAGGACCAACAAGACAACAGAGAGATCCCAAGACAAAAGCAGAAATACTTCAAGGAGGTCACAAGTTTGACCAGGAAGAGAAAAGTTTCAGTGCACAGTAGAGAGAATCCAGGAGCAATCAACCAAGAGGAGTGGGAGAGCCTGTCAAAAGTTTGAGCACAGAACGCAACAAGGGAGGCCTTCAGAAGACTGTAGTGTAAGCAGAGAGCAGGATGATTCAACGCCAAGACAAGTCTTCTAAAGGGAGGATTAAGAGCTTGACAGGACCAAAAGAGATGTAGGTAGAGTCACAGAATGAGATCAGAGAACGCAATTGATGAGAAACTATGCCTGGCAAGACTCAAGGGAAGCAGGAGACCAAACACTCGACCAACAGATGTTTCTGAACTCAGATGAGAGAACTTGAGTCTTGCCAATATCGCCAGCTACAACTGATTCACATGGTAGGAAGTATTAGCACAAAACTCCAGGTGATCCACCTGTATCAAGTGAAATCACGGAATTTTATGCAGTATATGAACCAGAAGTAGCACGAGAGGAAATAAGATTGTCCCTCGGCGACTTCAGCAGACATGAGTGACGAGGATCAAAATCCTGCACGAAAAGATCATGAAAGGTGAATACACAGAAGAATCATGTATGGAATATGAAATGTTTGCTAACACGTTACTTAAAAAAAACATGTTGTATCAAGAGCAGATACAGTGGCATGCTTAACACCTTCCATCAGACCTAGACAGTACAGTAGCACATATTTAGAGAAGACAAAAACTGCTAGAGTACACGATTGATTCTACGATTTAAGCCACCCACATCAGTGTAACGAGTAGAGTATGAGATTACCGCATTAGTATATACACGCGTGCGATCCACTATCTAATCTAACTTCTACAATCATACATCATAACTATCGGACGGAAATTGACGAAATTCTGGTAAAGCACAGAAGTCAACGATCTAACCGGACCCCCTAGTGGCCTAGTTCATCCCCAAACCGCAATAACCTAGAATACAAGTGTCCGGTACAAATCAACGCTGCACAAACCAACGCCCTGATCAACCAGATCCTAAACTGAGTCAGGACCTACAAGATCCAAGTCAAATTCATACCACACCCCCCAAATCTGCGACCAAATCGATCGAACGCAACCTCTAATCTGCAACCCCAACCGCAAACCTCGATCGATAGAGCAGGAAGCCAATCCGATTCACAATCCGTGAACCCCAATCGCGAAATTGACGGGCCGACGACAAAACCTTCCCAACCCTACCCAGACCCGCGCCGAAATCAAACCCCGGATCGACACAAATCCCGACCTAATCGGCCCAGATCGTCCTGAACCCGTACAGATCGGCGCGACGGACGATGAGGTGAGGGAGATCGGAGGGGCTTACGCGGAGAACGAAGGGAAGCCAGGAGGACGACGGGGAAGACCGAGGAGGAGGTGAGCGTCGCCGTCTGGTCAATGGAGACGAGGTGCGGTTTGTGTTGCGATGGGGAATCGCGTGGCTGTGGAAGGGCTCTTTTATAGGGTGTGGAGGAGTTGGGCCGGGGCACTGGCGAGTGGGCCCACCGAGTTTTATAGTAATATTTTTCCCTTCCAATCCCCACCGCCGTGCCCGTGCAACTTCCAGGAAACTTCGTCTCTCTGCACGCGAGTACGCTACCGGTTTGCCAAATTTCCACCTCGCACAGCGCAGCCGCCGTGTCCTGGGGTTTTATGTTTCCAACCTGCACCACGAGGGGTTAAGGAAAATTTGAAAATAGAGGGTTAAATATGTAATGCTCCATGACTAGCTCGTCGCAGTCTCACTTTGAAGCCCACTCTACTATGCTGTACATGTTGTGCTGATCGAATTGGTTACATTTAGTTAAACATGTTTTGAGGATATACGTTTATAACTATTAAGATTCTAGAATACTACGACATATTAAAAGTGTGTCGTTTATTTAAATTAGTAATAGTACATGTATTTTACGCATGTGAAATTAATCTAATATATAACAATTAAAAGAAGTATGGGAGATAAATAATGAAATATTGAATGTATTTTTAAAATATATGAAAGACGAATATTGAATCTCTACGTATGGAGGATAAATAATAGCAGATTAAATATATTTTTAGAAAGAAAAATAGAATCCAACTTTACACGATAACCATTTGATCAATTTGGTCGGATGATGGAGATCGATCGAGTATGCTATAACTCATATATTTTATAAAAGTATAGATATAGATGTAGCCAATATAGAGATATACTTACCTGATTTTCATTTGCATGATCCTCCAAACAGCCTCTTGTTATTTTTCAACATCGGAGTTCGAGGGTTGTACATTGCATTGGGTAGAGCCATCACCAATTCATTTATCAGCATGCTTCTTAAACAAATGTTTCGTGTGGTTGTAAATGGATGTTATCTCGCGATGTTACACAATGACCAAATCTTACTTTTAAAAAGTTGTTTTCCCTCACGGAAAATATTAGTCAATTAGTCATTGCTATTGACTTGTGTAGTTTGCTCTAGTTTGTACTTTCAAATGAAGGCAAACATATAAACCGAATTTTTCTTTAAAGAAAAGGCATACAAAGGGGAACGATAAAATACTCCTACCGAAGACCGAAGTCGTACGATAGCATGTTTAGGACCAAGATAAGTGAGCTAGAATGGACATACTAGGATAGTGTGTCCAAACTGCTGTTGAATGTTACCTGTGTTATGTTACATTTATTCATTAGTATCATCAATGTCACAGTAAAGATGACTAGTATGGAAGTTTTATATCTTACGGCAAAGATGACTATAGAAACTGGAAAGGCGGTTGTGCGATTGAGAATAAATTTCCACACCATTATAATTGATGAACTATAGTTCATTACGTAAAAAACGGATAAAGGAGACAGACATAAGTCACTAGTTATTAAACGATTCATCATTTACGTCATCTCAGATCGGGACCAGGTATTTATCCGTCACAGATAACAGATAATAGGTGACGGGTCGTAATATTGCCCGTCACCTATAACCTGAGTGACGGATAATAACTAAACCCGTCACTCATGACTTGAACATAAGTGACGGATCTTCCTGCACTAGTCATAAGTGACGGGTCGTAAAGATGACAGGTCTCCCTAGGCCAGTTATAAGTTACGGTGATACTAATAGGTGACGATGATTGCCATATGATGATGACGTCACTGCTTACGGTAGCTATTAGGAACATCCTTCCAATTAAAGTTCGCGAGGCTATCCTAAGCCTATGCTTTTTCTTCAATGCAATTGAATAAAAGGTATTCGATCCATACTCGCTGGAGGAGTTAGAAAAAGACACTTTGAGACTCTATGTATTCTTAAAGTGTATTTCTCATCATCCCTTTTCAGTATCATGGTACATCTCATTGCTTACCTTGTGAAAGAGATACACTATCTTGGTCCTATATTCTTGCATCACATGTTTCTATATAAGAGATATATGAGCATTCTCAAGTCGTACCTAAGGAATCGAGCCTTTCCTGAGAGATGCATCGTGCAGGGTTACGCGACGGAGGAGGCATTGGAGTAGTCTGTTAATTACATTGACCCAAATAACTCAATTGGCGTGCCTAATTCTCGCCATGAGGGGAAGCTCGCAGGTGTAGGGATCCTAGGGAAGATGGCAATAACTCCTTATCAGAAAGCATACGACCAAGCTCATTTTCTCGTACCGCAACAATTGAGCGAAGTGTGCCCATATGTCAATGAGCACAAGCAGATGCTACTTGAAAAGAATACAGGGCATACCGAAGCTTGGGTTGCGAGGTAACATATGCAAAGGTTCACGACTTGGTTCCGAGATCAAATCAGACAATCGAGTACTCCTACAAGTACTCTGATAAAACAAACTGGCATCGAGCTCTATATACACAATTATGACATATCAAGAGTACGATATAAATGGATATATATTTTACACGGTTGCCCAAGATGAGAAGAGTATATACCAGAACAGTGACATCCGTATAGATGCTTATGACAACGACATGCAGAGGGGCACATACTATAGTCAAATAGAGGAGATCTGGGAGCTGAACTACTTAGGATTCAAGGTATGCCTATTTCGGTGCCGTTGGGTACATGGGGCAAATAGCGTCACTAATGGCAAGTATGGATTCACTAGCGTTGATCTCAAACATCTCGGATACAAGTCTGAACCCTTCGTACTCGCTAAAGATGTTCACCAAGTCTTTTTTGTGATTGACACAACAAAGAAGAAACGTCATACGATTCTTGCTGGGAAAAGACGCATCGTCGGAGTTGCAAACGTCGTTGATGAGAAGGAGATCAATCAATTCGATGAAATCCCCCTTTTGCTACTGCAATCGTGCCACACCTTTCGCCGACCGAAAAAACTTCATACCTGCGCTTTGACCATAACGAAGGGATCCATGTCAAGAAAGCATGAAAAATGGCGAATTTGAATTTGAGTGTGAAATATTAATGTCAAATTTCAATTTTTGGTTTCAAGTAATTTGAATTTGTAATATTAATATCAAATTTGAATTTTAGGTTTCAAATTATTTGAATTTGTAATATTAATGTCAAATTTGAATTTTAGGTTTCAAGCTATTTGAAAATTTAATATTAATTTAAAATTTGAACCTGGCAAGGTTGTTGTTGGTGAAGGTGCTGGTGCTGCTTGCATGTGATGGATGTCCAACAAGCAAGAATCGTCGTAGATGCGCGCCCCGTGGGGTGTGCTGTGAGCTCGACCTGCGTCATGTGCTGACCAGAATTGGACAAGCGCCTCCACATGTGTTACCACCATGAACAATTGTACCACCTCAGCGCCATATGAGTTGAAGACCTGGTAGCACCTCCTCAGTCACCAAGTATAGCAAGTAGCTCAATGTGATGCGAAGAACACCAGATTTTGAACCTGGCATCTCAGATACCAATTGTTAAGGTAAACATCCACCGGGAAGATAGTCGAACAGTGTCGGCTACTAAGGGAAGGATTATACTATATATTAGGGAGACTTAGAACCATAGAGAAGACATATGAGAAGAGGACTAGGAACTAGATTTAGGGTGGCAACAGGTCGGGTCGGGGCCAAGATCTTAAACCTAACCTGACCCCGAAATTGTTACCGATTATAAAGAAAGCCCTAGCCCCGTTAGGGACCTGAGACTTGACTTCGAGCGCAGGGCATAGGTGAGGCGGAGCCGGTGACATACTATGGGAGGGCGGCATAGGTGAGGTAGCGGCGGATTGCGTAGACGAGGGGTGGCGATGATGGATTGTGCGTAGGCGAGGCGACAATAGTGTACTGCAGGAGGGCGGTGGAGCCCATGGTGAGAGTTGGGTGGCCAGTGGGGGCGCGAGGTCCCTTGGGCTTGGGCAGTTAGGCTAGGCCCATCCCATGACTATCCTGGGGGCTCAGAGCCCGTGAGGCAGCCACAGGTGTCAAATCAGCCCTAGCTTCGGACCCGCCTTAGGTCGGGGACCCGACCCATTAGCACCCTTAAACTAGATTGATTTCTCTATCTTGACTTGATCTAGGCACAATACCACATATATATAGCCGACTAGTCAGCCTACATAATTCTAATTCAAATCCAACTCTAACTTATCTATAATCTTATCTGATTTAAACTAACAGATCTCCAATCTTATTTCTAACAATCTGATTTAAACTAACAAACCAATATTACTAACCCTATCGCTAACCAACCTAATCTTGTGCTACAGTACCACGAGTGAACACCACCGTGCATGAACAGTGTCATGTGTGAATAGTCATTTCAACGCCTAATAGCTGTTGTTCAAGTGAATCTGTGTCCAACTCAGTGTCTTCTTCACTCTGTTTTGTATGTCACCATTACCCACATCGATATGCTGCATTGCAAAATAAGAAACATTAAATAATATTTTTTTCCTTCAATGCTACCATGAAACAATATGACCACTATCATTGTGAACAATGATATTTCTGAATGTTAACAGATATGCTTTGTTCTAGGTAGTGAAATCGATAGAAATTGCAGACGTATGAATTATTTTATGTCCTCGATATGTCGGTCCATAGATAGTTGCTAGCAAATTGTGATTTTCATCCTTGCCCAACTTGACTGCATTGTGATTTGGCAGAATGAATTTGAAAGGATAAGTGGATTTGGAAGATTCTACTGATTTTTTTCATGTGTGTTTCCCTCCTACTCCCTCTCATGTGTGGTGCATGTCTTGAGACAGAGAAATTAGAAAGGTGTTATGTCATATGTGACTCATCCTTTTGTGAATAAAAAAACTACTATCAATAGCATGCTTATGCCATGTATTGATGATGGTGATGTTACATATTTGATCATGGTTTGGTACAAGTGAACTGAGATTATACGTAAGTTTGCTTTTTTTTTCTTGGCTATTTCAACATTATGACCAGCTACGCTGCCGATAGATGCTCAGTTAGCTGCCCTACTTTATAGCTCGGTGCTATCCTCAAGACAATGTTATTCTTATCTGTAATGGTACTGAACATCTCTAGCAAGTAGAAAAACTACCAATTGAATATTGAGTTCATGAAGCTCACAATATACTTTTTGGATTTTGTGAAGGACAAGATTATAACCTCTTAACCAGCTTCTGTATGGCAATAATTTCTAGAATTTTCAATGCAATATACAGAATGTTCACCTACTTCCTGCTTTTATACTTTAAAAGGATGGACTGCATGTTAGAACTTTAAAGTCAGGCTTAGAATATAGCTGTTGCTTGTAGCCGCACATTGAGATGGAGCCATAAGAGCGGTTTAGAAAAGAAATGCTATAATATTGGCTTAGAAAAGAAATGCTTAATAATCAATTTGTTAGGACCTTATTATTTGTACTCATAAATGCTTTCATCACTGGTATTTTAATTGAGGATTTTAGAGTATGTAAGATTTTTTGAGATACCTCTAAATTTATATGATATTATAATTTACATGATGAACTGAACATTCTGAACTTTAGTTATGCAGGGGAAAAAAGAAGACTTAATGGATAGCTTATCTGCTAGGGAAAATATAGCGGTTGCAGTAGGCACAAGATTGGTCCTCCCAGTGTCATTTATTGTTGGCGAGAGGGATATGAGACGTTGATATATGGATGCTATGACCTTAGTGGAGAAGTATGGTAAATTAGATATCTTTATCACTATGACTTGCAACCCTAACTGGAAGAAATAACCAAAAAGTTTGAACCCGACCAAACATCATAAGACAGTCCTGATCTTGTTATTCGAGTATTTAGAGCCAAACTAGAGGATCTCAAGTTTCAGCTCTTCCATAATCATATGCTTGGTTTCATGGCAGACATGTCCATGTCATCAGTTTCATAACTTCCAAACATTTTTGTATTCATGTTATATTGTTCGATACCAAATAATTTAATATTTTATTTGTAATTATGTTTATAGCAAAACAATCAAAAATATTACTATGATGTATGTTATCTTTGATAAAGGTATATTTGCATATCATATTATTTTTTTAAGTGATATATTATAATAATAATTTAGATACCGTTGCAACATACAAACATTGTACCGATAGATATATATCTATGATCTTACCACTAAAACGCACACATGTATATATACCTATGTCTAACATGAGACCCACACCCACTCCGGCCTTAGGGCAACTCCAATAGACTCTTAAAAAATCACTCCCAAAAGTCCACTATAGTGAGCCTTCCTAAAAAGATTCCTTCCCAATATCACTACACTCTCCAACAGACTCACAATATCTAACTCTCTATATCCCAACGGCTATATTTTTAAATGGCTACAATTCAAACCGCGATATTTTTAACAAATATTTTTAGACATATAAATTATGAACGATTATTTTTAAATGGAAATTTTTCAAACGACTGTTCCCAACGGCTATATTTGGAACGGTCGTGTTGCAACGGCTATGTTTCCAACCGTCATATATCCAAAGGCTATATTTCTCTGAGCCTATATATGTACTCTCCCTGGTGGTTCTTCTATTGCACACCACTGCCCCCTTCAGCCTTCCACATCACAATGAGTCGTCATAGCCTTCTCATGAAACAGGTCATGGATTTGTCGTCGTCTGACGACGATGGCGAATCCATTGTTGCTGCAGCCAACCTAGCATGCAAGCAATATCAAGTTGTCAATGCGCCACGGCCTGGTGGTTCGGTCCCTGATCATCAAATCATCAATCGCGACAGACAAGAAGGGCATTGGAGGCTATTCCGAGACTATTTCTCGGACGATTCTACCTACGACCCGACGTTCTTTAGGCGCAAGTTTGTAAATGAAGCAATATCTTTAGAGTTCTGTTGATGTTGATCGTACCTACGGCTTATTCTTCATCTCCAAACAGGTTTAGAATGAGGCGATATCTCTTTTTGCGCATAATGCATGCTGTAGAGCATCATGATGACAATTTTGTCCAAAGGAGAAATGCAGCTGGACAACTTGGGTTAAGTGCTTTACTTATGGAGCAGCATTCATAATGCTATCTTAT